>NC_080671.1:469327830-470007597 GCF_030247195.1 Topomyia yanbarensis
TTGCCCCGCACTTACACCGGACAAATCCGTACAGGTACTTTTCCGGACACACTTTCGAAAATTCGTACTGAACTCCTAAATTCTGTACGGTTGGTATGCTTAATCATACTAAACGTATCTAATCTCGATAAGTTGGATTGCTTGTCGGAAAAAAGGTTGACTTAAAAAATAATCAAACTTCGACGCAATTATTCTTGAGCGTTGGCAATCCTGTTTAGACGAAAATATCATGGCCAGCTTGGATGTCTATGAATGAATGAAGTAAGCTTATTGCTCACTTCTAACATTAAAGAAGGGTAGAATTCAAGAACATTACCAGTGTGGTTTTCGTTCGTGATCTCAAGCTCAGTCTTTACAATGAACAGTTCGCAACAGTTAACGAATTCCAATCCAAGCTCAAGTGAACTTCTTTCATATATTCAAGTCGCTCATTTGGCACGACTCATTAGTTCAAATGTTTTGAATTTCGCTAAACAAAACCAATTTCTCGGACCATTTCGCATGTTTACAGTAGCGTTTACTCAAGTGAGAAGCTCCGAACAAATTCAATTATTGTTACCTGTTATAAAAAAAAACTCTACTTCGTCAATTAATGCATGCAAAAACCAATAACCGCGCTCGGTTCGAAGCCAATAAAAATGGTAGGCATCCCGACCACTGCGCTAATTCCCTAAACATGCCTTCTGTCTATCCGAGGCAAAAACTCAGCCTAGTTTGCAAACAGCAAAATTTAATAATACACACTAGCGCATAGCCGCGGGCGAATCTCAGGGTCATAATCATCATCCGCTCCACCTTAACAAACTATTCTCGTCGCTGCTGACCACCAACAGCTCTTGAGCTCTTGGAAAAATCACTCATCGCGTTGAAATCACCGTCGCTACCTGGCGGTCGATTTGATTCTGTCGTATTTTTTTCCCCTCTTCATAACTGATGCATAATGCAATCCAGCAGAAGCACCAACAACTCTACATGAAGAGATAATTTGTAATGAAAAGTACAGCAATGCTAGCAAATACATTGTTATATTTGATCCCTGCGCTTCAACTGACCACGACTAAATGTATGTGTGTATGTGTGAATCTGCATGTTTCTGTATGTGTGCGCATTTTCCGTCTACATGAGCATAATTTTTTCGCTTTGCTTTACTGAATTCAATAAAAGTGCTGCTCTTATTGAAGTATGGTTACACGATGTACCACTCTTTTTTCGCTGTTGCTTCCTGTCTCCACACCACCGCCCGGATTGAACACATCCCGCACACTTAGTAGGCGCGCGGTGGCTAGCAAAGACTTACCCGGTCAGGGGGAGGGTGACCGGCAATGACTGATAGAGTCGCACTCTCACATATCGGGTAGGCAGTAGGCCGAGAAAAAAAAAATAATGCAAAACGCCTCATTTGACCCGACAAGCGGAGAGTGTTGATATTATTCTTTTTTTTTTATCATGTTACATGATGAAGGTGAGCAGTTTCGGAACAAAAAATATGAGGGAATCGAAAACGGCCGTGGCATTGGGAGTGAAGCGAAGCGAAGGGGTCTCTCGCTGTCTGGGGGTCCCGCCGATTGCAGGAAAAAAAAACGTCTGTGAAAAACGTTGCTGTGCATGTATGATATAATAACATACGTAGTAACATGCTCCCGATTGTCCTGAGCCCCTGAAGTCGGACTTGGTGTTCGAGAACACCTTACTGCTAGACAGACTCGAAAGTGGGAGATTTTTTTATATACTGTGATTTGAATAAAATTGCTCATAATAAGGTTGCCCCGCACTGAAACTGCTGGCAGCTAAATACATTGTAGAGTATCTATCCAAGCGTAATGTAAGAACGAGGAAAGGGAAATTGAAAGATATCCGCCACATATAAACATTCAGGGCTTCGGCGCCGTAATAAAAATATCTATGATTGGAAGAAATTTCGCATCATGGTTGTCTTCTTCTGTGCTATGGTCTTTAATCATTGACTTTCTGTCTTCTGTCTTCTGTCTTTTGTCTTCTGTCTTCTGTCTTCTGTCTTCTGTCTTCTGTCTTCTGTCTTCTGTCTTCTGTCTTCTGTCTTCTGTCTTCTGTCTTCTGTCTTCTGTCTTCTGTCTTCTGTCTTCTGTCTTCTGTCTTCTGTCTTCTGTCTTCTGTCTTCTGTCTTCTGTCTTCTGTCTTCTGTCTTCTGTCTTCTGTCTTCTGTCTTCTGTCTTCTGTCTTCTGTCTTCTGTCTTCTGTCTTCTGTCTTCTGTCTTCTGTCTTCTGTCTTCTGTCTTCTGTCTTCTGTCTTCTGTCTTCTGTCTTCTGTCTTCTGTCTTCTGTCTTCTGTCTTCTGTCTTCTGTCTTCTGTCTTCTGTCTTCTGTCTTCTGTCTTCTGTCTTCTGTCTTCTGTCTTCTGTCTTCTGTCTTCTGTCTTCTGTCTTCTGTCTTCTGTCTTCTGTCTTCTGTCTTCTGTCTTCTGTCTTCTGTCTTCTGTCTTCTGTCTTCTGTCTTCTGTCTTCTGTCTTCTGTCTTCTGTCTTCTGTCTTCTGTCTTCTGTCTTCTGTCTTCTGTCTTCTGTCTTCTGTCTTCTGTCTTCTGTCTTCTGTCTTCTGTCTTCTGTCTTCTGTCTTCTGTCTTCTGTCTTCTGTCTTCTGTCTTCTGTCTTCTGTCTTCTGTCTTCTGTCTTCTGTCTTCTGTCTTCTGTCTTCTGTCTTCTGTCTTCTGTCTTCTGTCTTCTGTCTTCTGTCTTCTGTCTTCTGTCTTCTGTCTTCTGTCTTCTGTCTTCTGTCTTCTGTCTTCTGTCTTCTGTCTTCTGTCTTCTGTCTTCTGTCTTCTGTCTTCTGTCTTCTGTCTTCTGTCTTCTGTCTTCTGTCTTCTGTCTTCTGTCTTCTGTCTTCTGTCTTCTGTCTTCTGTCTTCTGTCTTCTGTCTTCTGTCTTCTGTCTTCTGTCTTCTGTCTTCTGTCTTCTGTCTTCTGTCTTCTGTCTTCTGTCTTCTGTCTTCTGTCTTCTGTCTTCTGTCTTCTGTCTTCTGTCTTCTGTCTTCTGTCTTCTGTCTTCTGTCTTCTGTCTTCTGTCTTCTGTCTTCTGTCTTCTGTCTTCTGTCTTCTGTCTTCTGTCTTCTGTCTTCTGTCTTCTGTCTTCTGTCTTCTGTCTTCTGTCTTCTGTCTTCTGTCTTCTGTCTTCTGTCTTCTGTCTTCTGTCTTCTGTCTTCTGTCTTCTGTCTTCTGTCTTCTGTCTTCTGTCTTCTGTCTTCTGTCTTCTGTCTTCTGTCTTCTGTCTTCTGTCTTCTGTCTTCTGTCTTCTGTCTTCTGTCTTCTGTCTTCTGTCTTCTGTCTTCTGTCTTCTGTCTTCTGTCTTCTGTCTTCTGTCTTCTGTCTTCTGTCTTCTGTCTTCTGTCTTCTGTCTTCTGTCTTCTGTCTTCTGTCTTCTGTCTTCTGTCTTCTGTCTTCTGTCTTCTGTCTTCTGTCTTCTGTCTTCTGTCTTCTGTCTTCTGTCTTCTGTCTTCTGTCTTCTGTCTTCTGTCTTCTGTCTTCTGTATTCTGTCTTCTGTCTTCTGTCTTCTGTCTTCTGTCTTCTGTCTTCTGTATTCTGTCTTCTGTCTTCTGTCTTCTGTCTTCTGTCTTCTGTCTTCTGTCTTCTATTATCTACTTTTTGTTTTGTTTTTCTGTATATTTTTCTGTTATGTTCTGTATTCTGAATCTAGCTTTATTTTGTCTTCTACTTTCCGATAGTATTTAATCTCTAACAACATTTTTAAACAACAAAACAACCTTCGACCCATTAACTACACCCCTGACAGGAGCTACCGGCAATTTTACTCATTTTCATTATTACATATAAAGCTTAATTATGCATGAATTTGTAGTTGAGAATGAAATACTCTCGCTACATTTTCCATTATTGTTCGCTACTCCTTCCACAAAACGTTCCGCCATTATTTTTTTTTCTTTAATTTTTTCTTCTTACATTTTAAAGAACAAATTCACCTCCCATCAAGATTGGGGAAACCCGGGTGGATGTCAAGACGCTATAAAAAGCTGTAAGAAAAATGTCCCACCGCTCCGGACAGGGCCCTGTGAACCGTTCCCGTCGGTGATAAATGGCTACCGGTGGCGAGGGACAGAATTTTCCCACTGGCTAGTGGTTGTGGCGCGCTGACAGGATTTAGGGTCTTGGCAAGTGGAAATTGCTCATCGTATCGTTTTTTTTATTTTGTTGCCTGCCAGCTTATGTTTGGGGCTTGTGTCCAGGAGGGAGAAACGGAACCGTTTAACATTTGTACCGACAACCGGTATGAGGGATGGGAATGTTGGAAAGGTCACCACACCATTTCCCTGGCGTTCATGGGAGGGGTATAATGAAGGGAGGGTTTTATTTTATTGCGAATTAATGTTGAACAACAGTTTGTGTTCATAACCTGTTCCCCCTTTTCGAGTATGTGTAAATGGGAGGGACAACCGAGAACGAAGGAGTAGTAGGCTGCGACGTAATGAAACAAAAAAAATTGGCGGACGACCTTTGTACTTGCTGTCTGCGCCTACTACAGCCAGTCGGTGAAGCTATTATGGAGGCGTATCGAAGCAGGCTGATGGGGAGTTCATATAATTTTGCGACTTGTAGCATGTACAATACTTTCCCCCTTACCGGGAACGAATAAACCGATTGTGGTCGGCGGAAGGGGAAAGAATGAAAATTGAACAGCCATTGAAGAGTTTCAACTAAATAAGTGTACCTTTTTGCTTTGTGCTGTCTGTGGTTTGCTCTGTGAAAGATAGATGTGCCTTTTATAGTCCAACCTTTCAATCGATGTTATTTCATGTAAAAGTTTGCTCTAATGTGTGATTTCTATAGTTTTTCTTTTTTTTCCTTTCATGAAATAATTGGCGCTCAGTTCTTTTGTGTATCCATTGTACTAACGAATGATAGATGTTTTTTCTATATATGTTACGTGTCTATTCAGTAAATGTTTGTTCTTTCCGCTATGTTTTTCTTCCATCCACTGTTTTTTATGTTCAATTCACTCTAAGATATCAAAATTTATTGCAATACCAAAAAAAAACAATACCCGAAAAAGCGAGACTCACTGAACGAATGGACGATTTTTCTTTCTTTTTTAATTTCAGATGCTTATCGATAAAACCACCTGAGAGGTAGGCGCATACAAGTTTAGCAAAACCTATATCCAATGAGCGTGTGCGTGTATGTGTGTGGTTGAGCTTCCCACCCCCTCACAATACTTACCAAAAGACTCGAAAGACCAGCGAGCAAGATCATCCGCGCGAAGCGAAACCCCCCAAAAAACAGTAGGTACGAAAAAAAACAAACACACAATTTGAACAAATCAGAGACGTGCTGACGTACGTAGCCGCGATCCGATTTCGATCAGCCATCATAGCATGCTGTGCATCTCTGTTGAGGCTTTCACGCGTCAACCTTTTTTTCAGCGGATGATTTTGTCTGGCTGTCTTTGCCCGTACCTCCCCCCACTCCCCTCATTGCATTGTGTAGGCTCACGCGATCAATCACTAGATTTTATGTGCACACGATCAAGCAAAGTTAGTACACTAGCTAAGACAGCTGTCACCTCCCATCCCCCGTTGAGCACCTCATTCAGTGATGATTTCCCACTCGGTAATTGAGAAGTGTATATAGAATCAAATGAAACGCGCGCGCTTAGTTGATCATTCGACCTTTTGATCGGTGACTTTGGGCAAAACATCGAGATGAAATTAATACGTTAGCCAATAGAACAAACATGACACGATTACAAATGCATCTATCATTGGGAAGGGGGTTTGATTACTAGCTATGAGTAGAGAAACAATGATTTATTAGCTGTAAATTAACTTTGAATGCTTTCTTCTTTGATTAATCTTTTACGACGCAAGGTGAAGGACGTTGTTAGAATAAGTATAGAGCTTCTTTCTGTCAGCGAGTCATGAATTCACTCAGTCAACGAAGTCTCATAACGGTGTAGTAGTCATTTTTGAAGCATTTTCATTTTTAGATGTATTTTTTGGTTTGACAAAAATCCAATTCAAACACAAAGGATAGACGATCCCTTATTCATCTCAATAGTGGAATGCCACACTATTTCAATCATTACTCTATCGAAAAAATGAGCTTGAAGTCTAAATTTTTAATGAGGTCAGTTTTAAAATAAATTCCTTTCCAATGCCGCTTTTTCTTCAAGCTCACAGTACACTGCATCGTTATAACCCTATGGTCAATTGCTGCTTCTTTTACCCTATGTGCGGGATTAGGAATCGAATACAGGAGAGCTCGATAATCGACCACCAACTTCCACTGCCCCAGTAGTTTCCATGAATTAGTTATTTAGAAAGTACAAATTTCATCACATTCTAGAATATTCTTTTCATCGACAATGCTGTGAATTATCTTTGCCAGCATTCCTGTCAATTAGTGACCTCTCCCTGGATCCGCCACTAGCTTTGGTGTAGCTCATATTCCAAAATTGTCAAAAGAATTTTCAAAGTGTTTGCCGAAGGTTGGATTTTATAAATACCCTAATTTCATCAGAGAAGATACACGCCTCTCCAATGGAGGTCCTATGACACCAAACAAATAAAGTTTTTGAAAACGATTAATTTTAATGCCATACATTGAAAAAAATTACATGTTAAATATATATAACCACAGATTAGTTTGTTGTGCACTACGCAGCTGATGAATCACTATTGCGCAAACGAGGTTGTACAAAAGTTAGTTCTTCGAAAAATTATTCAGCTGTTCAACATGTCCCGGAAAACCTTAGATGCTTTCACATAGGTAAAAATTCCTTGCAAGCATATTGTGCATTAGATTCACGATGATCGACATCTTGATTCAGTATGTTGATTCCTTGATCCTACTAAACAAGTTAATGTTTGATTGGCTGGTTCCATTTTTCCAAAATTCTGGATTCTTTTATTGAATAAAATTATCTTCTTACCTTGAAACATATTAGAGTCATTAGAATCGCACATACAAAAACATATGTCAGATCAAATTTCTGATGACATTTCGTAAGTTACGATCTTTAGCACCACTAGTTTAAAATGTCGATGTACCTTTCAAAATCGGTTTCAGAATATTATCACATGTTATCAATGAACCAGAAGAGAATATAGCTGGCTTTGATTAACCTAAAAATTAGGCTCCCTTTAGTATAAGATTTTTCTGAGGCTATACCGAGATTTATATTCTATTAAATAAATTCAGATTTATATAAAAAACTAGTCTTGATTTCTGTCTTCAAGACTATTTTCATAAAATCGAACAAAAAAACTTATTATTCTACAAAAATGTTTCCAGACAGCCAAAAATCATTTTTAAGACGAAACAAAGCCCATACTTATGAATGCTCTCAAGTGTATTTTCCAAAGTACGCTTAAAACTTTTAAGCTTTATCCATATATTCTTATAATAGTGTTCAAGGCGGTCTTGACTAGATCTACTTAAAACTTTGTTAAACCTGATAGATTTATGATATTTTTTTCCTCAACAACAGTATGCCATAAAACTGTTTGTAGTCGAAAAGAATCTGTTCGAGGAAATAAATCTATCTCACATTTTTTTATCTAAATGGATACGAATGAAAATCGGTAATATAAGTGGCTAGCTTTTAAAGCTCTTAGTTCAGGATGTTTTCCTACCACGACCAGTTTTCTGATGATATGCAATATAAAAGTTCGAAAAACTCAACGCGCCTTAGAACATCTGCTAAAACATGGACTTTTGTAGGAAATATTAAATCTTTTCGAAAATTCAATAATTTATATATAGGTTTGTAATTGTTTTATTCTTGATAAAATTGCGTTCAAAAAACATTTATCTATTCCAGAAATGTATTTGAAATAGTATGAATCAGTTCAGCATAGTAAAAATTGCATTTCACAAGGTAATGACTACCATTCCAAAGTAGTCCATGACGCCATTACTTGTCATAAATTCATCTTTATTTATCTTACTCTTGAAGAAGAGCAGTTGGACTTGAATAAAACTAATTAGCATTTTTAAGGACAGAAAGGTTCTACGGAAGATCGACACAAATCTAGTCCATTTAACATTAAAAATGTCAATGTTTCAAATGATTAATTATTAGGGTAATCACAATTCCATCTAAAAATGGATGGTTATTCTAAACAACGTAGGTTAAAAAGAACTATGCAACGAACCAACGATACCTCGCTATAAGTACAGATACTTTAACTACAATTGTCGATTTTGCTGTTTATTCATGATTGAGCTACATTTCACGTCTTCTCCGTCGGGATAATTTAATATCCCGTCAGTCATAACAGTGTGTTTGTTTATTACAGAACTTTTTTTATAAAATAGTGTTTTCACGTCGTTAAAGTTGTATAATGTACAGTTTTAAGAAAGTTTTATGGCAGCATTCTCAAAGCTTCGACAAGAATTTCATAAAATAATCATTTTAGTTTTATGAAGGTATGAATACGATGTAATAAGAAGGTTTACAAGAGCGAAATAGATGCTGAAAACGGTACTACTAGCGGCAAACCTAATCTAGTGGTCTGTATCTAGTGTTCAGGGCCGGCGGAACACTTTTTTGTCGAGTGGGTACTAAGATTCGGAGTGATTCCTACCCGTGATGACGAAAGTTCAGACCTGGCGTGTGTAAGTGAACAGGAAAACTCCCGAATAATATCTGGTGTCTGGAAATTCTGTTCGTTTATTGCTGATGCTTCAAATGTTCCACAGCTAACTACCAATTACTCCATTTTTTTAAATTTCGTTGCATTATTTTTCCGTACCCACCGATAAAACCTTTCGCAGGTACTGAAGCCTACATAATAGTATTGGCTAACGGAAAGGTATCTCCACCGACCGACATCCCCTCAGGCTCAATGGAGGTCCATTTGGATATTTCTGCGGTGGCGAAAATAATGCCGATAAGTCCACTTTACGATACACATTATACCCATCTAATACAACCGGCACCAGGAACGTCTTCCTCCCGCCCAAATATAAGCCATTTAACATCACCGATATATGCGGGATCTAACTAAACAACACTCGGCCATGTACGTAGAAGTCTAGTCTACGTATCCGCCTGGGAAGTAGAGATTGATGGTGTAGTCTCTTACGGGGTCCTTATTGCGAAGTATAGTGCGAAGGTTGGTTTCTTTAAGAACCCTTTGCTATAGTCAGTGTAAATTCTGGTTTGCAAGTAATTGCATTCGGTAAAAATCGAGGAATGTAAGAAAACCGCTAATTTTTCATCAGCCTCATATCGCAGGATCTGCTCGTCTACACTTTGTTATTTTGAACGGGGCTCGTCCACCTGTTCGTCTTTTTGTGCCGCAAGGCATGAGCTGCCCTCGTCACAAACCATTGGGCCTATAGCTACCTATTGTAGAAACAAGGCACGGTGTGGAGAATGCGGAGAGAACTATGAAAAGTTTTCCTACTGTGGAAGACTCCGTATGATCCTTCAACATATTCCACATATAAATTATTTGGGAAAAAATTGAAGCACTCTTTTAAAGAACGCGCCGAGAAAAATTGTTAAATAGGGCTACGCTACCGGCCATGATGAATTTGTACGCTTCCTCGTTCACTAAAGAGCGAGAGTCTGACCATCCCATTGTAGGAACATTTTCTAGTGTGCCATATACGCTTTCGAAGGAGGAAAATCGTTTTCTCTCCTTAGCTTCCTCGTAAAAGCCTGTCCCTTGAAGGGTGCTGTTACAAAACCAAAATAAGTGATTCCTAGTCTCGAGTAGAAAAGGGCAAGAATTTCCACATCCTACATTTCAGTCCCTACATTTGTTCCCAGATTTTACACAGGTTAACTTCCAATGTAGATCTTCCACAATTTTAACATTATTCACCAGGACCAAGAAAACACTATGGAAGAGTATGTTTGGGAATCAAAGTGTGCTATTCTTTCAATCGGATTAACCTGTGCTCGGTATCAGGTATTGAAGTTGTCGCTTGCCAAGTCCGAATCAAAGGCAAACTACTTATTAGTATTGATTCCATACACATCACACCTCAGCTGATTTTAGAAAACTTCAATTCTCACGGTATGCCATGGAATTGTCTTCACGATGATTACCGATCTATCTAACAGTGTGATATCACAACATTATATATGTTGTCTAGGCGTGCACCTAGTGCACCAAATCTCTGCTAACCGAATACATTTGGCCTCATTCCACTGCAACATGTGCTGGCTATCCTTGATCTCCCCTATATGTCTCTCATATACATATTTTTAACCACCATAGATATCTAAATTTATTTATCTCTTCTCTCTTGGTAGTTAACATCTACCTGGCAACCAGGTCTCAAAAGAGTTCCCAGCGGATCCTAGGAGGTCAGTCAGCGATCCGGTTCATGATATCCTGACAGTGTGCTTCCGTTTGCCAAAAAGCTGCAAGTTAAATTTCTTCTTTTCCTGTCATTGTTGTCCACCCTCTCTTCACTTCCCCTGACACGGTTTCTGCTACTCTGATGTCGAAATCAATCCCTCTTTTGCCTTCCTTATAAAAGCGTTTCTTTTTGTTTCAATTTTTAATGAAATAATAATTATCTTTGAAAAATTGCGAATTATATATTTAGTCTCTTAACATATTTCTAACTGAATCCTTTATTCTTAATAAAATCGCGTTAATATTTTTTTAATATCGATAAGAGTTCCTCGTTTTTAGAAATAAAAAATAATTTCAAATTTCAATCGAATCCCAAATTTGGAAGAAATTGAAATTGTAAAGCAAAGAAATTTGTATCTGAAATAAAACATAAAATTGTCGTACATCGAGAATTTCGGACGCATTCATTTTGTGCGCGAGACACATACATGGTTAATCTCAGGTTTGGGTTTGTTCCAAACTTTCGAGTGGGTAATTTCCCTCTCGGTTATTTTCGAGTGGGTAGTACTACCCATACAACCCACGTATTCCGCCGGCCCTGCTAGTGTTGAAAGGAACGAGCTAGTTTTTCATCCTGGATCCCACTGAGAAATGGTGATGCAAAATCATGGGATCAACGCCGCACACTGGCGGATCTTCGAACAAAATTCGGACAAAATTTTAAATGTTACCTAATTCGGCTGAAATCACAAGTTAAGCTAATTTTGAGGTGCTGAAATCATTTTTGATGTCAAAAGTCATAAAATAAGATTCATTTTTCCATACAGTGTCATCGAACCTTTCTTATGGCTATGATCCCATTTTAATAATAGATTTTCCTGTATCAACAATATCATAAAAAATGAAGAACACTACTTTTAATTCATTTTATTCAATGCATTATATAACATGTTGGTTTATTTTATCTGATTTTATTCTGATTATCTTGTACAATATACCATACGTCTCCATACCAGCAGCAAACATTTTTAAACTCATTAATCTCGTTGGCATACAGAGGCGCAGAACGAGACCATGAGATTCGAAAGGTGGAGGCAATTTTCCTTAAAATGCATAATATTTTACCGTTCCGAACTGTTTTTCCTGATTGCTCAGAATACATCAGTGAAAAAAGTGTTTTTGACCACACCACCTCAGTCATAATTAAACGATAAAGTCAAACTTAGCGAATATATTATAATAGCAAACAAAGTTTTTTTTTGTTTTCCTACAAAATTAATTAAATGGTGCAAAAATCGGGCCAAAATCAAAATAGCAACATTCATTTGAAGTGAACATAGAAATTGTGGTTTAGGATACGAAAATCATTAAAAATTCAGGATATACATACGTTTAAGCTGCTGTTAAAAATCGTGTACTTATTCAATGATCATATTATTATGTATCACTCAATACATGAGGGATGAGAAATTTAGGAAAAATATAAAATATCAATAATTAAAATATAATTTAATTTTTGACCGGCCTTCGGCCACTGTGTGCCATCCTTCGTCCAATAGGCGTCCATTGTTGAACCTGTGTTGGACAATTTTGCACCAATGTTTTGTAGTCCCAAATGACTGCGCCAATAATGAGAGCAACACTACTATTTTCAATTATTTCCAAGCTGAGGTTACACAAATTGTTGTGTCCAATTACATTTGTTGTAATATTGTCTTATTTAACCGTTATGTGTCCGACGGGATACCCGGGTACCTTAAATTCCAATGTTTTATCTATAGCTGTAAATTGAAATTTCGTGACATCTTAGAACTTCGTTAAGTCAAGCTTTTGGGTTAAAAATATTGCTGATATAGTAAGTGGGGGAGTGAGGAGAGGCACTTGAATTTTTTTACTACGTAACAGGCCGACGAGGGTACCCGGGTACCCATAAAACTGAAATGTCAATAACTAAGGCAATTCTCAACCGATTTCGACACTTTCTAGTCTTTTCAGAACAGGAACTCATCCACTTTTAGTATTGGAAAAAATCGGGTTGATTCATTCGTATCCCGGGAATTCGAATTTCCGGAATTGTAATCCAGTTCTGGGATACTATTTGTGAATTTCAATGGAATACTGGCAACATGGGTATCAAAATTCTTGGACTTGCATTAGCTGGTTGTATCTCGTTGTTTTTAACCGTTTGGTGATTTGACTCCGGAACGGACATTCCGGGGAAGGCTCCCGTGGGGCCGTGAGTGGCCATTCCGAGGTCAAATTGCCATATGTCAATATCAAATAATATACCTACATGAAAACATCCACATCGAAACTGATGAAAAATGTCGTTTTCCGTTGGCCCCTAGGTGGTCAGGATCAGCTTTTATGAGCATTTGATTTTCTTTTGTAGGGGACGGTGGGGAGTTGTGAACATCGTTTTGTTTTCGGAGCATAGCTGCCATAAACATTGGTCGATTTTCATTGTTAGACCTTGTATTTGTTAAGTACAGCTTAATACATCCGCAGGATGAGCAATTAAAAAAAAATCATTGCCTTGTTTGAGATATGACAGAATGCGTGGAATCGGCATTTTAGTTTGGTGGAGAGTTGTGAACCATCGCAAAAAGTAGAAGAGATGGAATATTTTTGCTATTTATTTTTATTAGGGCTATAGAAGATATATTTTTAGATATTTCTAAACTAAAGATGAGATGGAAAAGTGATCTGATTCGCAATGAGTCGACGACAACATGACTCGCGCCAAGCCACTTGAATTCGCGGTTGTGGCACGAGGAAATCAAAATTGTGGCAGAATCCTGTTCTTCGCATAAAATTGAACATTTTTATATCATAATATGTATGATTAATCCCTGATTTTCGAATTATGATACTGTTCTACTTAAAAAAATACTATAACCCACTGAAATGTATTCACACTAAGGGTGGTTCATAACTCTCCACTTTACATATCTTCGAAAAAAACGTATCTTCATCGACACACTAAAGGTTCTTCCAATTTTTTTTTGTCGATGAAAGCCAAGGAACGTTTTGCTCTAATTTACTTTGAAATCAGTTACATAACGGGATTCCACATACCACAAATACAACCGAGTAAAAAAACTTTTTGTTTGGTATATTTAGTCTCTCGTTACCTAATGATAAAGAACATGAGTTAATGCAACATTTGCTAATGAGAAAGTGACGTCATGACAGTAGAAACATTTATCAGTAGTTACCACATTTTTATTATCTATTGCTTCGTGGAAATTGTCAGGGTTTCCCAACTACCCACCATCCCCTACTATCTATTATTTAAATAGCCACCAAGTAAGACAGGAAATGTGAAAATTAAAAAAAAGTCAACTTAGTGGCTATTTATGAAGTACATTTAAATACTATATTAAAAGGCGTAATAAAATTTCGTATACAAGGACTCGTTCTTAAGTTATCGAAGAAAAGTAAAATAAATGCTCGAAAGGCGTTTTAACGGTCAATATTACATAGCTTCGAAACCGTCAGCTTTGGACGTTTAGTATTTTCAACGAATTTTGCAACGTAAAACATCTTCTAATGAAATAATTTTGGTTAATAATCCTCCCAGCTGGATGCATTAATTCTTCAAACAAATTTAGTGTCGAAAAACTTAGTGTCTTCAATAAAGTTTTCGAGAATTTTATTACAAATAACGTGGCTGAAGACATGTGTTCACGGTATCGAGATATATCAGGCTATTTGCTAAAGTGAACCTTTAAAACAAGTTATTCTGATATTACTGTATATGATCAATTTTTTCTGTTGTTAATAAACAACAAAATAATTTTATCCAAGCCATGTGTCTTTTAAGCTTACAGTAATATTGAAGAAAACTGGATTTAAGAATAATTTCGTAAATATCATTTTAAATCTCAATATGGTGCATATCTAGAGCTTTCATATCTTCAATAAAGATGTTTTAAATGAAATTCCCAAAAACTTTTCTGAAGACACCAAGTCTCTTACTACCTAATTTTCCATGATTATTTCTAGGAGGATTTGTCACTAAAATGATTATATCAGAAGATGTTTTATATGTTGGGAAAATTGTTGCTAAACTTTCACTTAAATATTTTACTTACCAATCAGTTTACGGCCATGTTTCCCTTCGCTGTATCAAGAAGTCGTCTCCAGTTCACTCCGTCCATGGCTGTTTGTCACCTCGCAGGGTATGAAGACTTCTCAGGTCTCCTTAATCTTGGCCGATCTCTCCTCCCTGTAGCTGTCGGATTAGTTTGATTTTTACCGAGTTGTTCACCATTCTGACGACATGCCCAGCCCACCGCAGCCGGCAACAATCTAATTTTTGTCCCACCCTGATGGTCAATTGTGCTAGAAGGCGTTTTCAACTTTATTAGATTGAAACGTTTAGTTATACTTCTTTTTCCGAGGTAAAACTGACTCTCAATGAATATATGTCCTTGGAAAAATTACGAAAACGATACGCTATTGTGTTACCAGTGTGCATCGAAACAAATATGTTCATACAAAAAGCTTTTGGGCAGGAAATTTTTGTTCCAACGCTTTTTTAAACTACTCTAAGAAAGCTTCCTATACTTATTACCATGGTATGTTTTGTATTTTATGAATTTGAGAAATGTTCAAATCTGCAGTAAACTTTAAATTTTTCGGACAGGAAATCTTCGTATCGGATTTATTTGTATTTTAGGTATCAAAGCAAAATGGATGTGATATAAATCGGCACAACATACATTAATACAGAAAGAAAGTGGTTGGAAGCTCTTCAACCGAGCACTCAGCAAATAGTTTTGTGCTTAGATCTCACTTCAAATGGGGTTAGGATAATATTTTTAAGTTTCATGTCCAGTTTGATTATAGTGAATTTGCTAGTGGTTGAACAGCATTTATCTGGGTAGAGGTTTCCGTGGTAAGCAGTCTGAGAACAGAACCGACACATTCGGTTCTGGTCTTGATATGTCAAAGCGTGGTCTGAGTATTGTGGTCTGAGATCATATCCTTTATTTTGGTTTGTATGTATGGTCAGTTAGTGAGACTCTGCATCTTATTTTTTCACACAATGAGCACAAAGAACGAAATAGACCGATAAATATAGAGTAACACTGCAATGCACATCAACCGCACAAAGAGAAACTTGATCACGCAAAAGTGAAAGAAAGTGTGCTCTAGAAGATGCACAAATAGTCATCTTGAAGAGCCACGTTTTTGTTTCTCCCCTCATTGGAAAACAGGAAGAAAAGAGGAATCAAGACAAAATTCAGATAAAGTTTGATCGGAAGAACTGTGCCAACATTTTTGTTGATTGTCTGCTCTGCTTCCATACATGGAAGTCCAAGGTTACCCATAAAGAGCCTCTCCATTTCTACTGGTTTGTGTGTGGAACCACAGAGAAGAATGCACATACGAATACTTTTTTTCCATAGGTCCAATCTGCAAAAGAGAGCCTCTCTTTGTTTACTTTCTCTTCCGCGAATTACTCGGTCACCTTTCTGATTTCCCTTCAACTCTATGCATAATAAAATAATAACAACCTTGGTCTTTCGAAACATACTGATAAATGTTTAAAACGTTTTATGGTTTCGCAGTAATAAGCGAAAGAGAAAGCGAAAAAAGAGGGCTCTCATTTGCAGATTGGACCTAATGAAAAAAAAGTCTTCGTATGAGAGTAACACCCAACGGAGGGAAAGCTTTGTTACAAAAGAGAAGAGCTGTACCTCGCAAGAAGAGTGTAAAGAGCGCGTTTATTCTTCTCTTTATTTGCTCTGAGGCGCATTCCTGACGAAACGTACCTGACCTGCATAACCTCAACCGCAATGAATCCAACAAAATCTTTGTGTTCTGACAGTGTTTGACATCCTACTCACTAGTATATGGAATCAAATCATGTAGTTGGACATCGATGTTGTCATCGTTCATATACATGAAGGTGCTGAATCTAGCAGTGCTGAACTCTACGCAATGATACGGGTTAGACATAACAAAGAACTGCTGAATTATTGGACGTTTTAAGTACAACATTTCAAGTCCCACTTCCTCCTTTAATCTTAAAATAAATTCTAACCCTCAACCAAAGTTCTACCTCACGAACACTATAGCGTACGTTACACCACCTTAAGTCCACAGCCACCAAATTACACCGCAGCACAGTGGCTCGGCTTAGAGCAAAAGGTGGACTAAAGTTAAAACTTGGTCGTATCAGTTCGAGTAGCACGGTTTTATGTAATTTGGGTACGTACAATTCGTTTTTGATATTCAAATACATTAAAAATATTTACTCTTCATTAGGGTGACTCAAAAATAGTTTTTCGACGACGCGGTTCATAAATAATTTTGAAAGTAACCGTTGGGCACTAGATTCGTTTTTGATATTAAAACATGTAAAAAAAGAAATCCTCACTCATTAGGGTGGCTCAAAAATAATTATTTTGATATTTTCAAACGTTCATAAAATTGTTGAATTGTAACGATCGTGCGCTGATTTTTTTTTTTTCATTTCGTTTATTTGATAGGCACAAATGCGTTAGCTTGGCGGTGCCGAATTCTTTTGTTTTTACATTTTGAATATCTTAAAACTAGGAGGTTACAATGTTGAAATATTTTTTTTTATAAAAGAGAAAAAATTTACAGCTATCTTAAGACTAGAAAAAAAATTCTATATATAAGAGAGGGGGCAAAAGATTTTTTTTTATGAAAAATTTTAAAACAAGGAATTCAATAGTAATAGTTTTTTAGGAAATATTTACAGTTATCCTAAAACTAACAATATAGTTTGGTACACAAAAGGGGGAACAAATATTTATGAAAAATTTCACAGATGTTTTAAAACTAGGGATACAATTCTATTTACAAGATGGGGGACAATAGTTTTAACAAAGAGTAGAAATTACAACTATCTTAAAACTAGGAATACGGAATACAAATTTGATTTTTTATCGGATACTTATGCTTGGTCATTTCCAAAATCGGTGTAGAAGTAGTTGTATCAAGGACAGGGGAGAGAAGGCGTAGATGGTGACCGGTAGAGAAGAGCAAAACTTGCAACTTTCGGGCAAACGGGAGATCAGCGAAACAAATTTGCGCCTCAGTCTAGTAGGTCGGATTGGCGGATGGTATTCTTCGGACCCGCGGGGAATCCTTCAAAGGAAATCCTTCGGACCTCGAGTCGCTCTCGCTTCAGATTCCGTAGTGATAAGGGCGACGGCGGTTACATAGTGGCAGTCTGAAGCTTATCGGTTCCACACGGCAAGAAGAAACTTCTAAAAACGAGAAATAAAAAGAGAGGGGCTAAATGTGCGCTGAATTTGCTTTTAATATTAAAACATATTAGAAAAAAATCTATTCGCATCAGGGTGGCTCAAAAATAATTATTTTGTCGTAGCATTTAATAATTTTTAGTAGTTATATTTGTACACTGCATTTCTTGCCGTATTAAAACATATTAGAAAAAGCCACTTGTTAGGGAGGTAAAAACAATTATCTTATCGTTAAAGTTCTTAATTTTTATGTTAATTTTGGTACGCCGCAATTATGTTTGATATTCAAAAGAGTTAATTTCCATCTCATTAGATTACTTTAAAAAAATGTTATATCTTAACGATTCAAGTAAGATGATTTTGAGTAACTTCGGAACGTTCAATTTATTTTTAACATGAATTGGTAAGTAAAAATAATTTCAATAATAGATTGGTTCATGCATAATTTTGTTTTCGTCATGGTTCAAATTTTTTTGCTCATGTGAATGCTTCCAACATATTTTTTGGCTACAGGAATTAAGTAAATGTTTTATAATAAAGTATTTCGGAGCCACAGTAAATCTACTCGCATCCACTAGAGAAGTATTTAAATTATTATGGCTTAATATCACATCACATGTGATTTATTCAAATAGAGTTTATTTTACTTGGGTTATTTTGAGATACTGAACCAATTTATCTACAAAAGTTTGAGCAAGCGATAATTTAAACAGATACAGTTTGATTTAATGTCGGTAAAAATTCTTATGTTTATTCATATATTTAAAAAATTCAAGCATAATTTATTTAATTTCCGTCCGATTCTGATGATGGTTCATCCGATTTTTTCATAGAATAGATACTATCGACATCTCAGTAACTCCGCTCGGTTCCTTTCATTTGTGCACTGTATAAGCATCGTGGATCATCCAATCAATATTATTTCAAAGCTGTGCTAGCTTTAAAATAATTATTTGAATAATTACCTCGCGTCTCCATTTGTAGTTTTTCTAAATTTGGATTGCTTATCGCAAGTTTTCGCAAAATTACCATGGGCTCATGTGAGAGAGAAAATTAAAAGCTTTCGAATGAGTATAGTGCGATAGCGGGCATTCGCGAGCGTCGTAGTTGTTATGGCTTTAGAAGTTCGTACTTTGTTAATCATCACGATAAACAGCTATTTACACAATGAATAAACAAACTAGTAACTCATTTGTGGTAATTTTACGATGTAATTTAATCAAACGAATCATTTTGCCGAAGCAACCTATGCCATAAAAACAATTGTTTCTTCGAAAAACTTAAATAACCGCATAAAGTCGCTGTGAGCAAATTATGCAAAAATCGTAGAGTTACACCCTTCTAAAAGCTGTGAAATTTTTCATTCAAATAGTCTAAAATTTTTCCAAATTGTCTCCGACATATAAGCCAACACAAGAAAAATAATGATGAACATATCGATCTTCATATCTGGACTTAAGTCCGGGCTCGTCCCACTGTGCACAGTTGTGTTACTTTTTTCTTCTGTGTTTTAATCATTTAGAAATTCGATGCATACGGTTGGTTTGATTAGTAACGATTCTTGCGCTTGCTGGTAGCTAGCGGAGGGATTTTTGCGTGTGATCCGACTTGAAGCAGAATACTTAATATTCTCATGTTTCTAAGGTATTACCAGGAGAGTAAAATAATTACATAATTTGACAGGCACTGTTTCGAATTAGCCTCTTTGCAAGTGGAAGAAACTGTCAAATTGGATTACATATATGTATACTAGATGCATGTATGATAAGTGCGCGTATTTTATACAACACATTTTACTATTCTACACTAATAGAAGGCTTTGTATACTTATATTTCGATTTAGCTCTCATATATCCTCCTGTGATCATTCAGAATTCTTGGATTCGTATGAATAAAATTGGAACACAAAACAGATTTACTGCCGATTTAAAAATATTTGTCCATTTACTATGGGAATTAAAAACGGGATATGTGCTGGGAAACCAGAACAGCCGATCGCCCTAGATTAGAACGAAATCAAATTTTCAGTACCCGTTCCACTATGTATAAACCAGGATTTGAAACCATATTCTCGTTCCATTTTGCTAAAGTTATTCTAGAAAAGATTTAGCGAAACTAGCGAAAGATTTCTAGAATCCTTTACTTAAAACCGATTGTTTCACTTTCTATTCAGTTAAACTTGTTTGGCTAGATACTCGTCCCTCATAATTGAATTATACACCGCAAATGATATCGCACTTTCTCGAACCCTTTGCAAACAGGCATTTTGCCGGTTCACGATGAGTCCAGTCCTTTCAGCTCAATTACAACCCGCTGAATTATGACCCAATTCATTCCCTTCGCAGTCATTTACACTTTTCCCCAATGCATTGAAAAGTTTTTTTTCGCTTCCTCCCTGTAAAGTGAAAGAAAACATTTTTATTTATGTATCCATTTCTAATTTTTAATTTCCAAACTTCTTTTTCTTTGTGAACCATTCACTTTACCACCATAACCAGCTATGTTATCCCGGGTTTGCTCCGCACGTACCCACTTTTAATTCTATTAATCCTCCTTTGCCACCGCCATCGTCACCACCTTTGCTGGTAACGGAATAGCGCCGGTGTTTTTTTTTCCTCTCCTGCTTGTGGTTGCTGAAGGAGGGTGATAAAGCGTGTAAGAAAGTAAGCTGCCTAAAACCATCATACCATGGTCTTCCGAACAAAACGAGCGAAAAAACGGGATCAACTCGGGATGGAAAATCTGTGGGTGGCATTTTCCTGGTGGCCGTCAGTCCCTTTACTCGCCCGGTATAATCTGTTCGGTGATTTCCTCGCCCAAAGATCTCCGCGTCCGAGTTGTCTTCAACTTGGCGTACCACCGTCGGGATTGTGGACCAGCTAGCAGCGCTTGGCTACTAAGGATTATGTGAATAGGGGAAATGGGCTTTAATGGAATATTTATGTTTCAAAATTAATTTGTAGAAAATATAATTAATATTTTATTACACACCGAAATAAATCAAGCTCGACGTGTATATTCTTTTCGTTCCTGTAATTCACGGATGCCACGCAAAAGGTCTTTGTTCCGTATTAGTGCTGCTGCTTGCTGCCGTTGCAGTTCACAGTCGGAGGGAAAAGTTTCTTTTATTTATATGCTGAAGGCTCCTCACGGTGGCGAACTTCGTCCAGAGAACATCAGATCCAACTCTGACTGTTCGGTTTCTGTTCGCTCCCTGCCAAAGGTGCGCAATCGTATAATAAACCTAAAGATAATAAAATGCATAAATCAAACTTTCAACCTGCAATTACAAGTACTTGGTGTTCTACCTTTCCGAGAGTCCGGGCTTCTTTCTCTGCCGGGGTTCCGTTCCCGGCGTGTGTTGAAGCTGCCTTTTTTCCGCAGAAATCATAAATCCTTCAGTAGTATAGTATTTTCGAAATTTCCGCTCTCGCGAAACCTGCATGAAGCAGCTTGGTAAAGGTTTCGCGAAGACCCACATTGGATTTGTTTTGAGCTTTGGAAACGTACAAAACGGTAAATTGTTCGAAGTTCCCTCGCCGTCCGCTTGAAGGTCAAGTCATCGATCGTGGCGAAAGGGGGCTATCTTTTACAATCTGTCCAAACAGCGAACCGAAGGTGCTCATCAAATAATCACTTTTCAATCGACTTCGGTGATTTGGCGTGTATGTTCTGAGCACTGGAAACGGGGCTGTAATTATCACACGTCGAACGTCAAATGGAAAAGAACAGAAAAAATCAATGAGTCGGAAATCATTACGCTTATTATTTTTTAAATCTTGCCTCTTTTTTATTAAAACCTTCCCCATCCTCCCCGCTACACAACCAACAAGCTCGCGCCTAGCTAGTACTAACCGAAAACCCTTTCTTAACACCAGTAACTCTCTGCTATCGCACAGCTCTAGGCCCGGCAGACCCCCGAAACGAGGCCCCGTCGGACTGTCGATGCCGGCGTCGCACATGTCGCACCACGCCGCCTCCCAGATCAAGAAGCACCGGCTGGACAATGGCGAGTTCGTCTACGAGAACGGACATCTGAATGGTGAGTAGCTGTTGTGAATGCATCTATACCTATATAGGCCTACTGTGATTAGTATTTTTCGAATATGATGTACACTCTCAGCTAGCATTGCAATATGTGTGTTCGGTTGGGGTTTTTTTTGGGTCGGAGTTAATCGAAGCAGGCGAAAAAACGAAACATTATCAAATAAACGTACTAAGCCAAAAAATATTATATTCTAGATTTGGAATAAGTGTTCTGTTTTAGTTCTATCAATGTATACTCAACTTATAAACTGTTGTACTGCATTTCATACATACACTTGTATTTTGAAATTCACATACATTTTAAAGTTACAGATGGGTAAGTATTTCGACTAAGATTTTGTAATCTTCACTGATGAAGACTACAAATCAAAACCGAAATGCGTATTCCTTAACTATACGTTTTGAAGATTTGATGAGCTGAGCGACTGAGAGTAAAAGTCGGAAAATCAGACCACGTTTCGTAAAATCGCATTAATTTTATTAGGATTGGAATTACAATGGATTTAAAGACGTTTTGATCTTCCCGGAATTCGGAAAATAAATTAGAAATTTCCCGATAAATCCCGGGATCGGGATTTATACAGAATAAAAATTTAAAAAAATAAATTGCTTTTTCGAGGAATTTTCAAACCCGATTGATTGCATGTATATCTGAACTAAAAATAACTATCAGAAGATGTCGATTAGGTGGACTAAATATCATTGAATTATTTGATAACTTGTCACTTAGTTTATAAAGCATAAACTTCTTTTGATGATTTTTTTTGGATATATGTAGTTCCATGTATTCTTTTCAGCTACATCCTGTCGCATCCTTGAAAGCGTCATCAAAAGTGTTCGGATTCGCAGGATATTTCTTTTCATACCTTCAGAGATTTAAATATCTCGGTAGTCAAGATTGTATACATAAGTCATAATAAAATACATACTACGGTTCCGGTATAACACATTGGACGAAATATGCATTCAATAAACCGACCAACAATTTCTGCAGACGACGTTCTAGAAACTTTCCTTATGTTAAATAGCGATTCGATTTTTTTTTTTGAATAATGCAACGCCATTTCCACACCTATTTTTTGTTTCCAAACCCTTTCATTCAAGATTTAACTACTAAAATAAGAAAAAAAAAACTGTTAAAAATCTGATCAATCGTTTCATCGGTTGCGGAGATATCATGCCCACTACTAACAGTACTGTAAGGAAATGCTTCGGAACAACGATAGGAAAATTTATCTATTTTGACATGAAAAAATTAACACTCTTTAGCAGTGGCTTGAGTAAGGCTTGGACTATATACCTCAAGAATTCACGAAAAAATATCTGTATTTTACCGAGTTTAATGATATATAGCCCATTGATCTGCAAACCAATTGCAATTACCACTCACTAAATGTTTGCGGTCGAGATCTTTTCTTTATTTGGGAATAAATTAAAAAAAAATCTCTGGATTCCCGAATTCCTGGAATGAGAAAACAAAACTTCCGGGGATTCGGGAACCCGGGAAATTTGAAAATCCCGGGAAAAAATCCCAGAATGTAAGCTCTAATTGGAATGTAAGTAATTTTCACAAGGTAGCTGATTCAAATTAATTCAAACTTGTGTTGACAGTATTTGCCGGTAGTAAGTGCAATGATAGCAGTTTGATTATTTGATTGCAGAACAATTTCTTCAAAGAAAAGGACCATCAGTACGAAAATATACAGTGTCGAAATTTTCTTATACAAATTCAAAATGCATTTATCTCACGTCAGAAGTTCCCATCGCACATCGCAAGTCTTTCAATACAAGAATCAATCGAAAATTTTATTCCCCGAACAGTCGACAAGGATGAACCGCCAGTATAAACAATGGTTAAAATTATTAATTTGTGCGGAGGAAAATCAACGAATGCCAGCCCGCTTTTTTCGCTTGAAATATATCCGACTTTTACATTCTAATATATTTAAAAAGGGCTTTACGAATGGTATTCTGTTCTTCCGACTAATCCATTGCATTCGGATACGGCGAGCATCTTTGGGCAAATCGTCGATTTAATTTCAGCCAAAACGAAGGTCAAACGAAAATTTACCCCATTTCGCTCAGTATCCGGAACAAATTTTAAAGTGAAAGTCCATAATCCATATCGTTATGAATGTTATAGTTAGCCAAGGAATTTTTCGTCCGGAAAAAACAAATTTTTCCCCAAGAAATGCTCTTCCGAGCGTATTTTTTAGAAGCCTACGAAACGCTATTTATCTTACGTATATTAAAAGTTTTGATTTACAGATCAAATTTAAATATATTATGCTAAAATATTCTCAAAAGATTGGCGGCCATTTTATGTACAGAACGCTGGGTGTCCCGGTGAATCCATTATATGTCGATTTTAGTCACACGCTCAGTCCAAACTAAACGTGCTCGGTCGTTCAACGTGGAAAAATCGCGATTCCTTTTAATAGATTAGTACACAATACCCAGTTTATCGGCTTAATAAGGATTTTTTTTGTAAATTCGATAACTCTGAGTTGGCTGAACCAATTTTTTCAAACTTAGATACATCGTTCTGGCTTAGATACCGACTTCTGGCTTGGAAGTTACGAGTTGATGAATACAGTCACATAGATATCTTGATATAAACTGTACCATTAGGAATCTCTTACAAGTGGGTGCCATTTTTCTTTGATTTGTGGGTTTCGTTCATTCAATGCCGATCATATCCTCCTCTGGCTCAGAAGATTTAAAAATATACATGGTTACAAGCCCCAGCTTATAGAATTAAACTGAATTACTCTGTCCGTGATCAAGTAATCCTTGACATTTTAAAAAGTTTTGCGAAGAAACTATGTTTCTTAGTAATCATGATCAAGTGATCAAGATGTCAAAATTTAATTTACATAGAATTAGCGAAGAAATTTACCGAAGTGTTCGTTCTTAGTAACCAACAAATAATGGTATCTTTTTGCTT
Source organism: Topomyia yanbarensis (assembly GCF_030247195.1). Classification (NCBI taxonomy): domain Eukaryota; kingdom Metazoa; phylum Arthropoda; class Insecta; order Diptera; family Culicidae; genus Topomyia; species Topomyia yanbarensis. The sequence continues at coordinate 469,352,374 of NC_080671.1, forward strand.
AAAACTAAAATAGTCCTACGTCAATCTAAAGGGTGTTTCACATCAAATGGCATCACGAAGAAAACGCCGTAGAACATTACCTAGTGAACCGATCCTTTTCAAACTTTCAGACAATAAAGTATATCCCATTAGTAAGCTTCTGGCATATTTATTTCATTCAACTTTAATACCATAACCGTACTCTCGCGCCTTACGCATAACTTCACTCATTAAGTTCAGTACAACATCTGGCTACAGATTCTTCTGTACGGAAACCCACTTTTTCTTCATGTCTCCCTCAAATTTGACCTCTTTGGGATGCTTCCGTAGTGTCTGTTTCATAATTGCCCACTATTTTTCGATGGGCTTTAGTTCCTTGGATACGAAAGTGACCCCGTACTTCGCATCGTACTATTCCAGGACAACATTTGAATAGTGGCACGAAACTCGACCCGGTCAGAAGATCCTAGGGCCCTCGTATTGCTTCAACAGAGCAAGCAGCCGCTTCTGTAGATACAACTTGAGGTAGATATCCCCGTTTACAGTCGCGATAGTCACGAACGGCGCACTCCGTTGGCCACATGAGCAAATCGCTTGCCAAATCATGTATTTATTGGCAAACTTTGAAAGTTTCTGCTTCCTTATACTATGTTCACACTACAGAGTTATAACACGTTATAATAATTAGCATCAAGAAAGTCATCAAGATAGCGTTAAAGCACGTTTTAACTCGTAGTGTGAATGTAGTATTACTTTATCCGGCACATCAAACTGGTGCTGGGCGGTGAAGAACAGTAGCACCGGAAGCTGCCGAAAGCCCACTTTGACGTAATGATGAGACAATGAGGCTTCGTTAGCATCTGGGTGTACAGCTACCAGGTCCATTTTGCAATTCATCACGATTTGGAGCCTTCTGCACTTTGTTCGTTTGTAGTCTCGCCTGGTCCTTAGTTCTCTGAACGAAAGATTCAACTTTTTGGCCACATTCCTGATCGAAGTATTGAGATTCCGCATAAACGCTTTCACTACATGCTTGTGATTCTGATCACTAATAGAACATACATTCTATCCGCATTTTTCTTTCCGTGCGATGCTCAAAATTTGGTAGTAAAGTTGATTCAAACGACACACCGTTGACTGCAAAATTCCAAGTTGTTTTCCGATGGCACGATGAAAGAGTTGAGGATTTTCCAGGCGCTTGCGCAAAATCAGTTAGTGACATTGCTTTTCGATTGACGCCATTTTTTCGTTTTTCGCAAAACTGACAGCGATAAAAAAATTGTGTAAACAACACACTCTAAACGATTTTGGGTTTCATCTGCATAAACTCGTGAATATTAATGTGCTAAGGTACTGTGGTTAAATAAGTACATCAAAATAACAAACAGATCGTGAAACAAAACATTGCTCGATACTGCTAATCGTAAATTTCGATATTTAGTTTATCCAAATTAGAATGCTTGGAGTAGTTATAATAGCTTTATTCAGTTTTCATGAAAGCATGTGTTAAAATCACAGATTTTATTATGGCTATATGTACTGCCCATGATCGCAAATAAATCCTATAAAGATAGGAAATCCCATAGAAAACGGAACAAATATGCGAACAATGAGAAGTGTAGTTATTATTTTATTTACTCCACAAATAATCGTTCGATTTATGTTCTATGTCATTAATTTCAAATTTGTAGAGTATTGTGCCCACTTTCACCCTATTCATATTATTAACGAGACCTAATTTATAACACAATATGTTACGGAAATTGCATTCTTTTATAATCTTGTTATTTCATTCTGATCGGGAACAGTGGACTACTGAGGATATAAAACATGAGAAGACAGAGAGAGGGAGGGTCAAATTTTTATATAAAAACTTGTTAAAGGTAGTATGTCAAAATGTGACTACATATGCACAGAGCCGTAGCGTGGTCTTCCGGCGCCCTTGGCGGAGTGATGCGCCCCTTTGGTGTTTTTTCTTTTTCAGTTCGACCTTCAAACAATAATTTGTGTACATGGAAATGGCACACCTACTTCCTACTTAATTCATGTTTGACTGTCATTCATTTCATGTAAATTCCAACCACAAATCTTTTACTGTATATTTATGAAATCAGTTGACGCTAGGTGTTTGAAGGCGACGGAGGGAGCATCTATTCAGAAGACTGTATATTAGAGTGCCAATGACATGCATGGAAAACAGGTGATCATCGAATTTAATAACCAAACGCACCTCAACAGCATTAGCACCTCGAAAAAAGTCATTTTGTAAAAGTTTAGCTCAATCGGACATGATTAAGGGGTTGCGCAAAACGGCCAAAGTGCAAACATAAAATTATCCTTAGAATATTCAAATACTGAATTCAAAATTTTGATGCTAAATGGCTTAGGACGTAAAGAAACATCGATATCACTGCCACCCTGAATTTTTTTTTAAGATAGCCTTTATGGAATTCATACAAAGTCATTTTTTTCAACATTACACCAGTTCTCGACGCTTCCTGCCATTGCTTTTCGATTGCGCTCAATTTTTGCACGGGGACTTTTTTCGAGGTGCCAATACTTTTGAAGTGTGTTTGCACCTTTATACCGTACATCAAGTGTACTGAGGAGGAATTTTGAAATGATTGATGGATTGTTGATTGCGGTGCATATCATTAGCTTTGATTTGCTATTCCAAGGGCAGTCACGGCATTCCGGTCATATTTCAGACAGCACCCACCCATTTTTTTGCACAAGCAAACGAAACAAAGATACTTTTATGGTCTATTGCTGATTAAATTTTTCACATATCCTATGTTCCAGTTTTTAATAAAATATATTGCATCCAGCCATATATCGTGTGAAGGGAGAAGACCAGATTATTCCTTTACTATCATATTCAGAATTGTGTTTCAAATTATTTCACTCATGATTTCTGTCTCTTCCTTCCTATTTTTCAGTTTTCACTTAACGTCTGGCTCTAGGTCCGTGCATGAATAAACTCTTATGAATTCACCCAAATAATCCTAAAATGAACGTCGAACAAAGACTCCGAGCTGCCATTTAAAATCAATCACATTGAACTGGGTTAGACCATATCCGATCTTTTTTCGAATCAAAGATAGTCTGCGAAGTAGTCTAATATTCCGCAAGACGCAGAAATATTCAGCTGTGCCAGATATCTCGATAGATCGCCTAGATAAGCTCATAATTGTGATATTTTGTCTAAAGCAAACAAATGACGTTACTGGCGACAAGACTTTAATGAAGAACTAACGCGTTTATATGCCCGCTCACAAAGTTTAGATCGATGGTGTGATTATCGATTCGAACTTGGCATGCATTGATCTATTGAAAAACTGGATTGTCTGTTTCAATGACCCCTTGCTCCAGTGAGCGAAGATTTTGAGTGACAATAGCACCGGACGGGGCAAAGTGGAGTGTCAGGTGACCTTTGAAGAGACTGCTTTGCGTCATCTTGGACAAGGATCGTCTGCATGGTTGGTTGTTTATGCCGCACTCCATGCATGCAGTATTACACTAATTACAAACAAATGGGTATTATGGGTAGGAATATTTATTTTTCCTCTCTGGAAAAGTTGATAAATATACCAACAAGAAAAAGCTCTACCACAGAGCCGAAGCAAACAGAACCTAATCTTATACAAATCAAAAGAAACAAAGAGTTTCCCACGCTTCCAGGAACACCAAAAATCTCATGTGACATTTCAACCAGAAATTCAACTTAGTGCAGGATTGGTTGGACCTAGGGTGGAAACCGGCAAACTTTTTGATATTGCGGAACTCCTCCCGGCATCCAGGAGACTTCAATTTTTATGATACGGCATGGGTTTATCTTCTCGATGATAATTGATCTAGCTTACTCTATGATCCTTTGCTCTAGCTTTAAAAAGGTGGCCTGATTTACTGCCAATAATCACATTTCCGTTTCCCTTGTTGCTATGAAACTAAGAAAACGAGCGGAAAAAAATTGCAATAATTTTCGCTATTTTTGTTGAAATTTGAAGTCATTGTCTTGTTCGTTGTTTATTCTGGACTAACAGGACCGTAGTGTTGTGTCGCGTTGGGTTTGGTTTCAGTTATGTGCCTTTTTGCTGTTTGCTGCGGCTTTCATTTTCAGTTCGACTTTCAAACAATAATTTTGTGGGAATGATACACCTATCCTGACTTAATTCCTAAGTAATGTTAAAATTATTTTATAAAGCAGATCGAGATTTTTGCGCCCCCTAAGGTTGGCGCCCATGGCGAGGGTTAACCGCACGCTACGCCTCTGCATATGCAAAAGGATATTATTGAATGTTTTTCTTGCGCTTAAACGATACTCATTAACTGAGAACTGACGCCAAAATACCAGGCGCATGACCTACTTACATGCTCGATGTTGTGGTGGCTCTCTACAATCCCAATGTGCTGTATATTTGCATCCAACATGATGTGATGCGGTATGAGCTGGGATTAAACACAAATGTAATTTCGACCTATGGCTTCCCTGAAAATATCATAAAAAGCATTCGGCGCCAAAATCTTGACTCAAATTAGGATTCCAATATGGCGCTTTTATATGCGCCGACTTCAGCCAGTCCGTCTTATTACTACCCGAGATGGAGCACTAAGGTAGTCTGGTAAGATTTTTAAGACAAAGCCCTCTGCAGCTCCTGTATTTTCGTAAGAATATACGGAAAGCGTTTTCCAGGCTTCACAGAGCAGGAGTCTTCATAGAACTGATTCCTAAGGCATGCTTAGTAGCCAGCGAATTCGTCAAAATTAATCCATTTTATCGAAGTGTTGTAAAATAATTTTAACATGCTTGGTGTAGGATTCCGCGTCACGTAGTGCTCTTGTAGTAGACCGATTGTCATTGTGAAAACAAACACATGCCGATCATCCACGGTGCTGATGGGGGTTCCAAGATATCACAAAGCATTCGGTGCCTTACCAAAGCTCCAGAATGAATGTAGATGAAAGCGATGCTTTTGATTTTATTTTGACCTACGACAGCGTCAATGTCTGATAACGAATTAAGGTTGATACGATAGAAAGAATAGCATCTTATGACCCCCAAAAGAACTCTTCCGTAGAGGTATTCAGTCGGCTAATAAATGTTAAAATCATGCAGAGCATATCAAAATGCAACTGCATCGCATTTCAAATTATTTAGAATTTCAAAAAATCGTTTTTCTAAATGATTCCTCTGCAATGCCACTTTAGAACAGTGATCATATCTGCATACATGTTCTATGAGTTAGGCATAGACGGTTACGATCTATACAAGGCCTTTTAGCAGTCAACTGTTTCAAACATTTTGTCGCTGTAAATATGGCTGTGTTATCAGACGGCTTTGAATACGGTAAGAAATATTGGAAGCAGAGGAAATCTAACCCACAATGTCGGAGAATTTCTGTAGTCTAGTACAATTTTTATCTTGATCTCCCTCGAAGGTATATGGAAATCCTCGTTGAATCTCAAATCTAGGAGAAGCTCCGATTTTACCACAGCACTTCCATTGGTTATCTTGGAGTAGTTCGCGCACCCACAGAGTGGCACACTTTAAAGCTCGACGGTCTACGGAAAGGTGATTTCCGTTTTCCTGGATGCGTCCCGTCGTGTGGATCATTCGAATCAGACTCAACGAGAAACAAGCATGCATAAGGATTTTGTAAAATGAAAGGAGGTACGAGGCACTCAACAGAATATCTGCAACCCTTAAGGAACGCCTAAGTTTTACCCCACGCTGATTGTGCGCTGGACACTATGAAGGTTCACACATAGTTCACTCGTAGTTAAGGCACTCTCCATAATCTTTTCCCTAAAAATTCTCCGAATGTTGCCCCTACATTTGTCGTATTGTTTCTTATTATAATACCTGGTACCAGCGCGGCCCAATTGACTATAAAATTATCAATAACGAGGTCGTTCATGACTCGTGGAACTTTTCGACAAAGCTTAGAGAAAAAAAAAACATCCGACGAAGATTACCCTGAACGAGTTTGATGAAGTATAAGATATTGTCTTATCTTTCGCGATCTTTGCTGAATGCAATTACTTGCAATCCAGATCATTCCCCGATGTGGGGAGTCTTTGAAGCAGCCAACACCGTATTTCAGTAAATTCTAACATTTCAAATCCGGCGCGCTGATTACACCGTTGATTTTCACCTTCCTGACGGGAACATAGACGCACTAGAGCTGCGTAAAACTCATGGAGCAATCAAACTGGTTTGTTGAGTGGTCCTTAGCCATGTCCCGTGCGATTTTTAATATACTTGCCGATTTCGAAGAAGACCACATAACAGCAAATCGACTTGTGGCCATTGTTCAAAGCGATGAACAGAAATAATTTTTTTTTTTGGGTGTGAAACGGTATTCACTAATACGCGTGAAGGTGGTAAAATTGGGGGAGTTTTTCAGCATCCTACATTTTTATGTGATCCTGCAACCTGCAAAATATCTACGCCAAGAAGAGAAAGTGATGAAAAGTGGAGAAGTTAGTCATAAATTTAATACTATCAGCAAATACTAGTAAAAATAATGTGTTATATACAATTCTATGCTCCGATTGGATTATACATAAGTTAGCTATTCAGTTCAAATATAACCAGACAAAATCTTGTTTATATGACAAATAATATATATTCGTTGTGCAATCAAACTTTTTATTAGGTATTGTATTATATTAAAATCCATAATTTATAAACTGAGATATCTTCGAAAGTTTTGGTATTTTCCATTACTTGGTTTTTCAAGTAACTTGAATTAAATCTTTAATACAAAAGGATACTTACAGTAGCGGCATACGAAAAAGCTCATTCACTTCGAGGTACGTGGGTTTCTAGAGTACGAACAAGTAAAGGACGAAACGAAATTATTGCGACACCGAAAATGTCATGCCAATTTTCTTATAATGTTTAAAATCAAACCAAAATTTTAGGGTAGTTTTATACATATATTTACTTCAAAAATCAAAAGAAAAGTTAATCGATGGAGCCTTGAGTGTAAAATTGAACGCATTTTCGCTTGATGCCCTCCATCAAAGTCTTTACAGTGTCATCCGGTACCAGTTTCTCAGTTTTTTGACTCGTCTTTGACTGTCTTCCTGCTCTTCCGAAGTTCCCGCTTCATCATTGCCCAGTACTGCTCCACCGGGCGCAGCTCCGGACAGTTTGGCGGATTTATGTCCTTTGGAACAAAATGGACAGAATTGGCCTCATACCACTACAGGACACTTTTAGAATAGTGGCATGATGCCAAATCTGGCCAAAATTGCGGAGCTTTGTCGTGCTGCTGCAAGAACGGCAAAAGGCACTCAGATTTGTAGATCTCGCCATTTACTGTGCCCTTTGTCACGAAAGGCTCACTCCTCAGTCCGCAAGAGCAGATGGCCTGCCAAATGAGATATTTGGAGGCGAACTTCGACATTTTCTTCTTCTTAAATTTGTCGTCCACATAGAACTTGCTATTGCCGGTGAAAAACTCCAGCCCCGGAATTTGCTTAAAATCGTCTTTTATATACGTTTCGTCGTCCATCACATAGCAGCCATATTTTGTCAGCATCTTTTCGTAGAGCTTCCGGCTTCGAGTTTTAGCCGTCGATTGTTGCCGCTCATCGCGGTTTGGGAAGTTCTGTACCTTGTATGTATGTAGTCCAGCTCTCTTCTTTGCATTTTGGACGTAACTCTGCGACATGCCGATCTTTTTAGCCAAATCACGGCTTGAGACGTTGGGATTTGCTTTAATCATCCGCTTCACCTTTCCCTCCGTCTTTTTGTTCTCCGGTCCCGGTTTTCTTCCAGCTCCTTTGCCGTGGTCCAACGTCAACCGCTCCTAGAACCGCTTCAACACTCTGGAGACGGTTGAATGGTGAATGTTCAACATTTTTCCCAACTGCCGGTGTGACAGGTCAGGAAATTCCAGGTGTTTGGAAAGAATTTGTTCTCTCGACTCGCGTTGGTTCACCTCCATTTTCGTTGAATCGGAAAACACGACTTGACAGCATGTAAACAATACACATCAATGAGAGGGTGTGCAAAATTTGGTTGATTTTTACCCAATGGTAAAAAAGTTATGCCCTGTTGAATGTGTCGCAATAATTGCGTATTTGCCCTTTAGCCACGATGACCTCCGCTGTTCTTCGTCCCCTTCCTAATAGTTACATCGCCTGATTCACTTTCTGTATTACCTGTTCCCGATGTTGTTTCTTTCCGTTTGCAAGAACGTGAATGAGAATGAAAACACTAGAATTCCATCCAGCGCTTTCTTCTAGTGATTACGAAGTTATTTTTTTCTAACGGAAACCTGGCTGCGCGAAGATATATTGAACGCTGAACTGCGTAATATACTCCTCGACCGCAATCTGTGCCGAGGCGGTGGTGTTCTATTTGCGGTGAAAAATAGTATTTAAGTTTCGCGGAGTGTTTAAAAGCGACTATACCGTCCCTTCAGATGAGTATTTGGAAACATTACCATAGTACAATATAAATATTCCTCGCCTCGCCTTGAATGCTCTGACTGCTGTTGTTTCGTTGAAAGGGCATGGCCCCGATCATCTCTTGTCCCAATTTATAAAAAGCTGCGCTCACGTGCTGTCTTTTCCAGTGTGCATCATTTTCAATCGTCTGGACAGAAGCTGCCATCGTTCCCATCCATAAGGCTGGAAATATTCACAATGTCGAAAATTAGAAAGAGTATCTCAGTATTAAACGTACTCATTTACGGAGTGTCTTTATCAAAATTTAGAGGGTCACGAGAAGCCTTGTGCTATTTTCGCGAAAAGAAAACAAAAACACTCATTTCTGAGTGTTTACACAACTTTTACGACCAGAGTAATAACTTTGATTCCTAGTCACAGTCATGAGGATCTCACAAGAACGTGATTTTCAAGATTTGGTTTTCGACAATTGTTCGATCATCAGAAACCTTCAGTATGCCTTGTGGGTCGCTTTTCATAACAACCCGCATTCATTTTCTAGTAGTCCATGTGTTTGTATTTATTTGCAAAAATGTTTCGGATCTCCCACGAACGTAAATGGTCTGGAATTCTACGAAAATCCTCTTTCCTGGACGTGTATTCTACACAGAAAGGGGATTCTGAATGTTGGAGAAAGGTAAGTTAAAGAATTATTATCTTCCGCACATGGCTGAAGACTGAGTTAAACATAATCGAAGCTTCTTAGTGACGACTGAAAATGAACTTGATGCGACTCGTGATGAATAGAAAAAATATTCATTCAAAAATCCATGTAATTCATTCAATTGAATATCGTTCAATAATATTCATTTCACTATTTATCTAGGTAAATGTTTTCAAATGCTGGTAAAGCATATAAAATAATTATTGCCAACGCTTACTTTGTGACAGGGCCTACTTTGATCAGTTTGATTCGTTGTTGCACGTTCGCTTCGGGCAATAATCGGACACGAATGAGAATCGGCATTGAATGAATGGGCAGTGGGTTCGTTTGACGTTTTCGGTAGTGCCACTGAATATTGAAAATGAATCCGGCCGAATAGGATCAATTTTCATTGAATGAATTTGAATATTTTTAACTCTTGCTGAAGTACACGATCAAATTTTCAATAATCTTGAATAGGTTCATAATCTCGCGTCGGATGAGCAGATTCAAAGAGATATCCCAGAAATGGAATATGATCTCGGGCAATACACAAACAATGATACTCTATTCGTTCCAAGTTGATAATGTGAGTGTAGGTGTAGTGAGCTCTGTGACAGAAATGTGCCATCATTTGCCATGTTTATTGTTTATTGGTTCATAAGTTGGCTAAATACTCATCAATGCCAGTCAGGTAAAATTTATAAGGAAGAGGATAAATAGGGACCTCGTGGAAAACCCATGTAGCCGCTTCATGGCGTTACCATATCGGTATACGAAAAGGAAAGAGCTTTTCTGACAACAAATTTTGCTAATAGTTGCTTAGAATTAAGGGTGAAGTTTAGTCTAGATAACAATTAGAAGCCATTTGCTGTTTAGAAAGTATGCTAGTTGCGTTTTTGTTGAAAGCAGCGTAAGTAATTCGTTCGTAACCTTTCTCACGTGAAATGCAAATTGATATTTGATAATGAATCTTATGCCTTAACCGTATTGTCTAGCCGCAGTAGAATAGTATTGCAATCGGCCAACGCGAATTGTGGTCGAAAGCTGGTTATTCCAGTTTAGAATAACAATCACTGTTACTCGTCTTCGATTATCGACTCTTTGCTGGATACGGCAGATTCTTTAAAAAATGAGTTTATTCTGTCTGACCCAAGACCATTGTTTTTGCGTGTCACTAGTGCACCTGAGAATTTATCAGTAAATGTGAGTGAATTGTTTACTTCACCGACGACACGTCGTGCGCGGACATACCTTTCTTGCAAAGTCGAATATTCCTCATTTGTTCTTCTAGTGCGGGATCTTAACCACTGTCAACAGCCTCCAGGTTCACTGCTGAACATAGTTTTAGTTGTTCCTCTCTTCCGCATTCTAGTTACATATCCGGCCAACTGTAGTCTGCCGTGTTTTATAAGCATTGCGATAGCAGCACGTTTGTACACTTGAACTGTTTGTTTGTACACACCAACCAGTCGATTATAATCTGTCTCTGTTAGAGAAGTATTTTTTGCGCGTTCTTAATCTAAGAGCTTTAAGTGGAATACTTCAACCGTGGAAGATCCCATGTACAACTACAAACCGATTTTTTTCTCAAGGATATCTGCGTTATCACATGTCACTAATGTCACTTGTGTTCCAAGATATATGAACTCGTTGACAATAAAGTACCGCATCCATTCCTACGTCGGAACCAACGATATGTGGGCTGCCTGGTTTCTATCGGCTAGCTTATAATCATTCCGATTTTGGCAGCCTCTATTTGAAAAGGCACAAAAGCCTCTTCAACTACTCTACGATCGACTCCAATAGTATCTATTTCACTCGGAAGCCAAGAAGCATGTGAGATCTCGTAATGATAGTGCCGTTTGTTAGCACACCAGCTATTAGTAGCGCACTTTTGAGCACTCCGGACCATAAAATCAGCAAACGCATTGCTCTGCTTCAATACATCTAAAGTCAAAAAAGAGTCCAATGTCTCTTTGACTTTCCTGACCCATGCAACGACATACGAATCAACCTATTCAGTTTGTCGGAAAGCCATGTTCAAGCATTTTTTTGGTATTCTTAGTTTCGTTGCACTGAATTGTACACTGCCTTGAAATCCACAAACAGATGATGAGATCGTAAATTGTGATTTCCGGATCCAAAGTTTGTCTTCTAAGGAGCAAATATTGACATCAAGTTCCGTGTGAAAATAGCAGAAAACCCAGCACTGTTGAATTTTCAGTTAGTTACATTTATTAGCACTTCAAACATCACTTTACTTTAAATTTCAAGAGTGTCAAACACTCATGAAGATATCTTAACAACTTCTTCGAATATGTACAAATATTATATCGTTCAAATTTGAAGATTTTCCGGTTATACAAGATTTGTTTCACATTCCTCGTCGATGTAGTGTCCTCTAATACTATTTCAAAGCCCAGTTTTTTTGCATACCTATTTAACCAAAAATCAGCTTTATCTGAAAAGAGAGTTATGCACTTCAAAGATAAGGTTTTTGATTCTGTGAGGTCCAAAGCGATAGCGAACCGTCGAAAAAAGGGCGCGTTTCGGTATGGAAATATCGGTTAACGTACAACGATGGGTTTTGTTTTACTAAGAGAGCGATTTATATTTCCCTTCCCCTTTTATATAATTCAATACAAGTGCAAAACAATTTATATGTGTACATATAGAATGAAGTGGTACAATTTCCATAATAGTGTTTACAGTCACACGCTCGATGTGGTGAGTGCCCTTAAATCAGGCCACGACAGTTTTCGTCTATGTATTTATCGATCTCATCTATATCAGCGGCTTTGGTTGATTGTTTGCACCTGAAGACTTACTGGTTTGCTTGCTTGGCTCATTTTATTCTGTTTCATGCACATCTTCAAAATCCGTGTATTTTCCCATCTGGTTGCGGAATATGTATCCACATCAGAGAACTAAAATTTCATCTGATTGTCGAACAAATGCATGAAATGTATAGCATTTCCGTCTTTCTCATACAAAGAAAGTCTATGAGATCACTCTGAAACCCGACTTTTCGACCGAGACCCGGAGTACCGAGTGTCATTTACCATTCAAGTCAGTTAGTCTAGATCTGAAAACTTCCGTAGTGTTTGTAGCCGTTTAGCTCCCGTTTCAATGAGCCACTTAGCTCCAATTTCCGCAAGCCATTTAGGTGGAGGAAGATTTCGCGATCTGCTCGGCAGGTAGTACTCGCTGGTAATTCAACCCAATTCTGAGACTGAGAGTTTCTCGGTGGCGGAATTTCTCCGCATAGCCATACCCGTTGTGTAGGACATTTAGTAGCCAGTTAAGGATATCCAACGAGCGTAGGCGGTAAGCGATTCCGCGAGTTCCACGTGCAATCGATGGTATCTAGTATACTGATATATCAGAACTAGATCGTGTCATTTATTGTGTCATGTGATTGGAAGTTTGTCTTTAATCGGAAGAACACCCGCTAGCACTTCAAGACTCATCTTATGGGTCGAATGTGTACAACCTAAGGCGATACGTATTCAACTGTATTGTATTCGTTCCTATCGAATGATGTAAGTGTTCCCAGCCCACTACCGAAAACATCGTTTGTGGTACAATCTTTTCAGGTCACGTGGATATGTACCCGACAAAGCCCCAGTAATTGTACAAAGAAAATTGATCCTTCGTTGGCATATTGTCACATATATACTGTCGTATCCTCATGATTCGAGCCAAACTTCGAGTTATTTTGGTATATCGATATTCTATCAACCAACTGAAGCTTAAGCTGAGCTAGATCACGCTTCTTCGATTAAATCTGTTTTATCCGTAAAGAAATCAGTGCCCAGCTTCAAATCTCAAATTGATATAGTGTCCGAGTCATGGTCTTTACAAGTTTGTAGTGCTGGGTCCTATAACAGAAACCACACTATTTTCCGCAAGTTGGCTTAGAGCTCATGGGTTGACAATACAATTATCAATATGATTCACTTCAATATTGGCAAAATATCACATTGACGTATCTTCTCCGAAAGAACATCAATGGAATCTGAGTCGAATGCCCCTTTTATGCCTAATAACCCACAGGCTATTTCTTGCGTAAAGGGGTTATCTAATAACAAGCCGTTTGCCTCAACCCAATTTTCTCCAACAATTTTAGTTGAGTTACTAATTATAATCGATGGTTGTTCTCCGGTTTTGAAATAGTGATGACTTTCACTTGTCTTCAGTCACACGAGACAATATTCGGTTCAAAAAACCTGTTGAATGAAACACGTTTTTTCGCAAGCTCAGGTAGATTTTTTATTAAGTTGATTTTAATTCTGTTCGGACCTGGAGCATTCTTGTGACATAGTAGGAGTTTACCAGAAATTTCATCATTGTCAGGGGTGAGTCGGTAGAAAACGTTAGTTGTGGGATCTTCGTAGAATCTGGGCCAACTTTCTGATAAAATTAAAAATCCCACGATTCGAGAGCTTGTGCCTACCACGTCGCGATTCCGTACTCTTCCGGTTGTGGTACAAAAAGTACTTATTGATGCTTTTCTAGACAAGTCATCAACGAAGTGTCTCCAATAGCTGAACATTAGATTGCGCAACCTCTTACCATTTTACAGATAGGCGTATTACCTTAGTTTTACTCATTGGCGCCACCATGTGGCCGAACATTAGATTTTTCAAATAAAGAAAGAATCGCTTTTAGTACTCTTAAAACAAGAATAGAGTTTTCGATCAATACTAACGGTTTGGTTAAGCAAACTTTTCGCAATTTGGTGCCAAAATATCATCTTTTTCGTGAAAGCTAACTTTTGGTGTATGTAAATAACCAAAATACCTGTTTAGTGTGATAAGCAGCCAGAGAATACGTCATAAGTAATATGCAAATCGAAAAACGGTGAGGTCAACTGGCTGCCTGGCTCTTTCGATTGGGTTTTCTTGGATTTTTTACTAGAAATAATTAACTTGGAACAGTGGCTGACGTACAGAGTCTTCTTAGAATTATTGAAACGAGAGAAAAGAGAAATGAATTTTGATTTTCAAATATTTTAAAGAAAGCTTAACAAGAGAGATGTAAAGGAGATTGTTGCATCACGGTATAACCTGATTGAAATGGTCTTCCTGAACTCGTTCTTTTCTGAATGTTTTTTTTCTTTACCTCATTAACTAGCGTCACGATACCAAGCGCATGACCAACCAACATGCTCGATGTTGTAATAACTGTTACTACAAACGCAGTGATTGTTTTCTACAACTCCAACATGCTGTATCCAACACGAAGTTGTTGGGAATAAACCGGGACATTATACGAATGCAATTCCGATCCGCATTCAACATTGAAGTGCTCAGATACTTCAGTATTTTTCCCAGGAAGTACGAAAACTGCTTTGAAGACTTCACCGAGTGGTGGTCCTTCATAGAACTGTCTCCAAGAATATACGGAATAGCAATTGGTTTTTGAAGCAAACTGAAGGAAGGTAATTGAGCTCGAATGAAACGGTGATAATTCCATTCTCGTTAATATCTATTCGATCCGTGTCAAACACGTTATCACAGTGGATATCTCAAACTTTGTTTCAGGTGTTCACGATCCAGAATTTCAAATGTTTCTTTTCCAGTAGTATGCTACGTCGTGGGAGTTGCCGTTTCCTACAATTGTCCGCGGTGGGAATAGGTATTCCAAGATATCACTAAGCCTTCGGTACCCTGCCAAGGTAAAGCAAAGCCATGGTACTAAAATCTCTTTGTGGAATATTCGTCTTCTGTTTAAACAGGTATCACAGCCGATTTTTGGCGCACAGGACAATTGCGTGGCTAGTGTTACAAGCATCACAGAATGCAGATTATCAAGAATAAAGAATCAATGATACTACGATCTATAAGCATTTCACCGACGGATACGATTGCTACAAGGACATTTAATAGTCAACTGCTTCAAACATTTTCGAACTGTAAAGACGAAAGTTATCAGTCGATTTTGAAAGCAAAGCGATTCTAACCCACAATGTCATAGAAGATAAATGGGATTCCTGGTTGGATCTCAAATTTTCAAATCTAGGAACAACTTGCTTAGGTTTTATAACAGCACTTCCATTGATTACGTTACGGGAGTTTGCGCTCCCTCACTTTCTAAGACGCTTTCGAAATTACAAAAGATATGTAAGAATCAGACTCAACAGAAAACAAGCAAGCAAAAGGATTTTATGAAAGTACGAGCCGCTAGGCATTCTTCAGTATATTTGCACGGGAAATACTTCGAGCCTTCCCTTCGGGAACGCCTAGGAAAAACCCACGCAGAATGTGTACAGGATATGACGAAAGTTTGCCCGCACTTGAGTCACTTTCTAAAATCTTCCCTTGAAGATTTTTAGGTGAACGGCCAGATGTTCTATGAAAAATACTGGCAACCCTCTTGTTAGGAATGATTCCATAAAAACCCTAAGAAACTTTACTTCAAAAACCTGCTAAGATTCAAACAAAATCCTAAACAGGATTTCACCCCAATTCTGCGAAGGATATCAATCAAGAGAGGATAACAATGCTATTAGAATCCTGGGATTAAGATTATTGAGTGTTCGAAGGCGTCAATACGTCAATACAAAGAAGTATACGGAACCGTCCACTAGATGGCATTAGTGACAATGATTCTACTGAGTTTCTATATTTTAGGATCATGATAATGGGAAGAGTAATGTCAACAAAGCTTAATGTTTTCTAAAACCCTGTTATGTTTTAAAAGATTCTGTATTAGTATTACAAAAAATACCTCACGCATAATGAATTGTAAATATTCCAAAAAACTTAGTACTGATCAACCATTTCGATACAAAGCCGTTTACGCAAACACACTTTTTCACTTTCCGTCGATTTTCTTTCTCGTATCTTATCGCCACGCCACGGACTGCTGAACCACATTTCTCTTCCATATAATCATTTTAAACGATTTCAGCTGTTATTTATTATTATACTCCTCTACCTATTGATTCGATCGCCCCTCTCGGGAACATCTTCGAAATTCCCCCAACATTTTTTTCTCCCCAACTTTAATTTCCATGTTTAAAAAAAGCGCAATCTCTATAGTAGTAGTTGTGGATCTTCCTGGTCGGAGCTCTTTTATGCATTTTTGATCAATATGAATTTTCACTGGAATGTGCGCCCCTGTGATGCATTTCGGTCAGTCGGCCGTCTGGTCTGGCGTATGGCGGTCTGGGGCCGTAGTTTAGAATTTAGGAATCTTTCCCCCGCCGCAGATGCCAGCAGGCCGCGGGGCCGAGATTGCAGCAGACCTGCCATTTATTTGACGCGATTAGCATAAATACCTTCTTCGGGACTCGGGATAACCAGCGCCGTTGAGCGTTATTTTTGATAACGACCCGTCCCCCGGCGGATCCCCGCCAGTCTCGATGAACGATTTGCTCAGAATCCAACCGCATTTACGATTATGCAAATTATAAGTATGGCACGCATAAATATTATAGACAATAGCTTGCGTACGGGTCTGAAATACTACCAACTCGAGACTGACAGCTTTATAGAGATCATTCCCTCACTCTCGCTGTCAGCCAGTCAGCGGTACCAATAGTTACCGATACTGGCAGCAGCAGGCTGGTGGATTTTGATGAATGTGTAGGAGGCGGCGCCCGAATCGATTTGAATTTCACGCGATGCAACATAATCTGGCTGACGGGCGAGCGGTCGATGTGCCTTATCTGAGCCGATACTCCACGGTGACTGCACACTGCTGACGACGTTGTTTGATTTTCTCATTTATGTTTTTTTTTGAGGATTTTTCGGGGTAGTAATCCATTAACTTTGAAAGAGGTGTAATTTCACAGTCTCGGCGTGCTTTTTGTTCCCATATAGTTCCACTGTGAGCACTGCAATTGTTGGTTGTATGAAAAAACGGCCTACTAGGACGTTGGAACAAATTTAGTTTAATGACTAGTTGCCATTATTTCTCGTGGGTTGTGTGATTATACCCAGCAAATCATTGGTTCCAGTTAAATCGATTCATGCGCCATACATAGGTATATTGCAATGCCAGTCTGTTCCAGTCGTATTACATTCAAAGCAATTATTTGAGAAACACCACAAGTTACCAGAGTAGAATCAATAGAAAAAACAAATGCTTGTGACATTTCTCAAGTAAGCATTTCATTCGTTACAACGGTTTGCAGCCTCATGGCTCACTGCCATTACAGATCTTCCGCGGTTGGATAAGTCACCACTGCTGGCGAATGGCTACAACGCACCCCCGACGCACCTCAACCACATTCCGTTCATGCAGATGAACCCGCATCCCGGCGGTGGTCACCCCCTGATGAGCCCTGGCGTGAACCCGCATGGTATCCCGCGACCAGATGGGTCCATCATCAAGGGGCAGAATATTCCCGGCATGGAAGCTATCGCTAGGTAAAAACTAATTTCCCTATTGCGACAAAATGTTTCAAAAACAATAACGATTCTTGTAACCCCGAAACAGAGCTGCTTACGAGGACATTGTCAAGCATTTGGAACGATTGCGTGAGGAACGAGGCGAGGATCGCACTGTCAGTTTAGAACAGAAGCCACGAGACCTGAGTTCCCAGAGCGGTGGTACGTTTGTTAAAATTTAACCTTTTTGTTGTGATCGCTGAGAATAAGTTTTTAACGCTTTCTGTTCCAGCTCCTCTTCCCGAATCACCAAACGGGGCCAGTCCGGTGCTGAACCTGTCCAAGTCCGGTGGTGACCAGACCAGCGGTGGCGCCCCCAGTGAGCGTAGCAATCAAAACTCACCCGAACCCTCGGTGCACGAAGAGGACGAAAATATCAGCGAAGCCAACATATCGGACACCGAGGAACCGAACGAGAAGGAAGAAGGTAAGCAGCAACAGCCAAAGGTCAATGATCATCTCTCATGTCTGCCGCTGATCCCGGCCGATCCTACCCCAATACTATATATCCCCCATCGAAAGAACAGTGAAAACATATGAATGTGTGCCATTATCGTGTCCGTTGCTTTCTCGTTCTCCATTGCTACATTCCTACACCGTTGATCCTCAACCACATCAGACATCAGCGATTGCGAGAGGGACATTTCATCACCTGTGCCGGCAACGGTTCCGGTTTCGCAGGAAATGGAAAGCCGCCAGCAGGCACTAAACTACTCCAGCCTGGCGGCCACGGCAGCCGCTGTGGCCGTGGGAAATGTTCCGACGGCCCAGGATCCGACGCACTCGTCGACGGAAACGCTCCTGCGGAACATCCAGGGGCTGCTGAAGGTGGCCGCCGACAACGCTCGGCAGCAGGAGCGACAGACTAGCTACGAGAAGGGTGAGTTTATATTTTTTCACATTTGTTGGGGGTCAGTATGAATTTTTATGATTTCGTCTCTGAATCTTTTCCCATATAAGAAGTTGTACTTAGACAGGATCATCAGTTTGGGGAAAGTATCTGAAACAACTATTTTATGGATATGATCTGAATTTTTTGACAGGACTCAATAACTTTCTAAAATTGGGACTGATATTTACTCATATCCAAAAGGAAAGAAAAACTTCCAAAATTATTTATGAAATTTCATTCCTGCACTGTAAGTTGAATGTAGGAAATTTTACCATGCTTATTGTTTAAGAATATTATCAAAGTGGTACATGAAAATGGTATTTTTAATATTGACCTGTTCGTTCACTGCCGTGTCATCTGATGACACACATCATTCGTTCTTCATGTTGTTTAAAGCTTATGATGCAATACCATAATAATTTTCGAATCCTTTCAGAGATGACAATCCATACTTCTTCCTTTTATAGATCTCTTTATTTATGCGTAGATTACTCGACAGTATTGGGAATGCAGCATATATTTTTCCCAGAGGAAAAAAATTATGAACCAATTTGCGCATGAGGGCACAACTAACACCAAATTGGCGCCAGTTAGACACTAAATCCAAACAGTTCACACAACATATGTGAACTCCTAAAGCAAATGGCTGGCAGCATTAAAAAGTTTGCCAAATATAGAGAAAATTTCAAACGAAAAAAAAATAAAAATATTTTCCCACATTTGCATACATTTCTCTTAAATTCATCCGCAGAACGTAATCCACAGTTAGCAGGATGCTGACAGAATTAACACACGGCAATCTGATCTACGTTGTTACGGAGCGTTGCTTGAGTAGTGAACTATGCATTTTCCCAAATCAAAATTAAGAAGCTGGACTGGTTGAATTTTTCATACTCCGTAACGTGTATGGGGTTGTTTTCGTTTTCTGTTATTTGTGTTTGTGTAATTATTTCAAGTAGTATGATTTCCATATGTTAAATCTGCAATCCGCAATAATTACACTAGTTTACAGCATTTCTGAACTCAGTAAGCCAGGTGGTCATTTTCAATGTAAAATCGTGTGCTAAATCAGAAACTGAAGTCCAACAAATTTAGTTAAGCTAAAAAAATAATTTCACCTTTGAAATAAAAAGTACGTTTAGTAAAAAATCGGTTTGGGACAGTTCAATAACTTTCACAATTTTCATCTAATTTAAACTAAAAAGTGCTTATTTTCATTGGTTATTAGCAGGCTATATATAATTTTTAGAATAGCTTTATTTAGCCCAACATCTTGACCAAACGCTCAATTTTCTTTAAAAAAATGAGAAAAAAATAAAAAAATTCAACAAACTCTTAAATAACGCTGAACTATTTGTCGAATAAAAACAAAATGTTCAGACGACCGAAAGTACATGCATTTACCTTTAATTTAACATAATTATATCTCATATTGATGCGCTATAACAGAAGATATATGGATTTGACAAAACGTACTTTTTCTTTAAAGGTGAAATCCACTTTTTCACTCTAACTCGAAAACTGTTCTACTTGTTTTAAGTATTTCTGCATGACGGGAACATTTTTGTAACTACTTAACGCAGATGTATTAAACCAAAATGAGCCCTTCAATGAATAACATTCCACAATTGGCTATTTTACATTTTCACCAATCGAAAGATGCCTAATCACTACCTTTCTTTGGTGAAGTTTGGTCAAAATTGCTTTCTCCGTGAAACATCAGAATAACTCGAATGTATAGATATAAGCAGTGCAACTCATTCAAAGCCAATCGTGTATAATGAACGGAATAAAAAACCTCTAGTGTTTTGTGCAGTTACTCAACGAATCGACAACGTTCATCCCTAAGAAGTGGCATCAAAAGCCTTTAGGCAGGGACAAATTTCACATTTTGGACACCGGCGATATCGTTTCTAATATTTTCTTTGCTTTTTTAAATAACATTACTAAATTTTAGCAGAATTATGTAATCCACAGCTCACGTTTTTCCCCTTTTGATATATCCGTCATCTCTGAAGACTCTTTCGGTTCCGGGCCTTTTCCGTGAGCGGATGATAGGACTATTGTGAAATAAAAACGCTTGTAAGGACGTGGCCAGGTGTTTGGAGTTGAGCGGGTCTATGTCATTGTCGATCGTGGCGAAGTCTGATATGACAATGGATATGCTCAATTCTGCAACTCCATCTACGATTTGTGCAGGTGTTCGTGCTATGCTTGCTGTGTGGATCTGCTTATTAAGGACATTATACAAGCGAGCCACAACATAGCTCCTACGCTACACACACCCCTCTCCCCTGACTAACCATGTATCTGACATGAGCAAATATAAAAAATACGTTTTTCAATACACTAACCTTCCGGTGTGCCACGAAACTGCTACTTGAAGAAGCTAGAACATTTCCCTATACAATCAACCCGAGTTTTTAACGGAATGCAATCTGTAGTTCTTATTTTGTGCGAAAATATCACCCCTCTTCACTTGTGGTTTCTTTTCGAAACACTCTTATTTTTCTTCTTCTCATTTTCATTGCACTTTTTCAAATGTACTTTAATCACACACCACAGCAAAAACACCCGCGAAACTTTAATCGTTTACTAACAACACTTCAAATTTTCTGCCACTGTATAGATAACCGAAGGAAACTGTCCGAAAACTCTCATTTGTGTGCTTGAATTTGCACTTGGAATTCCATTTTTCTCAATGTAAACAAGCGACTCAGTGCCTAGCAACAAGCGTGCGTTCCTGGCTTACACATATCTTCACCTTAATGAACTGATATGAAGCATCGCCTACTGCCACTTGTGGCTCGTTCAGTCTGCGTTAGCCCACTTTTTCATATATGTCCAGTCGCTGTCTTCTTGCTAAAGGTCGGATGTTCTTATCAAGGACTTTGATTGTGTATTTGATTTGTTTAGCATTTGCTGCTTCGCTGAGAGTGTAGGATGTATGATTTCGGGATATTAGGCAAAGTTGTAATTGAATGAGCACTTGTTGCTGCCTGAACAGACATTCCGGATTGAGTAACCGTAAAGTTGAAAACTGTTGGGTTGGTGTAATTTTGGTGGGCGACACTTCCCTAAAAGCATGCGCAAAACTTTCATTGATGTAATGAGAATTTAACCGAAATAATTTTATAAGAAAAACTAATCTCAAAGGAATTTATTCAAGTTTCTTGCAAACATCACTCAAATTAATTTAATAGAACGCAAATAATCTCTTTGAAAAAACAAATCTTCCTTTTGAAGTAGAATATTTCGTATTCTCATGAATAATACTTTCTCAAGTACCTCAATTTTTAAAAGACGTAAGTCATCGCAAATTGTTTTGTAGGCTCTGTTGTCTTATCGTGGTTTGGCAGAAAATGTAATTTTTTCTGTGTTGGTTTGGGAACATCATAGTTTTTGATCTATGAAAATCAACCAAACAAATTTATTTTGGTCTTTGACAGGTAGTATTCACTTCAAACGATAAAATGTCAGGAAAATGGCAGAAATTCGGCGAAGGAATCTCCCAAAAAAACGGAAAAATATATAATACAATCAACATCAACTTTTTGATTTGGAGTTGAGCCCAATTAAAATACTAATGTGTGTCGTCTGTTTGCAGAACTTGTCATGAAGATCTGAATTTGATAGGTATTTATCGTAGGTAGGAAATCTTGACCCTAACACCATCGTACCCGACGATGAGGTCATTATACGTATAGTAAAACCTTCTGTCTTGTCCAAACTCTGGAACGATATTACTACTACTAGAGATAAATATGACCTCCATCAAATATTCTACTTCACGAACAGATGGCCGAACAGGACATTCTTTAACCCTCAAAAAGGCAACCGGGTCTAAGAGGCCCGGTACGTTACAATTTTTTAGTTACAAAAAAATGTGTATGCAGTATAAGCTTGGGCATGGAAATTTTGATAAGTAGCTTTGAAATCTATAACAAAAATAAAGAATTGTGAAATTTTCATCTATGGAGTGATGCGCAGCTATGTTTGAATTTTTTACATGCACAAAAAGGCAAGCCGGGTCTGGCAGGCCCGGTGTGCATGCAATACTAGGCTACTACTACTACTAGGAATACCACGGGTTTTATACATTAATATTTATCTGAAAAAAACATTTGGATGAGTTCATCGTCATATTAGCAGGAATTTTTTCATGTTTTGATTGATTTTATCTTTTTACCTTTTCTTTTAAGAAAAAAATCTTGAAAGTTTAAGCGAATTCTATACATTTCTTTTATAAGAAATGTAGAAATAGCATACGATAATGACGTGTGTCATATTTTTTTGGGTAAATACTTTTATTTCACTCACTGTGGTCTACTTGACAATTATTTGGATACAACATAACCTAACTCTGTCGTTATTGTCTATTTGTTGTCTATTCTTTCTGTTATAGTTTTCGTAATAATTCAAATTGTAGGATCTAAAAACAACAAAAAATTGAAATGGCTATAAGACGATATGCCCATGTTTTCAATCGTCTCAAAGAATCTGAAGTAATGGAAGAAATTCGAGCAAATTCAACAGCAGACGATTCCGAAATTGATTTGCAAAGCGAGGAAGAAGATGTGAATGATATTGCTTCCGATGATGAATCTGATGTAGAAAAATATGAATATGTACTCCGGTTATGCATCAGAAGAAATTGATAGCAACCCAGAAACATTTATTGGTCGTGTTCAAACGAAATGGAGCTTAGAACCAATCGACAGTCGACGTGATCTTCCGAGTACTACCCTTTTGGAAAAAAATTGAGCTTTTTACATTCATCGCCTTATACGCTGAAATCGGGATTTACTGCGTGTTCGTACTCATCATCCTGTAATTCCGGAACCGGAAGTCGGATCAATTAGAAATTCAACAGCAGCCAATGGGAATGCTGTACCTTTCATTTGAAACCAAGTTTGTAAAAATCGGAAAAGAATTCGCTGAGAGATAGGTATGACATTATCTTAGGAACTTGGTAAGTTCCCCCGGGGCATCAAGAACCGCCATAGCTGGCCAATGTGGTCGAAGTACCCTCGGTGGGTCATTAATGATCTAGACATGCAAAGCCAAGTAATGTTGCACATATTTTAATATATATTGCATCATTTGGACATCATGGTGGTATCAGTTTCTATGGAAATTTGCTGTGTGATTGTACTCTTCAACACCTAACTCCAGAACCAAAAGTCGGATCAATAAAAAAAAATCAATAGCGACCGATGGGAAGGCTGCACCTTTCATTTGAGACTAAATTTGTACAAATCGGTCCAGCTACCTCAGAGAAAAATCGGTGAGATTGTTTGCCACATACATACATCCATACATACATACATACATACACACACATACAGACATTTTACGATCTCGATGAACTGAGTCGAATGGTATAAGAGATTTGGCCCTGCGGGTCTCGGTTAAAAAGTCGAAATTTCGACCGATTGCATAACCTTTCTATATGAGAACGGCAAAAAAGGAGCTTGAATTTAGACGGGCCTTAGAGGCCCGGCTTGCCCTTTAATGTTAGGATTTTAGCTTGCCTTCACAAGGGTTAAAGTCAACCACCCCGGACGATGTTCTGAAGTAGGGCTATATTTTAGACTACTCCAACTGCAGGAGCAGGAGTCACGGCTATGCTATGCTTTTGATGTGCACAAACCTCATCAGAACGATCTAGAGCAGAGTGAATTGTTAATTTTGAATACCGACTTATTTCCGGAATGTCTGATTCGGTATAATCCAGGAACTACAAAAATACCTGATTGATACAAATTAATTGGCAAAAGCCAAAACAATTATTAACGTCTATGCGCTGGCCAGGGTTACCATATTCACAGATTTTTCTGTAATGTCACAGATTTTGTTTCACAATTTTTGATCACAGATTCTTTTTCACAGATGACAGATTTTTGGCATTTTGATAAAAATTTCTCAGATTTTTGGAAATATTGTGATTATTCATAGATTTTTTGGAAATTTATTACAGATTTTCACAGCTTTTTTCCTGTTTTAGTCATCACAGATGGTAAAAAGATTTTTTTTGGCCGAAACACAGATTTCAATGTGGCGTCCCTG
This sequence comes from Topomyia yanbarensis, assembly GCF_030247195.1. Taxonomy (NCBI): domain Eukaryota; kingdom Metazoa; phylum Arthropoda; class Insecta; order Diptera; family Culicidae; genus Topomyia; species Topomyia yanbarensis. Next base: position 469,376,822 of record NC_080671.1, read on the forward strand.
GCGCTGGCATTGGCCAAATTTGCCCGTTACGCAAAATAGGTCTAAATGATCCAAAATTATATAACAGAACAAAATTCCGGAAATGTTTTATCTGACCGACATTTCAAGAATCTCTCTTATTTTTCGGAAATTTTCGAATTAATTATTTATACATACACAAATTTCGTCAATTTTCAATCTCTAAGTTCTTAATAATTAGTATTTCATACTACAATTTAAATCTTCTTGATGTGATTGAACAAATTAAAATTGTGTAAATAGAAGAGTTCTACATGAACACCTCGACTTTTACGTTTCTTCTTATCTAAACAAATAATCTTGAAAATTTGGCAACAAATCTATTCCACAAGGAAGCACTACAGGAACATTACCGTTAAGGCTACTATTCAAGGCTGCTGCCATAGTCGTGTATATAAACTAGTTTACATTGATGATTTGAAGTTGCACATTCTTTAGCTAGTGTCGCATTGCGAAATGCTAAGTTATAATTTTTTCCCATGGTGCGCACTTTCAATCTACATCGTACAAATACAATCGCCAAAGCCGTAAGATTGCTCGTTGACACTAGCACTACTGAAAAATACTGTTTTGCATTGTTAAACCCGATCAGAGTATTCATCGAATTCTGAACGGAAAATTTAACTTGAACTGAATTCGAAAGACAATATAATTATCAGTATTTGTTTTCAAAATTGAAATTCAAGATTCCGTAAATATTAATTTATTTTTTTTAATTTAATTTAATTTTCTAAATTTTCTAAATTCTAAAAAGGCTAAAGCCGCCTATGGCGACGAATAATAGCCAGAGTTTCTCTTCTCTTTCTTACAAGCGTGAGCAGGCCTAATAACGCAAATAACAATTGAAGTTTTATAGTATGCTGCAAGTGCAATTTATGTTTTATAAGTGACTAAAAACTACCATAAAAGCCCAGTTGTTACTAGGGAATCTACAGCGCTCTTTGTACGGCGGAAGATTGAAAAAATCTTACCACGATTGCGTGGCAAATGTATTCACTCTGTAATATAATCGAAGCTTTTTTGATGGCTGAAAATTAACCTGATGTGACAGGTGATGAATAGAAAAAATATTCATTTAAAAATCCGTGTTATTCATTCAATTGAACATTGCACAATAATATTAATTTCTCCAAATATCTGGGAAATGTTTTCAAAAGTTGGTAAAGCTTATAAAACAGGGCCTAGTTCGTTCTTGCACGATCGCTTTGCGCAATATTCGGAGACAATTTAAAACCTGCAATAAATGGATGGGCAGCTTCATGATTTTCGGTAGCGTCACTGGATATTGAAGATGAATGTTTCCAATTCTGCTCTATAATGCTTCAATTCTGGTTATTCACATGGATACGGATACCATACTATTGAGTTGGATTCTTGGTTGGATCGTACCAATGCACACTAGAATGAACAAAGACAGAAATGGTCGTTAATTTATTACAGATTTTAAACATGAATTACAGATGACCTTGCTTCTCTCTGTTAATGATAATGATATAGACGGTCGAAGCGTGATTCTAGAATACAATGTCACATACTTTTAACACGATACAACAATATATTAGAATACTGAGCATCAGTCATTGAAACACTTCAGCTTTAACCCGGAGACTCCGGTTTTTGGGAATGATCTCCATGCCCCCGAGTTTCATCTCAATTTTTCTGGGTCCGGTGAGATGACACATTTTTAAATTTTTATAGCACTGAATGTATTTATTTCAAGCGAATTCTTCTTGTATTATGCTGCCTGCTTCTGCAGCGGTTCTAAACTCAGTAAGGAGAGATTGACTTCTTTGTTGGAACCTCCCTCATGAAACGTCCCTCCCTCGCGGCGAATAATCCACAAATAAATCTAGAAGACACTGCAGTGTTTTCTCTTCCGCTGTGGCAGAGGGCAATGCACGTTCGGCTTATCCACTACAGCGAAAGTGGTTGGTGCTCTTGAATTCTTTTCGGTTAGCCGGGGAAGTGAAATTCTACACCCATCTAAACCAACAAAACTGTTCACTAACGCGAAAAATGTGTGTTCACAAAACTTAATGTGAACGGAACAGAGCAGTGGTACGCATTATGCTTTGCTAATACAAAACACTCAACGGTGAATGTCAATTTGGAAGTTTTTCAACCAGTGCTAAATTGATACCATGACGAATTACAGATGGAATGAAAAAGTTTATAAAGTTAAATTTCAGTAGGTAATAATAACCGATTAAACTTCTTTAAATTGTCAAAAATTCGCTTTGATTCATATTCGTGTCTGATTTCAGCATATACTCAGGTTTTTTGAATCCTATCCTAGGTCAGTGGAAATCTTCGGATGAAAGCCTCACTAGAGGTGGCAACACTAATAACTGTTGTGAAGCTAAGCAATCCTGATTGTTCTTGACCATTATGTATAATAAAATGTTACAATTATTATGTACAAAAAGAGATCGACCGCAAATTCTGTTGGAACAATAGAATTAGTTTCGTTTTTAGACCAAATATGAAAAAGCACCTACTCGTACATAAATATTAAAAATCATCCGTCGGCCCGGAGATCATAATTGTTGAATACCTAAAACCGGTCCACGTGTGTTCGGCTATCATCATCATATTATATGATTCTTAATAGGTTCTTCGGTTGATATTTCGGGATTCGCTACTTAATCAGGGCTTTCAAAATGTATTATGGGAACCGGAAACCGTAATACCCGGAACCGGCCGTTGAATGCCTGCATGCCTTCGGATAACTTCTACTGTGACTGAATTTTTCGTAGATCATCGAGTAGAAGATTTTTGAAATACATGCATGATATGAAAATCCAAAAAAATTAACTTCGGTCCTGGGAACCATGTTCCGGAGTCCCAGCAACCGGTCATTATGTGTCTGCATGTATCTAGATGACATCATATTTGTTAATTACATTCCTCGGTACATCATCGAGCTGATGTTCAAAATTTAATCCAAAAATATTATGTTGGGTACTGGGAACCAAATTTCGGAATTCCCGCACTGGTCAGAAATGGGCAAATTTGTACTTAAAATCCATGCGATGATTTTTTTTACTCTCAAAATCGACGATTTGTCATGATTTGTTGAAGTAAATGAGCAATTCTGATGTAACCAGGGCATGTCCATAGAACGCTCACGTATGCACATTTTTGGGAACGCTCCCAGGAACTGGCCATTTGGTGTCAAGCTCATATGATGTTCAATATGAAGGTCGTTTCTAACCAATTCTTGATGAAACAACTCCTGCATTAGTTTTAAAACATTTAGAAGAAAATGAAATTGATATATATTCCGGGGTAAAAAACCAAATGCAGTTTGCAAGGCATTTTTGAAAACTTTTTAAATATTTTTCGTTGCAGTAGAGAGGATATATAATAAATACAGTTGATAAGTAATAACAAAAAAAAAAAAATCGCAAAATTGGCACAATTGCTGATGCAATTCACAAATAATACAGGTCGGACTCGATTATCCGGGGATTCGATTATATGGGGATTCGATTATCCGTGATTCGATTATCCGGGGAAAATGATTCGATTATCCGGGTGTTTTGAAAAAAAAAATCAAATTTCAACTATAAAGTCTTATTATAGTGCTAATTCGATTATTGCAGTCAATTCTAGTTTTTCGGATAATTGAGGGGTTTAGGATTAACCTCCTCTCTAATTTTGACCTACGCCAAAAATAGTTTATATACGGGTTATTCAGCGCAAAATGCCCTAAAAAACCAAAACTTGTAATCGACCTTCATGGATCGGAACCAGTTTTGAAGAAATTATTCATTTAGAGTCAATATATAATAACCTAAATTGTTGTGACGTTTGAACAGCCCCTCCCTCAATCCATTGGAACAGTCTTAATTTTAACAAATTGTTTAAAAAATTGTTGTTTTTCGGATTATAGCTCTGGTACTGTTTGCATTAGAATTAATCAGCAAGATATTTTTTTCAAAGATACACCAGTGTTGCCAGATATGTAACTTTTTAATTTTACACTAAGAGTTCATTTTTATCGTAATACACATATCGGTTACTGCAGGCCACATAAAATGTCATTATACCTACATTGCTCGGTTGGTTTCTGGCTATCTTTTGGGATAATGATGCTTTCCAGGATTCTGATCGAAGTTTTCTTAGCATTCCAATGGAATCTATTTCAGAATTTCGATTGAATATTTATCCGTATTTCTTTGGGTTTTCTCTGAATTTTGATGCAGGATTCTAGCGAAAAGCTTCTTAAATGTCTGATGGAATCCTTCTCTAGATAGAATTTCGCTGAAGATTATGATTTATTCCAAGTACTGATAGAATCGTGGTCCTATTTTCATTGAAATCCGGTGTAAATATTCTGCTCTAAGTTCCAGTGGATTTTGACACAATGCTCTTCTCCCATTATCTCCTTCAACAGTTGATTCCTGCTCAGAATTCCAATGGTATCTTTAACCCCCTCGTGCCCTTCTTGTTGATAAACAACCACGTCTCAAAATGATTATAACTTTTGGTTTACACAATGACAAGTAAGGCTAATAAGCGACTAAGATCTTTTATTTGAGCACTAAAAGTTATAAATATTATCAGTAGAACAGAAGTTATTACAACCAATCTGATTGGGTTCCGCTGAAGCAGTGCTGCCAGGGATAGTTTCTGTTAATGGTGAAAATGAAATTTTGGAATATTTTCTTAGCCTGACAACATTATTGAAAACTGCTAAAATTTTCCAATTTAGATTTCCCTCAATTACCTTTTCGTGCCACTGGACTAGAGCGGAACATAAATATTGAGCAACTTCTAGCACTGCAAAAGAAGCACCTATCTATATTAAACCAGGTTTTTCGTGTTTCTTGTCGCTAACAGTTCTAAGGAAAAAGAGTTTTGGGTAGAAAAAAAGGTTAAGAAATGGTTAACGTGATTCTGAAAAGAGACCAGGCCGTCACTGGAGGTGATTTCAATTCTTGTGTAGCTCAGGCAAAGATGGATAGGCTATGTAAAGAGGTCGCCAGCAGTAATTCTCGCTGAGGCGGCCGGGAACCCATCATCTACGTAACCTGGCAGTCCTTCGCTAGTGATAAGTATGAGTGGGAGAGTTTGCGAAGACTACACGCGTTGTTATTATCTGACAATCCGGTACGATATTGGTGCTACAAGGACAAGGATCTGTGGGGGCGCAACACGCACTCTTCTAACTAGAATGAGGGTTAAAGGACATGTTAGCTATGATATGTAACACCACCACGTAAATTAAACTGGAGCCAAGAAACAGACGACCCCCAGTTTACTTACTAACTTTATTTTTTCTGGAATTCGAGTAATCGAATCATTTACTTTGGAAAATCGAAGCCCCGGGTAATCGAGTTTGACCTGCATTGCAAAAGCGACGCCTTATTAAAAAGTTTATCTTGGAATTCTTACACAAATAGCTATAAACAACTGATACATACCGTTAACTCGTTACCAATATGAATAATAAATGAAAACCAACTGAAAATACAAATCACACCCTGAAAGTTTGAAAAATCGACTAGGGCCGAAATAGGTACATCTACATATACCATAATAGGAAAATTGAACCTGACCATTTTGTTTCCATTTTCTCCACGAATGAAATTTAAATTCATAAAATAACGCAAAAAAAGTTTGATTCGATTATCCGGGGTGAGATTTTTGAAATCCCCGGATAATCGAGTCCGACCTGTATTTATGAAAATTAACATTCGGTCGATAAGTTTATAATGTTCAGATTTTGCAACTACCAGTTATTTAAAATGAGGGACTAGATAATCGACAATTTAAAATATTTTTGAATTTATTCGTACTTTATTTGTATCATAAAATTTATCTAGTATGTATGTATATAAAGTTTACACTCTTCGCATGTAAACATAATTACATGCATTTCTTTTTATTTAAATCTCAATACTCCCCACAAGTTACTTCCTAAATCCGCCATATTTGTTTACATTGCTTGTTTGGAACCGTTGTTTTGGGTTCGATTGGAACTTTTGGCTTCCGTCTTCGCGCATCTCTATGTAATCATCTCTAGATAGAGCACTCGGGTTCATTATTTTCTAAACAAACCTGGTTTATTCAACAGGCCAACGCCAGACATCGGAATTATTTACGTTGAGGTGGGGTAGACTGGCGATGTAAGGTGGCACTGTGGAAGTGTTTCAAGATAATCTAGCGACGAGAACAGGAGAACTAATAAATACATCGTGGAAGTGATCTGCAAAAGTATCCAATGACTCGACTGTGGATAGTGAACTGGTATCTCTCATATACACATTTTTGGAATACCTCCGGAACTTTTACTCTTAGGATCCCGCATCTGAACTTGAGTAGTTGATGCCACGATTTTACTGATTGTGAATTGTGGATGGAGGACAAACAATCCTCCGGAACTTTGACTCTTATCGTCAAACATCGAAGGATCATTTCGAACGCCTCGTAGAGCTTGGTTGAAATATTTATCTCATGCACTATAACGTTGATCGCCGTGGAGATTGACTAACGTCAAAATTGAGATCGTCAATAGTTGTAGTGCTGACGATAGTACGCGTCGTTCAAATCTAAGAACGAAGGGCTCATGGAATCCTATCACATTGCACACAAAATCACATTTTACAATAAAACCGATTTCACCAATTCTGCAATTTTGGTATCACTGTAACATTTAACAGTAACGGGATAGATTTAGTTTTTACTCGGCATAATATGTTTTAAACATCAAAAATGTCTGAAAAGTAGATTTCACTTGGTGAAATTTGGTGATACGCAACCGTGAAAAAGATCTTTTATTTCGGGGAATGCTAAGCATACAGCATGGAACAATATAAGACGTAAAGATTAGTGATTAATTTATCTGGAAAAGAACGTCATATTAACACATCAAGAGGATGATGCTGTGTGAGCATTTAGAGTCGGAGAACTATTTTAGAAACCAACATTACTTTTCAACAAGACAAGCATACTGCGAAGAAAACTACTGCATTCTTCAAATCGAATCAGATTAAAATGCTTCAATGGCCTCCACAGCCACTTGACCTGAATCCAATCGTAAATTTGTGGGCCTGTGGACAAGGGGACACGATGATAAGATATTTTGAAATATAATAAAGTATGAGAAGAAATTGATCCGAAATATCTCCAAAACTTCATCAAAAGCATGCAAAGTCGACTGGTAGCAGTGTTGAAAGGGTGAATAGACGAAATGTTGCAAAGCTCAAAATAAAATTGATAAAAGTCATTGAAAAATAATGCACCAGGTGTATGATTCATTTACTCCTTTAGACTGTAGTCGCAAATTCTGATTCAAAAAGTTCCATAGCCTTAATGAAATTCATCAGAAATTAAGTGCTTTCTCAACTTCAATTCAGATATGAGGTATTTTATTAATTCATATTCTAGAAAATGGCGATTTGTGAAAGTTTTAAAAACTCAGAAATCCTTAAATCTGGTATATATGATTCACTATTTTGAAAATTGGTAAACCTAAAACAATTAAGAATCCTTAAATATTGAACTTTAAAGAATAAATGAATTCATTCTAAAACTTATGCATCAATAAGTTCAGCAACACTCTGTATATCTACAACCAATACAGAAGTTTGTTTGCGGGAAAAATATGCACAGGCTGGTTAGATATCCAAGCTGACATTACAAACCAGCAATGGGAAGAACCAGCGTTGCTCCTCGTCTCAAAAACGGTGTCACTAGGGCGATAAACGATCTAATTACAGACGGTGCCGACAGTCAGTCAGTTAGTAAGTCAACCAACCAGTCGATCTGTTTGCTATTTAGCGAGAATCCATTTCGATTCGTTTAGCAAGCAAGCTGCAAGCTCAAACGGCTCACGGCAAACCTGATCGATTTAATAAATTGATCGATCGCATATCGAATCATCATCAAATGCTCCTCCTCCCCGCCGTCCAAGAATTGTCTACATTGTGAAAGATAGCCGATAGTGAGTCTGAGAGAGAGACAAAGAATAAAAAAAACAATAACCACATGCCGAAATCAAAGCGAAAATATAATCGAAAAAATATTAAAGGATAGGTTAATCGAACTAAACATTGCTTTTATGAAATAGAAGCCCCGCTGCCAAAACATGATCATTATGCATTCCTTCTCCGTATTTGGGGTCCCCCCTCCGGGGTCATCTAAACATTCATTGTTGGGACGGGACGATGCAGTTTCCGTCGTTGTCTGCTTTGGAAATGTGCGGTCGCGAATTGAAACCAGAGAAATGATAACCGAACAAATGACGGATCAGCAACAACAACAACAACAACAACAAGCGACGAACCCGATCAGTCAGTCAGTCAGCCAGCCAGCCAGCCAACCAGTCACTCATTCCTCACACCGTTCGGTTGGTTCGGAAAAATGCACCGGAAAGCGAGAGCGAAGACGGAGCAAAAACTGCACAAAATCGATAAAAATTATCTTTAATTATGGACCCATAAAGTGAAAACGTTTATCTACGTTTATATTAATTCATTTTTCGTTGTCTCCTTCGCGCTCGATCGAAGCAAGCGCTCAAGTTGCGATCCTGCGGTTTGATAGTGAACTAAACACTCGCAGAAAAATGTGATGCCAACAAATCGAATCCCCTTTCGTTCCATCATCCGTTCGTCCGTCCGTCCGTCCGTCCGTCCGTCTGCTTCTCACTCACTTGTTTGACGCTGTGTGATGGATTACTGGATTCTCAATTTTCCTGCTTAGGTTTTTTTTTATATTAAACACAAATGGATCATCACCCCGAACGAAATCAGTGATGCCTGGTGGAGTGTGTTTGGATGGCAATAAACGAACGAAAAAAACAAAATATATCGAAACAAAAATATAGCCACTCAATGTAACACGCTTCGAGCAATGTTGAACGAAAATTTTAATGTGGTGGGCAAAGGCACAGGAGGTGGGTGGTGGAAAATGATCGAAATTATTGTGAAAACTATAGATCACCATGGTCTGGAGTCTGAGTCGATTTAAGAGGGGGGCTGTTTTTGTGCATTCCACTGAGTGCCGAATAATAGCTTGGGGAACATTTTGAATTACAATATATGTATATACGATATTAGTTGGAATGGTGTCTGCTGTCTGGGATTTGAATCGCATCATATGTGATGTGGTTTTTTCGGTTAATTTGCCTCGGGTTGATTAGAGAACATGATTGGTAGGATCGATCGACGATTTACTGTTTTTATGTCGAATTTAGGCGCAGTCAAATTGTGTTCAATGTTATCAAAGATCTATTGCTGGGTGGATATTTTGTAGGCATGTGGTTTTCGTTGATTATTTCTGAGACTTGGGTAGACTTGAGGAGCAGTTGATCGAAGTTAAATACCAATTCCGCTTGATTCATTCTGGCAGTCATCAAAAAGTCTTGATAAAGGCAATAGGTTTTCATATTTTCCACAAAATTTATGACCTTCATTCTCCATTTAACTATATCACGATAGAACAATTTTATTAAAAAAACGGCATCTCTATAACTTCAGTATGTGATAGGATTGATCTTGGATTGATCTAAGATTGATCTTTTATTTGCAAGCCAAAGTAAAATATTTTGTAGGGGGGCTCCAGAACAACTTTTTATTTTAAAGATTTTTGTTTGAAAATAGGTTTTACAATGAAACGTGTTTTACATTTTTGTCCCTATGTACTATAGACATTCAAATATTATCAAAAGTGAGAATATGATAGACAATTTCACTATCTACAACTTCGTAGAAAACAACAGGGTGATCAAAAATCGCCCGAGAATGCTATTAAAATTGTATCAGCATTTCTATATTCGCACAGGGCTTACTGGTTAAGAAACCGATTTCCAAAATCATTTTCATTTGTAAAAATAGATTGTCTTATTTTAACAGTGTGTACAGAAAAAGTGCCAAGAAAGTTCCACTTTTAAGCGGAAAAAAAATAATTCCAGAATCCACCGTTTTATGTGCTCCAATTATATTTTATGAACATGAAGATATAGAGAAGTGTAGATAAAATTTGTACGAAATTGGTACTCTTTTCAAAGATACTCTCGGTTCCGATAGCATAAAGTACAAAGTTATTTTACACTCGACCAGAACATGTTGTAGACTCAGGTGATTCGCATTTCAAATGACAAAATTTCCTGTCTCCAGCGGTAGCAGACAAAAAGTAAAGTCGCCGGGAAACTCTAAGCTTTTTCCTAAACTTTCTTTTTTCAACTCCCTGCTCTGCTATTAAGCTCTTAATGTTGAAATTTTTTTCGTACCTTTCAGTCCCTTGTTAATTTAATTTCGTTAAAACATAAAAAATATACTGAATAATATAATGGAAAGTAACCTTTTTTTCTGTCACAAATATGCTAGTTTATTCATTTCCATGTCTTCACTCATTCTGAAATATGATTGATGTGATCTTGAATCAATCTCCTTTCTTGTAACATACATTTGGCTTCAATTTCAACCTTTATATTTGATTGAACTTATTCAGATATTTAGTCGTTTGACTTGATTCCGATTGAGATTCCTTATTGACCATTTCAATATTAATATAGAGAAGATGATTAGAAAAATAGTTGGATGAGGTTTAGGTTCAAGTTTTTTAACTTTTTGGATAAGCTCGAGCTCTTCTCTGAATCGAATTATTTAGCTGCAAGGGTTTTCTTCTACTCAAATGAAAAAAACAAGGAGGAAAGGAACCAATTTTACATAACTTAGGGAAAAGGTATCAAAGTTTACCGTCATAATTCACTTTGAGGAGAAATTTCGGAATCGCTATACGCTGTCTATTGTACGAAGATAGGAAGCTAAATAAAAGTAGATATAGACAGTACCACCCTTACCTAAAAGAGATGTTGCTGTTACTGTCTCCAGATTCTGAACTGAACTGTCTTCTTGATATGTGGCCAAGGGTTACCATGTTGAAATTTGTGTTTCGGTCAAAAAAATCTATTTTCCATATGTGATGACAAAAACAGCAAAAAAACTGTGTTTAATTTAAAAAAACCAACTTAATCCACCTAGCAGTGAGATGAGACATTTCTTACACATGTCACTGTTGGATCATTTATTAATTTGCAGAACTCCTTTATTAGTTTGCAGTTTCTGGTCTTGCACGAATAAAACCTCAAATAAACTGAATAGAATATAGAAAATCAATAAAACGAACCAAATAAAAAAATAAAGAAAAAAATGCAAAACAAAATGTTTTCAAATTCATAAAATGAGTACAATGATTTGTATAAATCAAATTAATAAAATACATAAATCTAATTGGATTAGCTCAATAAATGAAAATATTTATAAATAGTTATAAAATTAATTGAATAAATTAAATTGACTCAAACTAACAAATTGAATGAAATGCATAAGTGGAATGACTGATTATGAAATTATTAAAATAAAAGAAATGAACAAAATGAATCAATTAAATCAAATAAATCAAATGAAACAAATTAATCCAATGGATAGAACGAATTTAATGAATCCAGTGAAATGAAAATCAAATCAAATGAATGAAATGTATAAAATAATTAAAATGGTTGGAATGAATGAAAAGAATAAGATTAATAAAAGGGTAAATGAATTGAATAAAATGAAAAAATAAAACAAACGAATCAAATAAACGAAACGAACAGGATTGATTAAATGAATAAAAAGAAGAAGAAAACGAATTGATTAAAATGAAAAATAAGGCGATGCTAAAAAGTTAAAAAAATGTGTCAAATAAATAATTTGGATGAAATGAATAAATCTGATAAATAGTCAAATTTTTAAAATGAAAAAACTAAGAACTGAAAAAAACAAAGAGAATGCATAGAAGGAAAACAATGAATAAAATAAGTTAAATGAATTATATGAATAAAATGTACAAAAAAATCAACTGATCAGAGTGAGTCCAAAGAATGAAATGAATGAAACGGTTTAAATGAACCCAAATGAACAAATTGAATAAAAAGAATGCAGAATGAAATAAATTATTAAAATGCAAAAACCATATACTTAAAACTAGTCAAATATTAAAAATGAATAAAATAAACAAGACGAATAAATCCATGAAATGAAGAAACTGAAAAAATGACTATTTAGAATGAAATTAAAAACCATTTTTGAATAAAATAAATGAATAAACTGGATTGTACGAATTTAAGAACTATTGTATCGGAAAGTTATACATTGTTTTTGATAATCCCATCATCTGAAAAATGGCTAATGTGCAATAAACTTTCTAAAGTTTTCATTCTTTTTTGTTTTAACCTTTTTGTTTTCGTTGTTCTTTTCTTGGCGGCGTCGTTTACGATTATCTGGTATTTCTACTTTATTGATGGACCTTAATTAGTTATCAGGAACCTGGAACGTTCAATTTGTTTTGGAATTCAAAGTTATCATTTTGGTTACATATTCCCAAAAAAAAGATTTATCTGCAGAATACGTAAATATGCGCAATTGGAAATAGTAAAGTAAGACAAGGTCACATATGCTTTCAAACCCCTTAAACAGAGAACGACAGAGAAAGAATGCGATTCGTGAATGAGACAAGTAGAATTTTCATTTGCATTGATATAAATAGTGTGAAGTTTCTTGGCTATGTCGATAGCACAAAAGCCGTGCATTCAGTAGATAATAATGTACTCTTTCCAGTCATCCTTATAGCGTGTATATTGTTTCGTTCGGAATTCTCGTTCAGGAAATATGGATAAATGAGTCCTACACAAACCAATACTACGAAAAAGAAATGGTTCAAATTTTCAGGATAAGTATTTAATTTGTTGGAAACGCAAGCGCCATTGAAAGTGTCACTTGATATAAAATTGCTCTAGATGGATAGGCATGCTTGACATTACAAGCCTTAATTTTCTGCGAATAAATAAGTTTCTTTGTGTTCATTTGTTGTTACACAGTAATATGTATGACAAAAATGTAGATCAAACGTTTCAGTACACAGTACATCCAATGCCTCTCTACTAATTGTGACTGCCATTGAAACATCAATTGAATTTTACTTAGTATAGAGCAAAAATGGACAACGATAAGTTAGAAGAAACATTGCACTTTTATCCCCCATCGAGAATGGGGTCTTCAGGAGATTTTTTTCCCGGATCTAATTCGTGGATATTTTTGGGCTTTGATCCGTTATTCTTCATAATAGTTCATACCAATGCAATGATATATTTTCAATAATATTATCACAAAAAAGATATTCTTACTTTTCACATGACATATTTGAGCATTTTAAAATGCAATTCAGATACGAAAAGTTAAAATAACGCATGTGGAATGTGTCTTATTAAAATTTTCATCTTCAAACATTCATATTACCTAGTTAAATAAAAAAAATTCTAGAGAGCCATAAACTTCCTTAATTATAGTGTAGGGTAAGGTGGGGCAAATCCGACCGTTGGGTAAAAACGACCCCCCTCTGTTATCGAAAATCGGAAGCACTACGCGAACTAATATTAATGTTGTAGTGTAGAGCATCGAAAATAATCATAATGGTGACATGACAGCATTTCTTTAGTCTACATTGAGATGCTCAAACGACAATAAGTGTGTTTTTACAACTTTTGATTTGATTTTTGCGCATCATTGACTACAGGATATTTCTGATTGTTAAAGTGACAGCATAAAAAATGAAAGCGGATTTAATTTTTTTGATTAAAGTCCTACAAAGTGCATAGATGAATTTAGTCCAATTTTTTCTAATTTTTTTAATTGCATCTTAATGAAAAATGACGCGGTGGGGCAAATCCGACCTCTAAACAGTGGGATAAATCCGACCGCTTTTTTGCTAAGAAAATGATTATTTATCAAATTGAAGCATATTTTTATTGTTATATTTTATTATTTAGTATCCGTCGAGCCATTGCTCCGATACAAATGGGAATATCTTTTCGTGCTACTGCTCGTGATTTTGACATTCCAAGATTGACATTGAATTCCATTTTCTTCATGTTACAATTCAATAACATAACATTCATTGATTTATCATTAAAAAAGCCATAAAATTTGGGTAATATCTGTACTAAATCAACCAAAAACATAGGCGGTCGGGTTTACCCCACCATTTTTGAAAACAGCAAAAATGAACGTTTTCGTAAAACGCTTGCATCTCAAAGTTTTTCCAAAATGCGACTAAAATGCTATACATAGAAAGTTGCCCAGAATTTGGTATATAAAACGACTTTAATTTGGTATATAAAACGACTTGTTCCGATGTAAGATGAGCATTTTACAGCCAAAACTATTTACTAGGTCGGATTTGCCCTACCTTATCCTATATAAAAGCTCTGAATAGAACTGAATTGAATTGGAGTTGATGTAGTTTTCGAATTTTGGTCGCCTACCAACCCATAGTTCAACGTTTCATCTTGAGGGTGTGAACATTTGAAAATAGTTGTAGTTTTCTCATAATACAAACATTTTGCAAATTTTCTCAGGACTATAAAATAATTTACTTATCAAGTAGGTAATAAACTTTTTTCATACACTAAATTGCAAAAATCTATTTACAGAGTAACGGCAGAAAAATGGCATTTTCTTCTCAAACCTCCACAATTACATCGCACACATGATTGGACATTAATAAATGTTTCAGGTTATCAGAAGATATTATCACACAACTTAGAAATGGATTGAGAAACAGCAAGAAATGTGTGAGTCGTGACAGTTGCCAGGAACACGAAAGAAGGGAGAGAGAGAGTGAGTGAGAGTGTGAAAGGGAGCGGGGGCGTGTGAAAAATGGAAAATGATGTTTAGTGCCGTGACCTTATATATAAAGGTATATTATGCGATATATAGATTCCTTACATCCTTATTATAAATAATGCAAGTAGTAATTTTTACGCCATGACCAGTATAAATAACCAAAATCTTGCAAAAGAGCTAAATGTTCGCTAGAGTTTTGGGATTCAAAAATACAGTTGCTTTCGGTGATGCCGCGAGTATAATTATATGAGAAATCTTTTATCTCACTACTAAGTGACTTACTTGATGATCTATGTATTAAGATACCATCAATATTTACCTCACGATTGAATGCAACGCTTAATCCAAGGGATAAATACATGAACTCTAGAAAAAATTTCACTATGAACACATTATTTTGTCTTTGAAATAAACTTACATATTAATTTTTGAGAAATAGTTCGTTTATTATAGAGGTAATTCACAATTTTTTTTTCAATATCGAATTCCTTGAATCACGTAGATGTGTTTTCATACCCCGATATTCAAAATCGGTTTAGTTTTGCCCCTAAAAAACCAGTAAAGCAATACTCTGTATGAAACAATCTCATTTTTAGTTAGTGGAAATTAGTAAAGAAGGAATGAAAATACAAAATGTTTAATATCTCCACCGCTCGTGAACGGATTTTGATAATCTATAGCTTGTTAGAAAGGTATTCAAAGGCTTTTTACTTCTATCTAGTTTGCGCGACGTGATCGCTTTGTTTGATAGTTATTTGCTTAGAACCTGTCTTGTTTTGACAAGATCACCCATATTTCAGAAAGTAAACAACATATCGAAAAACAAAAATAATAGTGTCAAATGGTAACGTTAGGCCTTTCATTTGAAACTAGTTTTGTTAAGATCGGTTCAGCCATTGCTGAGATAATCACATAACATTTTGTACATACATACATACACACATACACACACATACAGACATTGTCTCAATTTGTCGAGCTGAATCGATTGGCATATGAGAAAAAGTTTTCAAATTTTGAGCGAATCCTATACATTTCTTTTGTAAGAAATGTAAAGATCTGAAAAATCACAATATTTACAAAATTTCGCGGAAATCTGGGAAATTTTCATCAAAATGCCAAAAATCTGTCATCTGTAAAAAAGAATCTGTGATCAAAAATTGCGAAAAAAAAATGGTAACTCTGATGTCGTTTTCACTCTTATCCCATATTATGAGAGACATCTTCAGACTTGGACATATTTGTTTTCATTATTAATTGATCACCGTTTTTGCGAAAGATATACCTATCCAATGGTGAAGGAAAATTTGAAATCCAAGATCCAAAGATTTTTATCCCTGGAAATGTAAGTTTATTATGCATCCAACGATCCATTTCAAGAGGTCTCACGCGAACATTTTCAGATCGTCTTCATGTATAATAAGCCCGCACGATTATATTTACGTTACATTTGGATATGTAAAATATAAACATACTTCCAGAATGATAGATACCATTTTTAATTCTGACATGCATTTAGTTTAACATAAATATTTAAATAAATTATATAAATTAGTCGAAAAACAACATAAAACAATCTCATAAAAATCCGGCTCTTTATCAATTGGCTCTATATCGATTGAATTGATAACTAGAGATGGGCTAACCGATTCAGTTTAGTGAACGAATCGTGCCCGGTTCACTCGAAAAAAATGAATCGACTCTTGATCGATTCAGCGATTCCTTTGGGAAGTTTCAAGAAATAGCTGATTGATTTTGATTTCGAGTAGATATATTAATTCCATATAGACAAATAAGTGTGCCTTTGTTGATTGCGCTTGTTTATGTGATTCATGTCCACAGCTAACTCTAGCTTTGCTAGCATTGTTTCAGGACCATCGTCCTTCTTTAGTTCGGTGTAGTGCATTCATTCAGTTATTTTCGGTACAAATTCAATTTCAGTGAATTTTGGTTCGGTGCTGGATCTAAATAAGATTATCTAGCAAAAATGCAGGAGACACAGATTACGCTGTTCACTTATGCTCTAAAAGTTAAAAGATGCTACGTTCTGCCTTTTACATATAACAATTTAATACTTTTGTGTGTGAATTATTGCATATTTCCTCTGAACTGAAGGCATTCGATTCTGTGTGAAACGTTAGTAACCTTGGAAGTTAATGAATGAGGGAGGCGTTGAAACTGAATGCTGGTTTCGGTAGTAAACGGTGGATTAAGGATACATAGCAAATTCGACTTATCCATGGATGCTTTGCGCAAATTGCACATAAACCATGATTTGAGATTATGTTGCATCAATATAAGAATTTATACCACTAAAATTTCAAACAGAAATATGTCTAAAATGGTTTTGAAAAAGAGGCCCAAAATCGTCATTTCAAAAGTGGTATGGGAAAGATGGACACCTGGGGTGGGTAAGATAAACATGCAGAAGTGGTAAAGATGGACATAAATTAAGGCTCAAGTTACCTCAAGGCTTGGTAGTATGCGTAAGAAAAATTGTGTTCAGCTTTGCCACCAGATTATCCATTTAAACCTTTTCAAAACTCTAAAAGAAGAATATCAGTCGATTTATTAGATCATCACGATTCAATTCATGCAAAATACCTGCTGGAAAAACCATCGGCTTAGCTGGATGGTGCTTTTGAAAAAGTGGCTGTGATTTTTTATCACACTACCACACCGAGCTGGGGTACGCAACACAACTGCGCAATGAAAAAACCACAGCCACTTTTTCAAAAGCACCATTTAGCTAAGCCGATGGTTTTTCCAGCAGGTATTTTGCATGAATTGAATCGTGATGATCTAATAAATCGACTGATATTCTTCTTTTAGAGTTTTAAAAAGGTTTAAATGGATAATCCGGTGGCAAAGCTGAACACAAATTTTCCTACGCACACTACCAAGCGTTCAATTCTAACACATGCTTAAAAAAGGTAACTTGAACCTTAAGGGCAGAGTGAGACGCTTCTCGACCAATAAATTTTGTTTTCTGTCAGTACATCACAATGTAGCGATAACAAAAAATAGCCCAAGGGTATGCCATTTGACGGCATTCTGCTTTAAATTGGCGTAAACAATATGTCCATCTTTCCCTACCGTACTGTTTCCGTCATACATGACACAAATTTTGAAAAATATGTCTACATTCAGCATGATTATGTACAGTATCTGTTTTTCGCCAATCAAGTGTTAAATACCAAGTACCTCATGCCCACTTAGAAATATTTCCCGAAATAAACGATTTTCAGGTTTCAATCGCTATTTTCTACTAGCAAAAAATGATGTCCATTACCACGCTGTCGAAAAAACAAATTGTTTTGCTCGTATATCTTATATTTCTCATACTTGATTATTGCAGTATCTTTCAGAAGCATTTGAAATCTTTTAGAAATGTTACCGTATCATTATATTTTTATTTAATTTTGCAGTTTGTGAGAAACGCAGTGTTCGTCTTGCCCACCGTGTCCGTATTAGCCGACTTTCCCCCAAATGCACGCAGAAATAGGCAGTTTTTACAAAAAGTATTTCGTTATAAATGTTGTAATTATATATTCCCCTAAGTTGCTCAACCGCAGGTTTTTTAAAAGAATTTTTAAAAAAGAATCGTGGTTCACTTTCTCTTTTTCAAGCATCGATTCTTTTGATCGATTCTCGATTCACGATCTCTATTGGTAACATTTGTCCTCTATTGGCATCTTTACGCAGATAATATATGTACGGGGCGCTACGTGCTTGGGGTGGATGTTTTGCGAATAAACTGTCAGATCCGTAGCTAATCTTTAAAAGTTTACGTAATTTTTACATTTTTAAGAAAATTGGCCTTAGTTGTATAAAAAAATGAAAATGAAGTGGAAGAAAACTAATTCAAGATGGTAAAAGGTTTATTATGCAAAACAGGGATAATATAGCATATTTTTAATTTTTTTCTTTCTGAACCGGTATAAAACCACTTCGTATAAAGTTGCGGATGTACGAAATGAGAGCTAATTCTTGCTAAAAGTGAATTAATACTGATTATGCTTTGATTGGTTGTTTAAATATTCTTAAATCGGGCGGTTGTGAACCCTAACTTAGAAGCACTATATACACATTTTCGAAGATTTCTTCTGTTTAACTTGAGTGTATCTACTAAAAACTATTATCATTAACTAAAACTAAAAACTATTATCATTAACTTGTTTTTCTTCCCCTCTGAGTCCATTATTTACTATAATTGACGCGTATTTACGGAAAAACATTAAAAAATTAAACGCACAAACATCCACCTTTTCTTGTTTGTGCTATTAATCTGTAGATGTCGCAGCAGGTAATTGAGCTTTGCAGCAAAATACCAATCATCGATCAACCAAAGCGCTGGTTCAGCCAGTCATATACAGATGACGCTGTCGATGTCAAGCGGAAAGAACGAGTGTACTTTTAACTAACTCTTGCTTGTCAAAATTATTAAAAGTTGCTAAGTTATCTAAGCAGAATAGCACTAGTCCCGTGATAACTTCACAAACTAACACGAAAGTTTTAGTTTCAGCTATGTCAGATATTATAACATATCTGGACTTTATTTCACTCAGCAGTCTTCTTATTATATTTCCCAAATTATACAATTTGTGGGAACCTGCGAACATACCTAATCTTATAATAATCTTCAAATAAGTTCTGAGGGTATTAACGTCCCTTGTTATGCTCTTACTCTGTCACAGTAAGCGTCCTACTATATGGTGGGATCAAGAATGTTCGGAAATAGTCAAACAGCGCAGTGCAGCATTGAAGGAGTATTATAAGCTAGGGCGGTTCGATCTCTACCTACAATACAAAGAAATCGAAGCAAGAAGCAAGAGTATTCTCAAAACAAAGAAAAGAAACTATTGGAAAACATACGTCGAATCCTTAACAAAGGATACTGCTATGTCTACTCTATGGTCCACAGCACGAAGGCTACGTAATTTTTACCCCAGTACCCCGAACATGGTAGAGTACAATGCTGATTAGATAGACCAACTCTCCACGAAAATATGCCCGACATTTGTACCAGTGGAAGCACCATCGTTCACTGATCTACCAAACTGCAACCATTCTCTCTCCCAGGAGTTTTCAACATGGGAATTAGAAAGTGCTCTTTCAGTCTGCAACAACTCATCCCCCGGCTTGGACAACAGTAGATTTGCGCTTATCAAAAATCTTCCTGAAAATGCTAAACATCTCCTTATCAAATCGTTTAACTGGATGTTTAACAAGAACGCTGTTCCAGAAACTTGGAAAGACGTTAAGGTAGTCCCTATCGTCAAACCAGGGAAACAAACTGATAACTCTGACTCATATCGCCCTATTGGTTTGCTCTCTTGCATGCGTAAAACTCTTGAAAAAATGATCCTAACCCGACTCTAATTCTGGGTTGAAAAATCTGATCTGCCATCTATGGGTTCCGACAACGTCGAGGTACTCGGGATTGCCAAACGCTCCTTGCAACAGATATAGAAATAGCTCTGAAATCGAAAGAAGAGTTCACCGCTGTGTTTCTCGACATTAAAGGTGCCTACGATTCGATCTTGATTGATTTGCTTTGTAAGAAACTAAACAGGTTCGGAGCTCCTGTCCAACTAGCTTCATTTTTGTATACTTTGCTATCTTCAAAAGTCATGCATTTCTCCCAAAATAACGAGATAAAATTCATTCGTACAGGTTATGGTGGTCTAACACAAGGCTCGTCTCTTAGTCCGTTATTGTATAATTTATACACAAACGACATCGATGAGGGCATAGAAAATGAATGCGTGCTGGTTCAATATGCAGACGATGCCTGTCTGTGGTCTTCGGGCAAAGATAGTAAAGAGGTGAAGGTACGATTACAAAAATCCATCGACAATCTTTCGAACTGGGCAGCTAACCTTGGCCTAGAATTCTCTATGACTAAAACAGAGATGGTAGTCTTTTCAAACAAACGCCCTCCATCGCCTATGAAACTAATGCTCTACGACACGGCCATTTTACAATCTAACAACTTTAAATATCTGGGAGTATGGTATGATTTCAAGCTTACATGGAAAGTTCATGTTGATTACGTTATTCGGAAATGCCACAGACGTATAATTTTTTTTGCGAACTATTGCGGGTACTTGGTGGGGTGCTCATCCATCCGACATGCTGATATTATATAAAACAACCATTCTATCCGTTATTGAGTTTGGATGCTTCGTATTTCATGGTATGGCAAGAACTATCAAACTGGAATGCATTCAGTTCAGGTGTATCAGAATTTGTTTGGGCCTAATGACGTCAACCCACACAATGGCGGTTGAAGTACTTGGCGGCATTCTTCCACTCAACTCGCGATTCTATATGCAAAATTGCAGATATCTAGTGAACCAGCACATCCACTCTACGCACGTATTGAAAAGATTGGATAGTTTATTCGAATTGAACCCAGAGGCTAGCTTACTAAAATCTTATAGAAAATGTTTGACGATTCCATCAGCCAGTGTGTCTACAGACAATTATTATTCTCTCGAACGACCGATCGAAACAAAGATCTCAATAGATACATCCTTACTACTATGCACGAGAAACATCTCAAAACCAAGCGCTGCAACTCTAGCTAGATCTCTGTTCAGAGAAAAATCAGCTGAATATCGAGCAGCGAATATATTTTTCTCTGATGGATCCCAAATAAATAACTCAGTCGGTTTCGGAGCATACAACATTTACCACGAAGCATTTTTCAAATTATTAAGCCCTTGTTCCGTATATATGGCCGAAATGATCGGTATTTGTTACGCCTGCGACTACATTAAATCACGCCCATCAGGAAAAACCTTGAAGCTTCAAGCAATATCAGACTTTCCAGTAAAACGAGTCCGACAATTCTCAAGATATTAAATACTGTATCATATCTAAATAGCCTGAACTATGAAATGTCATTTCTATGGGTTCCGTCTCATTCTGGAATAATCGGCAATGAGCTAGCGGACACCCTAGCGAAAAGGGAAGCATTCCCGATCAGAAACACATAACAAGAATATTTCAAAACTATATCTCTCGTTGTTACTTGTTATAATTTTCTGTTATTTTAACTACTAACGAGACTAAATTTATAACACAATATGTTACGAAAATTGCATTCTGTTATAATCTTGTTATTTCATTCTGATCGGGTTGCGGGGAGACTTTTACCATAGAAATCTTGAATCGCAAGATTTTGATCCAATGCTTAAAAACCTCGCTCTCGAATCTTGGCAACAAGCATGGTCTGAAAGTCAATTGGGCAGATACTGTTACAGTATACTGCCAACCGTGAAGCTAAATCCCTGGTTCGCTCATATAGACTGCAATAGAATGTTTATAAAAAACATGTCCAGATTAGTATCAAACCACTATACTCAGAATTGTCATCTTTACAGAATCAACATTGTAGACTCCAATCTATGCCAATGCGGAATGGACATTGCGCACATTGATCATCTTACTTGGGCTTGCAATTGCTATGAAGATACTCGAATATGGATGGCCTCCGAACTAATACGATTACGAAAGCAACCGAATACGCCCATAAGAGACATTTTAGGCACCATGGATGTGCCATACATGAAGCTACTCAATGAATTCATTATTAGATCAAAAATGATGTTATAGTTGTTAGGTTTATGACTCCTATAATTACTCGCTCCTTTTCTCCCCTGTTCTTTCTCTTCCTGATTATGAAACACAAATCTTCCCTCAATATCAATATGTCGTTGTAAAATATAATAATTTAAGATTTTCGGCTCTATTATGGTTAACCAGCCCGCCTTATAAAAAAAAAATCAAAATCAAAGTTATAGTATATTCGAATTCCTCCACAAGAAAATTTGGCAAAAGTTGTTACTTTTAATCTTCAATAGCCTTTGAGGTATAGAATGTTATTTGAGAAAGTACCAAAAATCTTTTTTTCCTTGACACCTTTTTTGCCAAAATTTTTTGAAAGTTCTAAATGTTCAACAAAATCGTTATTATTATTGAAATATGCAATATTCTTGAAAATGATGATAAAAATTACCGAGATCGCGTTTTATTCAACAGCTTACCCACAAATTTTAGGTTTGTTCCAAAGTTTTGAATGGGCCTACTTGAAAATTCTCAAGTGGGTAGTATTGTCCATATCATCGATTTAATCCGTCGGTCTTGATTGGAAAAATGTTAATGACCAATCCAGTAAGCGGCAGATGCTGCTCGCTGGAAGGACTTCCAAAGAAAGTCTATGATTTCGTCCATACACCGTCGGAGTAATTTTGAGATTTTTTTTATGAAAGTTATGATTTTGACATAAATAACATTTTTCTAGTATGAAAAATCCGGTTTTACAAGTAAAGCTCTCCAAATCTTTTGATGCGAGATTCTTTGAGCCCCCTTGACACTTTCCTGTCATCATTTTAAGAGCTCAAATGGTTCAAAATAACCGAGAACTCAAGTTCCTGGGTACTGTTGAGCTGAGGGGCTCCATATATTAACCAGGTAATAAAAACTTTAGAGTAGGGTGACGAAAATGATCCCTAGCATGCTCCATTTCTACTCGACGCCAGTCTAAGACTCTTTTTCAAATTTGACTCCCCCTCCCCCCATGTAACAAATTGTCACAAATTTCTCTATCTCCGCTCCCTTATTACGTTACAAATTCTCCGAAAAAAAAGTTCAGTAAAAACATGTTACGTTACGGTTTAGCTTCCTCCCCCTCCCCCACATGTCACAACTTCTCGAACCCCGCATTACATAATTTATGAATGGTTCCTATGGGTTATAAAAATATTTATTGGGAAAAAAGGATTTCAAATTTCCACCACTAGGGGTCATTGTAAATATCGCCAGAATACAAGACGATCTGAGTAAACCTCAAAAGATATAATTTTTTTTTGAACGACCTGACTGATTGTGGTAAAAGGCCTAACACACTAAGGACCTTTCATAAATTACATAACGTAAAAATTACCCAAAATTGATGTACAAAGCTAACTTGAACAATTCAAGTAATAACAACAGTTTCTTTATTCAACAAATTTGACATTTCGAAGACGGCGGGCGCCAGTGGTTGGGAGCAAACCTGACCAAGTTCTGTGGGTTTGAATTCATTCCCATTAAAGATCATTAGGATCTTCTGGGTTGAAAAATTTCTGGTCACATCTTCCCTCGTGAGGGAAGTAAATCCATGTGATACTTAGAATTCGGATGGTGGAGTTGCCTCTCTGGTTTTGGTGGTAGACACTCAGTGCAGACTTAGCATTTTAACCATTCGAAAGTAAGAGTGCCCAATAACTTAACCGATACGTGAAAGTTTGTTTAAAATTGTTTTCAAAAAGGAACATTAAAATTACTCAAACTTGCTAAGGTGCACAAACAGTGGGAAAAGAAAACACGTTGAGTGCATGTCGCCATGGCGCATTTCTCACTTGAATCAAAACAGTAAGAATTATATTTGTCATTGTCAAAAAATGTATTTATCGTTCGTATTCAAATGGATACCATTCCGAGGGAGTTGGAAATAGCAAACACGTTATTACCAATCAGGTTTTACTGAATTTACTATTTTAGATTTGTTGTTTTTTTAGAAACAGATTGATTAGCGTTTATGAACACTGATTTGAATTACATAAAATTGATTTGTTTTATGTAACATCGTCATAAATTCATTCTTTCTATCAGAAACAGATCAAATCAGTCATTCCTTGTTTGATATGCTTTTGTTTAAAACTCATAACGCTGGGGCGGGAACACAATTCTCATTACATCGATCTCCCAATCACTCATTAAACACTGGATCGATTCGTCGTTCCAAACTGTGCCTCAATTTGTAATTAGTTTTAATAAAATCTTGCCCTCTTTTTTTTGGTTTGCCATTGTATATTCTGCTCCGATCGAACACCACCACAACAACAACAACAAAATACAGCCGAGCTGAAGATGGACGTCATCCGAGAGCGCGAAGTCAAAGATTCCCTGGAACGCCAGTTGGCCGATGAAAAGCGACTCCGAGGTAAGTTTCATCATTGCTTATTATAGTTAGCTGTTTGTTGCCTATATTCTGTTTTTCGATCTCTTTCTCCGTGTTGAAAGCGGTCGCATCGAACCGAGTGAATAAATAAATATATTTTAAATTGGATTAGCAAATTATACCTCGAAGAAAGCATATCAGAAATGAAGATAACCTGAGTTTATTTCGTCTCGCTTTTGTTAAGAGTTATGGTTTGATTGAGTCGGGAGTATAGAGGAAGGGAATATAATTCTCGAATGATTGATGAAATTCGTCAACGATTTAGCGTCATAAATCACAGTACCTTTTTTTTATTTTGGGAGGAAGACCATTAAAATGTTCTTTCTACGGAACTTGATTAAATTGGGAGCAGTAATCTACAGAAGAGTCTTATTTTCCGCAGGTCTCTATCAGAAACGATTCAAAAAGGAGCGTCGATTGCGGGTGCAGCTGAAGGAACGATTAGACGCAGAACGGAAGCGTCGCACTCAGCTGGAAGAGATTATCAAGGCTTCGGGAGCACCCGCGGAAGCTTTACGGATTATAGCAGGTAAGGCGCTGTCGATAAGTCGCGAAACGTGATTTTCTAACCGATTTGCTTCCCTCTGATCTCTATTCGACAGAAAACATCAACAACGACCAGCAGCGCGAGAAGGAACGGGAACGCGAACGGGAAGCGGAACGGGAGCGTGAAAAGGAGCGCGAGGCGGAACGCGAGCGGGAAAAGCATCGCGACAAGGCTCGCGAAGAACGGGAACGACTCGGCGAGTCGGATCGGATGCGGGAACGGGACTCGGACAGGGATCGAAGTCGGGAACACGAGCGGGATCGCGATCGAGAGAGAGGATCCTCGGTCGAACGGTTCTCCAAGGAGGACAGTCCAATAATTTCGAGGGGTGTTAGTCAGGGGGTTTCGCCACCGCAGCCACACATCCCCGAGGGGAAGACCTGGAACTACCCGGGGTTGGACATCATGGCTACCGGGGCGTTCTGGCAGAATTATTCCGGTAAGTTGCGTTTGTTTTTGCTGAAAAAAGATTCCTTCAGAACTTGAATGTAAAAATATCCTGGCAACAATTTTTCCTGGACCAATTTTCAAATTCTGAAATCCATCTGTTAAATATCTATTCAAAAAGGAACAATGCATTCTAAGTACACTCCAAACCATAAATAAAACGAAATCATCCGGTGTACACGACCCCATTTCACCGTAAGGCATAATTTCTCCATAATTTTATTAGTTCCGGTCGACGGTCGTCCTCTCCCCCTAATTTCATCGATATCAAAAAAACATTTCCAGTTACTTCAGAATGTCACAGTTGAACACAAACTGTGGCGACCCAATTTAATTCCCCGCACCAGCAACAACCCACCGCTTGGCCTAGGTACGATATGCAAATGTCGTCGCATGCAATGGAAAACTTTTCATCGCAAATCGCGTTATCAGCGCTATTGAAAACCGCTGAAGCTTGCTATTATTTTCTGGCTTTGCACTCAATATCAGTGATGCTCTTCGACGTTTTTTTTTTTTCAAATGCACCCTCTCAACGAGAAATTATTTGTCGTCACTTCCCTGTACACTGTCAACTCAAGTAGACAGTAAGCAATAAGATTCTTTTTCGCCGTCGCCGCCACCCCTCGATCCAAGCAGGCGAAGCAGCAGTGGAATAAAACAAATGATGACAATAATGATGTCAATCGTAACGTAACGAAGTTAGATCCATTTTCATAATCATTTTGCAATTTTACATCAATCCATTTTATTTCCGCTTTTCCTGCTCGCTTCTTGGGTAATTTTCTGCCACAACTCGGTGAATCGGCGAAAAACAACAGCCTACTACTGCTGGGACTTTTCGCTACATTTGCGTCGCAATGTCGATACAAATGAGCACTTTCTGCACAAATTTGAATTTATATTAAAAGTGAGGAAAGCGAAATTTCTTTTCTGTTGTTTGCCCCGTGGTAAAAGAAAATGTAAAACGATGCCACTTTTCTTATCGCACAACCTCCTTGTTCCCCCCAGCAGACAATGTTTAAGTACAGTGAAAGCCAGGCATGCAGAGCGTTTTATTCGACTTGTTCCTATATTTGTATTAAATGTTTTTTCATAAACATAATCCAATTTATTCATTTTGTTCCTTCTACATTTTTTTTCTGTTCTATTCTGAAGCTGGGGATGCGTTCCATTTCGTCATCATGTGACTGCTGCTGTTTATGTTGTTATTATTATTTTTTTTCAACGACGATCGACCGTTTGTTGGTTGGAGTTGGTGGCAGATTTTTTTCCCATTCGTCCCTTTCGGGGGCGTATAAATTCTCCCCCTCACGCGGGAAGTAACAAAAACTCGTCCAGCCAGAACGATGAAAGAGAGTGAAAAGCCGTTTGACGTGTATATAGTAAGTAGTAAGAGGAAGTTGATACATTTCCAAGTACGGTCGCAACTAGATTTTCCTTTTTGTCGGTGAAAATCCACTGTTAAGAAAGCCGAAAATCACATGCGGTTGCCTTGACACAGCGCGGCCGTGCGTCTGTACGCCGCAGGGTCTTTCGCGGAGCAGCACATTCAGAGCCCAACAAAGCAAACAGAGATGTATTATGAAGAGTAACTTTTTTTTTCTTTCTTTGCTGGCCCGTTTCTTGCGAGGTTGCTACTATTGCTCGCGGGTTGCTTCGATGGTGCTTGGTGGGATGGAGAAAGGTATGCTAAAAATGTTTGCGGTATCATGTCGAAAGGTACGTGTCTGGTACGGGGGAAGATTTTACGGCGTGGGTCCCGGGATGCGGGCTTTGATATGCCAAGTGAGACATCATAAACGCGAAAAGAATGAACAAAGTTGATTTAATTTCACGCAACGGCACGAGGTGGAGCCATTTAGTGGGTGTAATTTTTTGTATGAAATTGGTGAAGAAGGGTAAGAAAAAAAACCTTTGAAATATGGAAACTGGAAAAACTTTTACCATGATAGCATTATAGTGGAAACTTTATTTTGTTAAACGTACATATTGCTAAACAAAACGAAATGAAAATTAGCTGCTTCAACCTGCTAGCTATTTTACAAACAGTAGCCCCTTGGAGCAAAGAAAAAACCTAGAAAACAGTCATACTTTCGAAAACTGAAGAGATACCGAGTTAGTGGATTCTGCAAAAGATGTATTTTGAAAGCATGTACAACTTATTGAAATATTGAAAAACTGCTGAGGTTTAATACGGTCCAATATTCACCACACTCTGGTTGCACTCTGGGGGTGTAATATAGCATACGCCATTAAAGCATAAAGAAAAAAAGCAACGGTCCGAGATGGTTCCCTTGAGGTACACCTAACAAGTTGATAAAACCATATTTCCTACTATGATCTCAAACAACTTTGATTTAGCGCAGATTTGTTCCACGATAGTTCCCATCATCTTGCATATCACCTTTATTAAAAACAGGAGACATTACTGATTTTTTTCCAACACACGGGAAACACTGAGTGTGACAGCGATCGGTTGAAAACTAGTCGTAGACTAGTGTATACAATGCGTTTACACATCTTTTCAGTATAATGGAAGAAGTCTCAGCTGGCCCCACAGATATTGAGAACTTTAACTTTCGTATGACATCTAGAACGTCTTCGTCAGTAAATTGAATGTTTTCAAAATTGATTATATTACGAGGGAAGGACACAATCCATCTGAGTTGAGTTAGTCGATTCATGTCTAAATAAACTCGAGAAGTATTTCGCAAACAAGTTACAGATGCTGCTGGGAGTATTGGACGTTTCATTGGCGAGAACTGGTTAAAGTGAACTCTCTTTCTGTAATGGGGTTTTGTTGCCTGGTGTAATGTCGAAGCGCAGCTGCTCGCAATTTCTTCAGTTGACGCAGCTAGCGGTTTGACCATGCTGGTTTCGGTCATGGACGCGGTGCAGGTACATGTGTCCAGCAAAACTGTTTCGGCACCTGTAAATGTTTTTCAACGGCAATATCCGCGAAATTCAAGAAAGTTTTCCAGTCGATTGCCTGTATTGAGTTTGGAAGTCTAGAGAAATCAGTTTTGGAAAAATTTTACCCCCTGACATCCTCCAGCTTTTCGTAAAGAACCAGCGTTACATCTGCGTTACTAGAAGTGGAGGGTGATGTGCGTCTGTAGCTCAAGTGCTTCTGAAACGGTACAGTTTATCGAAGCTTCTTCATTTATTAACAGGAGGTTCAGGGTACGATTCCACCTGTTATTCACTGTACACATTAGTCGCATGTTCAGTAAAGACATTCCGTTCAGTAAAATAGTACTTGCCCTCGAAAAGATTGATTCAGAAGGGTCTGGGAAAGCATATCCGGAGGGGGCACCGTTCTAAAAATGTCCAGGCTGGTTATAAACATCAAACAATAGATTTGCCGTGTTAGGTTCAATAGAAGTTGCGATGTCTAGTTAGGAGTCTAATTACATCTGAATATCTTCTACATCACTTGTGGAATCGGGGGAATATATACTACACCCACACAGATATTAGTATCGGGACCACGAATATTTACCCACAGTTGTTAGAAATTGTGTCATGTGTTGTGTTTGAATGAGAGTCGGTTAGACTGCAATGAGCACACTACCACCACGTTTTTTGCATGCACTGTAAAGATCGCGATCGTTACCTCGCACACCTCTCCATACAAAGTTGTGACAAAATTATATAAAATGGATCAGATCGCTGAAAATTGGGTATTTTACTAATTTTGTGATGCTGAATCCATCTCCGATATTAGTTTTTAGAATCCACTACAATTTACAAGTATATTAATCCTTTAACTGGCATTAACAGGATTTTGAAGACCGATGTATATATTTTATTATAAAAATTTAAATTATAACTATTAAGAGATATTTTTATTCTTATTTTCGGAAGGATTGACTGAAAATAACGTATACGAGGTTTTGTGCGTTTCTAATCATTTATTCGTCATCCGAGCTATTGCCCGTATCGTATTTTTGATTCTCGTTTTGCAACAGATCCTTAAGCTCCTTCGGTATTGCTTTGCTCACAGTCGTATAGCTCTTCCGGAAACTGGATACAACAGGATCAGATCCAACAAGAAGACCATGAAGTACGCCCGCAACGTAGATTCACGTGAACCTTTCCAAGCGTGGCAGTCACGTAGTCGTCGGAGCTCCTTGTTCATGCTCTCTTGTGCTTCCTCACTCATTTTACCAATCGGAATGGACGATTCATCGATTATTTCATAACCGTGATACAGCAGTTTGTGAATTGACGTTGGCATATAATACCAACCGTACAATTCCACGAAGAGACGAGCTGTTGCTACTGCATGGGCTTTGAATTTGTTGGTGTCAATCGATTCTCCACTGGATATAGCAATCAACAATGTTTTAAATTTCAGAATTAAGTTCAAATCTATCCCGGATATTTCAGCAGATATTTCAGCGGAATTAAAAAGAATCCTAGCTGTATTTCCAGTATTCCAAAACCGGTTCGAGGTTAATCAACATGTAGACCGAGCTTAGTAACAAACTCAGTCTGTATTCTTCGTTTTTCGTACTCGCATTGCTCGATGTTTGCTGTTTTAACCCATATTTTAAACCGAGTCTGTACGATATGTGCAAAAGGCATTCAAATGAGCGAATCCATAAATGTAAACTGCTTATCCCGAACTTCAAAAAATTTGAATCGATACTTCTCTTTAGCATGTTGTCAATATTATTAACTTGCGAAGATGTTTCGCATAAATGGCAACGTTGAGCAGAAGCAGTGTCTGTAACCGCATTAACAGTTTTGCCGTCAACCATCGTCATCGTTACTTTGTACAACATGGTTATTTCGATTTCTTCAATCGTCAATTTGAAGGGTTGAAGATTGGTGATCGCCTCCTCCGCCCGGTCGTATTCATCAACAATTGTTTGTTTCGTTTCCTTCAATAGTTTAATAGCTATTTGCCGACAAAAACGAGTTGACGAGGGCCCGATCAGAATGAAATAACAAGATTATTACAGAACACAATTTTTGTGTCATATTGTGTTATAAATTAGGTCTCGTTAGTTGTTAAAATAACAAAAAATTATAATAAGTAACAATGCGAGATATAGTTTTGAAATATTTCTGCTATGTGTTTCTGATCGGGGGACGTGGGTTCTCCCAAATAATTCTGCCTTCATCCACAATTCGTAGCGGCACAAAAGACGTGAGAAGTACATGTGCATCAGAGTTGTTAGGATCACTGAATTTTTGATTGTACTCCTTTAAAGTTGTACCATCTAGTCCATATTTGCTGATCATACGCAGAACTATGTGTATTGACCATGGTGGTGAATAAAGTGTATTGAGCAAATAGCTTGATAGCTGGAATCAATAGCTGGATCAATCTTGAAGTAGTATGATTCAAAATCTGTTGTAGAACCACGGTGTTCCTAAAATCGTTATTAACAAAAAATTCAATTCAATAAAAGTATGCACATATAGTGAAAAGTTCTGTTTTTGAAACATATTTCCAATGATACGAAGACATAACGGAGTGTTGGTGGACGTGGGTAAAGTTAATTCATAAAAAATGGCACATTAAAAAAAAAATTGGTGGTACAGAGAGTGTTGGTATATTCATTCACTTTCTATATAAACACTGCACAATTTAACAATATTTCTTCAAATATGATAGCAGAATACTGAAAATTGAGCCAGTGACAGAATCTCTGGAGGAATCTCGTTGAAAACTTGCTTTGTGGTGTACATCATAAATCAAAATATATTGGACCAATCGTTTTCAAGGATCTACACATCCCCAGGTATTGATCGAAGCTTGCCATAAATTTGTCATACGGCATTCGAAAGATACAGTATCCAAGCATCTTCTCAGTGAATATCAAAATGATTCATCGAGAGATTCGAGGGAAATGGCGATTTGAAGTTTTATGACACGTTTCATAAGACTACCAGCAAACACCCACGGGTTTGGTCCTATCTCTATAAACAAAAAATATTTGTCTACTTATTTAGTACATGGCATTCGAGAGATATAGTAATCAAGTATATCCGCTGAATGTTTGAAAATATGTCATTAACGGAATCGAAAGTTATAACGATTTGAATGCGGTATGCGGTCATAGATGGGGTTTCTACCAGATTTCAAGCATGAAGCCATGTGTGTCCATTGATTAATTAAATCATTTATACGTGTCGCTGTTTTGAAGAAAAACCTTACCATTTAAATAAAAAATTAAATTAAAAAAATTGAATACAAGTTGGTATGCTTACTTAAAAAGGCCATATATCAGTGGTTTGTTGACTGACTCTAATTATTTTTTCAATACTTAAATGGTAGACGTTCTATCAACAATTTTCCTGCAGAAGAATATAAAATAGTCATGTCGATTTCTATACATTGGTCCAATGCAGCGAACGCAAACTAAAAATCATGGAAAATAAAATCATAAATTCAATAGATAGATATAAAAATATGAAGGTATTCGCTGATTGAGATCAATTTATGTTATGGTAAGGTTTTTGTTGAAAATTTTGTACATTCGTGATTCGCTGGTTGGGTTGACAGATATTATAAACTGGTCAAAAGGGATGTTATCAATACAAATGCATCTGTTCACATCTCTAACTATTGTCGGTTTTATTGTCTAAAAGAATTTAACAAGAGAATTTGACATTCAGATGCTTTTTAGTTCGACAATGGACCAACTTATAGTCTTCTGCAGGAAAATTGTTGATGAAACGTTTACCAGTTAAGTAATGATAAAACAATTAGAGTCAGTCAACAAACTACTGAGATATAGATTTTTTAAGTAAACATTCCAACTTTTATTCATTTTTTTTTAATTTGTACGTTGTAGTTAACGTTAGGTAGACAACCCTAATTTAATATTTTTTTCAACGCAGCATATAAATAACACGTTTTATGCATTATATATGTATAATTCAATGGGAAGGGTTTTCTTTAAAACAGCGACACGTATAAACGATTTAAATAGTCAATGGACAGACATGGCTTCATGCTTGAAATCTGGTAGAAAACCCATCTATGACCGCATACCGCATTCAAATCGTTATAACTTTCGATTCCGTCATTGAAATATTGTCAAACTTGCAGCGGATATACTTTATTACCATATTTTTCGAATGCCAAGTACCAAATAAGTAGACAAATATTTTTTTGTTTATAATGACCTATCATCACCCACGAGTTTGGTCCTAACCAAACTCGTGGGTGATTCTCCTCCTGAAACCTATCCTGCTTTCGCTGTGCCTTATTCCAGCGATGGAGAAATTGGCGACAAAAAACATCGATTATACCTCGGCTATCTTCATCGTCGCATTCAACAACAGAATTGATGTAATTCTGAATAGCCAGACGTTTTTCGTTCCAATCATGTATGTTATATTCATCGCTAAATTGTAAAAAAAAACTATTATTGATTATGAATATATCATACCGAAATACTAACCGTTCTTTTGAGATGACATTTTTCACATCCTATCGAATAATATCCAGTAAATTACTTCCGTTTGTATTTGTCAAAGCGGAAATGACTCATAACTAACTTATTCCTAACCTCAAAACTGAACCTGGTCCATATTGATAGTTTTGACATTAAGAAGTGTGTTGGAAAATGCAACGGATTGGTTGTGGGCACGCTCCGAGGAACAGTGCTGCTGGATGTATTTTTTTTTCTTCTAAATTTTGATTACATTTGAAGCAAGAAATATGTCACTGGTGCATACTGTGTTGGTACACTGAAAACCATTCGATGAAGAAAATAACAAAACAAATTCTTGTTTTCCTAATTAGTTCATTTCAACAGAAAAATGAAAAGCGTAACTAAATTTTTTATATACTCATCGATAATAGTAAATCATCAAATCTCATAGCATAAATATATGTACTTCACCAAAAATTAGTAAAATATTAAATTATCATCATTGTAAACCTATTTTCGTATCCTATTTTTACCGAAATTTAAAAACTACCGCGCGCCACCATTGTACGGTATTTTTTCAAAACCTGTTTAGTGGCGCCTTCGACGCAAAAACGCGCAATATGTGGCCTAGATATCTTGAAACTAGATTAAATTTTGAGTAAAATTCATACCACGTGATCCATGGGAGCCCATCTCGAAAATTGTAAAACGTGATAGTATAAATAACTCATAATTTTGTGTCGTGACTAACGACTTACCTTTCAATATAGGGGTCCCTTTTCAAAATTTCGGAAGAAAAATAACCTTACAGGTTTAGAACGTTTATATCTTTTGTTGTACTGAATGAATTTAATCAATTTCTTCGGTATTTTGTCAAAAATATTTGTACCAATGTTGTATTAAATTTTGGAATCCCGCACAGAGCCGTCAATATGGTGCACCAACCGAACAATAAAATGATTAAAAGTTTTAAATATAGGTCCACTACATGTTTGTTCCTATGACTATTCGTATTGGGTTGCTTGACGAGAGTAGTTGGTGGGGGAAAGCCGGCATATAAGTTTTGGTTATGCCATTAGAAGCCGGACAAAAAGGAAAGGCTCATACACGGCACGAGAACAAGCGAGAAAGCGATAGTAGTGCATATTAGCGAAAGCGTTACGTACATTTTGAACCTTAATAATAGCCTTCCACTAAACGGGTTGCTAATCTTGTTTCATAAATCGGAAGGAAAACGTTCAACGCTTGCTACCGATACGTTGTTTGCTATATAAAATTCGTTTAAATAGTTCAAAAACTACTTTAAATGAGAATCAACATTAATGACAAAACTAATGAATAGGGGTGTCGCAGCTTTTCTCAAAGCGTGTAAGACGCAGTGCATAACGGACGTGCGTGCTAGGTGTTGGGTCGTCCATTGAAAAACTGCATCGGACGACCAATCAAATCGGTTACCACCGGAGAGAAGAAGAAAAACGTAGGTGGAGGTGGTGGCGGTGAGAAGACCGAAAAACCAAAAGCTAAGAAACGCAGTCACTGAAAAGGCGGTAGCAACTGTCACTAAAAATGCCACCAAAACATCGAAGGCTGCAGCGCACAAGCCGAAGACTCCTAAGCCAAAGAAGGCCGCCAAACCTACCAAGAAAGCTGCCCGAAGAAGATAAGTAAATTCACGCGTCTCCAATGTTGCCAACAGTCCTTTTCAGGACTAACAAAATAATTGTAAAGAATTAGTGGTGCTTATTTTCCGTTAGCGCTGTTAATTGTAGATGGATTTGTGTCATAGTTATATGCAAACCGTCCTTAGGATGAATATATAATGGAAAAAGAATTTTATTAGGAAGTTCCATTTATTAATTTGTATAATTAAAAATAATTATCTTATAAGAAAATATTTTCCAAATTAATTTACCAACCCGAAGGTTTTTGCAAATCCTTCCAAGAAAATCAGTGAATGTGGCAACTCTGCCATTAAGTGACAGCTACACCAAAACGAATGATGAAAATATTTTCATTTATCACACAAAATCCATCTGCACCGAAAAGTTAATAAAAGCGATCGCCTTGATGCAAAGGGTGCTCATTCGGTATGAACTGCGAAAGGGGAATGTTCGTATGTGTGTACGCAGTAGAAACAAACCGTCGGCAAGGTTTGAATCGTTTCAAAAGATTCTCGTCTTGTACCACCACAGTTATCTACAAACCGTTCTTATTAGGACGAATGCATAATGGAAAAAGATGGGTGGGTAATGTCTAGGAAATAACCGGAGTGTCGTGACTTGTAATTCAAATCGAATGATACTCAATGAAATATGTGGGAATGTTTCAAGTTATTCTTTATAATAATTATGGTGGATCGGAAAATAACCATTGTTGTTGGCGTTTGCGTTGATAGGGGATGCGCTGGATTCTAAGCTCGTTAAGACATTCATTTTAGAAATGAACAAATTTAACATTTTCTTGTTTTGGAATATCAATGTTAAAATCTCTCGAAACAACCATCGGAATCTTTTTCCTAGCGTACAGAAATGAATCACGCTTAGCGAAAAACTAGGGGCGGGTAATGTCCGGGACATATGTACTGACATAATAAATTTTACGCATTAAGTTCGATTCACCGGGCTCAGCGAAATTTTCCTGGGGATCCCGTTCGTTAATCTATTCAGTACAACAATTTTATTACCGAGTTCTCCGCATTGAATACAGGTCAATAAGCATCTGTCAATACTCACTAAGAGTTAGTATTTTGCGGTAAATTTATGTCGATAAAAGCTAGGGAATGCACGTTTTAGTCAAGATCTTTTAAGGTTATACAGAAAACTTTCACACAAAATAATTGTCCTACGTCAACACCCCGGTCATGTTCCGGACATTACATACCCCTAATTTTTCTCATTTCTTTCAAAGTTTCAATTTTAAACGCAAATATCATTTCATATAATGATTTCAACAAGCAGACAATGTACTTGTATGACAGGTGGAAGTGTTTTGAAGCGGTTTTAGTGGAGGTAACAGCATAAAATCGTATATTGGACATTTTATAATGATTCTCCTTAACCCCGCAAAACCACGGGGTTGGCAGCAGAGGGTTAAGTTGTTTGGAAGAGATGACAGTTATTATATGATAACTAAAAATATAAAATTGTTCTATAAATTGCAAAGTTATTGCCGTGTTAACCTGAAAATTTGTCATTTAATTCATATAGCAACAATCATTGAAATTATGTTAATTTATGCTTTGCAAGGTTTGAAATAACTTCGAAGTGTGGTCACGACACCCCTGTTATGTCATATACATTACCAACCCATCTTTTTTTCTTTGAAATGTTATTTATTAATGAGGAAGCGAAACAAGATTTTTTCTAATATCATTCTTCTATACAATGAACTCAAAAATACACCAATCGGATGTGCGTTTCTGGAAATATTAACGTTTAAATATTGAAGGTTTTCAATATTCGATCATATTG
This sequence comes from Topomyia yanbarensis, assembly GCF_030247195.1. Taxonomy (NCBI): domain Eukaryota; kingdom Metazoa; phylum Arthropoda; class Insecta; order Diptera; family Culicidae; genus Topomyia; species Topomyia yanbarensis. The sequence continues at coordinate 469,413,385 of NC_080671.1, forward strand.
AATTGAACAGAAATTGGCGACCTTGCATACTTCAAGACCATGTAAAAATTTTCATTCGATTATCACAAAACTTGGAGAAAAGATTATTGAAACCATAAGAAATATTAAATAAATTGAAACCATAAGAAATATTAAATAAATAAATGTTTATCAAAAATATTTGATTTTTGGGGTTTTGTCACACGCCGTGCCACTGTGCCTCGAGCCAAATAATTGAAGCGAGTTGCTTCTCGTCGGCCCAACTTAAAATATTTCATGTCATCCGCTCCATTGAGGATTGCAGATTTCTTCAACTTGGCTTGGCTTCAATTAAACTTAGACACGCTTTGGTAAACAGCAGTTAGATCTATTAGTTAACCACTGTCGCTGTCTATAAAATGTGAGTTGGAATTTTGTTATTATTAAAAATGTATCATTTAGTAGACTTTATATATACGTCTGCCCAAGTCGGTCATAATAAACAAGACGTCTATTGAATTATTTAACAATAAAAAACCTGCCTCGACAAAAAATTCGTACACAAAGCGATTTTGAAAGGAGCCGTTATTTCTATTCCCACAGCGAGGAAGGAACATGAACAAACCTCAAGGCGATATGCGCACTTAGAATCAATATTATATCGATTGATTTCGAAGGTGGCAAAACTTGTCGAGGTGGAATGTTCAATGGAAGAGAATATGTGGCTTTTTCCGAAGTTGAATGTCGACTCTGACCAGTTTCAGCACATCAGGAATGTTGTATTGCTCACAATTAAGATGTTCTAAAAAAATCTAAACGGGACAATGTTACTGCTAATGTTATTTCAACTCTCGTAGTTTCAAAACTAAAAACTAGTTATCTTAACATTCAAGTTCATTGTTTCCATTATTGGACCTAACATCGCGATCAAAATGGCTATCATATGCCAATCAGAAGAATTCAAAATATGAGGGTATGCTTTGCAACTTCCTTTTTGACGCCATTCTTTTTTAAGAACGTCTGTTTTCGCTTACACGAATTTTTAAACGCGTCCGTTCGCAAATGAATTATTTTCCAAAAGAACGAAAATATTTCCAAAGCCTACTTTTACAGGTGAGTTTTTCCGTTCTTCCCGTTTTACCCACGCGCTCTCTCTCTCCTAGAGTTTCTCTCACTTTTATTCTGTTCGCACGCTCTCATGTAACACTCACATCCATGGCAGCCGTCGTATCACGAAATACCGTAGTATCACATTTGGTATCTTACCTTGCTTCTTAGGGTTGTTTATCGATTGAGCAGAATTGTTCACCTTTGCCTTCACTCATCCAAGACCGAGTCAATTTTAGGAGACTTGTACAGCGGTAGTCTTATTACAATTTTCGTCCAGCTCTTTTTCAGTAATTTTACTTCTCCTTAATTACATCTATATATCCGCTACAAAACCCTATTTATCATGCTCGGTCGAATGAAGTACTTGACTATTATTTCTTGGCAAATGCATTCCCAATTTCAGTTAGTTCAGTTCGAAGCAACGCCAGGGAAACGCTGTCTAGCAAGTATTTCGTACCCAACATCAGCTGGACCGAACCTGTTTATCACGGTTAAACAGCAATAAATAATACCTTTTACAAATATGTCAACGACTAGTATCCCGAGCAAATATTCATGGGTTCAAACACCACATAGCCCCTTGAAAAGAACTTGAACATGGTCCGTACCAAAATTCACAACCATCAAGACACCGTAAAATGGTCTCAATAACCCATAAATACACCAACATATGGTGTTTTATATGGGATTTACCGGACCATGGTGATGGTGTTTTCATGGGTTGAACCCATTTCAAACACCCATGACAAACCCCATGAGCATGGGGGTATTATGGGCTTTTCGTTTGCTCGGGATACGAGACAGGTGAAACCGCTTACCCTATATTCTCTTTTTGGGGTGAAGTAACCAAAAAACGGGGTCCAAAGCGCTGGACCGAGGCGAGATGTTGGGTACGCGCAAAATATATGTGATTTGACAACCACAGCCTGACCAAAGCTCCGAAGAACTCCGAAAAATAACAAAAAAAAACCAATAAAAAAAGAACAAAGAATTTGTCAGCATTGTGAGAATTAGAATGTTTGATAATTTACTTTACCTAATCTCCTAAAATATCAAAGTTCGCCGATATACGACGTTTGACAACTATAATCTCGATGTTAAAATGTCCAGATTGAACATGTGCAAACCGGCCAATTAAAAATACCTAATAAATAGGAAATTTGGCGCTTTGTTTAGGAAAGCCACCAAAACTCATGATACAAAAGATTTTTTTTTACTGGTCAAGCCATCGTTCAAATGGTGCACGGTAAACTCGCCATACTTCAGCATTCCCCTTGCCTAAAGCACTCTTCATTCTCAAACAACGTCATGCAACTATGAAGGTCAGATTACCACATGTTATTTCTGTCAGGTTTCTGTTATATTAGGCAACTGTTATTCAGAGAATCGTCACACAATGTTTCTTTATTTCTAACTTTCAAAAATCCTTTTATCCTTCCAATGGCTTCTACAATGTCTCATTTTAGAATTCTTAGATTGACACACGATTCTTCACGATTAGGGTGTCCGGGGTTTTCGGTTTCGGAATCTATAACTATGTATTTTCTTCATTTATTTTGATGGTCTGTTGGTCTGCTTGGGTCAAATTTGGAAGTCTTAGAGTGGCATGGTGAACCATGGTAATATAAATTTATTTCAATAGTGCCCAGGAGCACCGAGTGGTCTTGAGACGGCCCCGCCACAGCTTTGAGTAACTCTTTTCTTATCTGGTGATCTGGAACTCCCGCATTAAACCGATCTTTTCATTACTTCCTTTTGTTCCTTCACTGAAAAACCACAGCCACACCACTGTCGCTTTCTTCTTAAGGACATTATACATGCGAGCCACAATATAGCTTCTACGCCGCACACACCCCTCTCCCCTGCCTAACCATGTATCTGACATGAGCAAATATAAAAATACGTTTTTCAATGCACTAACCTTGCCGGTGTACCACGAAGCTGCTACTTGAGGAAGCTAGAACATTTTCCTATACAATCAACCCGAGTTTTAGACGGGATTCCATCTATTGCTCTTATTTTGTGCGAAAATATCACCCCTCTTCACTTGGGGTTTCTTTTCAAAACGCTTTTATTTTTCTTCTTCCCGTTTTCAGAACACTTTTTCAAATGCACTTTAATCACACACTAATGAAAAAACACCCGCGAAACTTTAATCGTTTACTATGACTATGACCGAAGGAAAATGTCCGAAAACTCTTATTTGTGCGTTTGAATTTTCACTTCGAATTCCATTTTTTCTCAATGTAAACAAGCGCGTCGGTGCCTAGCAACAAGGCTTCCACATATCTTCACCTTAAGTCGTTTCACGAACTCTTCTATGCTTTCTTCATCGTTTTGGCACATTGTATTAAACTCTGCTCTTTTCATACGTTTGTCTCGCTGTGGAGTCAGATGCTCCTCGATTCACCTCAAAATCGCATCCGATGTCGCACGATCTGCTTCAATCAATTGCAGTGGCGGCGCTAAGGGGGGGGGGGGGGCGAATGGGGCAACCGCCCCGAGCGGCAAAATCAGGGGGCGGCATTTCCTACTCAATAAATTTCTTTAGTGTTTTTAGTAATTGTTCAAGTTTCATTAATCACGATAAAAATCAATTTATTTCATTTTGGCAACTATTGACGATTAAAAAGGTTGGGGATCGGGATGATGAATGCGATAGAACAAAACTATATACTTATTGCAGGGTAGTAGTGGGAGTATGCAGACTAATTTGTTGGGATTAAACCAGGGAGCATTATCATATACAGGTGGCTTGGTCCATGACTAAGAATCTCTCATTCTACACGAATAATCAAATTTCAATTGTTACGGAATTATTGAACTTTTCTGTGAACTATTTGTTTTTCTTTTAATGCCTCTAACTCATAAAGAATACATTGTATTTTCATTTTTTTTAATTCCATTGGAGAGGTGTTTTCTTTCCTATTAAATTGCGGGTACGGTACCAGCATAGTAGACAAAAAAACCGGTCTAATAAGTGTTCTATAGAAGTTTAGCTTCGTGCGGTAGCGAACGTTGTTCGACCGAAGATTTTTTTGAGTAAGTAGACCCGGCGATTAGCGAGGGGTAAACTACCCATGATCGCATATTTGTCCCGTTTTCTATGGGATTTCCTATCTTTATGGGACTGGTATGCGATCATGGGCAGTAAACAAACCTGCAATTTCTTTTTGTTCAGTGATTTCTAGACGGGAGGTTATGCGAAAGCTTAAAAACGATAAGGTCGTTGGGAAGGGCAGAATCCCGGCTGAACTTCTAAAAATTAGGAGTGACTGGCTGTGCGAAGCAATCCACTGCGTGATTGGGATGATATGCGTGGAAGAAAAAAATGCTTTCGTATTGGTTGAATGGCCTCATATGCTCAATCTTGGAGAAGGGTTGTAAACTTCCGAGGCATAATGATCCTCAATGCTGCCTATAAGGTAGTTTCTCGTGTTCTGTTTGGACTGCGCCCGTTGGCTGAATGCTTTGTCGACGAATATCAAAGCGGGTTTCGAGAAGGATAGTAGACGACGGACAAAATGTTTACCCAGCGACAAATTCTGGATATATTCCGGGAAAACAATTTGCGGACTCACCATCTGTGTATTCAAGGCGGCATATGACACAGTAAAACAAAACGAACTGTGGCAGATAATGCTTGAGCGTGGTATCCCGACAAAACTGATTAAGCTGATTCGTATGATGCTGGATAGGATAAAATCAAGCGTTACAAAGATCTGATGTGCATAGGAACGGAACCGTCATCACGAGATCTCACATGCTTCTTGACTTCGCGAACGATTTCGAAATCATTGGTATTGATCGCAGAGCATTGCAAGAAATATTGTTACCTTTTAAAAGGGCAGCTGTAAGAATCGGACTGACAATAAACTCTGACAAGACAAGGTACATGGTAGCTGGTAGAGAACGTAGTAGTCATTTTGGTTTCGAGGTGGAAATCGGTGGGGTGCGGTACAACGAATTCATATACATATCTTCAAATACTTACCTTACCGTTCAGGCCTTGTTGTCTCTTGCTGTATGCAGAAGCCGTCTCCACTTCACTCGGTCCATTGCTGCTTGTCGCCAGCCTCACAGTCTTCGAAGGGTCCGCAGGTCGTCCTCTATCTGGTCGATCCACCGTGCTCGCTGTGCGCCCCGTTTTCTTGTTCTTGTAGCGTCGCCTTCAAGAACTATCTTCACCGGATCGTCGTCCGACATTCTTACGATGTGTTCAGCCCACCGAAAACGTCCTATTTTTGCGGTATGCGCGACGGATGGTTCTTCCAGCAGCTGATGCAACTCATGGTTCATTCGCCTGCGTTACGTTCCGTCTTCCATCTGTACGCCACCATAGATGGTACGCAATACATTTCGTTCGAAAACTCCAAGGGCGCGTGGGTCCCCCACGAGCATAGTCCAGGTCTCGTGGCCGTAGAGAACCACCGGTCTAATCAGCGTCTTGTAGATTTGGTCGACCGGAGTGTCCTCCGGAGTCCAAAGTAGGCACGATTTCCCGCCAAGATCTATCTCTGAATTTCTCTGCTGGTATCATTGTCGGTGGTTACCAGTTAAAGCCCAAATACACGAATTCGTCGACCATCACGTCGACCGTCAACCAAATTCGGGATGGGAGGTTCACAGTGTCGTCTCTAGAGCCTCTTCCTCTCATGTATTTTGTCTTCGAAACGTTGATGGCAAGTCCAATCCTGCTGGTTTCAGCTTTCAGTTTGATGTACGTTTCCGACATCGCCTCAAATTTCCGTACCATTATGTCAATGTCGTTGGGGAAGCCAAGAAGCTGGACGCACTTCCTGAATATCGTGCCACTCGTGTCTATCCCCGCTCTCCTTATTACACCTTCTAACGCAATGTTGAACAGCAGATACGATAGACCATCACCTTGCCTTAACCCTCTTCGAGATTCAAAGAGACTCGAGAGTGTCCCTGATACTCGAACAACGCACCTCACCCGATCCATCGTCGTTTTGACTAATCCTGTTAGCTTATCCGGAAAACCGTACTCGTGCATTATCTGCCATAGCTCATCTCGATCGATGGTGTTATACACCGATTTGAAATCAATGAACAAATGATGTGTGGGGACGTTGTATTCGCGGCACTTCTGCAGAACCTGCCGAATTGCGAATATTTGGTCCGTGGTGGCACGGGAACCCATGAATCCCACTTGAGAGTGCACCACGAACTCCCTTGCGAATTGTGACAATCGGCGGCAAAGAATTTGGGGCAGGACCTTGTAGGCGGCGCTAAGTAGTGTGATCGCGCGGCAGTTGCAGCAATCCAACTTGTCACCCTTTTTGCAGATGGGGCAAACAACACCCTGCATCCACTCCTCCGGAAGAATCTCCTCCTCCCAAATATTGGCGATTACCCAGTGCAGCGCTCTAGCCAGTGTTTCACCACCGTATTTTAATAGCTCGCTGGGTAGTTGATCTATACCGGCAGGTTTGTTGTTTTTCAGCCGACCGATCTCCTCTTTGACTTCTTGGAGATGAAGAGCCGGCATCCTATCGTCTTGTACGCATTCTCCAAGATCCGTTGCCATACCGCCTTCGTCCTCTGCTGCTTCTTCAAATACTAGTTACATATGATAACGATTTTAGCCACAAAGGAAAAAAGCACGTTGGTTTGCGTAGTCAGCTAAAAACCAATAGCCTAAGAATGCGCGCAAAACTTGATTTATTCAAATCACTGATACTCCCTGTTGCTCTATACAACCATGAAGCTTGGATGTTGAAGGAAGAAGGTTATCGATTACTCGGTTTGTGAAGAAGAATTTTGCGACTACATACGGGGAACGTGCCATTTAAGCCAGTATATTCTGATCCTTGATACCGTTTACGTTTCAGCTTACTTCCCTATTCAATTTCAGCCATCCTCAGAATTATTCACTCACGCGTCTTGCCGTCGCTGGGGGGAAATCGAAACGTATACGGTAAACTGTGGTTTTGATTATTTATCACCGAAAAATATCAACTGAAAAACGGCAACAAACTCAATTTTTCAACAATCATAGACAAGAAGGGTAAAACTTGTGCATGAAGCCAAAGTAAGAAAGATACGATTTAAAAATTTAATAATATATAAACAAGTGATGGCTTCACAATGAATATTAATAACAAAATATTGACAATGAAATGTGAAGAAGTGTGAAGATTTTTATGCAGACATTTTCTAATACTTTTATCATATTTGTTTCATATGAATAGGTGGAAAATAATCGAACTCTTAAAAATTGATTATTGAAAAGGCGGCAAATTTAATTTTTGGCCCCGAGCGGCAAAACACCTCGCGCCGCCACTGATCAGTTGTAGTTCCTCTACTAGAATCACGCCTTCTACACCCATAACCCCCATCAATGTTGCTGTTTGTTGATTAGCCAGTTTCTTCGTTACTTCCGTAGCAAGCGCGTAGTAAGTCCACTGTAGCTTGCGTATTTTTATCGCCTCAGCAAAATCAACCGACGAATTTTAAAACTTTCATAAATGATCCTCACAAAGTTGAATTCACTCAAGTAGGCTGTTCAGAAACAGCCATATAATAATCTGGAATGAAGCAAAAAATAAAATGAAATAAAATATCTTACTTGCCCCGAATATAGATCCTTCAGCTACATCTGAAACATTGACAACACTCGATGTGTAGCTATCTGTCAACTTTTTCGATCCAAATTAGCGCCGCTAACTTGGATTTCGGTTTATTTGCAAATCTTTGCATAAAATGAGTAATATGGCGCCAAACTCAACTCGGTATAAAGAACAATAAAAAATTTAATTTAGAAGGTGATGTTAGAAATTTTTGTATTTGAAATTTTGTCCTTATTTTCCCATTAACTAGCTACGAAATTATTTGGGACCCAATGAAACAAAATTAGATGTAGGTACATTACCTCCATGCATTACCCAATCTCCCACTTTTTCTCCCTTTTCCTTAAACGCCTAACACCCACCCTCGCGCTTAGAACAATAGAAAGTGAACCCGCTTCACTAGCAGCTACACCAAACTGTGGGGTGGAAGTCTCTCTTTCGTCACAAATCCAAGTCAATCCATCCTGAATTCTTCGCTGTCTCGTGACGGTTATACCCACACCGATTTGAGTTGTTTGCAAGATATAATCGTTTGTTGTTTTACTCGGCCGAATTCCCTTAGCACTTTACTGCTCCCCTTCCCAGTGCCATCAAACCAGAAAGTGCCGTTGCCATCCTAGATAAAAAATGAATATTTAAATCAGATTACCGCCCTGAGAACAATGTTTCCTGTTGTAGAAGAAAATTTGATTTTTTAACTGCCAGAAGCTGATTTTTTTCTTTCCATTTGAGCAAATGCCAGGTGTCATTCGCATTCGCGGTCGAATGAAAAAAAAAAACACGGATGTCCTCGGGCGAAATGAGTGGAAAAGTTTTGAAGGAATCCTTTTTTCGTTTGAAGTGCTGACTCCTTGGAGATTCCAACTTAATGTGTGTTGTTTTAATATTTCCCATTTTTTTTCTTCCCGTTTCTAGAATCCTTGGCTCAAGAGCTGGAACTCGAGCGCAAAGTACGACAACAGGCCGCCGAAGGCGAAGTCAAAGGGCCTCTCCAGGACCGATCCAATTACTACAAAAACTCCGTACTGTACACCAGTGCCACTTAGTTCCAGCAATTATGGTTAATCTTTTCATCGCTCTCAACAGTAGTAGCTCTTGTTCTACTTTTTCTTCTCCCTTCGCTGCTGGTGGTGAGCTGGCAGTCGCTGCTATTTCCAGTCCTGCTACCACTACTACTACTACTACTACTACTGGTGCTACCACCTACCAACTCTCAGTCATTCGGTAGTGCGGACTGGTTAATCGAATGTGCAATTATACTAAGGGCAAAGCAACGTCCGAGCGATTTGATATCACACCATGGAGAAAAAAAAGAGAACGAGAAAATGATACACCGGACAAATTGGATCACGTGCAGCAAATCATTTCCGGAGAACTTTGCCCGTACTATTCACAAACACAACTCACACCCAGCTTGGATTTATACTTTTGATCATAGAAGAAGACGAATAATACGAACACAGTTTACGAAAGTGAAAATGAACTGAAACTAAGATTTTAATGATAGAAAAAAAAACTGTATTTATCTAACGCTAACCAAACATAATGATTATTGAAAACAAAAAGATAAACAAAAAAAAACATAAATTGCAGAAAATAATCAAAGCTGAGAAACAAAATCAGTCGACGGAAAAGCCCATTGAAAATAGATCTCAAATACAAACACACACACGTATAATGCAAAACCAATAACTTTCAAAATAATGACTCTCATCACACACAAACACAAACGGATCAACGGAATGTAATTTATTTGTGGTCGCTCGATGTTAAGTAGATAAAATTGTGAAGCAGCTGAAATAATGATGGTAAAAACCCACATTAAAAGTATTTTTAGTAAAACTGTAACTTAGCACAAATGTTTATTTAACGAAAGTAAAAAAATACACACCCTTTGGTCTCCTTATGTTGTCGAATCGTTGTACAGTTTCTGTGAATGGAACCCACGCTGTTTGTAAAATAGGAAGCCCACGCAAAAAAAATAAGAAAAGAAAACAGAGTGGATGTTTCAAACATTTTTAATCAGCCATATTTTTATTAAATTATTTGTAAAAGTTAAACTTTCTTCGTTAACAACAAATCAATCTTTCGAACGAGACCGTACTGTAATAAGTAGTTGATAAAAGTCGTATTACTGAATGATAAACATATTTAAATCAGCGTAGAAATGTGAATATATTCATAGTTTCGTGGTTTTTTGAAAGCAAAAAAAAAGGTGAATTAGACACGTAAGTTGTAAGCACAGATTACTGAACGCAGCAAACACACATGAAAAAGTACCTAGTATTTTTTCCGGGTTGATTTCTTCCAGATTAACATCCATATGTTTACGATCGAGTATTAGACAGCAAACCAGTGATAGTGATTGTTAGCATAAACTCACCTCGGGAAGTAAACTTATTTTTACGCGCAACTTTATACGATTATTTCCACTCTCCTACAGCGAGATGATAGTTGGATTTTAATCCTTCGTTTGTTTTTTTTTTATTGTGTACAAAACCAAGCATAGGATATTCAACCGCGCCAACACAGAAGCACAAACGCAACACACTTTTTTGAATTTCTCTTCCGCATTTATATGTGAACCCAAATAGAAGGCAAACAGAACGTGACTTATTTATTTATCCGTAAATGTATTTTTTAAAATACTAAATAAACCGAATCACAGAATAAACAATCGCTATTTATCAAAAGAAACTATACACATTGTATCTATTATAAATAACTAAGCATAAGTGAAATCATCTAAACAGCTAATAAACCACGGCGAAATAAAACAAGGGGGGGGGGGCAAAATTATTGGCTAGCGAATCAGGCTTTGGCAAAAAAAACCACTGTGGACCGGTAGATACGTTAAATTATTCGCAACGAATAATTTCTGTTTTTCTATGTACTTAAGGGCTTATTGTTAATGGTGAGAAAACAACACGCATTCGATCAAAATCTGACTTGAAAGAAAAAAAAAATTAATCGATCGATGCATTTAAAAAGAAGAAGACGTTTTCTAAAGGTAACAATTTATGGTATAATGAAATACACATAACAGAAACAAAAAAAAACTGCTGTAATAATGGGATGCTCCTGTGCTATTAGAAAGGTAAAATAAAATACCAAAAAATATATGCTGGGATTGGTTGGTAGTTACTGATATCACAGATCACATTTATCACACTGCTGGTTGAGTTTCATTCGTTTCAAGTTCAAAAATTCATTGTTCTTCGAAGGTACAGCACGTACCCGCCGGGTTTAGCATTTAAGCTCAAAACCCAGTCAGGTAATACCAATCTCATTTGACTAACGATTTGTCGACGAAGGAACATGGGGCCAGGGTCGTCTTAAGACCACTCGATGTCCCTGGGTACTATTGAAGTGAGGAAAGCCCTGAAGCATTACTATTTTTATGATTTAATCTATATTTAGGTTCGGACACTTCCCTAACTGGTTCTGATTCACAAGTTCTAATCAATGAAGATTTGTCTTAATTTTCTGATGTATCGGAGGAGGAGGTTCTTGAAAGTGACTGGAATGAAGATGATTATGAAGATGATTATGAAGATGAAGAAGGCGATTACAGGGCCAGCGAAACACCTTTTTCCCGAGTCGGTAGTAAGACTCGAAGTGATTTCTCCTCGTACTGACGAAAGTTCAGATATGGCGTGTTTAAGTGAAAATGAAAATTCCCTGATAATATCTGGTGGCTATTTGGAAACAGTCTTTGTTAACAAAAAAATATTTTTTTCTTGCTGTGATCTGCCGAAGAGAGTGGTACAGTGTGAATTGGACACCACAGTGCGTGCCAAAAGTATTGGAACGGCGAAAAAAGGAATAAATTGCAAAGTGTTTTTTTGCGCGTTTAATTCATTAAAGGAAACGTAGAAGCGAAAAAAAGGTAGTTGCGATTCTGCTTACCTACAGTGTGTCCCAAAAGTGTGGGAACATTTCGAAAAAGTCGACGTTGAAGGGGCAAATAAGGTAAGATCTTTCCTTTTCTTCACCTTTATTGTCCATTTGGGGTTGGTATCGGGTGACCGTGCCACAGCGTATTCTCCAACGTCTGGTGGTGTGATTCAAAATGGCGGCCGCTAGTAGCGGTGAACCGGGAGGGTCGCGAACGAGAAGACTACCAGAGTACATGGACCCTACGAACAAATTCGGCGAATTGACGTTCCTGCAGTTAACCGGCAAAGACGGTGTACCATTGCCTAGAAACCCGTTCATCATCGGTAAATCGGTAGAGGTTGTCGCTGGAGGTCCAATCGAAGGTGCGAATACCGAAGCTCAAGGGACACGGTATACCCTTCGAGTTCGGAATCCTGCCCAAGTTGCTAAGTTGCAGAAAATGACCCAGCTCATTGACGGCACTGAAGTAGTGGTCGAAGCTCATCCGAATCTGAACGTAAGCAGATGCGTAATTTCCTGCTACGATCTGATTCAGATGGAAGAGAAGGATGTTTTACAAGAAATTATAAGCCAGGGAGTGATTCGTGTACAGCGAATTACAAGAAAGGAAGCTGAGAAGAGAGTGAACACGCCAGCGCTAATCTTGACCTTCTGTAAAACCACATACCCGGAATACATAAAGATCGGTTTGCTTCACGTTCCTACTCGCCCATACTTCCCGAACCCGATGCTTTGTTACGGATGCTTCAACTACGGCCATACACGCGTTCGATGTCCTGGTCCTCAGCGATGCTTTAATTGCTCGAAAGAACAACACGGCGAAGAAAAATGTAAAGAAACTGCGTACTGTCGGAATTGTGAAGGCGATCACCAACCAACAAGCCGCGAATGTCCTGTTTATAAAAAAGAAATGGAGGTCATAAAAATAAAAATCCGCGACAATCTAACATTCCCGGAAGCACGTAAACGAGCGGAACATCTAAGTAAAGGCAGCTATGCTCAGGCCACAGCACAACCGAATGAAATCCTTAGCAAGCTGAAAGAGTTGGAACTGGCAATGAAGAAGAAGGACGAAACGATCGCAAAACTTCTGGCGGAGACCAAACGAAAAGACGAAAAAATCGAACAAATGTTGGCGTACATCCATCAGATGAAACAACAGTCCGCCAGTCAAGAAAAACCGCAGCACAGCAAAGAACAGAAGCAAATGAACCAGGCAATCGGGCCCGTAACGAGATCCAGGAATAATTCACCAGCGATAAATACGGATTCGAAACGAGGAAGATCGCAGAAGCAACACACCCAGTCCAGCAAACCAACGACAACCTCACCGGATAACTTTAGCCCGCCACCAAAAAGAACCGCTCCCACTACCACCAACGAAACGATGGAATATTCAGACGATGAAATTGAGATTACCGAGACGCCTCCTAGCCAGCCTCTTCGATAATTCTCATTTTCATCAACGTTTGGATACCAACGACAACCCACGCACGAATACTGACTACGAGATAAATCGGTTTGGAAGAGAGGAAAGTGTAGTACTCCTTCCAACGCAAGCACAGCAGGATGAAGGAACTATCCGGGCCGTCATACCCCAACCCGTTGATAGTCAATTCACCTCTGTGGCCGATAGGAACACCGATTTCACCACTACAACATGCGAACCAGCCAACAAAAAAATCCCAATCGACGAACAAAAGGAGATCAACAAAACTACACAAAGTCTATCCCCAGTGCCGACCGCAGTCGGTGTTCTTGAGCATAGTAGTGTAGTTAGTACGACAGCGGTTGGCACTGTGGGGCCGGACCTCTCTCAGGTCAGTTTTATGTTTGCCAACCCACTCACAGGTACTGCTGCGCTAAACGTTTTTTCAGATATAATTGACAATACTCTTCACATGGATTCCTGGCACCACTCGCCGCCCTCATCCGGAGAAGGCCCATCAACAAGATCATGGCCAAAGAAGCATCCAACGAAAACTACACAAAGTCTTTCCCCAGTGCCGGTTGCTGTCGGTAGTTCTGGAAATAATAGTGTAGTTTTTACGACAGCGGCTGGCACTGTGGGGCTAGACGTCCCACAGGTCAGTTCCATTCCAGTCCACTTACGAACGGATTCTGTTGCGGTTTATCCCGTTACAGATGTGACCAGCACGCATCAAACGAATAACCGGTTTGGGGAAGAAGAGATGAAAGTAGCTTCCCCACTTCCAATCATGGAAGGGACTGATCGGGCGGAAAAGGACTGTCCCTACCTCTCAGATACACAGTCTTTGCAATTCTCCTCCCGACTTTCCGCCGGTAAACCATCATCGAGTCGAAGAGCACCAACACGTAACAAGTCAGTAGAATCGGCATCGTCATCTGCTTCAAACAACTCCTCTTGTTTCGCGCTACAGTGGAATCTGCGTGGACTGCGAGCGAACATCGATGAACTAAAGCAGCTGGTTGCGGAACATAATCCGTACATAGTTGCACTCCAAGAGACCAAAGCTATCAAAGCAGTTATAGCACCGGACTTCCTGGGCAGAAACTACAGTTTGCTTTTGGAGTCCAAAAGCGATCATTACTGGCAACACGGTGTTGGACTAGCGATACGAGAGGGGATACCGTTTGAACGAGTGCAAATTACCACGAGTTTGCATCTTATCGCTGTGCGAATTCACAAACCGATCCTGGCAACGGTTGTGTGTGTATACGTTCCCCCAAGTGCCCAACAATGCCAATCTGCTTTTAATGACCTCTTCGAAGAGTTGGACGGACCAATAATATTCCTAGGCGATTTCAATGCCCACCACTTAGCGTGGGGGTCACAGTCAACTAACGCGCTCGGTCGGTTCATCGCAGAGACCACTCTAACAAGAAAATGTGTAATTCTAAACAATGGTTCACCCACTCGTATCGATCCGGTCTCAGGCAACACGTCGGCCATCGATATCTCATTCTGCTCTGAACATCTGGCCAGAAGGCTTACTTGGCGAACACTACCGGATACATGTAACAGTGATCATTTTCCGATAACAATCTCCATCCCAGGATGGTCATTAGCCACGACAACACGACGCAAGTGGCTTTTTGACCAAGCAGACTGGCCTCTATACGAACAAACCACAATCACTTCAATCCGCGCAGACGTCGAGTGGGATATCGAAAATTTCACGGAGAAAATCATTGAAGCAGCCATCAAGTGTATACCACGATCCAGCGGTCGAGTTGGTCCAAAAGCGGTTCCATGGTGGTGTCCCGAGGTGAAAGAAACTATCAAACAGCGACGCAAACATCTTCGAGCCCTACGTCGTATGCAGACCACCGATCCTGAAAAACCCGCAGCCTTGAAAAGGTTCCAGGAGGCGAAGGCAACAGCACAGAAAGCGGTTAAAACAGCCAAACGGCAGTCCTGGGAGAATTTTGTGGAGAAAATCTCACCGAACAGCACGACTACTGAACTATGGCGCACAGTGAATACCCTGCGTGGCGGTCGACGTCAGCACACTTTGGTACTCAAGCAAGCGGATGGATTTACGAATGACCCCGAAGAAGTAGCGGAAGAATTAGCGAAATATTACAAGGAGAGATCAGCAACAGCCAGTTATCCACCAAACTTTCAAAAACGAAAACGAAACACCGAACGACAACGTATAGACCGATCACCTGACTCCAATGACATGTATAATATCGATATCACCATTGATGAACTATTGTGGGCACTAGATAAAGGAACGAGTCTTTCTACGGGACCCGATATGGTAGGATATCCCATGCTTCAGCGACTTCCGCTATCCGTGAAAACGATCCTCCTCGAGCTGCTGAACAATGTCTGGCGTAGCGGCGTATTCCCAACTTGCTGGCGGAATGCTCTTATCGTCCCTATCCCAAAACCAAACTGTAACGAATCCGGACCTGCAGCCTTCCGACCTATATCGCTAACTAGCTGTATGGCAAAGCTGCTTGAACGGATCATCAATCGACGTCTGATTACCGAATTAGAGTCAAGCGGGCGACTCGATAAGCGACAACACGCCTTTCGTTCCGGGCGTGGCACGGAAACGTATTTCGCTGAACTAGAGAAATCATTGCCAATAGTAGATGAACACAGTCTAATAGCGTCTTTGGACTTATCGAAAGCGTACGACACGACATGGCGATATGGAATCCTACGAACGTTGAAAAAGTGGCGAATACGTGGCCGTATGATGAACATACTACAAAGTTTCCTGTCTGAGCGGATGTTTCAAGTTTGTGTAGGAGGAAAACTCTCGCGCGTTCATAGCCTAGAAAATGGAGTCCCCCAAGGTTCTGTTTTGTCAGTAACGCTGTTTCTCGTCGCGATGCAGCCAATCTTCAAAGTTGTGTCAAATAGAGTGGAGATTCTGTTGTACGCAGACGACATCCTTCTAATTCTGCGAGGTAGAAAATCGGATGCGCTGCATCGTAAGGTACAGGCTGCTGTTAAAGCTGTCGACAAGTGGGCGAAAAGTGTTGACTTCGCGATCTCCGCCACAAAATCATTTATCTTTTATTGTAGCCCCAATGCGTGACGCAATACTTCGCGCAACATCACCATCGACCGGGTCGCCATTCTTTACACAAACCGGCTACGAATTCTCGGTGTTACTCTGGACCGGACACTAAGCTTCAAGGCACACTGCAAGATGGTGAAGGCAGCATGCGCATCGAGGCTACGGGTAATGAGAGCGATTGGTGCTCAACTTCCGCGTGGCCAACGATCAACACTATTACAAGTTGGTTCTGCGATTGTGACATCAAAACTTTTATACGGAGTAGGACTAGTTAGCAGAGGAGGTGAAGCTAGCCTGCAGACACTTGCTCCTGCATATAATCGGATTATCCGTTTTGCTTCCGGTGCTTTCGTTACCAGCCCCATATCGTCAATCATGGCCGAAGCGGGTACTCTACCCTTCGAAGTGCTGGCTGTACAGTCCATTGCGCGAGTGGCCATTTGACTATTAGCAAATGACCGTAACAGTATTAACCTTCCTCTGGTAACCCGCGCGTCTTCTCGTATCCAGGAACTAACTGGAGAACCACTGAGCACGGTAGCACAAATTGTGAGGCAAGGGCATCGACCATGGCACATATCAAAACCGTCTGTTGTATGGGATGTGAAGAAAGTCGTGAAAGCAGGCGACCCTCCAGAAAAAGTTCGACCCGTCATCCAAAACATGCTAACCAGCCAATTTCAGCAAACGTCCGTATTCTACACGGATGGCTCCAAAAGCGACGATACAGTGGGTGCCGGTCTCTACGCAGCTGCATTGGCACAATCGCGCAGTCTTCCAAAGCAGTACAGCGTTTTCTCCGCCGAAGCGTATGCCATCCGAATGGCCCTCTTCGTGCCAAATATAAAAAAATACTAATTCTTACGGACTCGGCGAGCTGCCTTTTGGCCCTAGAATCAGGCAAATCTAAACATCCACTGATACAGGAGGTGGAAAATATGGCACGTGGTAGAAATGTTAAATTTTGCTGGATTCCCGGTCATGCCAGTATTCGCGGCAACAATGAAGCCGATCGACTTGCTAATGAGGCGAGAAGTCAACCGGCAGTTAACGCACCTATTCCCGCGGAAGATGCGTGGAGACAGCTAAAATCATCAATGCGTCGACATTGGGAGGAGCAGTGGTTTGCTTCACGGGATAGTAAATTGAGAGAAGTTAAATTTGACACGACACGTTGGAGAGACAGAGACAATGCAGCTGACCAACATGTACTAACTATAGTTACTATATTCATAGTTAGGCGGAGACACTGAGCGGAGCCAATCGAACATGTCAAATGCCGGAGCCAATCGAGCATGACGTCACATAACATGTTCTTTTCGGATGTATATGGAAAAGGTATTGTGATTATGGTGATGATTATTTTACTCTTTCCTTGTGTTATCGAGCGTAGAGAAACAAAAATAAACAATATTTTTTGTGTATCACCAGGAGATGTTCGCAAAAATATGAAACCACATCATATCTTCAAATTCGTATTGCTATTCGTACATGCAAAGTTCTTACTAACATCGTCAACAATAAAACTGTTAAGCTAGAGCTTGAACATTTGCATGGGATGCCAGTGTTTTCTTCCTGAAATAAGAGCTGCCAGTTTTCCGGTTTTTGAGTCCGCCTAACTATGAATATAGTATCTATAGTACTAACCCGACTTAGGATCGGCCATACTCGTCTAACACACAGTTTCCTTTTGACAAGAGATGCCCCCCCAATCTGCGAATGCTGTGGTACGAATCTAGATGTGCGACACCTTATCCTACACTGCAGGAAGTACGACACAGAAAGACAAGAACTCAACATTGATTCAACCAGCTTACGAAATGCAATGATCAACCAGGACGAAAACGAAAAGAAAATTTTGGAATTTTTACGAAAAACTGAATTGTATAAAAGATTGTAAACTACAAATTTCCTTTTGACACGAATGCATCATTCAAATGATGTAAAGTATCATTAATAAACAAACAAACAAACATACAAGGTCAGAACTTGAACCAGGCCTAGATTTGGTGCTTAGATCCAGACAAGAGTCTGGACATACAAATTAACGCCCGAGAGAAGATCGGGATTGTCGATATTACCTGACAGCAAGTCGAAAACAAAAACTCTTTGCAGGAAGATACGGCAGCGCAGAAGCGATAGTTCGGAAGATTTTGAGATCGTCCGCGTACAGCAATTTCCCAGACTTGATCCGACTACAGATATCGTTAATAAACAGAATAAAAATAAGCGGGCCCAGATGACTGCCTTGCGGGACACCTGTGAGTGTTCTGAATGTGCTTAAGCGCGTGTTTTTTATACTCACGAATGCCGGGCGATCGGAAAGATACGACTGCAACCAGTTAGTCAGCCAGGTAGGAAATCCCAAACGCTTTAATTTCAAGATTGCGATGTTGTGCGGTACTTTGTCGCAAGCTTTTGAGAAATCGACGTAAATTGCGTCCACCTGATGACGCTTCTCGACGGCGGGAAACAACTTAGAAGTGTAAGCTATCAGGTTGTTGATGGTTTTGTGACAAACCCGTGTTGATACTCCGAGATAATGTGGGATGCAACTGCATACGTGACGTTGTAGACCAGCTTTTCGAGAACTTTGGAGAGACAGTTTAATAATGAGATATCTCTGTAATTTTCGACGTTGTGAATATTTCCAGCTTTATGGATGGGAACGATAGCAGCTTCTTTCCAGGCGATAGGAAACATGCCTTCAGCGAGAGAGCGATTGAAAATGGTACACACCGGAAGAGACAGCACGTGGGCGCAGCTTTTTATAAATTGGGGCCAGAGATGATCGGGGCCAGGCCCTTTCGACGAATCAACAGCAGTCAGAGCCTTCAAGACGTCAGCTCGACTTACAGTGTGTAAGTAGGGGGTTGCCCACTACTCGGGTTCTTGTTTGCCCGGCGTACCCTTCTTTTCAGGGCGGCCTAGGTGCCTCTACAGAATTTCGGATTTTCGTAACAACAAACAAAAAGGGAAAAACAAATAAACTAAATTTTACCGTGTTTATTCCTTCTGATTATCTCCACTGCTGCTGCTGTTGAGCTGCTACTGCTGGGTGGAAAGGTGGGTGGTCTCGTCCGACCGGCCGGGACAGCAACGGCCGAGTTCTCCTTGGAGTATTGTTTGCTGCTCCTGCAGCGGTCCTTTGCAATTAGCTAGGGAGGTGAGCGTGGCTCGTTTGTTGGAACCTCCCTAGCGACGATGGTGACGAATCACCGGATTCGTTTGCTCCCCGCAAAGAATCCCGGAAGACACCGCAGTGTTCTTCCCAGGCGGATCCGTTGTCCTACCTGCTTCGCCCTCCTTGGCTGTTAGCTGGGAAGGAGAGCAAGGCTCGTTCGGCTTATCCTTCCCAGCGAGGGCGGATCGGTGCTTCTAGATCCTTCACGGTTAGCCGGGGAAGCGAAAGCTCCTTTACACTTAGCTTCCCACAAACGGCGATCTAGCACCACACAAGAGCACTCGAACCACAGGCAGATACTTTTGCAGATATTTCTGCTCACCACACACGGACTGCCGTGACTCCTCGAAAAACTATCTCGATCGAGACACAAAACGACTGTCCACAAACGTGGTTCGAAGCTAACTCTCCTTTTTCCGATGGGTACCTCTTGCTCGATGTCAATATGCCACTCCACCTTCCACCACCACCGTCGCTGTCACCCGCTGAGTAGCGTATTCAGCAATCGTTTTTGCCAGCAAGTGGAAAATTGAAGCCTATCTAAACCCTACTGTTAATACACAAACATGCAACAAAAATTATCTAATCTAGCTATGTCAACAAAAACGTTCATGGATAAAAAAAACAAATGAAATTTACATCAAAACATGAACGAACATATTGAACAGCGGTGAGTCTAATTTTATGTAAACAATACACTCTACGGAGTGTATACCCAATAAATGGTATATTTCCACCCAGTGCTAAATTGTTACCCTGACGGGTCACAAGTGTGACGGGGGAGATTTATGTTGTACGATGGTAATGTTTCCAAATACTCTTCCGAAGGGACGGTATAGTCGCTTCTGAACACTCCGCGAAAGAAATCAGCAAACAAATTTACGGTATCAGCTGGAGATTGCGCGCTTGCGTTTCCAAGGAAAACGTCAGTGGGAGTACTACCAGATCGTTTTCTGCTGCTAACGAATTTCCAAAATGTTGCAGGGTGATCGCGAAGGCTATTTTGCACATGATTCAAATACGAAAAGCGGAATTCCGGGCCGTTTCGTATTGCAGTTCTATCCGTCGAAGAGTAACTTTGTTTTCGTCTGATTTATAGCGGAAATAACGCTTGCGTTGTTTTCGCACGGCATTACGCAAACGGCGAATCTCAGCGTTCCACCATGGAAATTTGAAATCCATCCTCCTGTTGACTCGTTTCAGTGGAACCTTTAGGCAGAGTATGTCAAATACTTTGCCATAAAACAGCGCGACTGCTTCGTCCAGCTCATTACAACACATTAAGTCGGTCCAGTCGACAGTGGCAATCAGTGCGGAGATTTCGTCAAAGTTGCAACGGTTAAAGTCAAAATCAAGCTCGTCAATCCAATGAAATGAATCATCTCCAGTGTTGGTACGTACATCTAGCCGCAGGACAAACGGTTTGTGGTGAGGATCGACTTTGAGAATAGCAGTCGGAGGTTCAAACAGCTCTACGATATCCGTGTTGTTTACGAATGCAAGATCGAGGATCCTCCCGTTCACATTCGTCAATGAGCAGATCAGGTACAGACCACCTGCAACCATGGACTCCGTTACAGCTATTTCTTGTTCCGAGGAGGCATTAATAGGTAGGTAACATTTTAGATCATTATCGAGCGACCACTGAAGGCGTGGAAGATTGTAGTCTCCAAAGATGAGAACAGTGTCGGTGCTGCCAGCATTGTCTAGAATTGTTTGAACGGCATTAGCGTGCGCGTGATATAAATCCGGATCACTAGATAAACACAGCTAATATATACAAATTGATTCGGGAGGGCGATTTGCTCCAGGCGTTCAATTCCAGACAAGCTTAGCTGCGAGCCTACGAGGTTGTTCTTTACCGCTATTAGGACGCCACCGCCTCGACGCAGAGTTGTTGAGTTGCGGTCGCAGCGATATATTACGTAGTTCGACGAGAGCTCAGCGTTTAATATGTCTTCGCGCAGCCAGGTTTCCGTAAGGACGATGACGTCGTGTCACTAGAAGAAAGCGCTAGATGGAATTCTTGTGATTTCGTTCTCATTCCTCGCACGTTCTGGTAGTAAACGGAAAGAAACTGCTTGGAATGTACGGCAACTTCGGAAACAGGCAGTACAGGATGTGAAACAGGCGATGTAACTAGTTGGGAGGTGGGCGAAGAGCAGTGGAAGCAGTCATTGTTGCTGAGTCGGGCGCATTCGGTTTCCAAAAAACCTTTCTGGAATCCGACTTCTCTTCAAACTCACGATAAGCAATGTCAACTGGCCATGTAGACGCCGTCGTAGCCTTTTTTTTGAGATCCGTGGGCATGCCAACTTTGTAGGAAACAAAATTCAGCGTTTTAGGATCTTTGCCACGAGGGACCAACTTGACGACAGTGATGTTCGAATTTCCGAGTTTATCCGCAGCTAGCTTGGTAACGCTTTCATCAGGGACATCGGGCGAAATTCCTGACAGGTACAACCAAAACTTTTTATCTTCACGATTCACACCAATGGATGATGTCAATGAACCAGCGGCATCAGTACCACGTAGCAGCTTAGAAGGATTGGAGCCTGTATCGTCGTTGTCTCTCTTTCTTTTAGCAGAATTAAAGGAAAATTGTCGCGGTCCAGGAATCGGCGTTTTTGGTACAGCGTCGATCAACGTTTTGAAGTTGGTCCGAATTTCTACCCTTAATTCCTCCAGTATGTCGTTGCGAATTGAATTTTTAAGCTCCTCGATCACCATTTGGTTTGTGGACTCAACGGACACTAATGCGTTACGAAAACGTGCTTTGTCCATGATATTTTTGCAGGTGTTACAGATCCAAAATAAGTTAGACTTGTTAACAACAGCGGCAAACAATTCGTCATTTAGTCCGCAGCATTTTGCGCAAAATGACAAAGAGCAAAAACCGCCACATTTTACAGGATTACGACCATCGGAAAATTTATCAGTGCAACTCTCACAAAATCCAGGCATTTTACGATATGCGGTAGTATAAGGGTTACTAGTTGAAATGCTCAGTAACAGATGGCGCCACTTACACTCTACAAGATGATGACAGGTATGTTTTTGGGTACGAAATTCACTTAGGTCCAAGATCAAAGAAGCGCAAGAAAGAGCTAACCAAGACAACTACGAATTACTTCTCACCTTTCTCGTTCTGGCACCTGGAGTTCAGGAAGGCGGACGACAACTGATGGATGTATAAGTTCTTTCGGTTGGCAGAAATAAAACACAGTAGCGGCGATGATGTTTATTTCTGCTGGGTGATGAATTAAACAAATTGATGGGCGGTATGTGGTCGTGTGTTATGTTGATATTTTGTTCAGGATGGTGACACTTTTGTAAACTGCGAGTGGAAGTGATGGTGGTGGAGTGGCGAGGTGACGGAGTGGCGAGGTGGCGATGTAGCGGTGGTATGACAAATCAGCAAACTGCTTCAGCTTGTCCAGAATATTTTGATATTGCGGTCCTACCTTGCGTGTGAGCAAAACACCGTCATTCGGCAAGTGAACACGGAGGTTGGATAACAAGTTTGACCGGTTTTGCAGGATATCGAGGCAAAAATTACAATGATATAAACAAACATTGAAGAGCGCGGAAAACAAACTAAACTTTCACAAACAGTGGTCAGTGTTGACACTGCTTTCTGTACATGACGGGACGGACTGGTTATGTTTTGTGCAGTCGCTACCTTGCTGTTGACGTTCGTGATAGAAAAAAAAATCAATCTAACTACGACCGAAATACTCCACCACTATTCCGAGTCGGCTTTTTTCTGACCGTGCTTTGAAGCTAGCTGAGTGTGAGCCGATGGGTGTCTCCGACGACCGACATCTTTTCAGGCTTAGTGGAGGTCGATTGGAATATTTCTCCGATGGCAAAAATTATACCAATAAGTCTCATTTTCGATACAATTTATATCTAACACAACCGGCTCCCGGATGGTCTATTTCCGGACCAAAGACAAGCCATTTAACGTCATCGATAAATAGCGTAATCTAACTAAACAACACTCGACCGTGTACGAAAAAGTATTTTGTCTGCGTACCTGCCCGGGAAGTAGAGGTTGATGGTGTAGTCTCCGAGAAGGGCCTTGATTGCGAAATAGAGGGTGACTCCTTCCAGATGCCTGTGCTTCAGTCAGTGTAAATTTGGGTATGCAAGCATAGTGTTCTGTAAAAATCGAGGAGTATTAGAAAACTTATTTTCAATCAGCCTCATTTCGAGCCTTTCGCCGGATTTGTTCTTCCAAAATTTGTTCTTTTGGCGGGGCTCGTCTAGCATTATTCGCCATGGCCGAAAACAATATTGAGGAGCGTTTTGGGGATCCAAACGTGCCATTATTTCAATCGGATTAGCCTTTCCTCGGTACCAGGTATTGAAGTTGTCGCTTGTTAAATCCGAATCATAGGCAAAGATTTATTGATATTCTTTCCATATACCTCCGCACCTCAACTGGTTCGAAAAGATTTCAACTCCCACGGCATGTCATGCTGATAACCGATCTATCTTACTGCATGATATTCGCGACAATTTCAGTATTCAGAATATAGTGGGAATGACACGAATGCCTACCAGCGCGGCCAAGCGCGTTAGATTTATTGTTGTACTCTGCCTCATTAGTGTGCCCATTGATTGAAAGAGCTACGCGTCCACTATATCCGAAACAATCGAATCAAAATGAGAAATTTCTCCGGTGGCAGTGTGCAACGTTTTGACTGGCTTCTTTTTCTACACTGAGATTAAAGGTCAGACGAAACGAATACCTGGCGCGAACAATCGTGGACGATTTCCCACTCCGTAGTGGGCAGAGAGTGCTCAGAATTGTATGCGAAAAGGTCCTATGAGGATTTTTTGAACTTCAGATCGCCGAAATTTTTCCGAATATACGCGACGTTAGCAACGCAAATAAAAAATTTGATGGAAACTGAAAAACGCGGTTATTGGCACCGGTTCGTGAACGGATTATTGAGAGAAATAATATTTCGTCCAGCAGCAGGGCTCTACGTTGTGTACTCGATTCGACCTTTGATCGGAATAAATGGTACTAAGAATCCTTTATCGGCGACAACAGCATTCCACGTTGATTCACATTCAAATGATAGACGTTTCGCGATGAAATTATAATAATGTATATAAACGTAATAATTGTTCTTCAAACACACAAATTTATCTGACAGTAAAGATACTCGCGCTAAGCATTTTCCCCACAAAGCACTCCTAATTTTCCCGGAGAGAATATGTACGATCCTAGATTCTTTATATTGAAATCGTTCCGGATTGCCTGATACAAATATTAGTTTGAGTTCATTCGCATTGATCTGTACCGGGTAATAAGAAAAGTGACACTTAGATTAGAATGGTAATGAGAAGGCGGACACTTAGGCATTAGAAGGTATATTTGTGAAACATCGCGCAGCTTTAACGAATTTTTCAGTTAGATCTAGAGTTTGAGAGCGCTCAAAAATTGGCAAATTTTTTGGGATAATGAAAGTTTAGGAATCCCAAAGGCATCAACCAACCTTGGTTATAAAGGATGGATGAACGTCGTGACTTCCTTCGGGTGGCATCTCGGGTCATGTCCAATCATTATACGTTGAATGCGCATCTCCAGCGTATTGGGGTCGTAAAGTGCGTTCTCTGCGCTTGCGGTGACGGCTGTCGCGACATTAAACATGTTGTCTGGTCGTGCGCCTAGTGTTCTACACACCAAAAAAAACTAAATTCTACCGTTGAGATATTTCGAAACTTACCACAATCTAACAAACCGTAATTGACGAAATGACGAAATATGACCGTGTTTTAGATGAAAGATGTACTTTCCAAGCGCAGTGCCATAAAATTACACATTTTAAACAAAAGCCATATGTAGAGTAAAATTACGTGACTCGCAAAATTCAACGACATGTTAAATTAAAATCAAATGTAAAACTATTTCATTTTTGATGCTCGTATAGTCATGGTCAAAAGACTTAAATTTACACGATCTTTTCTAGTTGTGTAGTGCCAGATCTGCGTTAAACGAATCCCTTCGGCCTGGTTCTAGTCCGAGATATGCTGGCTATCCTCCAAATTTATTTATATCTACTCTTTTGGTTGACTTGCTAACAGGTACCTGCAAATATGATCCCAAGAGTTTCAAGCGGATCCAAGGAGGCCAGTTGACGATCCGGTTCATGATGTCCTGATAGTAATCTCCCATTTGCCACAAGGCTACAAGTTTAATTTCCTTTTTCCTTGTCATTTTTCTCTGATTTTTCTCTGATACGGTCTCTGCTACTGATGTTGGGATCAACAATCTTTTACCTTTCTTATACAAAGTCTGCTGATTGTCTAGTGATTGTTTCTCCTTGCTTCAATTTTTAATCAAGTGATTACTCGTGTTAAAAAATTACAAATTGTTTATATTGTCCTTAAAAATATTTCTAACTGCCATTCGAGTTCGGGATACTGTAGCAGCAGCAACAGTCGCGCGCGCATCGAAAAATAACGTTTGTGATTTGGGTGATTTTCGCGGTCGCTTCGCTTATCAAAGCCAATCGTTCGCTAGTTGGCTACTATAAGAACGAGGAGACAGTGAAAGTTTGATCAAAATCGGTGAATTAGGGCCGAAAAACGTATTTTCATCGCAATCACGCGGACCTATTTTGCCGCTGCTCTATTTTGCTGTGTGTGACCCATTGATAAGGGCTCTTGCTACACACACAGTCAAAACATCTGTTGGGCACACATTGCATGTTTACGTTCCATGCAGCAAGCTAAAAGTTCGAGCAAAATGATATTCTTCTCAACAATAAATCCACCCAGTTTCATAATAATAATCTGTGATTATATGGCAATGAACACAAAGGATTATTTGAAGATTTTTACATATAAACTCGCGTTTAGAACGTGTGTAGTTGATGGTTGCAAAAAGGACAATCGTGATGAGGAAGTATGGTTTCGCTTATCGCTGGCGGATAATTGTCCAGAACTGCTCGGTTCAATCGTAGGGAAATGTACAATACTAAATGCACTGAAGTAGACCGACTTAGTATCAAACCAAATTTTCCAAACATTTGGTTTGCTTCTGTGGAATCTACTGACACTTCAGATATCATATTTGTTCACCTATAAAAATAAAACTTATATTTTTTACAAATTACATTTTTCAAATATGCATTGAAATAGCATAAAATTTCATCCTACTATTTATGATAAGAATGCCAAATTCAACATGTTTAAAACTTGAATCAGGGGGTGGGAGTACGGGTAAAGGGTTTCAGAATGAAAAAAACACTTTCTTTGCGATTTTTTTAGCAATTTAACTGAAGCGAATCGAGCAAAACTCTCGAAAAATTATCTCGAAGACTCAACGTAAGGATTAGGTATTTTTTACATAGAATGTATATGCAAAGATTGAAATAAATCGGTTCAGTAGTCTTTGAATGGCAGTTAACACTGCAAGTCTTGTTTTTTCAAAGACGTTCTACGAAAAGCTTCACCTCCGACTCGCTTGTTGATGTTTTTGCATAGAAAAATTACAGCATGTTAATGAAATGAAATATTATAATGTACAAGTTTTGATTAATTCGCTTCACTCAAATTTCTAAAAAATCGCAAAAGGTGTTTTCTTTATACTGAAACCCCCCCCCCCCTCTTGAGTCGTATAGGCCTTAAAACCTTTCAAATCTAGAAGCTTTTTTGTATGCATAAACTCTCAATGCACAAGATATTTCACAAGTTTGAAATAAAAATCATTTTTTCTGCAAAAATCTTTTGGAATGCTCGTTGTTTCCATGGGTATGAAGCATAGCTTTGGCAATGCTTTACTTATTTTGTCCGCGTATCCGGTTCAAACGATAGAAAACATTATGTTACGCAATGAATGTTTAATTGTGATTCCTATAATACATTACATTTTTTTCATATTTGCTCTTAATATTGTGAATTAATTATTTAAAATAAATCAATCTATCCGCTCCATATACATTATATGCAACTGTCATTTTTGCCTGCCCAACGGCTCACCAATACATATGCACTCTATACGGCGAGTTTTGTGTGTGCGCTTAGTGAAACCCGAGTGGAAAGCGATACTCGAAAGTGCTAAAAACACTATAAAATACTATATATCGCATCTAAATCCAACGTCCATCGAGGTGTTAGAGTGGTATAACAGGTAGAGTAGGGTGGCTATGGCGGCCGCCAGCAGCGGCGATCCTGGAGGATCGTCAGGAAGAAGGTTACCACAGTTCATGGATCCTACGAACCATTACGGCGAACTAACGTTTTTGCAGTTAACCGGAAAAGGTGACACGCCATTACCCAAAAACCCGATCATTATTGGTACATCGGTCGAAAGAGTTGCAGGTGGACCTATCGAAGGTGCAGCAACGGAAGCGCAAGGTACACGCTATACGCTCAGAGTCCGTAATCCCGCTCAAGTACATAAGCTTTTAACAATGTCTGCTTTAATTGATGGTACTGAAGTAGTCGTCCAACCGCACCCCAACTTGAATGTCAGCCGATGTGTTATCTCTTGCTTCGATCTGATACACCTCGAGGAGAAGGATATTTTGAATGGTTTAACTGGTCAAGGAGTGATTCGTGTCCAACGGATTACTCGTAATGAGAATGGTAACCGTGTCAACACGCCCGCCCTTATTATAACCTTCAACAAGTGCACGTATCCCACCCACGTCAAAATTGGCCTTCTGCGTACTGCGATCCTTCCGTATTACCCAAACCCGCTGCTATGTTTTGGTTGTTTCAGCTACGGTCATGCTCGTGCTCGTTTTCCTGGTCCGCAGCGCTGTTTTAACTGCTCCGCTGAACACCAGATCGAGGAGTGCAAGGAAGCAGCATACTGCCTAAACTGTGAGGGACCTCATCGTCCAAATAGCCGTCAATGTCCTATCTACAAACAGGAAATGCAAGTAATAAGAGTCAAGATGGATCATAACATTACATACCCGGAAGCACGTAAACGAGTCGGAGAAGGCAGAGGAAGCTACGCGACAGTCACAGCACAACCAACTACCGATCGGCTGAAATTTATCGAGCTAAAGAAAAAGCCTAAAGAAAAAGAAGCGCAGGTTAACCATCTTTTGGAAGCGACTAAAAAAAAAGATGAACAAATTGACAAAATGACAGCGTACATTCAAAAAGTCAGAGCAGAAATCGAGTAATCTCGAACCAAACCTCAAACAACGAGAGAACCACGAACGACGCTGCAAATTAGGCTGTGCACGCTGGCGAAGTCGACATAAATTTGACTTTTACTGTGAGCCGTGTTTACCGACACTGCCATTTAGCTGTGAAGCAATGTTGGTAAACACGGCTCACAGTAAAAGTCAAATTTATGTCGACTTTGTCAGCGTGCACAGCCTAATAGCACCATCGACTATGCAACTCCGCACCAGATCACCAGCTATACCGGATTCAAAACGAAGAGATAGTACCAAAAAAAGAAACGGCAAATTATATTAGAGAATCAGAAGCCTGACACTTTACCTGAACCACGAAGTCCGCCACTGAAGAAAATCACCATCACTAGGATTCAGAATACTCTAAAAAAGAGGTTGTATATACCGACGAAGATGTTAAGATTGAGGAAGCGCCACCTAGCCAACCTGTTCGACGATCTTGATTCATGTGCACGACTAGCGACGAACAACACCAACCGAACCAGCGATACGGATTACTACGACGATCGATTTGGAGGGAGGGAAAGTGTAGTACCCCCTCCACTCTCAGAAGTGGTAGCGCAGCAGGCGAGAGGATCTATCCGGGAAGTCTTACCCCAACCCGCTGATAGTGAATCTCTCTCTGCGGTCGATTATAACAAAAACAGTCCCCTGCCTACCAATCACTTACATACTGCTAAAGCACTTCCTAACACAAACACATATACAGGACCAGACACGTACATCCAACAACCACCACCCGAAAATGATTCGCTTTTACAATTACCGTCGTCGTCACACGCTCGTCATCGTAACATCGCCAACAGCTCAAACAGCTGGCTTGGGGAAGAAGAGAAGAAAGTAGCTTCCCCACTTCATCATGAAGGGATCGACCGGGGGGAAGACGACTGTCCCTACCATTCGGATATACAGCTCTCGCAATTCTTCTCCCGGCCTTCCGCCGGTGAGCCTCATCAACAACAAGAAAAGGTTCTAGCTGCCTCATCGTCATCAACAGTCAGCACTCGTTTCCCATGTGAGAGCTAGACCAGTGTTCCACAATCGGCGAGGGGAGGGAGAGCATGAAGTAACCTCCCCCCTTCCTTGGGCGGGAGTGGGTTACCGGGGGGATGAGATTGGGACCAAGTGGCTTGCACCCTCTGTTTCCTCCTGGAACCCGGTCGACTTCTCATCAAAAACGCACAAATCATCAACAGCATCGTCATCTGCGACACTTCACCATGAAACCACTAAGTGCTTTGCATTACAGTGGAATGTGCGTGGTTTACGTGCCAACATCAGCGAGCTCAAACTCTTAATCAGCCAGTACGAACCGCGTGTGATAGCTCTGCAAGAAACAAAAGCGGACCACTGAGCAATTCCAGCAAACTTCGTTGGCAAAAACTCAGCAGTACCAATCAGAACTAGACGACTTACTTGAGCTACTACCAACACCATTGTTATTACTTGGTGACTTTAACGCGCATCATCTTGCCTGGGGTTCCACAAAAACGAACATGCTCGGTCGCTTCATCGCCGAGAAAACGTTGGCCAAACAAATGATTATTTTGAACAATAGATCGCACACTCGGATTGACCCAGCAACTGGATCCACCTCAGCGATAGACCTCTCGATATGTTCCGAGACGCTAGCACCCAGACTTATTTGGAGAATACTCCCGGATACCCACAATAGCGATTACTTTCCGATCACCGTCTCCCCACCTGGACCCTCTCAGGCTACAACCAAACAGAGAAGATGGCTCTATGACCAAGAAAGACTGGACAACATATGAACGGTTAACGGCTGCTAGCATCAAACCAGACGACGAAATCGAAGTAGATGAGTTTGTGGAGCGGCTATTGTCAGCAGCAACAATTAACATACCTCGAACATCCGGCCGAGTCGGTCCTAAATCGGTACCATGGTGGTGTCCTGAAGTGGAAACGGCGGTCAAGCAGCGTCGAAAATTGTTCAGATCACTGAAACGAATCAGAGCAGCGCGATTAGATACAACTGACGCACTAGAAAAATTCCAAGAAGCCAGAGCAGCAGCAAAGAAAACTGTGAAAGATGCCATATATCGATTGTGGGAGGAATTCATCTGTGTGAAATGTGGCGGACAGTAAATGCTCTGAGGGGAAAGCGACAGCACCACACGGCTGTAATCAAACGATCTGACGGTTATACAGACAAAGCGGAACCAAACCAAATCCATCGGAGTCCGATTGTGCTGCATTCCGCCCCATCACGCTAGTCAACTGCATAGCGAAAGTGTTCGAGCGTATCGTGAACTGGAGATTAACCACTGAGTTTGAAGCAAAAGGACGCTTTGACACAAGATAACATGCTTTCAGAGCTGGCTGCGGCATCGACACGTACTTGGCAGAGATGGATAGGTCGTTACCCAACAACGACGAACACTGCATGATAGCATCGCTCGATCTTTCGAAAGCTTACGACACCACCTGGAGATTTGGTATATTGCGTAGCCTCCTGAAATGGAAGATCGGTGGGCGGATGTACAATATACTAAACAGATTTCTTGCCGACAGAAAATTCCGAGTTAACGTCGGAGGACATCTGTCTCGGGAAATGCCCCTGGAGAACGGCGTCCCCAAAGGGTCAGTGCTCTCAGTAACGCTCTTCCTTATAGCAATGCAGCCAATATTTAAAGTAGTTCCGAAAACCGTCGCTGTGCTCGTACACGCGGACGATATCCTACTCGTAGTACGAAGGAACAAATTGCAATCCTTATATCGTACTCTGCAAGTCGCGGTGAAAGCAGTGGACAAGTGGGCGAAACGTGTTGGATTCCGAATTTCAGCAGCAAAATCTAGCATCTTCTACGGTAACCCTAATGCCCGCCGGGAGCCCAGTAAAAATATTTGCATTGACCGGGTAACAATTAGGCTGTGCACGCTGACAAAGTCGACATAAATTTGACTTTTACTGTGAGCCGTGTTTACGTGCACAGCCTAATACCGAAAACGAGACAGCTTAAAATAGTCGGTGTCACCCTCGATCGGAGACTGACGTTCAAACAACACTGCAAGCTGGTTAAATCTATCTGTGATTCAAGGCTGCGAATTATGAAATTGATCGGTGGTAGAACCCCTCGCGGGCAACGGACTTCGCTACTGCGTATTGGTTCAGCAATCATTACATCACGTCTTCTCTACGACATCGTACTCGTTAGTAGAGCAAACGATACGGTCCTACAAACACTCGCACCAATATATAACCGGACGATCCGATTTGGGTCAGGTGCGTATGTCTGTAAACCCTCCAAAGAAGACATTCGTAGTGTAAGAGATTGTTAAAGTCAATTTGACATCAGATTTTGACGCTCAGATGCATTTCAGTTGGACAACTAAACTGAAAAGCGGTCCAGTTAAAATGTGTCCAATCAGCAAATCAGGACTGTATTCGATGCTTAGAATTTTTTTATTTCAAATTTTTAACTTTTTAAATCCTTAGAATTTATTATTTTTTGTAATTTTTGCATTCTCAAATTTTAAATTTTTCATATCTTTAAATTTTTAAACTTTTGGATTTTGAAATGTTTTAAATAACATTTTTTTTAAATCTCTCAAATTTTAAGATTTTAAATCATTAAACTTGAAATTTTGAAACACTTCGATTTTAAATTTCGTGAGTTCTTGAATTTGATTTTTTTATTTTCATTATAGAGGTTTTAGCCTTGGGGTCATTCGCCTATTTTTCGGGTTAGAAAAATCTCTCTAGAAAGGCAAACGATTTATCAACTACGCGATGCCTGCCCATTTGAATTTGATTGATGCATCCTTAAATTTTTGTGTTGTTTTTATTATTTTTTCAGTCCATGTTTTTTTTTAAAATTTTCGATGCATTTAGTTTTTAATTTTAATTGTTTTTTATTTTTGAAATTAATTAGGTTTTTGATTGTGATTTTTCGATTCTTTTATTTTCAATTTTTCTTTTTCTAATTCTTGATTTTTTTTAAAGTTACATTTTGAAAATTCGTGGAATAAGGTGCGCAGCACCAAATATGCCGTTTGGTCGAATTTCCGCGGCTGATTCAGTTGACTGAGGAAGTTTCCGGAAGAATTAGTTTTCAGCCAGACATTTGAAAATTGAACAATGAAAATTATTCATACATATTGTTAATAGATTGTAAAAAAGCCCCTTAGTGGTGGAAAAAAACAAAAAATGGGGTCATGGATTTTTACGTCAGCTTTGAATATATCATTTGTGGATTACCCAAAAAAATACCTACAAAAAGTACTTACACTGAGAAACAAAAAGATGCATAGTTAGTATACCTTCTATTCCCGTTTCTTTTCTTCTACTGTGATTTTTATGCATTTTCATTCATATATTTCTAGTCAGTTCAATGAGTGGATAGACCTAATATGTCCAATGCATAAAATTTAAAGCAGAAGAAACGAGAGGCAGATAGAAAAGTATGCTATCGATGCATAAATAAAATTCTGCGTGTACACGCCACCGAAAAACTACCTAAAATTAAGTACAATTGACTCAATCTCGTGGTATCGTGCAGGAAGGTAAAATTAGGTAAACCGTGTTAAAGGTAGTTTCCATTTAATTACGGCAACGCACAGCTCAAAAGTACCTAAATTTACTTATTCTGTAGGTTATTTTATTTTGGCCTGTAGGCATTCTATTTAGAGCATGTTCAGGAGTGCTTCAGTTCTAAATTCATAATTTTGACAGATGTATAATAGAAACCCGTAAATATTAAAACTAGAACTTGCTGCCACCAGTAGCATTTTTGACGGGTGTTCTCTTCAGTTTAAAATTCATGTCTTGCCATGCCTTCAGCAGTACTACATTCAAATTTATTTTCCCCCAGTCTATTGGGTCTAAGTGTCTGTATTGAGTATGTTGGAAACGGCAAACAGGTTATGCAGCGGACATCCAGACTAATGGGGTAACACCGGGATTGTCGTAAGTCGCGCAGACGATTCGAGAACAAATTTATTACCGCGTATTATTTAATTCACACTGAAAAGTATGTTACTCTCCGGCTCGTACACACTAAAGCTAAACTAACAACAAAGTGTATACAGTGTACACTACAAAATCAATACAGTTCAACACTCCTCCTTTGTGTACACTTACTAGTACTGGAACGTTCTACTTCATCAATCAAAATTTAACATTATCTGATTACAAAAAAAATCCCGTCATTAAGCTCCTCCTATCAATTCACGCCTTGAAATTTCTCTAATGTGTTTGATTTCGGCTCCTTCAGAAAACATAAACCACCTCGTCGTTCACCTATCAACACAAGCTGACCTTCCTTTAAAATTTTGCAACCTCCGTGATAAAAATGAATATCGCAGCCTTCTTCGGTCATCTGACTTATAGATAGTACGTTACCTGTCAACGCAGGCACGTATAACAAATTTTTCAATTTTACCAGCCTCTGCTTATAACTTGCAACTCAGCCCGATCAGTTTCCCCTCGTCCAATCCTTTTGCAGCAATCTTGGTTCCGTTAGCCAAAAGTACACTTTCGGTTGGCTTAAATGCATGTTTCACATAATCTGCTCTTCCAGTCATATGCCGTGTACATCCAGTGTCGATCATCCAACCTCCAAAACCTGCTTCGCACTCGCGGACTGCCGTAAAACATACTGGTGAGTTTTCCTTCGTTACAGATACTTTCACTTGACTCTCTGCTTCGATATCTCGTGTCTGTCTATCCGCTGCTAGCTTAGGACATTTTCTCCGGAAGTGCCCTTCTTGCTGGCAGTTATAACAGGATCGCTTCACATTGATTCCATCAACCCGTTGGACCGTCGCTCTCAAAGTCTTATCTATGTCACAATTTTCGCTCTTTCGTCGCCACTCATCCAAGAGCTTACCTTTGACATACTCCAACTTTAGCTCATCTTCCGGACGCCCTTCGAGAGCCGTAATCAAAGAACTGTACGATTCCGGTAGACTTGACAAGATTATCGCAATCACCAAATGTTTTTGCAAGCCTTCTTCCATAGCTACCAATCGATGGGTTAACTTCGAAACTTGCATCAGATGATCCGATATATCTCCTCCTTCTCCCAGCCCCATTGAACACAGTTTCCGAAGGACATGGATCTTGTTCGTCAAAGATCCTCGTTCATGATAACCTTTCAACTTAGTCCACATCTCGTTCGCACTTTCCGCACCCATTACATGACATAGCTGCGTGTCATCAAGTGCCAGCCCAATAGTCGCGCGAGCTTTTCCGTCCTTTCTGATCCAATCCACAGATGGTTCTTCCGGTTTCGGCTCGCTCACAACTGACCACCAACCCTCTCGAAGTAACAGCAACTCTAGTCGGAATTTCCAACTCGCCAAGTTGAAATTATTCAGTCGCTCGAACGTGATTTTTGCATCAGCCATTTTCTCAGACTATAGCGCGAAATCACAAAACAAATCGCAAAATTTCAGCTACTGCACCTGCACAAACAAAATTCCTCTCTGGTTCCAATCAATTTTGATGTGCGATTCCGGTAAGGTACGAGAAAACAAACAGGATATTCCACGGCGTTCTTCAGGTGCATCAGCAGCAGACAAGCCCAATTTCAGATCGCCAACAGCTACTCCAAAAGAAAACAATAGGTTTGTTCCAGTACCAGGAGAAACTGGAAGTACTCCGGAGCAAACAGGGAGAAAATCGTTCCTGTATTATCTTCTTTTCTATTTCTTCTTCTGGTAGCAAATCGGAGTGAAAAGGAGGAAGAATTTTTTGCTCCGGAGCAACAGGGAGTGACTTCCGTGTACTGGAACAAACCTAATATCGCTTTTACCGCTAACAGCAGATCCGCTGAACGAGTCGTACACAGCCTAATCACCAAGCCAAATGAACGAACACGTTCCGAAATGCACTTTTCTTTGCACCTCGCCGAAAACACTTTTCCTTCTAATTTTCTGGGCCCATGACCTGTTGGAAACGGCAAACAGGTTATGCAGCGGACATCCCGACTAATGGGGTAACACCGGGATTGTCGTAAATCGCGTGATGTCGAAAGAAAAGTAGATCACGCAAACGATTCGAGAACACATTTATTACCGCGTATTATTTAATTCATACTGAAAAGTATTTTACTCTCCGGCTTGTGCACACTAAAGTTAAACTAACAACAAAGTGTATACAGTGTACACTACAAAATCAATACAGTTCAACAGAGTACTCTCCATGTATTTAAAACACAGCTTTAAACGTGTTTCAGAATGGCGTTGTAAAAGTTTTAAATTTTAAAATAAAGCTGTTCGAAACTATAAAACAAAACGCTCCGATGGGTATGTGAATGCTTCAGTTCCAGTTCTACTTTAGAACTCCTATTCCTACACTGAAAAAACTTAACACGTTAACATCATGTGGAAATCTATTGAATTATTTCAATCCACAAACACATGAAATGCACACAGTTGCCACTTGTATATCCATTCGATTGTGGAAAATATGGTTTTCAAATGAAATGCATTCGAACATGGTGTGAAAAGCACATCAACATCATAAGAAATACTATTGACTAAAATTTCCAAATGAATTACACTGAATATCACTTGGTTTTACTTATAGATTTCATTGGCAGAAGAATCGTTGAAATCAATTATTTTACATGTAGAAATGCACTATATGTTTTTCATGCGAAATTCATGTGGGAAGTTCATACTTTACGACTCAATAGCATGGCAATGAACATTCTATGGATAAATATGTCGTATTCACGAGAAATTTGTTTGAATTTAAATTGAAACACCACATGAAATGTTTTTTAATGGATTTTCATGTTAAATTCAAAGGGAAATCATTTCTTTCGCTTTTTAAGGTGAGAAATCACATGAAAGTGATGTTTAATTGCATATGGTTTTATCGTGTCGATTATTTTCTGTGTATATGAAATAAAACGCTCCTGAACGTGCCCTTACCTGTGTTTGTCAACGAAAATATTACCGTTAAAGTTGACAACAGAAAAATTCAACCAGTGGCTATCGCTTTTTCTTTTGTTCAGTGCTAATTGTTTACGCAGGAAGTAGTGCGCATTATAGCGGATCATTGTACGAATAATGCGCACTACTTCCACCCTGATTCACTTGTTTAGCACAAAAGAGAAAATACGGTTGTCGCTGATTTGATTTTCCAGTTTTCAACCGAAACCAGAATAAATGTGCGCACCTTGCATAATGCGCGGTGCATCGCGATCCATTTTGCGCCCACCAATTGCATGCAAGATTGTATAATCGTTATAATTGCGCCCACCAAAATCTTGCACTGACGAAGGGTTTGTAAACTAGCAACGTAAATGTTGGTACAATATTTTGGAATATATATTGAATTTTACTTTAATTTGCTTTCTGGAGGGATTTGTGCACTGTATTGTGATAGACTCTTGATATTCCAACAGTTTTGATTGCTCAATTTATTTGGATATTTGCAGTTCACAATGAATTAGGACTTTCAAATTATATTTATGGAATCACTCATCGAATATGTTATCTCAATCCGCGCACCCCTCAGCTGGACAACACAAAAATCGAACATGTTTTGCTAGCTGTCAAACGTCAGTTATGTTTGTGGGTGATGTGATGGAGAGTTAGAACTTTTTCCAGGATTTTCGTCCCCGTGAAAAAAAAATCTGCTGATGCAATGAAGAACACCAAAGTCGTATTTATTGGCTGCTTCTGTTCCTTTTTCGGTCTACTGGTGGCCTTCCCCGAGCAGGGCAAATGGGATTTCACATTAGCGACGGTAAGTACCGGGTTTAATACTGGTGTGGCCTTGACGATGTTGGTAATGATGCTACGTTTGCAAATATTGCTAGCCAGTGGTGTCGTTTAGCCTTAGCACTGGTGCGGCTCATCATCTGAAGAGCTGAGTGTATCTAATTCATAACTACCTGAACGGTTTGTTTGCGTTCAGTTATGGTTGTGACTCATTTGTGGTCGTCTTATCTCGATAGGGTTGTTTGATTGTTTAAATAAATCGATAATTTTGTCGCTTCCAGGATGGACGGTACATGCCGATTCCCAAATCAGTTTATGCTGGTTTTAAGATATATACTCAAAGTAAGTTGAAGCTTGAATTCGGCAGGAAACCATATGCTACATAGTTATCGTAATTTCAGTGAATTGTGAGCCAGCGGACCCTGCAAAATCTTCCATTGCGGTGAAAATTTCGTGGGATCTTCTGGAACTGAAATGTTGGGAAGAATATGTTCGAAATGTAAGTTTGTGAACAATCACATAAATAAGGAACTAATCAAATCTAATCTGATTTATTTTCAGTCATACAATCCACAGTACGAAGCATTTTTTGCCTCACCAAATCAATCGAAAGTCAGTTCCGATCCAATCGAGGAAAGGTGCACTCGAGGAGGTCACATCAGTTTACCGGAACTGAAGCTGAAGGAACCTAGCGCCAAGTCGAAGTTACCAGTTGAGCAGAAAAGTAAATCTCGGCGTGAGACGGTATGTCGAATTCAACGCTTATTGCTTATTGATTAAGTAACAATTGAGTTGGTTTCGCTTTTTTCCAGGGACAAAATGAACCGCAATCTATTTTCACCATCACCAAAGATGGACTGTACATCTTCATACTGAGGGTCGACTCCGAAGAGGAATTCATTGCTAATGTCCATGTCGAAATAAAGAGCTCCAGTGGGTACCTGTCTGCCGTGGATTGGCCACTTTTACCGGTGAGATCTTCATCTGATTGCAGTTTTGATAGAGTAATTAATCTTCGCTATTGACAGTTCTATGGCGCGATGTGCTTGGTATATGTAGTCCTCGGTATCATCTGGCTGACCGTGTCATTCCTTCAGTGGAGAGATCTGCTACGGATACAGTTCTGGATTGGAGGTGTTATTCTGCTAGGTATGCTGGAGAAGGCTATGTTTTACGGGGAATATCA
Source organism: Topomyia yanbarensis (assembly GCF_030247195.1). Taxonomy (NCBI): domain Eukaryota; kingdom Metazoa; phylum Arthropoda; class Insecta; order Diptera; family Culicidae; genus Topomyia; species Topomyia yanbarensis. The sequence goes on from NC_080671.1 coordinate 469,451,718, forward strand.
GAGCATTAACTCGACGGGAGTATCTGTCAAAGGGATGGTCCTATTTGCCGAGTGGGTGTCCTGTGGCAAGCGTACCCTGGCTAGAATGTTGGTGATCATTGTTTCTCTTGGATTTGGGATTGTCAAGTGAGTTTTTATGCGCCGTCGAATGTGTTTGTGAATGATCACGATTTTGATTTTTTAGACCCAGATTAGGACCGATGCTGCACCGTGTGGTCGGTACGGGTGCTCTGTATTTGGTATTAGCATGCGTCGAAAGTTTCCTTCGAATAATGCACACGAAGAACGATCAGCTGCTGGTAGCTAGCATTCCGTTAGCTGTGCTGGATTCAGCTATTTGCTGGTGGATATTCACCTCTCTCGTTCAAACTACAAGAACACTACGGTTGCGAAGGTAATTCTATTTGCATAATGTAAAACCATCTTTTCTATAAATTTCCTTTTTCTATAGAAACATGGTCAAATTAACGCTGTACCGACACTTCACCAACACGTTAATCTTCGCGGTGTTAGCTTCCGTGGTGTTTATGTTATACTCGATCAAAACGCACCGGTTTGCCGAGTGTCTAACCGATTGGAAGGAACTGTGGGTTGATGACGCTTTCTGGCACGTCCTATTTTCCACGCTTCTGTTAGTGATCATGATTTTGTGGCGTCCGACTAACAACAACCAGCGGTACGCATTCACTCCCCTGTTGGATAATCCGGAGGATGAGGATGATGGTAAGTCTCCGAAGCGTAAGATTCGAACTAAAACACTAAACACCCATCTTTTCAGACGAAGAGGAGCAATTTGTGTCGGATGCGTACGGGGTGAAAATGCGCGGTGCTCGCAGTACCTCGCCGAAACCGAACGCCCGAAGTCCGACCACGGAGGAGGACGATTTGAAGTGGGTTGAGGATAACATACCGGCCGCGATTGCGGAAGCTGCGCTACCGGTGCTTGATTCCGACGAGGAGATTGTCAACACTAAGTTTGAGGTGTCGAAGATGCAGTGAACGGATACCGGTTCGGTGTCATCGGCGAAAACTAGCGAACGATTTTAGAAGAAATGTAAATTTTCTTCCGCAGAGACTGCTAGAGTTGGACCGAAACTTCTCTTTCTTTTTTCTAAGTAGGTTTAGTGACTTTTTTTTTATAGATGGAACAGATCAATAGTAATCGCGCTAGTCAAAAGTGTGGGTAAATGTTATTAGATTGAAGTTTATTTTTTTTTGTATTCCAGCTGCTTTTTCTATCTGATATACGATTAGCCTATGAATGTGCATTTCTCCTATCTTCGTTCATTACCACTTACTTGCCGAACGAACGCAATAGTAAAACTAATTTAATGAACTTTCCATGTGCACATTTCTTTACGGGGAAGACTTTCTGTCCATCTCTTGATAATTTAACGACAGTACTAGTGGTAAAGCGAGAAGGTGAAATAGTAAGATTACAAATTCTTGTAATTGTGATGAATTTAAGTTGAATGAAAAATAACTTAACAACTCAAGCATAAACGTTGAACTTTATTGGACAGGCCACTATTGTGCTTGGAGTTTTAGAGCAGTATATTTGAAACAGTAGCAAATATTTTTTTTTTGTAAATAGACACCTATTGCATTATCCATTTTTTAATTTAAAATAAATCAATCCTAAATTATACCTAATCCGAATGAATAAAAATACGCAAAATTACTGGAAGTTTTCAAAAATAGAAATAAAGCGGTATTTATGAAATATTTACATTTTTTCGTCTCTCACATGCCCTCTTATCAAAACCATCAAAACACGCAAGCATGGTCCTTGATGCAATCCGAGCAAACTTGTATGCAAGGTGTAATGGAAATATTAATCGAATAAAGCTTTAAAGTCTGGTGAATACACGCTATTTTAAACTAACTAACATTTAGCGTTATGCTGCAAAGCTCAATTATAACATAAAGCGACATCTACATAATAATGGCGTAAACACAATATGGAGAATGTTTCCATATTTTTACCTTTCTCAATAGAAGGATAAATATTGAAATTGAGTTGAAAAACGCCTTTGGGACCATTCATAGATTACGGAACGCTTTTAGGGGCTCCAACAAATTGAGGAGTAAACTAGAACGTTACGTAACATGATTTTACTGAAGAAAAAAGAAATTCAAAGAATTTGTTCATGATAGGGGAGGGGGAAATTTTTGCGTTTTGATTGTTCCCTTTTTTAGCCTTGGTCCTGTGTGCCATAAGTTACAAGTTGAATATTTTTGTTAATACTACAGAGTATTGACAAAAGTATTGAAGTGATCAGACGTTCTGGATAAGTCTCTGATTTCAAGGATTTAGCTCCACCACCATATACGCATATTGTACAAAACACTCATAAAAGGTTTGTTCGTGCACTTCGCTTAATTCCAGGTCTTACTGGTCATGCTAATTCGCTGCTCTCATTACCGCACCGCCACATCACTCCAGGTTTACTGGTACCCCGACGATTCAAGCTGGTGATTCGCTGATCATCTGAAACCAATGCTACCCGGACAGATGCCCAGGTCGGCCTGCCATTCTAGGTGAAGTATGACTTCCGGTTCTCAGGTACCTCGATGACCCTTAAAAAAACATGACACTCAGTCTAGTTACCGGCGCTGGATCTAGCCTACGTCCCGTTCGTGCCCGCAGGTCTTATCTCTTCATTAGACTGACTTGTCGAATGCCAAGGTCGGTGCGGCGATTCCAGTTGAAGAGTGACCTCCGGTTCACAGGTGTCTCGACGAGCCGAAACCCTTTACTGCTACCTTGCTAGTCATTGCTTCTCTCGTCACCCAGCGCTGCAACGCTGACATGATCTGAATGTCTGTTCATAGATGGAACCATGTGGAATGCAGGCTGTTACGGTTCCACATCCTTTTCTAGCGTTAGTTTCGTAGATCAGTTGCCGATTCTGAAACTAGCTCCTCAGAATCCTTGGGAACTCTCAGTCTGTGCAGCGAATCGGCGACAATCGGCAGCCCAACTAGCACTGTGAAAGGTGTTTTTACGTCCATAGTAACCTTTCCGCAGCAATGGTTTTGTTTCTATGCTTTTTTTGGTTCAGTGTATTCCTACCGATTAGTTGTTTACATAAATCGCTCCAACTATTTTTACTTTTTGACGAGATTTGTGAAGTTTTTATCGTTGTTTGTCGTGTTAATCGACTCAGTATTTTGTTTTTAACATTGTTATTGTGCAGTGTGAAAGTGTCTCCTGTTTGCTTTTGTGTTGCGAAAAAATCAGCGAAGAACGTAACTGAGTGAACTTCTGTGACTTAACCACCAAAACTTTCCACCGAACGCAGCGCCATCTATATTTCATTGTTCGCATTCTCAGATCGGCACGCATTATGGCAAGTACATGCGATCACTGCGCGAAAACCGTCAAATCGGATGACGACTTTATTAAATGCATGGGTTTTTGCAAAAATGTGGTACATATGCAATGTGGGAAACAACTTAACAAGCCGTTTTTGAAAAAAAAAAAACTTGCGGAAAACCCAAACTTATTTTGGATGTGCAATGAATGTGTCAAGCTGATGAAGTTTTCTCGCTTTCGCGACTCCGTTTCTTCACTTGGATGCGTTATCGCTGCTATCGCTGGGAAAACGGATGACGTCTGTGCTGAACTAAAGGCCGAGTTATCTAAAAATAACCAGGAAATTTCGCGCCTGGCTAGAAAGGCTTCAACAGCTACTCCAGTCCAGCCAAACTCCGGTACCTCTCGACCACCTCAGAAACGTCGTCGCGAGGATAGCCCTGATCCGAGCAATATTCTTGTTGGTGGTCGAAAGCTAGTCGATAATAGCAACATTGTTACGGTTCCACCTCCCGCGCCGTTGCTCTGGATGTATCTTTCCCGCTTTCATCCTAGCGTTAGCAAAGAGACTGTCGAAAAAATGTCTAAAGAAGGACTAAATTGTAACGAGGAGATAAAGGTTATTCCGCTTGTTAAAAAAGGCATAGGCGTCAGTACGTTGAACTTCATATCCTTCAAAGTTGGAGTTCACCCAAAGTACCGTGATGCAGCTCTTAATCCTGACACATGGCCGCAAGGCATACTGTTCAGGGAATTTGAAGACAACCGTACCCAGAACATTTGGAGCCCGCCGACTGATTTTCCACCGCCTCCAGAAGAAGCATGTACCTCTCTAATGCAACCCGGCCCATCAATGGTCCTGCAGAGGACTCCGCAACGATTGGCCATGCCACTATACCAAGCCACACCGCCCTTGTGAAGGAGTATCGATGCCGATCGCATACTGGGATGCAACGCCGTTGGTACTATGGAAGCCCTCGATCTCCCTGCTACAGTCGAGCCCTTGCCACCAGCGTTCATCAGTCGTCCCGGTCCTGTATGTGTGGGTGGAGAAAGGGTCTTCCAAGCCGCCTTTCTCGGCAAGTATTATAAAAATTGTAACGATACAACGGTTGAACCGATTCACGCTTCTAGCTCATCGTACGACTCTCACCGCAAGCTGCTACCACCCCGTTCCTGCTCTCCACATTCCGCCATCGGGTTCCAACGCATACTGGGACGCACCGCAGTTGGCACTATGGAAGCCCTTGATCCCCCCGCCACAGTCGAGCAGCCAGCGATCATCAGTCGTCCCGGTCCTGTGTGTGGGATGGGTGAAAGGGTCTTCCACCCTGCCGCAAATGGCAAGTATACATCTGCTCCGAACACTTCAAGCGCTGATGTATTCTTCGCTTCCAGTTTTTTGCCTTTTGCTCCGACATCTTGTTATCAGATGCCAACCATTTCTCTCGACGACGACGATATTTTGGGGCGCAACGCAGTTGATTCGGGATGCCTCGAATCCCTCACCACAGTCGACCAGGCGACCGTGAACCGTTCCGATACTGTTCGTAGGATTGACGAAAGGATCTTCCTACACGGCAACATGGCTTCGCTCCCTGCTGTACCCGATCCGTCCTCCAACAACATCGAGGTTTACTACCAGAATGTTGGTGGCTTAAATTCATCAACGGACAGCTATTTGCTCGCGACCACGGGTTGCTGTTATGACGTTATCGCCTTGACCGAGACGTGGCTCGACAACCGTACTCTGTCTCGCCAGGTCTTTGGTTCAACATTTGATGTCTACCGCTGTGACCGCAATGCCCTCAACAGCCATAAGGCGGTGGTGTGCTTATCGCCGTTCGCCTTGGTATAAAATCCCGAGTGATCAACAATGACCAGTGGGCGAGCTGCTAGCAAGTGTGGATATCAGTGAAACTTGCCGATCGCAATCTGTTCCTGTGTGTTGTGTGTTTTCAACCTGACAGAATTCGTGATTCCAGCCTGATCGATGTACATCTTTCCTCCGTTTCTTTTATCGCCTCGATCGCCGCCCTGTCCGATGATATCGTTATACTGGGCGACTTCAACTTACCTGGCTTGACGTGGTGCCAAGCAAGTAATGGTTTTCTACGATTGGATATCGAAAAATCTGCGCTTATAAACAATGCCAGTTGTATTTTGGACAACTACAGCAGCGCAACTCTTCGGCAAATTAATAATGTCACCAACGAGAATGGACGTACATTGGACCTCTGCTTTGTAAGTGCCCGGGACTGCGCTCTGTACTGCTGCACTGCACCGATTCCTTTAGTCAAGCAGGTGCGTCATCATCCCCCACTACATCTTGTATTCGCTGGTAACCTAGGAGTGAATTTTGAAGACGTCTCAAGCTCTATCGTCTACGATTTTAAAAACGCTGACTACGACAGCATCGTTAGCACGCTGTTGGATATAAACTGGGACGAAAATTAACAACAATTAATTAACAATGACGACGCGAACGAAGCAGCGATGACGTTTTCTAGTATTCTTAACTACCTTATCGACCGCCATGTACCAAAACGAACAATTAGTACCGATGAACACCCTCCCTGGCAATCAACCGTCCTTAGACGTTTAAAATCTGCCAAACGAGCTGCATTTAGAAAATTCTCGAAGCATAAGACACTTGCATTACGAAATCACTACTTTCAACTCAATCACGAATACAAACAACAAAGCAGACGCGCCTTTTTTAGACACCAGCGAAACGTCGAGCGTCAAGGAAGTGGCAGCACTGTCGAATCTCTCGGAAGTGATTTTGTGTTCCTCCCATAGTTTGCAAAATTTTGCAGTGAAATGTAATATATTTGATAGGAAATCGAAGTTAATCGCTCGGTAGGTCGTTTCTCCTGTTGTGTTATGTGTTGGTAGGCAAAAGTATCGTTGGAATAGTGTAATTTGACGTAGTGATTTTATCGTCACATCACAATTATTTTACTATGTATGTGCGCGAGCTACCAAAAAAATGTTCCCACTTAGCATCGACAGCGCCATCTGAACTTGACTAGTTGATGCAACGATTTCACTGATTCCCAGTTAAACTCATTCCGGAACCGGTTCGAATATCTGAATGGAGTCAGTACCCGGTCAAAAAAAAATGCGGACTAAGATCGTCAGGCGATTTTAATAGTTTGATGTTTGACTCAACTCGCCTGTGCTAATTGCCCCTAGGAACAAATGCTATTTGCGAATGCGATTTAAAGGCAATTTCAATACTTAGACGACAAATTTTCTGGCGGCTGCAATGGACTTGGTTGTTTTTGCATTTTTCAAACATGGCGATTAGTGTTATCCACATTATTCATATTATTTATCTTATTAATTCAATAATTTTTTTGTTTTATTCATGTTATTTGTTTCATTTGTTTTAATCATTTTATTAAATTGTTAGTTTTTCCCAGTTCATATATTGTTCAGTTTCTTCATTTTATTAATTCGGTTTAGTCAGTTCTTTTAGTTATTGGATGACAGTTAGTTAGCTTGCAACAATTTAGTTTACTCTCTTAATTTCATAACTTTTTTAATATTGTCTGATTTTCATTTGAGCTAATTTGATTTGTTTTATTAATTTGATTTATATGGATCATTCTATCCATTTTATGAATAACTTTTTTTTGTTTCCTAATTGTTTTGATTTTTGGTTTGTTTTATTGTTTTTTTTAATTTATTCAGTTTATTATACGTGTTATACGTGCAGGACTCGAGGCTGTGCTTGTCTTACATATAGTTGCTTGCCAGCTTTGCGTGCGTTTGGCAAATTAATGAATAATACAACAGTTATATGTATGAGAGGTGTCTCATCCCACTGATGGGTGGATTAAATCGGTTTTATGTATACATGTGTGTATATATGTGTATGTGTTTATGTGTGTATATGTACATATAAATGTTTAAAAAATGGTTGCATTATACACGGGATTGTTTTGTAGTGTACATATATAATCTATTAATGTGAAAAACTGACACTTCTGGATAGAAGTCAGATCTTTCTTGGAGATCTCCAATGGAAAAACTTACACAAGTCCAACAGGCAGTGACACCAGACTAGGAGAAACGGAAGCGCTGAGGAAAACACGGAGTCTATCGGTTCTTTTTTATTATTTCCCCTTTTCTTTCTTAAATAAGCAGGAATTCAAGAAATGTGGATGAGAGTTATAGGAGACATAAATGGAAGATATGAATGAAGGTAGAAAACTGAAAAAATGGTAAGTTCTAGTACACATGTGTTATGTTATATATATACAAATTGAACCATTATAATAAATACGCGTCGATTTCCTGCTTAAATGGAATCGAAAGTTTTACTGTAATGTTACAATCCAATTGATACAAACATTACAGTAAGGCGGGGCTAGTTGATGGAACGATGACCTCGGAACATGTCTGGCACTGTACACGAAATGGGTCATCGGAAAGTCAATTGAGCTAACACCTTCCTAAATCCGTGAACCAAGTTATTTGCATGAATGTTTAAATACATGCAAACATCTTTTTTCTGTAAATCACTACCAGCTAGTGGGAGATAGGAAGGTTAACACACACACACACCAGCGAAACGTCGAGCGTCAACTGAAATCCAAGCCCAAGTCGTTCTGGAAGTATGTTAACGAGCAGCGAAAAGAATCCGGTTTGCCATCTTGTATGTCGTTTAATGGAGTTTTAGGCACTGACACTAAGGAAATTTGCCAACTTTTCTCCGACAAATTTTCAAGCGTTTTTTCCAACGAGCGCCTGCCACCACAACAAGTCGCTGCCGCCGCTAATTTAACTCCTTCTCTAGGACGAACCATCAACCGAATTTGTGTCGATAATGCTGCCATTCTTGCAGCAAATGCCAAACTGAAAGCATCTTGTTCCCCGGGTCCAGATGGTGCTACCTCGATTTTTGTCAAAAAGTGCATCAGCGGGCTTCTTGAACCACTTCGGCGAGTCTTCGAGCTATCACTCACTACTGGTACATTCCCTTCCTGCTGGAAAGCAGCGCACATGTTTCCAGTTCATAAAAAAGGAAACAAATCGAACATTGACAATTATCGGGGAATCTCGTGTTTAAGTGCTGTATCAATACTGTTCGAGCTGGTTGTGTTAGATCCTATTTTCTTTCACTGCAAACACTACATTGCAGATGACCAACACGGTTTCATGCCTAAACGATCGACAACGACAAACCTGCTCTCGTTCACAACATATGTAATGGATGGATTCGCTGACGGATTGCAAACCGATGCTATTTATATGGATCTATCTGCGGCCTTCGACAAGATCAACCATGATATTGCAATAGCGAAGCTGGACAAACTCGGCATTCATGGACAACTTCTGCGCTGGTTTCGTTCCTACCTCGATGGAAGGCAACTCTAAATCAGCATTAAGGACTGTCTATCTGCACCATTCTACGCTACATCCGGCATACCACAAGGAAGCCATCTCGGTCCAGTAATATTCCTCCTCTACTTTAATGACGTCAATTTCACATTACAAGGACCCCGCCTTTCTTTCGCCGACGACATGAAAATTTTTCAACAAATACGGGATAAAACCGATGCCGAGCTTCTTCAGAGGGAACTGGACAGCTTTAGTACGTGGTGTGATCTAAACAGAATGGTTTTAAACCCGAGCAAATGCTCAATCGTTACGTTCACGCGGAAATGCCAACCGACTCAGTTTAACTACCATTTCTTCGGCTCGAGCATTCCAAGACACTCTCATATCAAAGATCTCGGAGTCATCATGGATTCGGCATTAACATTCAAACCACATACGTCATACATCGTGGATAAGGCATCACGGCAGCTTGGGTTCATCTTCCGAATAGCGAAAAACTTCAGGGACATATATTGTCTTAAATCGCTTTACTGCGCGTTGGTCCGCTCAACGTTAGAATGTTGTTCAGCTGTTTGGAATCCGTACTACCAGAACGGGATTGACAGAATCGAGGCTGTCCAACGCAGGTTCATACGCTTCGCCCTTCGTCATCTCCCATGGCGAAACAGATTTCAGCTGCCGAGCTATGAAAACCGTTGCCAGCTAATACACCTCGATTAATTCAGCATTCGGAGGGACTGCTCTCGAGCCCTGTTCGTCTCGGACTTACTCTCTGCCAGAGTGGATTGCCCTACAATCCTCGGACGTCTGGATCTTCAAGCCCACGTTCGAACTCTACGCAATAACTCCCTTCTGCGAGTTCCGTTCAGGAGAACCAACTATGGTTGCCAGAGCGCTGTTACCGGACTCCAACGAATTTTTAACAGTGTGGCGACGGCCTTTGACTTCAACAGGACGCGGAATGCGATAAAAGTGAAAATGTTGTCATCTACTTTTCCGGAGGTCGAACTACAAACTGGATAGGCCACTTTATCCCTCCGTATATGTTGTAAGCCTGCTAAGGATTACTCTTTCAAGCATTTTGCAACTGTACTCAACAGGCATATTAGCTTGTATTCTGAAAGATGTCTGGGGCTTTTATCGCTTCCAGATAGCGGCGAAGTTACCATCTTCGATACGCTTTTGCAACGCGGTCCTAAACATGTCCGGGCTCGTTAGTATTGCTGTTTTCAGAGCCACGTTGGGGATACCGTCTGGTTCCGAAACCTTCTTGGTTCTCAAGGCTTTTGCCACCACTATCAGTTCCTCGTTGGTTACCCGAGCTTCTTTGTTGTAGTCATATTGAGTTCTGCATTGCGTGGGCGGTCAAGCCGTCGGTTCATGTTGTGTTCTACAATGACTCTCATCCTCACCGGGCACCTCGCTGGAAGTGCTGCCAGTCTCCTTATTTTCGCCATGGCAACTCTATAGGCATCGCCCCATGGATTTTGATTAGCGTTGCGGTAAAGCTCGAATTCACTTTATTGTCACCTACCACTGTAGCATCAACCGGCAGTGTAGTGGCAGCTTGCCAAATCCAACAAGAACTTCATTGGACCTTTGTGAGCCTTAATGAAAGGTAGTATACTTTTCTCCATGCACTATTGCTTATATAGCTTGAAGTCTGTCGTTAACTTGGGAAAGAAAAGCTTGGTTTTGAATCCGCAGCTGCAAATTCCTTCCCAGATCATCAGTGTCCCTGTAAATTTTTTGGTGAAAACGGGCTTGAATTTGTTGGGTATCTCGTGCTGTAGCCAGGTAAAACTTTTGTCTGGGAACCAGAAAAAACGGGGTTTCGACATGAGTGTGTGCAGGATAAATTCTCTGTTCTCATCTTGTAACAACACGCTACTGGATTAATAAAGTGTCCGGTTTCTAAGTGCAACAGGATTTACCATCTATTGAACAGTTCAAGAAAGGATTTTTTACAATAGTTGATTATCCATATAAAAACTTTTCAAAAGAAGAATATCAGTCGATTCATTAGGTTATAACGATTCAAATTATGCAAAATAATTGGTGAAAAAACAATTGACCAAGCGGAATGGTGCTTTTGAAAAAGTGGCTGTACTTTTAATTATAAAGGTGAAATTCATTTTTTTGCTGACCCTCGAAAACTGTTCTACTGTAAATTTTTTGGACTTCACTTTCGGATTCCGCACACGATTTTACATTGAAAATGATCACCAGCTTATTTAGTTCAGAAATGCTGTAAATTAGTGTAATTAACATCAACTGCCACGGTGTGACTTCATACAGCAAGTAATCAAAATGAGTCGAACATTTAAACTAGGAGCCATTTCAAAAATATTTGCTTAAGTTCTTAATAGTATTGTAGTTTCTAAAAGCCAAAATTTTACTTAACGCATAATTGTCAGACACACACTTTTTTAGATCCTTAAGTTGTCACTCAAGATTTCTGTATTAGATGGAACTGGTAACAATTTGGCGGAATCAGCTCTTTTGGGATGAGCTAACTCCATTGTCGTTGCACCTTTCTTGCTACTATGCCAGATGACTAAATATGGCTAAAACGTAGCTAAACCGTCAAAGGACTAAATAAAATTCTTCCAAGTGCATGGGCTTATCCGTCGCAAAAATCTGGTTTTCTTGCCACAAGAATAGATCTCTTGCCAAATCATATTTTTTTCGTGACCTTATTCACGAAAACAAACTCGAATCTTCTAAGAACATTTCTGTGAGCCTTGTAGAATTTAAGGCCAGGGATTTGCTAGAAAGTATTACATATTTCATCGTCAAATACATCGAGTTTCATCAGCACGTGGTCGTACAGCCTACGAACCCGTGTTGTGAACGCTACTTATTATTTGAGACTGGGTTGTTTACTTGCTCGGTAACTTGTGTAGCATTTAGTTTTTTCATCAAATCGTAATCTGAGATACTGGGATCGGCCTTGGATTTTCGAATGACCTACGACAGCAGTTGGCAGTAAACGGGTAATGGGAAGCTGTGAGTATTTCCTCGTACATTTAAATCACTCTAACAAGCATTTTTTCCAGCTTCCAAGTTGACGCTGATGCATTTTGCATTATTTTACCGACCAGGGAGCAATTTGCCAGACAAAACGGCATATCGTCGCTGTTGTGCTATCTTTTGACAAGCGCCATTTTGCACATTTCGAGAAAAACGAGTTTGAAATTGAATATCATGAAAATTATAAATGGTAGAAACAATTCAGAGAAGACAATTGATGCTTCTACCTATTCTGTACTAATCTCTCAAATATTACGAAGATCGGTTGGCTATGTCGCGAGTTTTCACTAAAAATGTAAACAAAAGTCGCACTCACACGTGTCATAGGTGTGTATTGATGAAAAAATTTGTATGACGTGTCATAATCGTGCATGGAAAATTTTCCAAAGAAAAAAATCACCAATTATGAACTTTTATTCATATTTTTGGCTTCATTTGGTCTATAAACAATCGGTTAGATGCATTTTGAAAGAAATGAGTCAGGGAATCTAGGCAGAAGAGCCCTTCTAGACTCGTTCAACACGATCTTCTCAGAAGATACACTGGTCCACGTAGTTCCCATTCTCAAAAAATGATAGGGTACCCGTAGCTAGAGCAATTTAAGGCCAATCAACCTGCTGTCATGCACCGCTAAGACACTGGAGAGGATGGTAAACCAGTGACTGGAAAACGAGAAACTACTCGACCCACGCCAATTCGCTTGCCGGAAGGGATTCGGCACTGGAGCCCACCTTGGTTCCTTCGGACAAGTACCAGACAGTGCAAGGCCCAAAGGCCTCCACGCTGATATTGTCATACCCGACATTGCAAAAGCGTACAACACAGTTTGGCGCGAAGGCATCCTCTAACAACTTCTACGATGGGGTATACATGGGAACCTAGGCGTCTTCATCCTAAACTTCCGAACCAACCGTCGTTTTCGGATAGGCATGTGCGGCACACTCTCCGACGAATTCCGCGAGACCAGCGGAATGCCGCAAGGATCGATACTGCCGTAACCCTCTTCTTAGTTAGGATGAATTTGCTCTTCGTGTCTTCGTGTAAGCGAACGACATCATCTTGGTGACGCTCGTTCAATCCGCCTCAACGGTATAGTGGTTATGTTCCGGAAGGAACCAGTCTTCCTTGACCCTCGACCGGAAACTAACAATGATACCACACTTTCAGCGAATGAAGAAAGACTGTGAAAGAAGAACTGGTCCGGACCAGTTGCTCCTACAATCCCACAAACAATTATTGAACAGCGCTGAGCGTCGGTCGATCCCTTATCCACAGCAGAATCTTCTACGGGATCGAGCTGACTTGCCGAAACCTAGACAGACTCTCCACCATCCTCGGGTTCCTATACCACAGCGTGTGGCTAGACTCCAGTCTACTACTGAGTACCCGGGCCGAAGCTACCTGTGTTGAGCCCGGAGCACTACCCTGCGGCTTGAAAGCAGCTAGGGTGGCCTTCAAACGGGCACTATGCTACCTGGAGAAAACTTTGGGCGACGAATGTCCCCTTCTCGCTATTGCTTTCAACCTGCACCAAGAATTCATCAGCAACGACCTCCCAACCATCGCTCGTCTGCACTGGGTGAGACCGCGGGCCTTGTACGACCCTGGACCCAAAACGATAGCCTTACTCGCACGATAAAAGTCGGCGACCTCACCAGCAGCATACGGGTGATGCAAAGACAGCTAGTTCACTGAAGATACATCACAATCAAATCTTCACCGATGGCTCCAAAACGGATGACTGTGTAGAAGAGGGGATCAGCGGTTTAGGGAGCGGGCTCTACTTCCGCTTACCTCCCTCCTGCTCAGACGCACCGATACACCGACGGTCATCTTCACAGACTCGCTCTCGGTCCTGAGGGGCGTCGCTAGCGGGACCTCCAAACATCTCTTCGTTCAGGCCATCGTGACACTCTGATTACCATCTGCGAGGTCCGGGCCTCAGCGCCGTCAAGAGTAATACAGACGCCGAACGATTTACCTTCATCGACAGACGGGCCCGATCCCGGTTCAGATTGACATCATCAGGAAGTTCAATACCAGCTTCCAAAACGGATTCACTAACCACTGGTGGAAATTTCGAAATCACGACCAAAAAATCAAAGGCTCAACCGATACCTGGACCAACCGAGACAGTCAGAGTGAACAAGAAATACTCTCCCAACTCCGCGTGGAGCACACCCGAGTAACCCACGCACACCGTGTCCAGCGAGCCCGTCCTAGAATGTGCCTCCTGCAACACCCGGCTCACCGTCGAACAACTACTGTGCAACTGCCGAGAACGGCATCAGCACGACCTGACTGCAGGACAGGAAATATTCGAACCGAACCTATGTTCGAATACTTTCAAAGCGCGAAGCTTTGCGTTACTGGTTCGTATACACAAGCTTCGCATCACAATCGCTTACCATCGTAATTGCGAACATTTGGGCGATACTTTTGCATGCTCTTCGGCGAGGACAAATGAAGCTTCTTGTTCATTTCATTGATGTTCGGAAAGATATGTAAAAGCTTTTGCGTAGTTTTCGACAAACACGAGCTAAGCTCTTGGTTCGTGTGATCGATATTTTGAAACAGTTACACGGAGCTTCGAAACGAAGTTCGCGAACACAGAAAAAAGATTACCTCGAAGTATTTCAGAATCATGAACACCGAAAGATTATATCAATTTAGCATCGCGAGGGCCATCGCTAACATGTTCGCCGGACGATATTAGTTTTCTTTATTCTACTAGTTATGCAAAAAAGTATATTCTAGACAGAGGCCTTGTATTAAGGGTGGAATAGGTGAAAAATAATTGTGACAATGTGTAGCTTATGGATGCTGGGGTTAACTGAACAGTGACGTAACAAATTTATTTAAGATACCCTACTGATATATTACCAGTACGGATAAAATCAAGATTTCGTGACAGGGCGGGGATAAATTTTCAAATGAACTAAATTAGGGCTAGAAAATGAAGTTAAACACAATGTACACGGCGTATTGAGTGGGTCGCTTATGTTAGTCATGTTCCTATAGTCACCTACCAGTTATGTCAGTTTCTTGAGGATAAAGATATCGATATCCATTCAAAGGAAAAAATCGATTATCAGTTAAATAAATAACGTTATGATGTGTATGATGAATCCTAGAAATAAATAGGGAATGTCAATAAACTCGACCATTCCCGATTCATATTTGACAGTTCTGGTCGTTTTGTAAATCTTGTTTTCAACTAACCGTAAAACCATTTTGATTTAGAAGTATGTTTTAGAAGGGCGCATGTTTTTTCGTACACTTATTTAAAAAAACGCGTTGAATCCATCTACCAGTGTGATGAGACATTTTTTATAACTGTTTTTGAATATTATATCGGTTGAGAACTTTTAGAACATGATATTTCGAGAAATTTTGAAAGTGAAATTAAATCAGTTGTAAAGTTATAGAAAATGGCCTTTTAAAATGAACGGACAATTGAATTATTACTAATACTTTATGAATACATTATCTAAGTTCTTCATTCAATGCAATATGTATGCAAAAAGTTGAAAACTGGATTTCCCTTGAGAACTGAGCCTTTTTGGCCCAGTGTGTTGGCGATCCGAGAACTAGAACAGAAATTGTAACTCTTGGACCTCTGAAGCGCATGCGTACAAAATGCTATAGTCTAATATTTGTTTATAATCTGAGAAAATACAATATCAAAAGAAAAACTATATTGCACCCATTAAATTGTCCGTAGATGCTATTGGCCTAAAATTAACCCTGGTGGCGTAAATAATTGATTGTATGTTTTTAGTCTTCTTTCGAGATATTGGAAAATAATAAAAATCCTTCGTTCGTATTAAATGTTAATTTTTTTTTGATAGCAGTCCGAATTCAACAAACTATAGTTCACTCGAAAGATATTTGTATAAGTTTCCTGGCGATATATAGACTATTTGTCCATGTTGTGAGTTTTGACAGTTAATCTAAAAAAACTGCAAAAAAACTCTTTTTACACATACAAATATACATATCATGGATACTAAACATCAGAATCAAAACAAATTATTAACTTTCTATTCGAGTATCAGGCCTTTCATTTGAATTTTGTTTAGATAAAATAGGTTCAGCCATTACGGAGAAACACAAATGAGAATTTGTTACATACATACACACACATACATTGTCCCCAATCGTCGAGTTGAGTCGGTTGATGTATAAGATTCCGCTCTCCGGGCCTCACAAAACATACTGAAAGTTTGAGTGAATTCCAGACATTTCTTTTATAGGAAACTAGCTACTACCCATCGCGCGTTGCAGTGACATTCAACGAAATAGGAGTAAAACACAATTTGTTCCGAAGCGCCATCTGGCGGGCAAATAATCCCCAGCCAATAGCACACAACCACGCTCCATAACAAATGTCTACTACGTATAAATTTTGACGGCAATCGGTTAAGCCGTTTGGGAGTCTATAAATCATATACATACAAATTTTGACTTTATATATATATATATATATATATATATATATATATATATATATATATATATATATATATATATATATATATATATATATATATATATATATATATATATATATATATATATATATATATATATATATATATATATATATATATATATATATATATATATATATATATATATATATATATATATATATATATATATATATATATATATATATATATATATATATATATATATATATATATATATATATATAGATAAAATAAATATATAAATAATAATATAGATATAGATAGATAGATAGATAGATAGATGTAAAAAAGTACAAAAACCATCGAACATGCAGCAAAACTTTTTTAAATTAGTAGCATATAATTAATCTTTCTTAGTTAAAACATAAACATTAAAAATGCATTTTTTTTAAATAAAAAAAATACAGGGGACCCCAAATATTTCTTTCTTTTATTTTTTATTAGTAAAAGTCAAATAAGGGAAGATTACATCATGGAGAAGATAAACCAAATTTTGTCCTTTTCAGAATTGTTTTTGGATTTCCAACAAAAAAAAATCACTAGAACATTGTTTGTAAGTTCTTTGCGTTTCTCCATCAGTAATTAGTTAACAAATACAATACAAACAAGTTGGAATATCAAATAGAAATATTCATATTGATTGGGTTATAGATAATTCAGAGATTTCCACAAAAAATTGGGTGCCGATAATCGATTTTAGTAACCTTTTTCAAAACTAAACCAAAAAAAAAAAAAAAAATTGGGGCGAAAATTTCGTCGCCATTCAATGTTGAATCACAATATGTATAGAATAAATTCACTTCGTAAATATTCAATGCGCATATTTTTCGATCGATTTACTTCTTTCTACAACACTAAGCAAATGGTAAAAAAAACTTTTGAGTAGATTTTAACTTGTTCAAAAAATATTTTGGTTGTAGAACAGAACATATGAAACTGTTTGCTTCAGTTATCGGTACAAAAATAACGTGCGAATATGATACACAAATAAAATTTGTCAGTATGACCATATCTGCTTTCTGTCAAAAGTTACATATGGGTGCCGAGAACCGGCCACTTTACCCTAATATTAAAATATTTTCTTGGTTTAATCAGTATCAGTGAATTTTTCTTCTTGCATTGCTACGTCAACTATCTATCTATTGTGTTGTTCGACATATTAACTTATCTAGAAAAACGATACTGCACAAATTGTAACCTTTCAAATAGAACGCGAAATCGTCGATCTGATTTACGCATATAAATTCGTTCGATAACTAGCGCTGGTATGGGAATTGATAATATAAGGTGTACACTAGACTGGTTCTATTATTGACTTTTAGGTCCACCAGGCTCAACTGATTCCTTTTATGGCCCTTAGTAATTGTGCAAATTTTGGTACCGATCGGTTGTGTCTACGGACCGTCCAAAAATTTCAAAGTTTATATGGAAATTAGTATGGAAAATC
Source organism: Topomyia yanbarensis (assembly GCF_030247195.1). Classification (NCBI taxonomy): domain Eukaryota; kingdom Metazoa; phylum Arthropoda; class Insecta; order Diptera; family Culicidae; genus Topomyia; species Topomyia yanbarensis. The sequence continues at coordinate 469,469,365 of NC_080671.1, forward strand.
GGTTGACATAGAAAATAAGTTCTTAAAAAATCAGCTAATCAATCAATTAATAAGAACATTATATATTTCTAACGGGATTCTTCTACTGAACCAATTCGTGGAACAGAGTAAGTATGTGAAAATTCGGTGAGAAAAGTTATTAGCTAAAAAAGCAGCATGGCTTCAAAACAAGTGGAATTTAATATTAATCATAGCAGCCCTGTTTGAATAGCTACATCGCTATACAAGTGTAAACTAGACTTGCCAACCAATGCTCGCGTGAGGTAGAAGCAGTTATTGAAACAGGGTTGCTATGATTAATGATAAAATCCACTTGTTTTGAAGCCATGCTGCTTCCTTAACTAATAACTTTTTCAGCGAATTTTCACAAGCTTACAATGTTCCACGAACATGTTCAGTAGAAGGATACCTTTAGAAATGTATAGTGTTCTCAATAATTGATTGATGAGGTGATTTTTTTAAGAATTTATTTTCAATGTTCACTGATTTTCCATACTAATTTCCATATAAACTTTGAAATTTTTGGAGGGTCCGTAGACACAACCGATCGGTACCAAAAGTTGCACGATTACTTAGGGCCATAAAAGGAATCAGTTGAGCCTGGTGGACCTAAAAGTCAAAAATTGAACCAGTCTAGTGTACACATGTCAAAAAACTAAGGTAGCCATGAAAACAAAACTATCGAAGTAAATCGAAGCCTTTGGAAAACGACATAAGAGCAAAGTTCAAAACGGTTCACAAGTCATTCGCTTATCATTTGAGTTTTTGGCACAATACAATACGGAATTCTGATAGAACTTACCAAATGATGTTGAAGATCTGCAAACAAGGTAAATATGTGTCATCATAATACATAACAAAGTCAGTACACGCCGATAAAAGATTCATGAATTTATACATTTATTAATAAAATAGACTAAATCGTATCTGATTCATATGAAAATTATTTACAATAATAATCAACCCTATCGCCTAGGCCTACGACGCTTAATAATACAAAAAACGAATCGATTCATTGTTTTAATCCTTCCTCATCGATAACAACATTTTTTCTCATAGTTCAGGTCTTCTGCTTCACGGGGCTCGGAACAAAATCTTTCTCTCTTTCTCTATCATTTGGGAGGGCAACCGAAATTTGATTACAGATATTTCCATTATTATTTTAAAGTTAACCTAAAATATGTAGTTTTTAAACAATATCTATTCATTTTCACCAACGTTTTTTTTTTCAATAATCACTTTCAATTCCGAAACAGAAGACCTCGTCCTCGTCCATCTCTTCGGATTAACTTAACATTTTGCGCGCCCCATTCAGAGCGTACGTTTTATATACTTAAATTGAAGTCTCTTCTTTTGTTGCGGGGGTTTAACAAATGATCTTATCGACTAAACGCGTTTTATGCAGCGAAGATTTACTGGATGGGGTAGGCTGCTGATATGGCTCTCTTCTTCAGGAGTGAAAAAAATTGGTTCTTCTGTAAAGTTTCCGTGATGCTGATAATGAATGATGAAGTTTTGTTTCGATTTGATATTTGCTGCTTGTTTTCCGTCTATGGTTTTTTTGTGTTCGCACTCGATCGGTGATCCCTATTCGAATTTAATACTGATATTCGTTCAAGTTGGGTTTCGTTTTCTTCGAGCTCAGTTGGAGGAATTTTATTCGTCTTGCATAGAAACAAAACAAAAATCACATTGAATTCGAGTACACAACTTTGCTTCGATTTTGTTGCTGCTGTAGGCTTTTCCATAAATATGTACTTTTTTAAGTTTAAGAGCGAAATTTCCGTCACATAAATAAGTAGTTTAAAAAGTGTGTATTTACGCGTATTTCCACCTGATATGACGAATTAGTTAGTCTGTTTCAGTTTGTTTGTGATAGTTTAGTTCAACGATAAGTAATACTGTTTTTTTTTGGTGGAAACATTTTTCACCTTTGTTTTCCATTAACTTTTCTCATAAATTGACATGTATTAATTGCGAGACCGCTTGAATGATCGATGTTATTAACCTTGTTTTGTGTCTAGATTTTCATTCTTCTAAGTAGCAACTTAGGATAAACTTTTCTCCAAGCACCTGGTCTCGGATCGTATCTTTAAAACTTAGAAACAAATTTTACATTTATTTACAGAACCGTATCTTACAGTTTGATTTGCACCCTCTCTCACTCCATCTCCATTTTTGACTCGCTCACTCTGAATGGCACCCAGTGCTATTAATATTTTCCCCCTTCACACGTCTTCCCACCCACCGAATGGTTGTAATCTTGCAAAATTTACAGCTTCTCATTTTATATCTTTGGCATTCAATTTAATCTAGAAAGTGTTTGCTCTCTCTTTCTCTCTGTCTCGCTAGTTTGGGAGGGGTGGATTGGAAGTGGGTTTACTTCTTCATTAAAATCTAAAACGTAATATAAAAGCCACTAAGATACGTGATTCGCCATCCGACACCCCGGGCGGCCAGCTACTGCGAGATACTGATAGTTTTTTTTGTGTCCTATTTCTGCGCTCCTCGTGGATGAAGTTATCTTCCGATCGAGGACCTTGGCGACACCACCAACGAGGCCACTGACGACGACGACGAGTTGAGTAGCACCAGAAGCAGCGATGGCAGCAGCAACAGAAGCACGTTGGTAGCGGCAGAAACATTGGCCATAAATCTCCGCCGGTGGTTGCTGGAGCTGGAGTTGCTTTCTGGCATCGCCGGAAGAATAGATAAAAGAAAAGAAGAAGAAAAAATGTCCTTATTGCGGTGTCTTTTCGCGAGGATACGAGGCAGCATCCGGAAACCGGAAAGGTCAACTATAATCCATGTGCCCGCTAGCTAACTGCCTCATCGCAAGAGGTTGACATTCATTTGGCATCTGGCTTAGAGAGTATTTTATTGCTGCAAGTAGGAATGTACGAGAAAATGTCTCGTGGATAGAACAAGCGCTTCGTTCGACCGTTTGAAACGAATAAATTTTCACAGCCTACTGTAGAGTATCATTTGTACCGGGCGTGTTTGCAACTAGGCATGACAGCGCAATAAATGAAACTAGGGGTTCGATGATTGGTGGAAAACCAGTTTAATCAACCTAACGTTTACTATATCACATATTACATAGATTTTTTTCTCAATTTGTTTATTTGATAAGGCACGTATGCGTTAGCTTAAAGGTGCCATTTTTTCATTGTTTTACATTTTGAATTTCTTAAAACTAGGGGGATACACATTTCAATATTATTTTGTTTTATATAATAAAACTAAAAAAAAAACTACAGCTAACTTATACATATAAAAGAGGGTATAATATAATATTCGTAAGATTTGGGGGACGGGTCATTTGTGTGTTCTTTGTATAGTAATTCACTTTATGATTTTTAGAAGGGAGATTGTAGAAAAAATAATTATTAACTAAGCGGAACATTTTACAAGCTTATTAACTAGAGATAACTAGAAAGAGTGGTTCAAGATTAAGGGGAATTAATTAGGACTATTTTAAAGTAGTGGTACTGTTGCGCATTTCCTAACGAGATTAAATATTGTTCAACTAAAACTAGAAGATAGGGGGGCACATAAATTTTGGGAAGATATTCAAGGGGAGAAGGGGGTGAAGTCATACATCTGTGTATCAGAGACATGGGAGGGTGGGTGGACAAGGCTGAAGGGGGGGGGGGGGGTTGAGATATAAACTTTCAGCTTCCGGCATCAGGAATTAACGGCCAGGATTACAGATTCGAATGGATTGATCAACTAACACTAGAAGATAGGGGGGCACATAAGTTTTGGGAAGATATTCAAGGGGAGAAGGGGGTGAAGACATACATCTGTGTATCAGAGACATGGGAGAGAGGGTGGACAAGACTGAACGGGGGGGGGGGGGATATAAACTTCAGTTTCCGGCATCAGGAATCAACGGCCAGGATTACAGATTCGAACGGATGTATCAAGTATTGGGACGCCGGGCGGTTTTCCTCGAGCCGGCAGGGGTTCCTCCAGACGATTTCGTAGTACGGCTCAGATACGGATCGGGAACACACTTCTGGGAATGATAAGAGAAAAGATAGGGGCATTTAAATTTGGATATTGATGGTTTTGAGGAACGTGTATATAAGGGACATGTAGAGAATATCGCGGCTTGCTAGTACATCTCGAACCGGGACATTGGGTGATCTTCCTCGGGCCCGAAGGGAATCGAATAGTTGAGATCTGGCAGAACAGTACTCGGCGCATGCCCAGACAACATGTTCGATTTCGTGATAACCGTTGCCACAAGCGTAGATACCGCTATCCACGAGCCCAATACGCCGGAGATGTGCGTCCAGCGTATAGTGATTGGACATGAGCCGAGACATCACGCGAATGAAATCCCGACCCACATCCATCCCCCTGAACCAAGGTTTCGTCGATACCTTAGGGATTATCGAATGTAGCCACCTTCCCAGTTCACCATTGCTCCATGATGTTTGCCAACTTTCGAGGGTTCTCTGATGAGTAATACTGAAAAATTCGCTGAAGCTAATTGGTCTTTCATATATGTCACCTTGCAAAGCGCCCGCCTTAGCTAAAGAGTCCGCTTCTTCATTACCTGGAATGGAGCAATGCGAGGGAACCCAAACTAAGGTAATCTTGTACGATCTTGCAGACAAAGCACGCAGGCGCTCCCAGATTTTCCCCAGAAAATATGGAATGTGCTTTCTAGGTTTCATTGAACGGAGAGCCTCGATTGAGCTGAGGCTATCCGAGACAATAAAGTAATGATCGGTGGGCAAAGTATCAATGATCCCAAGGGTATACTGAATAGCAGCAAGTTCTGCGACGTAAACTGAAGCAGGATCATTGAGTTTGAATGAGGCGGTGAGGTTTTGATTGAATATACCGAAGCCAGTAGAGCCGTCGAGGCTTGACCCGTCGGTGTAAAACATCTTGTTGCAGTCGACTTCTCGAAATTTACTATGAAAGATGCTTGGGATCACTTGCGGGCGTATGTGATCCGGGATTCCACGAATCTCGTCTTTCATGGATGTGTCAAAGAAAACAGTTGAATCAGAAGCATGAAAGAGATTGACACGGTTGGGATAGTAGGAAGAAGGATTGATATTTTGTGCCATGTAATCGAAGTACAAGGACATAAATCGGGTTTGAGAATTGAGCTCGATAAGCCTTTCGAAATTTGCAATTACTAACGGGTTCAAGATATCGCATCGAATGAGCAATCGATAGGAGAGTTCCCAAAATCGATTTTTCAGCGGAAGGACGCCCGCCAGCACTTCTAAACTCATCGTATGTGTCGAGTGCATACAACCCAAAGCAATACGCAAACAACAATATTGGATTCGCTCTAGTTTGATGAAATGTATGTTCGCAGCGGAGCGGAAACAAAAACTCCCGTACTCCATCACCGACAATATTGTTGTTTGGTACAGCCTGATCAGGTCTCCTGGGTGGGCACCCCACCATGTTCCGGTTATTGTACGGAGAAAGTTGATCCTTTGCTGGCACTTCTGTTTCAGATACCTAATGTGACATCCCCAGGTTCCTTTAGAGTCGAACCAGACCCCGAGATATTTGAAAGTTGAAACCTGAGCAATAGTTTGATCCATTAATTGAAGCTGTAGTTGCGCTGGTTCACGCTTCCTTGAAAATACGACTAGCTCAGTTTTCTCAGACAAATTGTCCAAGGTATCTTGCAATGGTCCTTGCAGATCGACGGCTTTGGGACCTGTAATAGAGACCACACCGTCATCTGCAAGCTGCCTTAGCGTGCAGGAATTGACAAGACATTCGTCAATGTCATTCACGTAAAAGTTATAGAGAAGGGGGCTTAGACATGAGCCCTGGGGAAGACCCATGTAGCTAATTCGTGATGTCGATAAATCACCATGCGAAAAATGCATATGTTTTTCAGACAGCAAGTTTAGCAAAAAGTTGTTTAAAGTCGGTGAAAGACCATGCTGGTGCAGCTTCTCAGAAAGAATTTTGATAGAAACTGAGTCAAAAGCCCCCTTTATATCTAGGAAAACTGATGCCATCTGCTCTTTGCTAGCATAAGCCATTTGAATTTCTGTTGAGAGCAACGCAAGACAATCGTTCGTCCCTTTGCCTTTGCGGAAACCAAATTGTGTATCTGACAGTAAGCCATTTGCTTCAACCCAATTATCGAGGCGAAACAAGATCATTTTCTCGAACAACTTTCGGATACAGGACAGCATCGCAATCGGTCGATACGAGTTGTGGTCGGAGGCTGGTTTTTGAATGGCAATGACCTTCACTTGCCTCCAGTCATGAGGGACAATATTATCCTCAAGAAACTTATTAAATAAATTCAACAAGCGTCTCTTGGCAGAGTCTGGCAGATTCTTTAACAAGTTAAATTTGATTCTGTCTGGCCCTGGGGCTTTATTGTTACATGATAAGAGAGCAAGTGAGAACTCCACCATCGAAAACGGTGTTTCGTTCGCGTTATTGTGAGGGGACGCGGCGCGGTAGATCTTCTGTGCCGGGGCGGAATCCGGACAAACCTTCTTGGCAAAATCGAATATCCAACGGTTTGAATATTCCACGCTCTCATTGGTACTGTTTCGGTTTCGTAAGCGCCGGGCCGTACTCCAAAGAGTGCTCATCGATGTTTCTCTCGTTAGTCCGTCGACGAACCGGCGCCAGTAGCTACGTTTTTTGGCTTTTATCAAACTCTTCATGCGCGTTTCCGCCATCGCGTACTGTCGGTAGCTAGCTGGCAGCCCGTCGTCCCGGAAGGTCTTATACGCAGCGGCCTTCTCCGCGTACACGTCTGAGCACTCTTTGTCCCACCATGGATTGGGAGGACGCCCGCGTGAATTCGCGTCTGGTACGCGTTTAGTCTGAGCTTGAATCGCGGTATCGAGAATCAAGCCAGCCAGGAACCCGTACTCTTCCTCCGGAGGAAGCTCTTGAGTGCACTCGATTTTGTCGGATATCGCGGACGCGTAGCTCTTCCAATCAATATTTCGTGTGAGGTCATACGAAACATTGATTGTATTCGGTGGCCCTGAACCGTTAGCAATATTAATTACGATTGGCAGATGGTCGCTGCCGTGGGGATCAGAGACTACCTTCCACATGCAATCTAACCGCAGCGATGTCGAGCAGAGGGACAGATCTAAGGCGCTCGGTCGCGCTGGAGGGGCAGGAATCCGTGTCATTTCACCCGTATTCAAAATAGTCATATTGAAGTTGTCGCAAAGCTCATAGAGTAGGGTAGATCGATTATCGTCATGAAGGCAACCCCATGCCGTGCCGTGGGAGTTGAAGTCACCTAAAACTAGCCTCGGTGCGGGGAGGAGTTCCGCAATATCGCAAAGCCGTCGGTGGCTAACTGAGGCTCTAGGGGGGATGTAGGTGGAAGCAATGCAAAGTTCTTTGCCTTTAATTCTGGTTTGGCAAGCGACAACTTCAATGCCTGGTGTCGAGGGGAGGTCGATCCGATTGAAAGAATAGCACTTTTTGATCCCCAAAAGTACTCCTCCGTAAGAGTCTTCTCGATCCAAGCGAATAATATTAAAATCGTGGAAGTGTAGGGTTATTTCTGAAGTGAGCCATGTCTCGCATAGGGCAAATGCATCGCATTTCAAATTATTTAGTAAGATTTTAAACGAATCGATTTTCGGGATAATGCTTCTGCAATTCCACTGTAGAACAGTGATTAAATCCTTGACCTCGTTCGATGAATTAGCCATCGAAGGATACAATCGCTGAAAGGAGGGGCCATTTCGCAGTGAACTGCATCAAGAATGTTTTTACTGCGGGGAGAAAGCTTATCAAGATACTTTTAAGGGGGTCAGAAATGTTTAACGCTGTAAGAATACGGTCCACAATGTCAGAGAAATTTATTAAGCCAGCACTGTTTTCTTTCTCTGGCTGAGATATGGGAACACTTGGGGTTTTTGATGTTCCTGGAAGTGCTGGGAACTCCTTTTCTGAGCTCAGGTTACTGAGACCGGGAGCGACTTGCTTCGGTTTTGCACCAGTACTTCCTTGAGTGGTTATTTTAGGGGGACCATGAAGAGACACCTTCTGGCCTTTACGACGAAGCTTGGAAGAGGAAATGTTCTTCCTTTTTCTACTACTTCTAGGCACAGCAGAAGATGTTCCCTCCTGGGGTTCATCACAGTCGCCTTCGTCAGTAGACAAGTTGGTAAAGATGTTCGTAGAGACAGGTGGCGTAGCTATCTTAAGCATTTCTGCAAAAGATCGCTTAGAGCGTCCCTGAAGGGAACGCTTAAGATTTTCCTCGCGCTGTTTGTACGCGGGGCATGAAGGGAGATCATGTGGGTTTCCCCCACAGTAGAGGCACTTTTCGACATCTCTACCACAGGAATCATCCGCATGATTCCCACCGCATTTCCCACAGCGGGCTTTATTGCTACAATGGGAGGCTGTGTGTCCCAATTGTTTGCAATTAGTACAGTTCATGACCCGCGGCACAAAGAGGCGAACAGGTAGACGAACCTTGTCAAAAAGGAGGTAATTAGGCAGGGCAGAGCCGGCGAAGGTCACCCGATAAGAGTCTGAGTTGACGTATGTTTTCTTCCCGTCAGCTGCGACTGATGCTGAATGCAAACGTTTGCATTCCAGTATCTTCACTGGCTTAAGCATGGGGTCTTTGAAACAGCCAGTCCCATATTTTAGCAGGTCCTCGCAATTCAGACTCGAATCGGAAACGACCCCACTGACTTCAACCCTGCTAGCTGGAATATACACCCTGTATTCCCTCGTAAAGGGCTCGTATCCAGCAATATCGTTTGCCTGAGTTGAACTGTTAACCACCACCCGAAGCTTATCAGGCCGAATTTTCGATATTTCTGTCACGGCCGAATACCGATCCGTCAGAACTCGAGAAATCTGCAACAGATTCAAACACTTTTTTTCTTTGGTCCGAAAGAAGATCACAAATGGCCCGGTGGCCGAGCTCGGATATACCTTGAGCCGGGGAGCCGATTTTATTTCGACGTCCATCTCACCTTGAGATGAACCGCCGTCAGGGGAAGTCATTTTTGCACGGGCCTATTGCCCAGTGCACGTTATTAAGACAACCAAGAAGGGGAAACGAAAACTAATACTTAGCTTGTGTATGTAACGGTATCCAGACGGCTTACTAGAAGAACACTGTTTCACTTCACTGACCGGCTAACGGTACTCAGAAACAGAAACACAAAAGAAGGGAAAAAATACTGAAACCTCAACTAGGCGCAGAGTGTGTAAATAACCTTGAACGCGGATTAACACTATTTGTCGCTATAGAGTGTACGGACCGATGACAAAAGACTTCTATCTCGACTGAGTGACATATTACATAGATATATTACATTGTGAAAATGATATTAAATTTCTTTTACTCTTTTATTCGTAATATTCAGATTTCTATAACCTCATAACCATAAGAGGAGTCTGTACATGCGTCGCTCTATACATTAAAACTGTAAACATAACACTATCGGTCATAGATATGAATTCGTTTCATTGAGTATTGCAATACTTATACTGAATTTAGCAGCACTGCCCTAAAAGTTTGGCATAACCTAAGTATACATAGATAAGTTAAAGACCGTGTATACCTTTGCATTTCCATACTTGTCACAGGGAGGAGTTTTTGTTAGTAGGGTTCCAGTGGCGTAGTAAGAAAATTTTTCGGCGGGGGGATATGATTTTTTTGTATATATACAATATATGCATTCATACATATGTTTTTTAGTTTTTTAGAGAGCATAAAAATGTTCAAACCCAATATGAGCTGGAAAAAAATGTACAAAAACCAACAACTCAAAGAATGGGTTTGGATAGCCACCCTACCCACTAATACAACTACATTACTTCGGGAAGAGGTTTTTTATCTGCACAGCACACACTGCTATCCAACTACTTAGTAATTAGTTCTTTCAGTAGGGTTACAGCACCCATCCTCGACAGACTACAAGTTTTCGACCATCCACACAACGTGGAAATTTCTGTATGGTAGTAGGAAAGCTAGCTGTGGTTCGAGAATTAGTGCTCTTTCTCTACCAGGGCAACCTAGGCGGCAAACTTCCGACTGTTTAATTTACTGAGCCCTTCGGTTCCCTTATGCCATTTAGTACCACTTCCTAGTTGAGCTTCCAACCTTATCGCTAACTACTCAGGTGCCGAGGTTAGTTCGGCGATTCCGGTGGAGTAGGGCGTCCGGTTTGCTGGAGTCCCGGCGCCACTGGTGGTGTCTCGTCGCGGTCTACTCAGTCTAGTCCCTAGCGCTGATGGAGAGTTTTCTGGCGAAGTAAGTTCTCCCAATACCGATTCTTCTTAGATTTTCGCTATATTTATATCGGGCTAACCGGTGGGGTTTCGTGGTCGGCTTAACAATTCCAGATGGAGTGTGGCGTCCGGTTTGCTGGCATTTAGACGACCCATACTCGATGCTCTGTTACAGTCTACTCGACTAGTCCTCAGCGGTGAATCTAGCTTATTCCTGCGGAGTTCCCTGGCAGTGATTGTTCTCCCGAAACCGCTACTCGATGTTCATCACGCCGTTTCCGCTGTAAGACGGTAATGATCTACATCATAACTCTGTTGACTGCGTTCCAAGTCTTTACGGCGATGTATTGTCCCATTCATGCTGCCACATCACAATCGAATCGATTCTCATCGTCTTCCTCACGTTTCTGGCGTTTGATTGATTGTAGCACTTGATATCCTCAGCCAGACAGCCAGAGCGATGCAGATGGGGATCCTCTCGGCGATAACACATACTGCCTCCGAATATATTATTCTGTACGCAATCGCAACTCGTACGACCACCAGCCGGAACGTCCTGTTTAGCTTTTCGCGGTTCAGCTTGGTGTTCAGCGCCGCACCTCAGGCAAGAACCCCATATCGCAGTATCGTTGACGAAACACTAGATAACAGACCGACTTTTCGCAGCTGTAATCACCGTGGTTGTTAAAGCTCAACCGGTCTTCGATTATCACTCCCAATTGCTTCAGTACACGCTTCGATGCAATCACGTGCCCGGTTATCGTATCCGCTGAACCGCTGTGCAGTTGCTGGCCAACAACACATCCGTCCTGTGGCGAGGTATTTGCAGCTTGACCCCGTTCATCCAGCTGTCGAATGCGTCTAAGGTGTCCTTCACCGACACCTCCATTTCTTCAAGTGTCTCACTCATAACCGTTGGTGACGCGTCCTCCGCGAAATGCACAATTTTCACTTTCCCAGGCAGCCGCTGTGTTAGGACCCCATCGTATATCCCGTAAGGAACCCCCGCTGCGACTCGCATTGACTTCTGCCCTTCGTTCGTCTCGTACAGCAGCACTTTACACTGGAAGCTCTTCAGGATCTGGCTCATTCTTCTGTGCAGCGCTGCGACATTGGCCTGTACGAGGCTGGATGGCCCAGTGACTTCCCTAACTTTGGCAGCAACACCAGCTTCTGTACCATTCACATTTCGGGGAAATTGCCGTCATCTAAACACTTCTGCAGTAGCATCCTGAACATTTCCAGATATGCCAGGATCGCTGCTTTCAGCGCCACGTTTGGTATTCCATCCGGACCGGGGAATTTCTTTGATTTTAGTCGCATCGACGCTTCTTTGAGCTCGTCGTTAGTCGCTTGCCACTCGGCTGTGTTTGCCCCTTCTTCTTCTCCGTACGGTGTCGGTGACCATGTAATCGTGCTTCGGGAAGAAACCCTCAACGATTATCTTTTGCTTACCCGGACATATTTCAGCTGGTATCGACGGGCCCTTCGTCATGACGACTCAGTACGCGTCCCCCAGGGATTGGCGTCTACTTCGTAGCACAGCTACTTATGGCAAACTGGCTTGGTGAGCTTGATCTCCCTAGCGTCCCTAGCTTCTCGGAACCTCACTTACGCTCGTCTCTCACTCTCCAATCCTGCTCTCTGAGCTCGCCTTCTGGCTCTAAGACAAGCAGCGTGTAGCGTACTGAGCTACTTATTTAACCAGCAAGCTGCACGCCATCTACTGCTTGGCTCCAGTTTTCGCTGCATTGTAACATCACAAGCAGTCACAATCCTTCTTGTTACATCAGCCGCATCAACGTACTTGACTTCGCTGTTAGCCGAAGTGACTCAACAAAGAGGTTTTTACACTTTAGCTTGCCGCTCGTCCTTCTTTGTGTTGCAGCAGGGTTCCATTGGTAGCGAATCGCCTGGTGGTCGCTATGGGATACTTCTCGCACACTCTCCAGTCCTTGTTCGCCGTCAGTCAAGGACTACAGAATGTGGCGGAATTTCTCTCGGTACCGATATCCGTTTGGTGAACCAATAAGCTCCCAGTGTTGTCACTATACCAGGAGCCATTTAGCTTTCCGCTTCGCCGCGATCTACTCGTTGTAGTCCTCGGCGGTAGAGCTAGCCTCCACATCGAGCCGACCGGTAGGTGTCGAGGTCTGTCGCCTATTTTCACTAAAAGGAAATATTCTCGCAAGATAACTTTTGTACATGAAACTTTGAGAATTTCATTTAAAGAATTAAGCAAATTTTTGTTGAACATATTGAACATATTTTTAGCATTTCCTATTTTTTATTCTCGTGGAAACAGGATAGTCCAAGAACAATAAAAATAATAAAAGGGTTTCAGCGTAAAAAAAAAACATTTCCTTTGCGATTTTTTTAGAACTTTGCGTAAAGCGAATTGATCAAAAGTTTCGTGCATTACAGTGTATCATTTCAAAAACATTCTGTAAATTTTCTATGCAAAAATATCGATAAAAATTAAATACAGTGAAACAAACTCATATTCGTACACCTCTAGTGTATGTATTTAAAATTGTTTCATAAATGTTTGCGCTACTTAATATAGGTATTGTTTTGTAAATGTGGTAGTAGAATTATCTTCTGTCATTTTCATACCATTTGTAATCTAAAGTGTGCAAGTTTCCGTACACTACACATAAAAAATCATTACTTGGTGTGAAAATGGCACAATTTCATATTCGTACACTTTTGAAAAGTCATTTAATTTGTAATTTAAGACCTGTTATTTCTTTATTTTTTTTTTGTTTTACCTTGAAAAATAGATTTTAGAACTACAGAAAAGTGTCCATTGGCACAGTTTCCTCAACACTAGTTTAATAAATTCCCTCAAATTAACGTAATGGTTAAAAAAAGTAAACTAACTGCCAATATGGGATGGAAACTAATTATTACTCACCAAAATGAAGCTAAATCACTTAATAAAATCTTTGAAATTGTTCAAAGGTTGCATCCAACTATTTAACATGTTGTTAAAAACTTTGATGTGGCGAAATACAGAACAGATATTGCGAAAAACTTGAACTGTAAAAAATTTACGATGATGGGTAAACGATTTTTAATTACAAAAAATCGAGTAATTAATGTTATATACATGGTAAATAAATTGAATCATAGCATTTAAGTATAAGTCTGCTCTGGTACGGCTCTTAATGTACGGAGAACGGACAATTACAATGCCTGTGTTCTGAGCAAGAAGCTGTTCATCCATGAGAAGAACAAAGAATTGATTTTTATACACTAAACAACTTTATTGGAATACACCAAATTCTTTTTTTTGCACGGGGGATGCGTTCCGTGCAAAAAAAAACCGTGCAAAAAAAATCCGTGTTATTTTGAGAAACCGTGTAAAAAATCTGAATTTTTTTATTAACAGCTATTTGGTTACCGTATTTAACAATGAATACTGTTGAACATTTTAAATGCACAAGGGGGCTGTCAATGTGCCCAGTAGAAGTGTTTTAATTTTTCGAGGAGGTTTTTTTTAGAAAAATGTAAGTTTTTTTATTCGTTAAAAGAAGTTATTGTCCGTTGAAAAGCAATAGTTAAAACGGTAAAATGTTTCAACTATTTAGAATTAGTTAACTTTTTGTAGATTACACTGTGCTACAGCGATTTTAAATTTTTAAAATGAACTAGTATAGCAAATGCAATACAAATTTGATAAGAAATATTGTTCGATTCTGGGACAACAATATCAAAATTGTCATTTTTGCGTTTTTTTCATGTAAATGGTTATCTTCTCATTAAAAGAATTTTCATGAAAAGTAAAAAAAAATCATTTTGATACAAAGACTCTCTTGCGCAATTGAAATGTCAGAAATTGTCAATTTTCAACGGCCTATTGATTGGCTTTTACTTAATTAAATACTCTTTCCTGATAAGAGGCCGCATTTGCCATTTTGCAATTAAAATTTCCAAAACTGCACTTTGATGAAAAATTCTTTACTGAAAAGCTGAAAATTCGCTATTTTACACTTAGCGAATCTAGTTTTTTTAACGACTGCAACCTGTGCCTGGGTGGATATCGGTCCATCCCGCGAGGCAAACTTTGCAAAATCGTACGAAATGGCGACTATCTGCCAATTAAACACCGATCTTTAGGAGGACGAGAAAGTTTTGTGCATGTGTGTCTCAAAAAGTGTGATGTCCTCCAATTTGTCTAATTCTGAAAAATTTTCGCCTGTCAGTGCGTTTGAGTCGTCTATATCTATACTAAACCAATTTAGAATTAGAACCGCCTTATGTCTTGTTCCTATTCTTTTATTTCGTCTTCTAGGTCTGAAGCGGATCAATCGACTATTAATAAATATGATAAAAGATGCCAGCAGTATTGGCCCTTATTCGCAAATACTTTATTCACTACAGCTGTGCTATATTTCTTCTCGATCTTATAACAGAACTTGAAAATCTCTGTTCTAAATAGTCGATATTGTTAGTTGTTATGATGTACCAATAAGCTAGAGTAGTGACAATATTTTTCAGTTCCACAGATACAATCTCCCTTTATTGGATACTTCAGAGTTATTCGCATCTGCTCTCGGAGACCACCAATCCTCCAAACGACTCAATCTGCTCGAACCGAATGCACATTTATACCACTGAGCATTCAATTCGAACATATCACACCGAGGAAGCGATTTCTTATTTCCAAGAACCAAAGGTCGAGTGAAACAATCAACATTCTCGCAGGTGCCAGTCCTGCACACCTTCTTGGAACCAGCTAACATACCCAAGCTCGACAGCTAGCAGAAGTCACATATATCTCCATCCAAGCGAAGTGATCAATTCACTTGTAAGTAGGACCACTCATCTACAAACCAGTCATGAACACATCCGTACCAACGAGAATGGATCATACCAGACGAAGGCCACAGGTCCAGAACCAACTTGTCCCATCTCAGTAAAAAAATAGACTTGTGCCTGTCCCTAACTCTTTGAAAGCTCTATTTAATCAGAGATCACTAATTGGTTGGTAAAAAGAAACATCAGTCGTTATCTACTCAGAACAAACAATACGTATTGCGTATCCCTGCATATTAAAATCTCTGCTATCAGTTTCCAACTTATCAAACTGAACAAGCAAAATTAATATACTTTGTGTAGTGGCACTACCCGGGGGAACTTGGCCATATACCAATTGCTCCATTGCCAATGCGATGTGATATATGAATCGGAATATTATTTGATGATATCTAAAAAGCATACAATTCTATAAAAACCATTGCCCAACATTATTGATTTTCAACTACCATAACTTGAATTTTGAATAACAACTCATTTCCTAAAATTGAAAAATACGCGATTTTTACACATTGGCAGATCATCCCCATTTGCATTGCAAATATCCAATGCCATTTATTTTCAGCTGCCGTTAGTAAATGCCTATTCATTATTTTTTTGCCCGGTTTCTCAAAATAACACGGATTTTTTTTTGCACGGTTTCTCAAAACAACACGGATTTTTTTGCACGGTTTCTCGAAATAGCACGGATTTTTTTTGCACAGTTTTTTTTCACGGGATGATCAAATCATTAAACTTGTATATCGAAATAGGTATTTTATACATAAAAATCGTATTATTTTGCAAAACCGTGCAAAAAAAGTCGTGCAAAAAAACCGTGCAAAAAAAGTGCGTGCAAAAACAGAATCCGGTGTATTGGAAAGATGTTAAACTTTGTCTACGAGTCCAAATTTAACATCTTTGACTCAAATGGCTGTTGTTTTGAGTGGAGAAATTCGAACTCAGACCCTGGGGTGGCATTACGCATCTCGATTCGATCAAAATTCTATCGACTCGACCTTGTTTCGCATTATGTATTTCGAACCGAGTTCGAAAGTAAATTTTCGTTCGAGTTCGCTCGAAGAAGTACTAAATTATCGAGAAGTGTTGGCATTATGGAACCATAACAATCGAACTCGAAAGCGACTCGAGTCGAACGTATTTGCTCGATAGTTTGATTGCTTTCGACTGTCGTTCGAGATTATGATTTGAGTTTTTGTTTCTTTAAATTGGTTCACAATCGGAATACTTAAAGGATATAAAATTACCAAAAGGTGTAAAAAGCTCCTACGTAGGGTTCGCCGCGGTTGCGGTAATTACCGTAACCGCGCGGTATTTACCGCACCCGCACCGCAAAATCTGCGGTGCGGTGAGACACTTTTTCCCGCAGATGCGGTGCGGGAAAGAGCTTTTACCGCGCGGTTTTACCGCAACCGCACCGCAAAAAAAATTGATAAAGTAATAATTTTGATTATTCTAAATTGATAAACAGACTGCTATTACGAAAGATAATCTAACTGTGTCCGAAATATTTTGACGCTATTATTTTTACGACATATTTTGGACTAGTTATTTTATACTTCTAAGTAAAACTTCACAAACTAACCATTTCAAATACATAAAATTCAAGAACCCGATAGAGACAAAATGATTAGATCATTTTAAAACAATAAATTTGTACTCTTAAATCCTATTTAAAAGTGCATCACTTCTCCCGATTTCTGTTGGAAATCGTGGAATTATGAATCGTTTTCGATATCAATTTTTCAACTGTGAATTTTGACTAATTTAATGGAATTAGAGATGAACTAATTATGCTAGGACTTAAACACAACCCTCTTCATCAAACCAAACGAATTTGGAGTAATTGGCAGTAAAGGATACAAATGTATGAAAGCGTCCAAAATAAGGAGGGATCCAAATTAGGATGATTATTCTATCATTCGTTCATCAACATCGTATTTCTATCTTCTTTGATTGCTGTGTAAATTCAATGTGAATTTTCTGCAGTCAATTTTATTGGACTCTTTCTCAAAAAGTATGCTACATAACTTTTTTGCGTGCTTCCATTCAAATTTACTATAATTTTCTACCAAATTAAGTCCTAATATTTTTCAGTTAAGACTTTTTTGTAGCTTTTATGAAGCTTTTTTGCCAAATACCACATAGTTTGACTCCGGTTCACTTCAATTGAAGTTTTTGGGAAAATATTATAGGAAAATACATTAAATGCTAGAACTTTCGAACTAGCCTTTAGAAAATTACACTTCATTCATTTTTAAAGGGAGCAATCTTAGTTTTTGAATGAGAATACATCTGTTTCTTGAAGAATGCGGAAGTTAGAGTTTTGGGATATTTTGTCCGTAAAACCCCCTATTTTTAAAAACCATTTTTTGCAGTTTTTCTAATGTTCAATAATTCTGTACCGGTTGAGACCGGACTTCTGCTTAGATGTAATATATAGAGCATTTTTTTTCGTCAAATATGGCGTCGTTCTTATTGCTGAAATACAATATGTTTTTATTTCACTGTATTGGAATATATGCGCTACTATATAGAAGTACTGGTATTTCGACTTTATTTTTTTGGCGAGATTCCTTTAAGAATGAAAGGTGGTTTTTACTACGTAAATGCGAAAATCATCCGTTTAATTTTTTATATGTCAAAAACATTGAAAATATGAAACTTTAAAGAAAAAAGATGGGTGGGTAATGTCAGAGACATAACCGGAGTGAAGTAGAATACACTTTAGACCGGTAAATTCTGCTCTGGAATAAGCAATTTCTATGCGATTTTGTCGACTTTAGCACATTCATAGTTTATTTGGAGTATTTTTGGAATTATCAATTATCGTAAGTCCACCGGAGGAAAGGCTCCCCGCAAGCAGTTGGCAACAACCCCCTGGCAACCCTATACCATCATATGGAGTTTGACAGCGACCGACATATATGGGGCGTTATAGCTATAAAGCCCCAAACAAAGAATTATGTTCGGCGCTATGCTCGATATTCAAGCATTCCACACGACGTTTTGCATCTTGTGGGATGATTTAATAATTTAATCGACATTTTGTAACTAAATACAGCTTCTAATCATTCGGTTCAAAATCAATGTTTTGCCTTTCATGGCAGTGATGGTGGCTGTACAGAGACGTCGTCCTTGACAGGGGGCTGGTTGGCAACGAAGGCCGTGTAAAAGTGCCCCAGTCACCGTTGGCGTTAAGAGCCTCATCGCTACCGAACAGAAACAGTCGCCCTGCGAAAAATTCACAGCTATCAGAAATCGAGCGGGCCTAAATTGTGACCCAAAATAAACCACAAACCAACAAGTTGTTTTCAGAACCAGCCAATTATAAAGTATTATTATTATAAATGAAATTTTCCATTGCCTTACAACCTCCCTCTCCCTTTCCTCCCGGCTTGAATAACTATCAATCTTGATGATGCTGTGCGGCGGGGGCACTAGTTTTTATTATGGTGGAAAATTTAGGTTTGCTCGTTTTTCCCAAAAGTTTTTTAGCTGTGCTGTTTTCAAAGAAGTTGTAGTTGAATTCAAAATAAAATGGTTTATTTCTATTGTCAGAGATGGACCTTCCAACGAAAACGTCTGGCTCGCTTGGAATCGAATTGTATGGACCAACCACTGCTTTCACAAAATCTGTTATTTTCAGTAATTGAACATTCTACATTTTTGTAAATTGAATCATTACACTAACCTGTCTACAAATCACACAAATAACTTTTTTATTTTGTGCCATTCTACTTGAAAGCGACGATATTGTTCACAAGTGGCTCACTTACCATCCAACGCTCTTGGCAAGCAACTTTCTGATGCTTGTAATAAAATTTCAATTCGATTCTTTGTCGATAAATTGATGGCCCTGAAAAGGGCCTTTTCTTTGGGCAGTGTTTGAAATTTACTTGGTGCTGGTGTATATGGTAACAGTTTTGGTGCCATCGAAGACGGCGTGCTTGGCCAACTCTTCTGACAGCAGCAAACGGACTGCGGTTTGAATTTTGCAGGAGATGCTGCAAACGAACTGATCGTGAACAACAGCATGCTGAGTTTTTATACCTGACTACAGCACAATGTAAGCTCGTCCTTTTTTGTGTTGTCCTCAATATGTGTTATTCGTAGCTCCACCTCTTTGTTGGTCGACCACATATTTTTGATAAAGAACAAAATTGAAATTGTGTTTCCAATACGGAGGTTATCGAACACTCAGGGTAAAAAGAGTAATGTAATACGGCACTTTGGTAAAATGTTTGAGAATTGAAACCGTTTTTGAATGCGCCTAGTAAACACGAAACTGTAGACAAACAAACAAATGATAACTTTTTATTTTGTGTCATTCTACGTGAAATCTACGATATTGTTCACAAGTAGCTCACTTGCCATCGAACGCTCTTGGCAAGCTACTTTCGGATGCTTGTAATAACAAAATTTCAATTCGATTCTTTGTTGATAAATGGCCCGTACCAAACATACCGCTCGTAAGTCCACCGGAGGAAAGCCTCCCCGCAAGCAGTAAGCAACGAAGGCCGCGTAAAAGTGCCCCAGTCACGGTTGGCGTTAGGAAGCCTCATCACTACTGAACAGAAACTGTCACCCTGCGAGAAATTCACAGCTATCAGCAATCGAGCAGGCCTAAATTGTGACCCAATATAAACCAACAAGTTCTTTTCAGGACCAGCCAATTATATTCCAGTAAGATATAAATGAAATTTTCGTTTTCCATTGCCTTACAACCTCTTTCCTCCCGGCTTGAATTACTATCAATCTTGATGATGCAGTGCGGCTGGGCACAGGCAGTTTCCATTATAGTAGAAAATTTAGGTTTGCGCGTTTTTCCCAAAAGTTTTTTAGCTGTGCTGTTTTCAAGGAA
Source organism: Topomyia yanbarensis (assembly GCF_030247195.1). Lineage (NCBI taxonomy): Eukaryota > Metazoa > Arthropoda > Insecta > Diptera > Culicidae > Topomyia > Topomyia yanbarensis. The sequence goes on from NC_080671.1 coordinate 469,489,292, forward strand.
GTTGTACTTGAATTCAATATAAAATAGTTTACTTCTATTGTCAGAGGTGGACCTTCCAACGAAAACTAGTCTGGCTCGCTTGGAATCGAATCGTACGGACCAACCACTGCTTTCACAAAATCCGTTATTTCAGTAAATGTACATTCTACAGAATTAGTCACAACTATTTCCAATCAGCGCAAAAATCGAAGGTTTTCATTCAATACAACAGCAGATTTTCACGTTTGAAAAAACAGGCAGCATTCTGGCCGAAAATTTTGAAACGGAGCACCTATATCGAAACGTTAGAAAACGTTCGATTTTTGTAAATTGAATCATTACACTAAAATGTCTATAAATCACAAATAACTTTTGATTTTGTGCCATTCTCGTGAAAGCGACGGTATTGTTCACAAATGGCTCACTTACCATCCAACGCTCTTGACAAGCTGATGCTTGTAATAACAAAACTTCAATTTCATTCTTTGTCGATAAATTGATGGCCCTGAAAAGGGCCTTTTCTTTGGGCAGTGTTCGAAATTTACTTGGAGCTGGTGTATATGGTAACAGTTTTGGTGCCATCGAAGACAGCGTGTTTGGCCAACGCTTCTGACAGCAGCACGCGGACTGCGGTTTAAATTTTGCGGGAGATGCTGCAAACGAACTGCTGTATGCTGATGCTGGAAACGAACTGATCGTGAGCAACAGCATGCTGAGTTTTTATACCTGACTACAGCACAATGTAAGCTCGTCCTTTTTTGTGTTGTCCTCAATATGTGTTCGTCGTAGCTCCACCCCTTTGTTGGTCGACGACATATTTTTGATAAAGAACAAAATTGAAATTGTGTTTCCACTACGGAGATTATCGAACACTCAGGGTAAAGAGAGTAATGTAATACGGCACCTTGGTAAAATGTTTGAGAATTGGAACCTTTTTTGAATGCGCCTAGTAAAAATGTTTTCCACTTCACTCCAGTTTGTTTCTGACCATATTTGCAATTTACGTACTGAAATAAATCACAATTTAGGGTTTAACCCAAATTGCTCTCCAGGGAGAAACAGTCCATGAAACAGAAAATGCAAACTTATTCTTTGAAATGGTTTTGGTGGCCATGAAAAGGGCCTTTTTTATAATGATACAAGTGAGTTCTACCTTTTCAACTTCCAAATCCATACAAAGTGCGTCCCTGCCGCTTCAGAGTATAGACGACGTTCATTGCGGTTTTGCGCTTGGCGTGTTCAGTGTAGGTCAAGGCATCTCGGATGACATTTTTCTGCACACCATCAGCATTCGTAGATTAAATTGGAGATGCATTTTACACCACCACGACGAGCCAGACGCCGAATTTGGTGATTCCCTGGATTTTATCACGAAGAACCTTGCGATGACGCTTGGTACGGGAACGCAAATATGATACCGCTCATTGTACCGTCCGGACGAGCATGTTGCTCGTGTGGTAAGCGAGCACCCACTGATACAAAACAAGCTCGCGTGTCCTGTATATATAACATTCCCGTATGTAATGAAACGCTTACATGCTCCTTTTTGACGGCTCTGCGTGGGATATGCTGGCAAATTGCGCATTTTCCTCGCTGTTTCCGAAGGATTTTCTGAAAATCCTTGTTTTGGTTTATTTATAGTAGTCGCAGTAATTCCGAAATTTAATACGAAATACGTGCACAAATTTCTGACCAGATAGTGCAAAAATATTGCGATTTTGTCCAGTAGAACGGAAGATATTCGCATTTCAAACCTGGGAAAATTTCTCAACTGAAATTTTTGAAACGGGACCCCATATTGAAACGTTAGAAGTATTCTACTTCAAAAATATGCAACTTCATTTCTTATTACATTTTTATTCCACATTTTTCAATTAACTGAAGGGTTGCTAAAATAAAAGTTTTCCTATTACTGCAGTAGAACGTTCTTGAATGTATAATGTTTGCCTTAAAATGTACGGAATTTTATTAATAGAAAATACAAAAGTTGATTTTTTTCATAAACATCACATTCTGAGGAGTCTCTTAAAGTTAAATTTCGTGTGAATAAGAATAACATTTTATTATATATGGTTTGTACAATTTTTCAACACTATTTTTAAAAATATAAAAATTTTACCGCATTTACCGCATTACCGCGCGGTGCGGTGCGGTATATAAATTGCGGTTGCGGTAAGCGGTGCGGTTTCATAATATTTTTGCGGTTGCGGTGCGGACAATCCATTTACCGCCCACATCCGCACCGCGACGAACCCTACTCCTACGTACTTTGAGCTACTTTATGTTATATATATTTTCACCATCAGGATTACTTTTTTTGGAAAAAGTAATACTAAATATTGATGATAAATTATCCTACACCAAGTAATAATAAAAAAGTGTTAAAACAAATCGATGGAGCAAAGGGAAGACACCTTGACTTGTCTAATCGCTATTTGATAGATGTATAGAATCACCATCATTTTTGATTTCAAAGTGGTGATTTAAACAATTTTATATTCTAATTGATGTTTTTGTTCCCAATTATACCTCAATTGTTTTCAATATCACAATATAGCCTTGAATTCAATGCCATAATGTACGTTTTATGCACCAACAAAATTAGGTGTTATATCATCATTTGTATTAAATGCATAAAAATGCAGAATATTATCTTATATCGCAAAGAACTTTGAATCAAATTGAATTCCTAACAAATTTGAATGCATTAAAAGATTAATAATTATGCCATCTACAATTTCTGGAATCACTTCATTTTGATTATGTTCTCGCTATCTCTAGTTGTGTGCTTAAACAAAATAATTAATTAACAAGTACATGGAAAACCCCGCAAACACGAAAATGAATTTTTATCTTGACAATTCCAACTAAAAATGGCTATTTCAACGAACTAGTTTTTAAATTTTTGCGTCATCAATTGCTGAAAAAATTGTTGCTTTTGGAAGCTATCAGTTTCCTGAAAAATACCTTGAAAACAAAAAAATTAATGTAAAATTTGCCATTTTTATTGAAAAGGGCTGTTTGCTCGCTATGATTATTATCCAAAAAAAATTGATAAAAGCATATAAGCATTCCGCATAGCGGTGTACGAAAATGAGATTGTGTCACTGTATGTTCGCCAAAGATGTGCATAACGTTTTGCATAAAATTCTCTAAGTTCCTTAAAGTTATTTTCTAGGATTATTTTATAAGTTAATTGTAGTGAAAATTGGCGACAGACAATTGAGTAGGCGATGTCCATCGTCGGGGCTTATCGACTTACTAAATAGACATCGCTGTCGAGAGATATCCCACCACCGCTCAAGGAAACGAGTATCGGTATCGGGAGAAATTACGCCGCCGGGGAATTCTCAGTCGGACTAAGGTGAGTTCACCTCAGAGGACTATCTGAGTAGGTCGCGACAAAGCATCTAAATAGTTCACGGAAATCGGAGCTTAATGGCTTGCGATTATCTACCGCTGGAGAATATCCGAGTGAAGCAACTACATAGCTCAAGTACCTAATGCTTTATAGTTGGATCAAGCGAAGCTCCGACTTAATTATGGAAAACTCGTAAGCAATCGAAAGAAGTGACATGAAAGCATAACAAGTGCCGAAAGACTTCGTGCAGACAGCACCGCTCCAATACGCTGGCGGATAAATTAGCGAGGACGTATGAGGTAACAATGGCGAGGAAAATGGAGTCAAGGAACTACCGGCATCCGCCGTATTGATGGAACGAAAGGCTTAGCATCCTAGGTGTTGCTTGCCCAAAATCTAGAATACGCGTTCAAAGAGCGAGATATGAGGCAGCCAGAGAAGAGTGTAAGGTGACATTCGGGACGGCTTTTAAAAGCGAGATACTGCTTAGTAAGTCTACCTGCTACAAGGAGAAGAGCTGAGAATTAGACGCTGCTTCCTGGGGCAACGCTTACCGTGTCATGATGGCCAAGATCAAGGATCCAACGACGCCAGCTGAAATGTGCGCAGACAAACTGAAGATTATCGTTGAAGGTCTTTCCCCGAAGCACCCAATTGTACATTAACGCAGACAGTGGAAATACTGGTGACAATCGAGTCTCCAATAAGAAACTTCTTATAGTGTCAACAGGGCTGCAAACGAAGAAAGCTCCCGGTCCGAATATTATCCCCAACGTAGTACTGAAGACCGCCATCATGGTGTTTCCGGATATGCTCAGGACAATGCTATAAAAATACCTGGACGGCTACCTATCAGGTGATTGGAAGATCCAGAAGCTGGTTGTGAGACCAAAACCAAGTAAACCTCTGGATCTTCTTGCAAAGTTTCTGGAAAGGTTCATCCTCAACAGACTGGCGAACTACGTTGAAAGTGAGTACGGGCTATCACAGAGGCAGATTTTGAAATCGGGTTTCAACAGTAGATATGGGAGAAGCCAGTGTAGTGGTTATCCGTAGTGCTGCACAGTTGCAGCTGGTTCACCACAAGATGGAGGTAGTGCTGGTCAGTAACCATTAATATTCCAACGTACCGTGACCAGTGTGAGTAGACTCTCAATTCCATCAATGCGTGCGCTAAAGTCCCGGGTGTGATGATCGGCGTTCTAATATCTCAAGTCACGGTAAAGATGGTTGCAGCCCGCAATGTTGGCTCCCGGGCCAAGTTCTCGCTTGGACTGGGACAATTGCTATTCCCAAACATTGTTCCTCCAGTAGTCTGTGTTGGAATGAGAGTAATTAGTCTGCAATCTACGAAGTATACCGAGCTTACGCAACCAAAAAAGAGGATTCGATGATTTGTATAGGACCCAGGTTCAAACTTACGCTCTTAGGTATCGAACACTGCACCCAGGCACGTAGCCAGAGAGGGGTTTGGGGGGCTAAAGCCCCCCTCGAAATTTTTCAAAAATAAATTAGGGAAATAGGTTTTTCGGTGACTCTTAAAAAAAATTTGTATCTTGTTTGGTTTTAACAAATTAGTGCGAGAATTGTGATGAAGATTGCTATTTCGAACCACCAAAGACAGCGGTCATGATATCTACTCAGTACGCTGAGTGTGATAAAACAGTTCATATTGTGTGACTCGTCGGAAGAACAAAAGAAACTGTTACCTTAAATCTTGCTGTGGGGATCTGTCGGATGATTGAGTCGCAGAAGCAAGAAGTGGTGCTCCAGCCAAATACGGAGGCTATTGACTTCTGGTCTTTTCGCATAAGATCAAACATTCGTGATGTGAAATATCTACTGAAGGCAAATATGGAGGTTATGCTTACGAACATCACCTTTATAGAGTTCTACCATGTCAGGCATTCAGTGCTGACGCCATTTACCAAATTAGCCCAGGCGAAACCAGTCATTTTGCAAAACAACTTGTAATACATGGTTGATCCTCATATATATATATATATATATATATATATATATATATATATATATATATATATATATATATATATATATATATATATATATATATATATATATATATATATATATATATATATATATATATATATATATATATATATATATATATATATATATATATATATATATATATATATATATATATATATATATATATATATATATATATATATATATATATATGGGCGATGAGAAAATCAATGTTCGGCTACAATATCTGATACCACTTACTTGCACCGTGGCTATTAAAAGATTCCTGTCACATTTGGAAGAAATGGAATTCATTACAAAGGACAGATCTAGGAAGTAATTCCCCATATATTAAATGGTGTTTTGTGGTAAGAATCTAGGTGGACCGACAGATTTCCTCCTACATTATATAATTGCACATCCATAGTCTCCAATACTTTTACAATTACCTGAAAAACAAACATTTGCCAAATTTTGGCTGCTATTCAGGTAATAATGACGGCAAAAGCTGCGTCTAGTATCTCAAAATCAACAGTCAACACCATCATTAAGGAAGTAGACACTCGTGACCCGTAAGAGCACGAAACAAAGATGAAGTCATATGTTCGCGAATATGGACATGGTACTATGATGACAAGCAAGTGTACAAGATAGAAATTGACGACCACCACGACACTGCTCGCTAGGAAAAATATTTCCCAGCCTAGAAAATAGGTCTCCGCGCGCAATCGCTAGTCGTTCGCACGAGATATGAAGGACAACTTTTCACGTTTTATCATCTTCATTGTTTACATCATGGAGACTTATTAAAGACCCAAGGTTTCATTCACCTAATGCATTGAACCGAATCAAATAAACGAAATTTATAATAAAAATGTAGAAGTTTCATAGAAAAGTGAGAACAAAAACTGTCCCAAAATGAGCACTTTATAGCTAGTGATTGCGTCTAACAAAACTCCGATATAATGCTATATATTTATATGTCACCAATAACCGTGCATGAAGGGATCCATTTGCCGTGTATTTAAAGTTTTGATTCAATTTTAAGGATGTTTCAATAAAACGATGAAATGAGAGGATTTGTAGTTTCAATTATTTCCATAAATTTCGTGGTTTTGAAACTGCACGGTGAATGGAGCATGCACAGCGACTGGCGTTTTGACGGTAAATTTGAAAATATTAGTAATCAGTGTTAAGTGATTTTCGTTCGATTTGTGGACAATTTTCATAAATAAATTAAATTATGGGCAGTTTCATTAAGTTGATTAAATTTATATTTTGATCCTATTGATCACCAAAAATCCTTCCTAACTCGGGCTCTGATTTTCCAGATCAAGGCTAGTCTATAAATTAGTTTTATTTAAATAGAATATATCAAAAATTGTGTTAGCGCTTGCGTTAGTCTTAGAACTTGTGATACTTGCATGACGCTTTTGTTGCTAAATCAGTTGAATAATGGTTTATGTACGCTTCTTTTCAACGAATTAAGTTGCAGAAACAGCTAATCAACAAACGGTTTGTTATTTATTAACAGATTAAGGCCGAAGTGGCCTGTGCCGTATACAAAAGATTCCTCCATTCCACTCGGTCCATGGCCGCGCGTCGCCAGCCACGCAGTCTGCGAAAAGTCCGCAAATCGTCTGCCACCTGGTCGATCCATCGTGCTCGCTGCGCGCCACGTCTTCTTGTACCGGTCGGATTGCAATTGAGAACCGTTTTCACCGGGCTATTGTCCGACATTCTGGCTACGTGCCCGGCCCACCGTAGTCGTCCGATTTTCGCGGTATGACAGATGGGCGGCTCCCCCAACAGCTGATGCAACTCATGGTTCATTCGCCGTCTCCATGTGCCGTCTTCCATCTGCACTCCACCGTAGATGGTACGCAGCACTTTCCGTTCGAAGACACCAAGTGCGCGTTGGTCCTCCACGAGCATGGTCCAGGTCTCGTGCCCGTAGAGAACTACCGGTCTAATCAGCGTCTTGTAGATGGTCAACTTCGTACGACGGCGAACTCTGTTCGACCGAAGTGTCTTGCGGAGGCCAAAGTAAGCACGATTTCCACCTCGATTTCGTCGCCACCGATGCAAACCCGAAGCGGGCGGTTCTCATTCTCTTCTCGTGAACCTCTTCCTATCATGTACTTTGTCTTCAACGTGTTGATGGCAAGTCCGACGCGCTTGGCTTCTCTTTTCAGTCTGATGTAGGCTTCCTCCATCTTCTCAAAGTTTCGTGCAATAATATCAACGTCATCGGCGAAGCCAAGTAGCTGAACGGACTTTGTGAAAATCGTACCACTCGTGTCGATCCCTGCTCTTCTTATTACACCTTCCAGCGCGATGTTGAATAACAGACACGAGAGACCATCACCTTGCCGTAACCCTCTGCGTGATTCGAAGGGACTCGAGAGCGTCCCTGAGACACGTACTACGCACATCACCCGATCCATCGTCGCCTTCACTAATCGCGTCAGTTTGTCCGGGAATCCGTACTCGTGCATAATCTGCCATAGCTGGTCTCGATCGATAGTGTCGTATGCGGCTTTGAAGTCGATGAACAAATGATGTGTGGGCACATTGTACTCGCGGCATTTCTGCAGTACTTGACGAAGAGCGAACACCTGGTCCGTGGTAGATCGTTCGCTCATGAAACCCGCCTGCCCCACGAACTCTCTTGCAATTGGTGATAGTCGACGGCATAGTATTTGGGAGAGTACCTTGTAGGCGGCGTTCAGCAGGGTGATTGCTCGGTAATTACAGCAATCCAGCTTGTCGCCCTTTTTGTAGATAGGACACACGACACCTTCCATCCACTCCTCCGGTAAAATCTCCTCCTCCCAAATCTTGGTAATCACCCAGTGCAGCGCTTTAGCCAGTGGCTCGCCACCGTGTTTTAGTAGCTCGCTTGGTATTTGGTCAACCCCAGCGGCTTTATTATTTCTTGGAGATCCGGAGCCGGTAGTGTAATGTCTTCCGCGCGTGCTCCCAGGTGCGTTACCGTGCCATCCTCGTCGTCTGCTGCATCGCCGTTCAGGTGTTCTTCGTAGTGCTGCCGCCACCTCTGGATCACCTTACACTGGTCCGTGAGAAGATTCCCGTTTGTATCTCTGCACATGTCGGCCTGTGGTACGTGGCCCCTGCACGAGCGGTTCAACTTCTCGTAGAATTTCCGTGTGTCTTTAGCGCGGTACAGCTGCTCCATCGCTTCGCGATCTCGGTCTTCCTGCTGGCGCTTTTTGGTCCGGAAAACCGAGTTCTGCCTGTTCCGTGCCTGTTTATATCGCGCCTCGTTCGCCCTCGTGCGGTGTTGCAGCATTCTCGCCCATGCTGCATTCTTCTCTTCGACTAACTGCTCGCATTCGCCGTCGTACCAGTCGCTTCTTCGGTCCGGGCCCACCGTACCTAGTGCAGTGGCTGCGGTGCTACCTATGGCGGATCGGATATCTCTCCAGCCATCTTGAAGGGCAACTGCGCCTAGCTGCTCTTCCGTTGGTAGTGCCACTTCCAACTGCTGCGCGTATTCTTGAGCCACTCTGCCATCTTGAAACCGCTCGATGTTTAGCCGCGGCGTTCGGCTTCGACGAGAGCTATGCACTGCCGAAAGTTTTGAGCGCAAGCATACTGCAACCAGGTGGTGGTCCGAATCTATATTCGCACTGCGATAAGTGCGGACGTTTGTGATGTCCGAGAAGAATCTACCGTCGATTAGAACGTGGTCGATTTGATTTTTTGTTACTTGGTCCGGTGATCTCCAGGTGACTTTGTGGATATCTTTGCGAGGGAAGAAGGTGCTTCGGACTACCATTCCACGGGAGGCTGCGAAGTTCACACATCGTTGGCCGTTGTCATTTGATACGGAATGCAGGCTGTTAGGCCCGATCACCGGTCTGTACATTGCCTCCCTTCTTACCTGTGCGTTCATGTCGCCGATGACAATTTTCACGTCTCGCAGAGGGCAACCGTCGTATGTCTGCTCCAGCTGCATGTAGAACGCTTCTTTCTCGTCGTCGGGTCTCCCTTCGTGTGGGCAGTGCACGTTGATGATGCTGTAGTTGAAGAAACGGCCTTTGATCCTCAACTTGCACATCCTTGCGTTGATCGGCTGCCACCCGATCACACGTTGGCGCATCTTGCCCAGCACTATGAAGCCGGTTCCCAGCTCGTTGGTTGTACCACAGCTCTGGTAGAAGGTAGCCGCTCGATGCCCGCTTTTCCACACCTTCTGTCCCGTCCAGCAAAGTTCCTGTAGCGCCACGATATCGAAGTTGCGGGGGTGTAGCTCGTCGTAGATTATCCTGTCACATCCTGCGAAGCCGAGCGATCTGCAGTTCCATGTTCCGAGTTTCCAATCGTGATCCTTTATTCGTCGCCTGGGTCGTTGCCGATTGTTCTGGGTCGTATTCTCTTCTGTATTGTTCGTTATGTGGGTTTTTTAAGGGGCGGCTTATAGGGCCTACGCCAACCACCTGTCTCGCCGGTGGGCCATCGTGCCAGGACTGCTTAATGTCCCACCTGGGCACCAGGACAGGTTTACACCTTCCGAAGAAGGGTAACCCCCCTTCCCTGCCAGCATATGACCAAAGTTCCCACCGGGGTTGGTTACCCGATCTTCACTAAGGTTACTCGTATCCCAGTCGACGCCACGAGGAGGCCAGGGCTAGGAGTTACTGGGCAGGAAGCTAAGGACCGCAAGTGGTGTCTATTTTATGCCTTCAGGTACAAGAGGCTTACGCACTGCCCAGTCATTGCCGACAAACGGTGTTACTCGGGATTTACATGCACTGTCTATACTAAGTGGGACACGAGGACGATAGATAGACCTTTCACGTGCAGCTGAAGCATGTTTGTGGCAAGGGGTTTAGGGTTCCAACTAAGTAAACCATGATGAAGAAATTGTTGAAAACAATTGGAAAGAAACTTCACAGTTTAAAGCCAAAGTTCTATGAAATTCCAAAAAAAAACATCTTCGAGGTGAAAATGAATACTTTGGAATGGGTCATTCAGAAAATATTCGGCCAATTCAAGCGGATTGGAGGATATCGAACATGACAAAAATCATTAAGTAGGCCTCCAATCCGCGCAACACTTCTATTCCAACGACATCACCTATCACCGAGCAAATAAGCAAAGCACACATGGTGTCAACGCTGCATGGGCAACCGACAGGCAGATCGATGAATGTTTGTATTTTGCTTTGTGTGTGAACATGAACATTTTGACCGTCTAATTTTTCGATCGGACTGGGTTTGGGAATGAATTCAAATGATGGCAGGAGTTTAGGGTTCCAACTAAAGCATTGTGATGAAACTTTTGAATAAATCGGCATTAGTTGTACGAGTATATGACTGATATTTTGGTGATAGGCAAAGCCTACTATGGTGATTCGGATGCCGAACAGAAACTTTTTTCTATATCTGATGTCTCATATGAACTCTAATCGTGTCAACTATCTGGGAAATCTAGAGCTAATAATGCAATATGCAGCGATCGCGTGAAACTTTGGATTTTAACTGTGAAGTTCCGTTCCGATTTTTCTCAAAATTTCCTCACGAAGAATTATTTGGAACCCTAAACCTCTACCATCATTTGGATTTGTTCTGCTTCTAAGCCCAGTGTGTTTGGAAAATTCCTAAAACTTTTTTACAACTAGAATGTCCTCAAAAAAATCAGTTTTTTACGCTTTTTACCACTTCTTTTTTTTCTTTTTCAGAATTTACTAGTTTGATTTGACATCAGATCTCGACGATTCATATATTTTGAAATCTTATGATATAACAATAAAATTTATGATATTCGATTTTTTTTCAAAAATTTCTAAGCCCTTGGAACTAATTTTTTTGTACATTTGTATTTATCGGTTTTCGTTTGTCGTCATATTTCGACGATTTTGTTCCCTTTGGATTTTTTCAAAAAATATGAAATCAATATTCGAACGCTGTATCTCCTTAACCCTTTCATGCCCAACTTTTTTCTAGTGCATGTAGGATTCCAAATTTATTTTTCCTTGAAAACGGTGGGTTCAAGAAACAAGAAAAGCCATTTTTTATAAAGATAGGTGCTTCCCTCGCAGTGCTAGAAGCTGCTCAATTTTTACCTTCCAATGCTCAATGCAATTTTCCTAGAATATTTACAATAGTCCACTTGCGTTGAAAACGTAGCCAAAGGCACTCTAAATTGATAAAATTTATCACTTTTCAATTATATTGCAACATAATGAAGATATATGAAAAAATCATTTTTCGTCTTCAACGTAAACTGTCCCTGGCAGCACTGCTCCATTGGAATCCAATCAGACAAACTGCAATAACTTCAGTTCTAGAGCTGATCCTTGTAACTATTAGTACTCAAATGAAAGGCAATAGTCATATTTATTAGCCTAACTTGTTTTTGTGGGCAAATCTTGTCTCAATCAAAAGTTATAGCTGTTTAAAAACGTTGTTGTCCACAAACAACATGGGCATGAATGGGTTAATGATGTCTGTTTGAGCTAAAAAAGTGCATAGATTTCTTTTTCGATCTAATAGGAATTTTATGCGAACATTTAAGATGACCATTTTCATTGATATCTTCCCAGTAGAGCCACCCTAGTTCTCGGAACCCTAAACTTTCGCATTTTTTCCGTACTGCTCGCATTTTTTAATTTTTTTTCTCAGTGTAATGTTTGAAGATAGTTTAGCAAAAATCTTTCATCACTGCTCGAGATACCTTCAAAACAGCCTATAATTTAGTTTAATGTACATAAAATGTCTCCAAATTTTACAAATTTTCTTGAAGTTAGTGAAACTGTTAGTAAAATTGTGAGAAATGCCGTGCCGAATGCTTGTAGAGTTTTTTTTTGAATATTTGTTAGACCTTCTTGAAGTTTCGCGAAATGTCCAGAGATGTTTCTTATTTCACTCAAAGTCGACAAAATGAACTGAAACTTATATTTGAAAATGTTCAGAAACATTTTGAAGTTCACGGAATTACTCTGAGTTTAGTGAAATATGCGTGAAAATCGTAAACTCTCTTCTGTTCGAAGAAATTCGTTGAGTGTAAAGAAATTCTTCGAAGATTCTAGTATTTTAGTCAATTAGATATACAGGCCATTTTCAATTATCCGTAGTCTCGATTATCCGTAGACTCGATTATCCGTAGAACATGATTCGAATATCCGTAGTCCGAAGAAATTGTTTCAATTTTCCGCATATTATGTTTTCTAAAGCTATATTACATGTCTATTATTGAAATTGATACCAACTACAATTTCTGAAAGAATAAATATTTTCTAAAAAAATATGAAATTTTCATAGATATACAGAAATTTTACTTAATTAGCATATAATTTTGAATTCGATGCGATGACTTACATATTCTCGTACACCAATCGATTACAATTGATACTAGGTACAGTTTTTGGAAAACCAGAATTTTATGTTCTCATAAAATATTCACAAAAATACTTGGAAAAACAGAAATTTCGCATTTTTAACAAAAAAACTTTTTTTCTATCCTAATATTTAAATACAAAAACCGATAGAAATTGATATCAGCTACATTTCCTGGAAGCACAAAATTTTAAACTCTTGAAAATTACAATAATTTGGGAAAATAAAGAAATTTCATTTAATTAACAAATATTTAAATTCAATTCGGTGTGCTATAAAATTTGATGCTCCTAATCGGTTGGCTACAACCTACATTTTCCTGTAGATGCCTGTGATTTTCTCTGTATTTTTTGGAATGAATACAATGACTGATTTTGTGAACCCCGTTGTGCATTTAGGACTGACGAAATCTGAACATATTGGTTTCAGATTGTTTGGCACTATCTAGGGTATGAAATAAAACCCTAAAATACTCTTCGGAATCAGCCTATTATCGCATCAGTTTGAAAAAAGATTGAAACTTTTTAGATACTTTAAGAACATCGGTATTTTGAATTCTTATCACACTTACGCAAAGGCTTTCGCTTTAATACCATCGTGTAACACAGAGGAATTCAATCAGAAGACGTTGTCTTAAATGTGGTTGACAAAATCGGGTCAAAAACTTGACAAACTCTGTTGTAGAAAAATCGGAAGCGGACAAACACGGGGACGAATAAAATAGGATCTTCACTGTAGTCAGCACTGTACACTGCTCTGAAAAGAACAGCGCTAATAATTATTTACGAAGTAGATGCATTGAACAGCCTTTAGACGACTCGGAAGATTGCCGAACAATGGCCAAATGAAGATCCTGGATGATGTGTCTACCAAGCAAACAAGAGAAAAAAGTTTACTGTGCGAAGATGTATTACCAACTGAATCATTTAATGCGTTTGAACAAGCATATTTATAGCTAAAATATCAAAGAACCAAGATTCCGCTAGTTTCTGATTGGCTCGCTAAACAATATCTCTAGAGCGCATGATGACGATGATGATACTGCTGCTGATTGGAAAACGCACGATTCTTGGTGTCGTGCGCATAAAAAGTTGGGCATTTTTGATATTCGCAACGCATTCGCAAAATTCATCCCCCTAAAAATCCATGTTTCAAAATTGTCCAATGCTGGTTCTTTGTTGGACCAACGTTGGGCGACGCCTATCAGACCGTTCAGCAGGCGTTCATTCTCAAAGTTTTGTTATTGTATACAAAACAGTGGTGCGTAATTTCAAATTCAGTTGTTATTTCTGTCTGAACTTACCGAAACATAAATATATTAATCCAAATTAATCGAACACAATACTTTAAGGTTGCACAGAGAATGGGCAAAAATCAAAAACGAAAAAAGCAGTTTTTTCCACACCGTTTGTTAGATCTTCATAAAAATCAATCAGCTTATGTAGAATGTCGTTACAGTACTGCTGATTAATTTTTTCGAAGAGCTAACACACGGTGTGGAAAAAACTGCTTTTCTCGTTTTCGTTTTTTGTCCCTTCTCTGTTTAACCTTAACATAAAATAAGTTGGCTATATAACTTAATACATGTCTTACCTACACTTTATAGAATATAAAGTGATCGAAATTCGTCCATAAGTCAAACATTAATGCATGTACCATAGGTCAATCGTTGCTGCATGTACCTTAGATACGGTTTTTTAACATATAACAAATATATTTCATGAAGAAAAAAAAACATTTTTTTTGATTCGATTATCCGATTATTATAAATTTTTCTGCACCCTAGAAATAATCTATACTCGGAAATTTGGCAAAAAAGGCTGACCAAAGTTTAGTACAAATTGTGTTGTTACAAGTTTTTAAGGATCTTCTTGCTAGTAGCAATCTCCCAAAATTTTACTTTCAGGATTCTTTTCATACTTGATAGATTTTCACAATGGCTTACTTAAAGTTGGAATGCTATAAGTAGCGCAGAAATTGTCTAAAGTAAGTTCGTAAGATAGGTTAAAATATTATGGAGGGTGCCTCACTATTTCATTAATTACTCGACCTACAGTCGATAGAATGCGCATAAATTGGCATCAATAGCTTTGCTCCGTTCTTAAGAACCAACACATTAACATTAATGGTCTGAAAACGGGGAAAGGCTCATGTTTCAGCGTAATAAAAACTCGAATCGAGTGCACTAATTATCGCCGTGCCATGTGAGCCAATGCATTGAACAAAGATCGCAGACGCTGCTCTAAATAACGGCCTCAAATTGGTTCGATGGTGATAGAAACAAGGCAAAAATAGGCTTATTACCCTTAATGAACAAAATTAAATAATCAATACATTTTCATATGAGCTAACCATTTTGTTGTTATTTAACTTATGTATTTTGCAATTGCTACAATCAGATATTTCTTTTAAAATGTGGGCCAAAATAATTAATTTTATTTTTTGCAAATATAACGGATAGTAGTGGGAAAATTGTATAGAAACGTTTAAGGTGGATCTTGAAGTTCTTTAAAATGTTTAAATTAAGAGCCTGTAATTTTGAATTGTAAACACATTAATTGTTGTAAGAACTGTCTCATCACACGATGTGTTAAAATTGTGTCCTCTTTTTCCATTAGTATGAATATTGTGCCTCGGAGTTTTCATCGAATTGAAATTAATTTTGGTATGGTTCTACGAACTCCAAATAGAACTGTCAAAACTAAGAGCCGCAAAAACGTAATACCTATTAGGGAGCTTTGGGAACAGTAATAGATCAGGTTGAATGTGGTTCGGATATAACTTGAAATGACTGACGAACCAAAACAGCTTGATACCCAAACAGCGTAAAAATAATCTCATTACTTTATAAATAAAAATGCCTACCTTGCCGATCCGCCCGGGATCCGTTGGGATGGAGTGTCTCTTTCGACTCGAGCGCCGGCGGTTTCGGCTGCTTGTCCCCTTCCACGCTTTCCTCGTTGCTCTTCCAGTACACGTGTGCTATCGTCGCGACGCACTGCGAAGTAAACGAAAATCCGCTATTAGAACTCACAGCTTGATGCATCAGCATGACATACTACGATGCCCGATCCGACCAAGATGGAAAGGGTTCGGAATGAAACACTCACTTTCAGCTTCATATCACCGCGCTTGAAATGCCGCAACCGCACACGAAACTCTAATCCTAAAATTGTAGTCTCTAGGCCTTCTCTCCCAGTTATCACAGTGTCGTAGCGGCGCAGAAATGTCGGATCGGCCACCTCGCCGTTGATGAACCACGTCAGCTTGGCCGCTGGCTTCGACCGTCCCGATGTGCAGTTCACCCGAACCATGTCACCGATCTGGTAGCGAGGCTTGCCACCGGTGATTTTCGGATCCGTATCCGGCAGGGCTGTGGATGGGAAAACGGAGAATGGATGTCAACCGCATTTTCGATTGAGTCACTGGACTGGGTGAGTATGAATCTCCCTACTAGTGTTTAGCGCGGCAAAGTTGCAGTTTCCGTCAGTCTGAAACACCATGCGCCAACATTACAATGTAAACGTTAATGGTGGCGCAGTGTGGCACATTTTCAGCTGAACCGAGCAGGTATCCCAACAAAATTGCTTGCTAAACAGTTGACTGACCAGAGTACAGTGCCCAATGGTTGAAAAGTTATTCAATCACTTACCGACCACCACCATGTCACCGTGGCTGGAGACAGTCTGAAAGGAGGGCGCTTCTGCTGATACTTCGCAACGATACCGCCCGGACGAGGCCAGAGTTACATTGTTTAGCACTATCTGATTTTCAGTCGAATTTAGTAGCTGTTAGGGAAGAAGCAAAGTTACACAAAGTGTTGACGTGACAGGGGGTCAGGGAAGGGGAGGGTTATGAAACGCAACAGTGCAGTAAATGATACTCACATCAACTGACACTCCCGTCAGGAGGAAGAACTGAGCTGGTGGATTATCTCTAGGAACATATCGGTAGAACTCGTTGCCGTCTTTGTACCATTTGACCGAATAGAGTGCCTCCCCGTTCAGATCGAAATGGCATTCGAGCTGGACGGTACTGTTCTTGGCCACGTGGTTTGGGATGCGAACCTCTGTCAGGCGCAGGCAGAAGCAAATGTCTGGAAATTTAATGTGTGGAGAAATGGTCGTTTATTACTCAGGTAGTAATTGAGTTCTAAAATGTGGTCAAAATGAGCCATCGCGTCACAAGATGTTTTTAAGATAAGTTCTAATATAAGCAGGTAGATCGATCGTGATAGTTTTCACCTATGGTCTAACATACGTAATTTTTATGTGTAATTTTATCACCAACATCTGCATTTTTTTTTTTTCAAATTCTCATTTATCAAACAAAATTTGTTTTCATAACTTGATATATTCAATATAAATCAGATAATGTCTAGTGTTGTTGTTATTCACCATCTTCCGGATATTGGTTATTTCATACTACTATTATTGTAATCAATGAATTTATATGTTCCATGAGTCACCTTGAAGGTCAAAACTACACACTTAAAACCAATGAAAATTACATTTGACGTAGACAACATTGCGACGTATTCTGCTGTCTTTTAATGGAATTTTACATGTTTTAACACGCGAAATAAAATATTGTATCCCTTTTGATGTAAAACTCGGTTGAATGGAGATGGAGAATTGTTAACAAAACACATTTTTACATGTGCTTGAATGTAAGTTCAAATGAATTGTGACGCTCCTTTTATGTGCATCTTAGGAGATGTAAATTTTTTTTCAAGTGTGTAGTGCAACATAATACCCAAGAACAGTGTCGACACTACTTATAAACACTACGTTGTTATGCAACATTGATTCGCGAACTTTTCGTACCCGAGTGCATCCAAGTTTCAAACTGACAATTCAGATCGGTCATTTGACAATAGAAAGTCAAAATCTAGTTTTTGTAGGGTAACTTACCCAGTGATGGCCCTACTAAAGAGAAGTTTATTTACTTAAGTTTTTTAATTTTTAATTTGCCATGTTACTCATGGAAAATTAGTCAACACAATTGAAAGTCAACTCTCACGGTAAAGGAGGACAAGTCTGTCTTTGTCGTGAGACATGTTGGTAGACTTGAGTGATTCGTAGTAACACTATCTAAGCTCGGCTCCTGCTAGCAGAAGACAAAAGATTAGTCCATAAGATTTAAAGCCTGTTTCTAATGACCCTGTCGCTTCTAGTTTCCCGATCTGTATATTGCGTATCCTTGCTCTCACTTGAGTACTACTGGCTATAAATTTTTCATAACTTTCCCTACTTAGTAATATCTAGCTAATTTAATGTTGTTAAAAAGTAAACACTTCAAAGACTATAGTACATATTTAATTATCCCTTAGGAAGTCGCTGCCGCTAAAGATGGAAATTGCTGAAAACGCTTGCATGATTTTAAGAGCGACGTGCACTCAGTTCACTAGCGCGAGCGACGGAAGGCTTTATACACACTCGGGCACACCGTAAATTTTGAAAACGTTTTTTTGGAAACATAGTACGCTTAAGGATCTTTGCGGAATTGTGATTAATAAAAATAAATATGCATTCCATTTATTATTCTATTATTGAATGAATCCTTTTCCCATTTTTGCGCATACCGAAGAAATTATATCTTTGCTCGTTTTTCGGGATTCCAGAATGAATGATTCGTAAAGCTTATGAAGTTTATTATTTCTTAACAACTTCGCTTTCAAAGAATAATTTCTTCATTTCGCTTACAGAAGAATTAAGGATTTTAATTTCGCTACCACGTGGTGCTAAAACTAATTATTCCCATCGAATATTGCAAATCCAAGCAATTTAGAACATATCCCAATAATAGCATACTGATGACATGGCCTTGCTTAGTCGATATGCTAGGCCATTGTTTACTCTAGACGGACATAAACAGAGCATTCAAGGAGAATCCCACCAAGCACTTTCTTCATCGCTGAAGGAATCTGACACAGAAAACTAAAGAGTTTCTCCACAAACGGAAAAAAGGAGAGTAGGATAGAGTAAATGGTGTATAGTGGACCCCTCGTAGGCCATACAATGTTCCGAGAAAAATGACTTTTTATTTATAACGTTATAGGGTGATGAGCCTGTTTTCACCATACTAAGCAAGGTGCCTCACTAATTCGGTAATTTCTTGCCTTACAATCAATGGAATGCGTAAAAATTGACATGAACCGCTTTGCTTCGTTGTTAAGAACCAATATAATAACACAAATGCGTTGAAAACAGTAAAATTCTCGCGTTTGAGCACAATGAAAACTCGAATCGAGTGCCCCTATTGTTGCGCTACCATTTGACTCAATGCGTTGAACAAAGATGGCAGACACTGCTCTAACCAACGGCTTCAAATGGGTAGGGTGATAATAGAAACATGGTGCAAATAGGCTCATCACCCTAGATGCATATTCAATTTTTTCATACTTGAATTTGCGAATAATGAATTAATTTACATAGTTTATTCAGAGCCGTAGCGTGGTTTCCTGGCGCCCTTGGTGGAGTGTTATCTTTGCCCCCCTCCCCCCAGCTTTGCCGTTTACTTGTTTACTTCATCAGTTCGACTTTCGAACAATAATTTTGAAAAGGGCACACTTATTCTGACTTATTCTACGACTTATCCTGACTTACACACCTAGAAAAAAAACGCATAAATTTACGTCTCCTGATCGTGACATATACGAACATCAAAACAAAATAGTTTTACGTTTGATTTTAATTTTACATGTCGTTGAAATTTGTGAGTCACGTGATTTTACTCCACATATCGTCGCTGTTGTGCTATCTTATGACAAGCGCCATTTTGCACATTTCGAGAAAAACGATTTTTAAAGTTTGAGATTGAATATCTTGAAACTTATAAATGGTGTAAACAATTCAAAGAATACAATAGAAGCTTGATTCTGTATTAATCTCTCAAATATTACGTAGATCGCTTGACTATGTTGCGAGTTTTTACTATAAATGTAAACAAAAGTCGCACTCACACGTGTCATAGGTGTGTATTGATGACAAAATTTGTATAGCGTGTCATAATCTTTCATGGAAAATTTTCCATAGAAAAAAATCATCAATTATTAACTTTTATTCATATCTTTGGCTTCATTTGGTCTATAAACAATCGGTGAAATGCATTTTGAAGGAAATGAGTCAGGGAATCTAGAAAAAATAATTATTTTTGCATACAATGTTGCCAAATATGCTATATTTCCAGTTTAAAACTTAAATTGCATTTTTTTCACAATTCTTGCATTTTTGTTTTGAAAATGATTATGCCATTGTGTTTCTCAGATAGTTTCACATATAAAAACATCTTATATATCAAAATAATTTGATCCAATTTTCAGACACAGTCATTTGAAGCAAAAAAATAAAAATTTCTCAGCACGTTACTCGCTGTATCTCAGTAACCAAGCAGAATGTCAAAATTCTGTAAA
This sequence comes from Topomyia yanbarensis, assembly GCF_030247195.1. Classification (NCBI taxonomy): domain Eukaryota; kingdom Metazoa; phylum Arthropoda; class Insecta; order Diptera; family Culicidae; genus Topomyia; species Topomyia yanbarensis. Next base: position 469,509,405 of record NC_080671.1, read on the forward strand.
CGCCACTTTGTAGAGATTTTTTAGAATGTGGCATATCTAACTCAGTTCACCGCTAAATGGCGTTTGTCATAAGATAGCACAACAGCGACGATATGGCGTTTGTTTAAAATGTTGAAGGGTGGCACTACGCGTGGAAAGTACATCTTTCGTGTAAAATTAAACAGAACACGGTTATATTCCGTCAATTACGGTTTGTTAGATTGTGGCAGGTTTGGAATTACGTCAACGATAAAATTTTGATTTTTTTGGTGTGTAGTTTATAGAGTAGATCAAGATTTCAGTGCCTGAGGCGGTGGCCCTTTTCGCTAGAAATTCCAGAGAACGGTCGTCGATACTACAAAAATACTGCTGTATTTTCTGCGCATGCGACTTGGTTCTCAGAACTTCCCAGTAAACTGCCCACGAACCAGGATTATGGGACTTTAGCCTCATCAAAACATTCCTTGGGATTCCACGGAATGTAAAGGAATACCTTATTCTAGCGAAGGCTATATGGTTCGATAATAAAACGGAAGTCCCTTCCCCCCTAACTTATCTCCTCCAATTTCTATTTCAGCCAGGCATAGCTTTTTTTCGTTATACGAAGAGAACCTAGAAATACCATACCTAGCCAAACCCTCTGAAACTGGGGATGAATGAGTTAGAACATCCTTCAGGGCAATCGAAAAGTGACATTTCTCTAACCTTGCTTGCACTCAATAAGTATCGAGACACGAAAACTCTATACAATGAGCCCGAAGCATTGTTGAAGAGAGCACCTCTGCGGTTGTGCTTTTTTTCTTTGATTTTGATCATTTTCACCATTTTTAAGGTATTAGAAGGAGCACGTTTCTCGCTGCTGCCAAAGTCCAAAAATGATCTACACGCATCAACGGTTTCATCAAACGAGTGGGAAATTAAATTCAATTCTTTTACTACTTATTCAAAATTGAATCATCACATAGTAGAACCGCAAGAGGTTGCTACATTTTGGCGTTCAAATGATTAAAGACGAAGTACTTATGATCAGATAACGACGATTCGAGCTCGTTGTGTACGAGCCAGTTTGCCAACTCATACGTCAGAGTAGAGAATTACCTCTAACATCTCTTCTCTACCAGATCGTGCAAATGTTGGGTAATCACCTGCAACATTAAGTATAGGCAAATTTGTGCTGCTTAAACAGTCCATCAATTGGGTGCCTCTCAAATTTATATCTGAGGTCCCTCAAATTCGCATCACTGCCGATTATGAGTAGAATACCCATTTCTGCCACAATATGATACACCCCTTTTGAAATCATCAGAATGTGATGATTCATTATGCGGCGAACATTACGAACAATAGACGTATTCCCTGTTTATGTTATTAATAGTCACATTGATTGTGACAGCACAAATATCTCCAGTTTGAGGTCGGAAAAAAGATATCCATCGATAGCACTATTCTCAACTTTAAATGAGGCATTCATCGTGGATTTGTCATTTTTTACTTAAACTGCCATAACAAACGAACAAAATTAACCAGGGTTTCCAAATTCCGATAGACATCGTTGATTAAGCTTTAAAACTAACCCGGAAAATATGGTTCAGTTTGTTTGAAAAAAAAAAGTCATACTGAAAAGATAGGGTGAACGTATTAATGTGGAACACATTATAATGTAAAATCTACATTATTCGAAGTTTTTCTAAGTATCCCTTTAGAACGCCCTATGAATTATATATGGGGCATATATTTCTGAACAAAAATATGATAAGTTTAGCTGATACTACCTGCTACTCTGCAAACTGTAGTTCCTTAAGATTGGACAGAGAATGGGCAAAAATCGAAAACAAAAAAAGCAGTTTTTCCACATCGTGTGTTAGATGTTCATAAAAATCAATCAGATTATGTACAATGTTATTACAGTACTGCTGATTGATTTTTATGAAGATCTAACACACGGTCTGGAAAAAAACTGCTTTTTTCGTTTTCGATTGTTGCCCATTCTATGTTCAACCTTAAAGTTAGTAAAAAAATCCAAAAACAGTCATAAATCCTTAAAACAAAGAGATAGCGAGTTGGAATGTTCCGTTAAAGTTTAGGTGGTTGTTTTTAAAGCATCTACAACTTTTCTAAACATTGGAAGAATACCAAAAACCAAATAAAAAAGTTATGGCCAAAAAACTGTTTAAGGGGGTATGTTGACATGTACATCTGTTTCATTTGATAACTTTTTTCTCTTAAGAGATAGACATTTTGCATCTGCACAAAATTTCTCAAAATAAGATCCTCTACTAACTTTCCATAGACACTTTACCATTTCAACAAGAAAAACGAAAAAGTTATTTTTTTCATCTTAGCATATACCTCCTTAAAGGAAAATTTGTCAACATTAAAAATATAAAGTCCTTTCCGAAGACATCGAAGTGCTATAACTAATGGTTTCGTCACAAATATTAATGTCCGGCTTTTCCTTTTTCAGTCCCACTGTGCGTCGGATGCCACACGGCCTCTAGGCTGGTTTAGTCAGCAGAAAGATAATAGCCTGTTATCAACCTCCTAGTGGACCACAGCCACATCTGTTGTTAGTTACCTCTTACGACATGGAAGCAGAAACCAGTGGGTCAATTCTTGACTGAAATACTTCGAAAGATTTCAGCCCGCTGGATACCACACGGCTAATAACTAACTCTCTGCGATGCGCTTAACAGTTATGTGCCCAACAAAAAAACACCTTTAACAGGCCAACGTGGGTACCCGGGTACCCACAATTTGAAATGCTCATAACTATGGCTTCCTTTAACCGATTTGGACACTTTTAGATGTTTTGGATTCAGAAACTCGTCCACTTTTTGATTCTGTAAAGTTGAACCAGATGAATGGATCTGGTTCTTGGTAATCCGGATTTTCCGCGGTAATGTTCCAGTACTAGGGTATGATTTGTAAATTTTAATAATGTCCTAGCAATATTAGTATCAAAACTCTTCAAATTGTCTCGGAAGTCTGTTATTTATTGTTACGGGACCCTACGGCAATTTAAAAAATGGAATTGGAATGGAATGGCCACTCACGGCCCCACGGGAACCTGCTCCGGAATGTCCGTTCCGGGGTCAAATCACCAAATGCTTTCAAAACTACGAGATACAGCCTACTGATACAATTCCAAGAATTTTGATACCCATATTGCCAGTATTCCATTGAAGTTCACAAATAGTATCCCAGTACTGGAACCTGCTTCCGGAAATCCGGATTCCCGGAAACCGAATGAAGTAACCCGATTCATTTTTACCACGTCCAAAAGCGGATGAGTTCCTGAATCCAAAACACCCAAAAGCATCAAAATCGGTTGGAAATTACCTTAGTTCTTGGTATTTCAGTTTTGTGGGTACCCGGGTACCCACGTCGGCCTGTTACGTAGTAAAAAAATTCAGGAGCCCCTCCTAACTCCCTCCCTTACTATATCAACAATATTATTAACCCAAAAGCTTGACTTAGTTCTAAGATGTCGCAAAGTTTCGATTTCCAGCTATGGATAAAACATGGGAATTTTATTAATTGAAACCTAAAAAGGTACCCGGGTACCGCGTCGTATACACAACGGTTAATTATGTCTTCTTCTACAAGAATCGTCTGCCTCTTCGGCTGTATGTACCGCTCCTCATGCATTGCAGCATTGCACTGAACACAAGCAAATGGGTTCTTGTTGTAATAAAGCTCGATGTGGGAATTGCGCAGAGAATCATGAGGATGACACTTGCATTTGGGATTTCTGATAAATAAGCCTATTGTAGGGAGAGTACATATTATCTATTTGCATGCCCCGAGTACAAACAGCGTCTGTGGAATCTGTAGCATTTCCCTTAAAGGACGCTCAAAGCATTTTTTTGCTGAAAGACTGACGCCATTCACCACGACAAATCATTATGGTCTCTTGGCTCCATTTGGGGACTAAGAACAAAAGGCAAATAGAAAGTAGAAATGTAGGGTAATTCACCCAATGTTGGTCTTATTTAAGATAATTGATGAACTTTACCGGTTGTCACGGTAAAGATAGATACGTCTACCTTTATCAAGGACACATGATAGTGAACTCGAGTGATTCGTAGTTATTCTGCCTAAACTCGACCCTCATTATCAGAAGGCAAAAATTAAGCCCGCACGATATTGAGCCTGTTCTAATGACCCTGCCACTTCTAGTTTTCCGATCTGTTTACTTCACATCCTTGCTCTCACTTGAGTACTATGGCTCTAAGTTTCATAACTTTCCCTACCCAGTAATCTCTAGCTAATTGAATGTCGTTAAAACGTAAAAAAGAACTTAATAAAAAAATTGGAACTCGAAGTATTTTACGAGATATTTAATTATAACAGGCATATCCTGGGCGTTCAATGTAAAATTGCCTTGCTTTAAGTTTATAATTGTAATATCGCAAAGTATTTTGATATCCACTCCAGAATTTGTACACAGCCTTTTTAACTTGTTTCTTAAAATTTAAAGACAAAAATAAGTAAAACAAATTGGTCCAACTTTAAAAAAAACCTGTTTTAATCCACCTAGTGGTGCAATTGTGCCTTTCTCATTTCTCTAAACTATGGCACGGAGGCTTTTTATGTTCAACATAATTGTGGAAATGTCCATTACATTCTTAGTACACTTTGCACTTATACACAATGGCATGCCAGCCACGAACTTGATGAGCTACGTGTCGACGGTGAAACACTTGAAACAAAAAAATATCATACTCCATTAGCCTAATCAGCATTAGATCAATGTTATCTGCTTGCTAACTCATTTTGTCATGCGGGGCTGGGTATGTGAAGAGGGCGAAAGTCCCATGAACGAACGACTCCCCAGCTTAAATTGGTATGCTTTGTGATATAGTGGTGGTTTAAAGATGATGGGGTTGAAAGGGAGGGGTATGAGGGCTGGATAGGGTGGTGGTCTGAGGGGTGATTGAAGGAGATTTTTAAAGGAGGGGAGTGAACAGTAGAGGGGGAGGGGGGTGTAACCCCTCTCCGTAAACCATCAACTACGCCCCTGTTAAAATCCAGAAACCTTATGCGAGTCGAAAAAAAAAATTGGCCGGGATTAGGTTGACGTTTTTCAGAGTGATTGCATAACCTTTCTATATGAGAAAGGCAAAAATGTGCCAAAATCCAAAAAAGTGAATCGTCGTCAAATTTTTTTCGAGTTTGCATAAAATCTCGACGTTTCATGCACCTTGAACACATTTAGCATCAAAAATAAATATTCTATGTTTAATTTTTCCTATAGTTTATATGAGAAATTTCTGTGTGGCCGCACTCTGAAACCCATAATTCCGGAACCAGAATTCCGATCGATCCAAAATTCAATAGCAGCCGATGGGAAGGTTGCACCTTTCATTTGAAACTAAGTTTGGGCAAATCGGTCCAGCCATCTCTGAGAAAAATGAGTGACATTATTTGACACATACGCACATACATGCACACACATACACACACATACACACATACATACATACACACGTACAGACTTTTTCCGATCTCGACGAACTGAATCGAATGGGATATGACACTCGGCCCTCCGGGCCGGGATTAGGTTGACGTTTTTCAGAGTGATTGCATAACCTTTCTATATGAGAAAGGCAATAATTCTATTTGTTTTTAATAATTACAGATTTCATGGTATACAACAAAAAAAATTGCAATGTTTTTAGGTTAGCTCATTTGAAAACGCAACTGTTTTGTTTAATATGTTTTTTTTTTTCATTTATATCGAATCGTTTCCAAGTTATCAGTGATTGGAAAATGTTGAATTTTATAAACTGCAAAAGTTTAAAACTAATAACTTGAAAAAAATATATTCAGCCTTAACAAAAAATACATGTCAATTATTTTTAGCTAAATAACGTTAGAAAGTTTTTTTGGAAGGAATCTAAATTTTGGTAGTAAATCTGTCGTGGAATGACCCATATATAATATTTAATTAGCTTAATTAGCATTAGCTCAATGTTGTCTTTCGGCTAACTTATTTTATCATCCGGGTGTGTGTGTGATGGGGATGAATAACCCACAACCGAACCACCTCCCAGCCTATCTTGGTATGCCTACTTGGTGAAGGTGATTGGGATGAGAGACGGGTGGGTCTAAAGAGGGTGCCTGAGGCGCTCGTTGAGGGGCTTTGAGGGGATGTGGCTTGATAGGGGGACTTAAGGAGGGGGGGGGGGGTTTCGCAAACCTCTAGCTATGCCCCTGTTAACATACAGAAAACCTATACAAGTAAAAAAATTGGCCCTCTGGGATTAGGTTGGCGATTTTAACAGCGATTGCTTAACCTTTCTATATGAGAAAGGCAAAACCTGAAAAACCAATTGAAATCATGACTGCATGCTACCCGTTTCAGCGTAAACTAACACTCAAGAATGAAATTTAAAAGTTGACCCGAGGCCAGGGTAAATTTTTACTGGCAGGCGACATAATTACCCGTCACTCGTTAAGGGGAAACATTAGACACAACCGGAACGTCATAGTACAACCTTCACGCTGGACACTATGTCGTCCTCAACCCACATTCCATCAGCTACGAAGAGTTACCTTGGGGTGGGCGTAGCGTAGTTGGTAAATCGATTGCTTTGTACGCAGCGCACCTGGGTTCGAGTCCCGACCCCGAACATAGGGTTAGAAATTTTTCAAAGGAGATTTTTCTAACCCGAAGATGCGAATGACCTTAAGGTTAAAACCTCTATAATCGAAACAAAAAAAAAAGAGTTAAATACCGGATAAAACTGTTCAAGCCCTAGCAACGATTGAGGTTATATGACACTCTTGAAGCTCGTCTTAAAACTTAGAATGAACTTGTAGTGTGCTATAAAACTAAAAACGCTACTTGGGAGGACATGTCCAAAACAATAATAATCACAATATGCTTCCACGGTAGCGCATCTCATATTAGCTTTTTTGGAGCACATTCGATAGTATATTAAGTCCGATACTATACCCTTCGGATATTTCACACCAACGGTCGGAAGGTACTCTGTTACTGTTTGCCGATGACTCGGCAATCATCTGCAGTGGACGGGTGATCCGTACTCTCGACAATAAGCTCCAAGCTGGGTTCAAGGCACCTCAATTCCTCCCTCAGTACGTAGAAACTACGTGTTAATATCATGAAAACGCAAGTCATCGCGTACCCATATCGTTATTCTGCTATATTTCTACGTAAAGGACTTTTCTCCACAAAGGAGAAAATTCTTTGAAACCTCATTTGCGCGATACAAACCTATAACTAAATTAGTTATGGAATTTGCGTTTTGATCTCATCTCATCAGCATCCAAAAATAACTTAGTGACAGGACTAAGCTAGCGCCGGATAGACGCTAGCTCTAGAAAACGAATACACGATTTGTGTTTCTGAGCGAACCCCTAGTCCTGCGTGATGTCCGATCTGCTACGAATATCGCGTTAAAGCTGTATTTGTTTAAAAAAATTGTTTAAAAAATAACAAAAATAGTTAGCATCCAATGAAGTCGCTTGTCGTGCAAATCTCGCCCATTCCATTCTAAACATTATATCTACTATAATGTATGGGACTCAGCACTCAAATTTTATGCACATAATCTTTGAAGATCGTTCATAAAAACTGTTGCATCATCGAGATAATAAACTTCGAAATTGCCCAAAATCTTCTTCGATGTTCGAAAATGTCTCGAAATTTTACAATTTTTCTTGCAGTTAGTAAGACTTCCCAGAAGCTTGTATGACATGCAGTACCTAAAGCTTAAAGAGGTTTTTTGATGTTCGTCACTTTTTACCTTTCTCATATAGAAAGGTTATGCAATTACTCTAAAAACCGCTAATCTAATCCCGGCCTAATTCTATTTTTTTACCTATATAGGCTTAGGTCGGAGTATGCAATAAGGGGTTGCTACTTTAAAATTAAAACTAGTTTAAAATTTCTTAACAAGTTGAAAATTTTCTTCCTCCTTGATCCGCCGCTGGTTTCAAGCGATGTTTCAGTGTCGACACATAGTATCTCAAGATCTCGGTTGTCGATCCATTGTATGTATGTGCAAATCGTACTGAATATGTAATATACATTTCCATCATAGTATTGAACAGAACCAGCCATGGAATCGTAGTTTGGACAAATGAGAAAGGCACAATTGCACCACTAGGTGGATTAAAACAGGTTTTTAACTCTTCATATCATTGATCACACTGTGCTACAGTGATTTTGTGCTTTTCAAGTGACCTAGTAAAGGTTGTACAGTAGGGTGGGCCGAAAAACACGAAAATCGAAAAATCCAAGGTACACAAGCTGTTTTGAACGTGGATCCACGAAATAATGTCGAAGCCGGGATTTCGTGGATTTTCATTGAGGATTAAGAGTTTCAACAGACCCTACTTGTTAGAATTTTTATAAAATTTTGTGACTATTTTCACTAAAACTGGGTCCCAGCTTATACATGGGTCTCAAAACCTCAAAGTTGCCTGATTAGGAAACCTGTATTGGTTGCTGAAATCGGTTGACCCCCGGTGACCAGTGCCGAACCCCTCGATTTACATCAATTTATGGTTCACGAAAACTTCAATAACTAATTAAATAATGAAGCGAGTGCTTTGGATAATTATACCGTTGGAAAGGGAAACCCTAGGTCTATGATTTAGACCAATAAAATTTTAGGGCGGCCATATTGGATTTTACCCTCACTTTTAATTTAATTTTAACATGTCATTTTTAAAGTAGTTCATACCAACCGATCAAGAAAAAAATTCCATATTTTTTTATTATTACAGAGGTTTTAACCTTAGGGTCATTTGCCTCCTTTCGGGTTAGAGAAATTTCTTTTGGAAAAAATCTCTAATTCTATGTGCGGGGCTAGGAATCGAATCCAGGCGTACAAGGCAACCGATTTACCAACTACGCCATAGCTGTTCCCCATAATTACATCATTAAAAGCTGAGATTTTTTACTATTTGATATGCCAGAAGCAATTGATTGAGAATCTAGCTCCAATAAGACGTAGCTCTTTTCAATATTTTTAAACGAGCGATAAAATCAATAACATGGTCAGTGAAGGGTGCACACGCCGTTTCAATCAAAATACTATTGGCGTGCCCCTTGTGCTCAGCCATTAGCTTTCGCACCATAACCAGGTAGTAAATGCCTTGGACATGTCAGTCCAACAGAATGGTCGGCAAGAAGAACAACTTAGATCTGACGGGGTTAAGTACTATTAGTGCAGAGGGAACCGCGGTTTATACTGGACGTATTGGCGGTATTATAAGATTGTTTGAAAAAGATCTTAACCGTCCCTAACAATGGATTATCTGCCTAATGCACATGAATAAACTATCTACCTACCGTCATCTGAATGATTGTAAAACTTTTCCAGTAGTGAAATTTTGGAAAATTCCGTTTACCTCACCATCCGTCAACGCTGAGGTACTGACTAATGATCAAAAATATTTGTTCCATTTATGTTTGGCAATTGGCAATGGAAAATGCTCGGATGATCTAGCACTGTTAAAACCAGGCAAAATACACTCAAGATGGTTGACAACTACCGCTAGAATTTTACGATTATATATTAGCAGAAATCCAACGAAAGCTTTGAAAAATTTCTACAGCTTCGTTATTCAACTACGACTGAATTGAAGAACATTGTTGCAACTGAAAAATCCAAAACATTCCATGTCATTCATAAGCAGTCGAAAGAAGTGTAAAAACAGTAACTGAGGCAGCAGAAAATGTTTTAGGAGAAAAAGCCCGTCGTTGATCTATTTTGAGAAAAATTAAATCTAGAGAAATTACACATAAATTTGAATCAAATGAACACCTTGTTTAAACGGTGATATAAACTTGGTTGGATCTTGTTATTAGTATTTAATTCCCAAACCACTGGAATAAAATTTTTAAATTGAATCGGTAGGAGTAAACATCGCAAAAAGCTTTATTTTCATAAAAAAGATAAAATCCAATATAATTTTATTATTTTAACTGATAGGCCTCGGTTTAACCCTTCCAACGATATAATTACACTAGTTTACAAGAAAAATGAAGCTTCAAGAAAAAGTATTTTTTAGACTAATTTTGGGTCGCTAAACACGAAAACAATATTCATTTTTTTGTTCAAAGATGCGATTTTGAGCACTTTTTGTAGTTTTTAGTGAATATTTCTTGTCAAAATCATCCAATTAATTTAGTCACTATGTGATGAGATGCCTTTTCCAAAAACATATAATATGTGTCGATCATATGTAAAATTTTTGGTGCTGCAAGCGACCAAAGTTTAAAAAAAGCCCATTTTTGATCATTTTTAAAAGTTAGTCATTTTTAATTGATTTTTTTACAGAAAAAGGAGTTTTTTCGGACCTTCTAGAATCTAAGATGACAGAAAATATCACTAACATCGGATGGAAAATGTTGATGCTATGGCACATTAAGCGAAATGGAAATTTTATGATTTTAGCAGACCTTGCCCTGGTGCGGCGGTTTGGAGGGTGTAGCACTGGTCTCATAAGCCAGTCGTCAAATATTCGAGTCCCTATCGGAAAGGAGTCTCAATGGAATCGTAGCACTAGCCACGTAATGTTCCGTGAACTGAAAATCTGCTGCGAAGCTGGTTGAAGCAAAAGGCGAAAATTCCTTTAATTCGTTAAATATTTACTCACCACAGACAAAACAAAACTTTTCCAACGAATATTTCCACGTTTTAAAAAGCACACTTAGTTGTACAAGGAAATATCCAAAACCATTAAAATGCCGCAGGATGGATGGATGCAAGCTCGAGAAGACAGTACCCAACACAAACAATAACTATCAAGTACCGTAAACCGGGGTGACATTGATCACTTTTCGGAGTAATCATTACGTATTTTTAGACCATGTACTGATGTATGGAGAACAAGATTGGATGATTTTATCTAAAATTGTCCTCTTACAGCTATTTTTCCAAAAATGATTTGAAGTTGAAGTCCGTTTTCGTATGCCGGGGTGACTTTGATTACCTGCATGTTATTGATGTCAATGTTTTTAATTCAAATGTTCGTTTAAACTAATTCTGGAAAGATACTAATTGTTAAATAGATGTTAATGTATTATACAAAGTATTTCAATGTACTGTAAAATTCGAGTAACCAAAATTCGTATAATTTGTGCCTAACTAGAATAAAAGATTCTGGAAACTTTTAGAACGGCTAAAATTGCTTTATTTCAGTGCTTAATCCATGTACAAAAACTTACATTTATTTTAACACGTTGGAATATTGAACAATAAAAAATGTTGCGAGTTTTAGCTTAAATAATTTGAAATAATTGCCGACTAGCTTCACAAAAATTGTATTTAAAATAAACAAACTCTTAAAACTAAATTTGGCGCATTTATTACTCGTGCTCAAATCTGAGATTTATTTGTTTTATACAAAATAGACACTTTACGAAGCTTCGTAAAAATAAGGTAAAGTAAAATTTTGGTTTTTCGTAGTTTTTGTACCCAAAAATCGTACAATATACTCAAAAAGTATAACAAATCAGTATTTTATAAGTTTAGAGTAAAAATCATTTCAAATTAAAATTTTCAAATGTCAGCCGAAAGTATGATTGTACGAAAGATAAAAAGTTACAATTTTCACTCAGTGCTTCATATCATCTACATTTTTCATCCGATTTTTGTGACTATTAGCTTGAAATTTGTGTAAAAAGAATATTTATCTCATTAGATTCTAAAAGAATTTTCTTCTTCTAAAAAAATTACTAGAAATATGCATTTTTTTAAAAAAAATGGTTGAACATTAGACTTTTTTACTTTGGTCGATTGTAATCATAATAAATGTACATTTGATCTACGCATATTATACATTTTCGGAAAGGGCACATCAATACCTTTCGAACTGTTTCGATCGGATCTTATTTGAACGAGATATTGACAAATAACTAAAATAGTGCCCAAAAACATCTTTTTCAAAGAAATCTTGGTTTTCGTATTCAGCGATCCAAAATCAACTTAGAAAACACCTTTCTTCTTAGCTTATCGCGATTACCTTCAAATTGTTGAAATCTGTCACATTAGATTCTGAAAATATGAATAATTAATTTTTCTGCAATAAAATAAAAAATAAATAGAGCAAAAACAAAAAAGAGGAAGCAACAGAAAAACGCTTTGTTTTTTTAAACTCGAACTTCTTTGAAAGACAAATAGAGTATTGTTTTCGTGTTCAGCGGCCCAAAGTTGATCTAGGAAACACTTTTTCTCGTAACTTCATTTTTCTTGTAAACTAGTGTAATCTTATTTAAGACCAAAAGAGATATGTAAAAAACACAGCAATTTTCACTTGGTGCTTAATAACATCACCAGTTTTTATCTGATTTTCGTGGTCTTAGGCTTAAAATTCACGTGAGAAGTTTGTCTGTCACATAAGATTTTAAAAGGTTTTTTTTTGCCGAATTATTTTTTTTATGAAAAATAAACTAAAAATGAGTAGTTTTACCAAACATTACTTTTTTGACTTTGGTTGCTCTTAACCCTAAATTGTTGATATTTTATTCTAACATGTTATACATTTTTGGAATGGGCACATCAATACCTTTCGAATGGTGAGTTTGTGTTAATCGGAAAATTTGTTCCTGAGATATTGACCAATAACTCAAAAAGGGCTCCAAAAAACGTTTTTCAAAAAATCACAAAACGGTTCTTTGAAAAAGAAAATGGATATGATTTTGAAAAATTGACTTAGAAAACACCTTTTTTCTTAACTTCATACAATCACCCCAAAATTTGTAAACTAGTATTATCCAACACAATCGCTTCATTATTTATCCCTAAAAAAGGCACGCGGGTCTCAGAGGCCCGGTACGTTACAATTTTTAGTTACAAAAAATGTATGCAGCGTAAGCTTTGGCATGGAAATTTTGATAAGTAGCTTTGAAATCTATAACAAAAATAAAGAATTGTGAAATTTTCATCTATGGAGTGATGCGCAGCTATGTTTGAATTTTTTACATGCACAAAAAGACAAGCCGGGCCTGGCAGGCCCGGTGTGCATGCAATATTTACTAGGAATACCACGGGTTTTATACATTAATATTTTTCTGAAAAAAAAAAATAAAAACATTTTGATGAGTTCATCTTCATATTAGCTGATATTTTTTCATGTATTGATTGCTTTTATCTTTCTACCTTTTCTTATAAGAAAAAATCTTGAAAGTTTGAGCGAATTCTATACATTTCTTTTATAAGAAATGTAAAAATAGCATACGATAATGACGTGTGTCATATTTTTTTGGGTAAATATTTTTATTTCACCCACTGTGGTCTACTTGACAATTATTTGGATACAACATAACTTAACTCTGTCGTTATTGTCCATTTTTGTTGTCTATTCTTTGCGTTATAGTTGTCGTAATTATTCAAATTGTAGGATCTAGAAGCAACAAAAAAATTGAAATGGCTATAAGACGATATGCCCATGTTTTCAATCATCTCAAAGAATCTGAAATAATGGCAGAAATTCGAGCAAATTCAACAGCAGACGATTTCGAAACTGATTTGAAAAGCGAGGAAGAAGATGTGAATGATATTGCTTCCGACGTTGAATCTGATGCAGACTCGGAAGAAAAATCTGAATATGTACTCCGGTTATGCATCAGAAGAAATTAATAGCAACACAGAAACATTTATTCGTCGTGTTCAAACGAAATGGAGCTCAGAACCAATCGACAGTCGACGTGATCTTCCGAGTACTCACCTTTTGGGAAAAAAATTGACCTTTTTACATCCATTGCCTTATACGCTGAAATCGGGATTTGCTGCGTGTTCGTACTCATCATCCTGTAATTCCGGAACCGGAAGTCGGATCAATTATAAATTCAACAGCAGCCAATGGGAATGCTGTACCTTTCATTTTTCGACTACGAGATCAGTTACAATATCCCATTCCCACAATTTTCCAAGAGTCCCTGTGATGCTTAAAACATTCAATACATTGAGAATTGATAAGATAATTATTATTGTAAAATTTAATTAAATTAGTTGGCTTCAATAAGTTTTTTCATCAATTTAATTAATTTTGGTTTGGAGGGGGTTTTAACCTCCAATTCATCTCCTCCACCCTTAGCTGCACTTTTGCCTTAAGAGTCAAGCGAGAGAATTCTTAACCGTTATGTGTCCGACGCGGTACCCGGGTACCTTTTTAGGTTTCAATTAATGAAATTCCCATGTTTTATCCATAGCTGGAAATTGAAACTTCAACTTAGAACTTCACTAAGTCTAGCTTTTGGGTTAATAATATTGTTGATATAGAAAGAGGGGGAGTGAGGTGGGGCTTCTCAATTTTTTTTACTACGTAACAGGCCGACGTGGGTACCCGGGTACCCACAAAACTGAAATGTCAATAACTAAGGATAATTCCAACCGATTTTGATACTTTTAGGTGTTTTGGATTCAGGAACTCATCCATTTTTAGACTTGGTAAAAATGAATCGGAATACTTCATTCGGCTCTCAGGAATCCGGATTTCCGAAAGCATGTTCCAGTGCTGGGATGCCATTTGTGAATTTCAATGGAATACTAGCAATATGGGTATCAATATTCTTGGAATTGCATCAGTAGGATACATCTAGTGGATTTGGAACCATTTGGTGATTTAACCCCGGAACGGACATTGCGGAGCAGGTTCCCGTGGGGCTGCGAGTGGCCATTCCATTCCAATTCCATTTTTCAAACTGGGTCCCATAATAACAACTTATAGACTTCCGAGATAATTTGAAGGGTTTTGATCCGTATTACCAAAAACCAGATCGATTCATCCGGTTCAATTTTACAAATTCGAAAAGTGGACAAGTTTCTGAATCCAAAACATCTAAAAGCGTCCAAATCGGTTAAAGGAAGCCATAGTTATGATCATTTCAATTTGTGGTTACCCAGGTACCCTCGATGGCCTGTTAAAGGTGTTTTTTGTTGGACACATAACGGTTAATAATTTTAAGTTTTCATCTCAACTCTACGCATTTTAAAAAACGTTTTCAGCAAATTTTGAAATTAAGACAAGTTCACAGGAATTAAACCATTTCCAACTTTGCAACTTATTTGATAAATTGTATCTTGTCCATATTTCAGAACATCCCTTACAAAGTGACCTCAACATGATAGGAAATCTGACAACTGTTGTTAGTTTCAGAGTGGTAATTCTAGTTTCTATTGGAATCTTTTCATGCAGATATTTAATATGATATTGTTATGATTTGACTACTATGAGATCCCGACTACGAGATCAGTTACAATTCTTACAATTTTCTAAGGCTCCCTGTGATGCTTAAAACATTCAATACTTTGAGAATTTATCAGATAATTATTATTGTAGAATTTAATTAAATCAGTTAGCTTCAATAAGTTCTTTCGTCAAACCAATTAACTTTGGTTTGGGGGGGGGGTTTAACCTCCAATTTATCCCCTCCACTCTTAGCTGCGCTACAGCCTTAAGAGTCAAGCGAGAGAATTCTTAATTTCTGAAAAATTGAATATCTCCGATAATTTTCAACCGATTTTGATGCTCAAAATGTCATTGGACGTTAGAATGTTCTTTCGAATTATCATGAGATCAAGGACGAGGCATTGGAAAAATGTAACATAGTATTTTTTTGTGTGCTGAAGGTTCCACAAAATGTTTTCATATAAATTAAGATTTTATATGAAAACAGTTCAAACGTGGTTTTGTGGGGTATTTGATTGGGCTTTCAATCTATACTAGGTTCACTTGGAAAGTTCAGTCAACTTTTTCTTTATAACACGGTTTTATCAGAAATAAGTTACAACTTGACAAAACTGTGCCATTGTACTGAGTTAACCTTTGACATTAACTTTTTCTATTTGTATATTTGGAATAAAAGAGCATAAAAGGTAGTTATATATAAAACACATATCCCCGAAATACCTAAATAAATAATTTTGTTCTTTTATTAAATTTCCATTGTTTTGAGCAGAGAAAATCGTCTTTTTATCTAATCAACTAAGAACACTATTTTTAAAGTGGATTTTTATTGTACTCGGTTTTATGGGACTTTAATCAAAGCTGCAGTGTAAATCCAGATAAATTATTGAAATGAAATTGATTGTAAGGTGAATTTTTGCTTTTAGAGGTGCAAAAATGTTTTTTTTTCCAATAAAACCTGTCTTAGTATTCATCGATTCAATTATTTGCAGAGATTTAACGAATAACAATTGTTTTCATTTTCGACCCATTTTCACACCCAACGACGACAAGTTTTACTGGAACGGAACATATTATCTATAATCCCACGAAATGCGTTATAATCCATTCAACTATTTTGACGCAAAAACGCCCACAAGCGATTTTTAATTTCATCGACGCTTTGCTCACTTCCTGCAGCAATCGTTTCGGCTAATCGGATTCATGCCATAATGATCTTGTTAACAATCGTTTATTGCTGCTTAAAGTTGAGCAGTCCAACACGCATTGTTCCGCTTGGGTAGGCGGAAATTTTCCGCCAACATTATCCAACAATTTGATCTAATACAAAACTTCTTAGCAGCACTAATTACGTAATCACTGTACGGCTGGAGAATACTACAACCGACATTTTTTTTTGCACGTTTCATTGTATCCATTTGCTCACCTTTTGCCAGTCCGAACACGAAGATCAAAAGCGATATGATTATATTCCTCTGCATGAATTCCATTTCTGTTCCGTGAGGAGTTTTCGCAGCGGCACCAGCAGCAGCAGCAGCAGCGTGTTGACGTTGATGGAACCTGTCTGCCTAGCGCTGAGTACCTGCTGTCGGTCGGCCGGAGGGACTACGGTTGTACGGCTCGGGAATCCTCTTCTTTGCCTGTCTCCAATCTACACCCCCTTCAAACCCCACCACCCGCACCATGAATTGCCAAACCACGGTAGCTAATGGGCTTCATTTTTTTCCACTCGGGTGTACTTCCTACAGGAGGTGGTTTCTCGGTACCGCCCCAACTGCCTCGTTTGTTGTTTTTCTTTTCTTGTTTTGCTTAGTCACGCGAGTTTCCGCACACTTTGCTTCACCCCAAGATCGCACGTCGCACGTCTAGCTCCCGCCGTTTAGCTTAAAGCTTTAATCCAATGAAGCATTTTCATGACCTTTCCCCACAACGAGAGACACGAATTCACGTTAGAAGTAACAGATTATTTTCCGGGACTAGTTGATGACGACTATAAATACATATTCCATTTGATTCACATACATGACCTATGACTTCGCTACGCCACATAAATCTGATTACAGGTCACTCACTTTTCACTCGGTTCTGACTTTCTCGTTGGAATGTAAAGCAGAAAACATTTGCGGAATGTCGATGTCGGTACGGTTGAATAATCCCTTTCACAAGCAACACTATTCTAACCGGGTAGGGTTTCGACCCTCAAAAAGTTGAAACGAATTCTCCGTCGCAGCCAGCTTTACACAACCACTCTCACCCAGTGACCGACCGACCGTTCATAACTTTTTTTTGAATGCGCTGTTCGTCAATTTTCACCAATCATAATCCAAGGTCGTTTACCGCCTCCTTCCGGTGCTTCTTCTGCTCGGGTGCTTTCCGGTGGCTCATCATCAGGAAGGAACTGAATCGCACCTATTTTAATCACCTTCCACAATACAAAGTGGCCCTAGCCTAAGCGACAAAGAAAATATCGATTTTCCCTCTTTCCGCGGTGTGCTAAGCACGGAACCAGAGCCACAGATCAGATACACCGATTGCACACAATGGAATCCGACAGTTCACTTTTTATCCTCACTTCCTTATGGCACTGGAACCTCTTTTTCTTCTTGTTACAAGCAGATACAACAATTGGCTAAACCGAGCGCGCGACGCAATTCTTCCATCCCTTCCGATGATTGTCGACACCAAACTGATCTTGGATCGGGTGGAAAATATGTGCTTTCCCTCTGGCTCTAGTCGTCCGCAGTAGTAGGCTTTTGCGTTCGGATTGCTTTTTTCCCGAACGTGTCCCCAGTATTCGCTCAACCCGCGGGAGTGACTGAGAGTGAGAAAATCGCGCGAGAGCGAACCATACCCGTCGCCGTGTTCGGGAATTTTCTCCCGCGACAGAATTTTCCTCAGCTGTGTGAAAAGATTTTCGTTAAATTGGATTAACTATTCTTCTGGTTTGGCGATATGCGGAGGTGGTGCTGACGACACCCTTCGTGGTGGAGGCTGTCACCCGAGAGAGAGAGCGTACGAGAGTCAGAGAAACGGAGAAGTGGAAAAGTACCCGACAGAGTATACTTGGTTCGTTGCGTAGGAGATTCGGAAAATTGAAAATCCTTGCATCGTCGATCAGAGCAGTCCATGAATGGGTTTTCTCTTTCGCACATCTCAGATTTGTTTGGAAGCAAGAGTGTGGCGCCTATGGGGTGTGATGTGGCTGGTTTTGGAAAAAGAACTCAGGTCGATGGAAGTATGTGTGCGTGAGAGCAGTTTGGTGAAAATTGGTACGGGAACTATATCTTCGAGATGATGATAGTGGGTTTAATCGAATTGGTCGCAATTGAGGTTTCTGAAAAATCTTTTGAACTTTGGTTTGAGTAAACAACATACGGTGATACAATGATTTTGTGCTACTCAAGTGACCTAGACCTGTAGATATCACCAAATGCGACACAAAACAATGTTTGAAAAATGTTGTATACCCACATAATCTTGATATGCAATAAAAAAATTGGGGGACCAGTAGCACTAAAAAAATAGCTATGCTGCCTTTTTCCAACCGATTTTCAATCTTAAAATTGTTTTGGAAAAAAGAAGAATAGACCTTTCCATGCGATGTTATGCTCCGTTGTTAAAAATATTATGCGGTTAGAGGACAGCAATATGAAAATATCCATTCTTTTGTGATTTTTTGTTAAAAACATGAAAATTACACGTTTTTATTTCAATGAACATTAGAGAATTAGAGAATATTTTGTTCCGCATCTAAAGGGCGAACACGAAATTATTGCGACACATTCAACAGGACATAACTTTTTTACCATTGGGTAAAAATCAACCAAATTCTGCACACTTTCTCATTGATGTGTATTGTTTACATGCTGTCAAACTCGAAGTCGTGTTTTTCGATTCAACGAAAATGGAGGTGAACCAACGTGAGTCTAGGGAACAAATTCTTTCCAAACACCTGGAATTTCCTGACCTGTTGCACCGGCAGTTGGGAAAAATGTTGAACATTCACCATTCAACCGTCTCCAGAGTGTTGAAGCGGTTCCAGGAGCGGTTGACGTTGGACCACGGCAAAGGAGCTGGAAGAAAACCGGGACCGGAGAACAAAAAGGCGGAGGGAAAGGTGAAGCGGATGATTAAAGCAAATCCCAACGTCTCAAGCCGTGATTTGGCTAAAAAGATCGGCATGTCGCAGCGCTACGTCCAGAATGCAAAGAAGAGAACTGGATTACATACATGCAAGGTACAGAACTTCCCAAACCGCGATGAGCGGCAACAATCGACGGCTAAAACTCGGGCACGGAAGTTCTACGAGAAGATGCTGACAAAATATGGCTGCTGTGTGATGGACGACGAAACGTATATAAAAGCCGATTTTAAGCAAATTCCGGGGTTGGAGTTTTCACCGGCAAGAGCAAGTTCTATGTGGACGACAAATTTAAAAAGAAGAAAATGTCGAAGTTCGCCTCCAAATATCTCATTTGACAGGCCATCTACTCTTGCGGACTTAGGAGTGAGCCTTTCGTGACAAAGAGCACAGTAAATGGCGAGATCTACAAATCTGAGTTCCTCGAGAAGCGCCTTTTTGCAGAGATGCGACTCCGAAAGAAAGAAAAAGAGATGCAGCGCGCGTTCGAAAGACAGAAGGCTGAGATGGAAATGAAGATGTGTGCTGAAGAAGAAGTGCAGCAGATGGTTTGGCAAGCCGAGATGCTCCAGGAAAAGAAGGCGCAAATCGAGCGGATGAGAGCTAATGAAGAATCGTTCGATAAACAGATGGTGGCTCTGGATAAAGAGATGACGGAGCTATCGCTCTTTAAGGTGCCAAAACCGGCGTTGACAAATGTTGCTGACGATTCTCAAGCGGGATGTTCCGGCAAAATCAATCAAAAGGTGTTGATGTTGAACCAGGAGAACATCAAAAAGCTGACGGAAGACGACGAGGACACCGAAGAAGAAGACGACCATAATAACGACGAGAAAGGAACGGCCGTATCGAGCCAGAGCTCCGATTCGTGTATGGAGAAAAATTCCAAAATTCATTTCCCGCAGAAAATCAAAAACGTAGTAGAAGATACGAGCCAAGGCGGAAACAACAGAAGACCGCACCAACAAAAGCTCAGTTGGCCGCGAGAAAAGGGCTGACTTACAAGCTTCCTAAATTTTCAGGCAAATTAGTGCAGTGGCCATTGTTTTACGCGGCCTACAAAGCGTCCAACGATGCCTGTGACTACATGAACCACGAAAATTTGATGAGACTACAGGAAGCACTCGAAAGTGACGCACTCGAGTTGGGGTCTGGTCAGCTACTCCTTCCAGAAACGATTCCGAGAGTCATCGAGGAATTGCGTCGGCATTATGGCCGCCCGGAGCAACTGCTAGAGAGTTTGTTAGACAAAGTCAGTCGACTGGACCCTCCCACACCGTATAATTTGAAAAGTTTTGTTCAAGGTGCTTAGAGTTCTAAGGTAATTCGTCTTTGGCAGTAACTAGGTGAGGAGTGAGGTAAGCGTGCAGCAAGCTGCGTGGAAGAATAATGACAGCGAACAACTTTGTTTACATACTAAAATCCAAGCAAACATGCATGGGGATGTAGTAAACAATGTTGTTTGCTGTCGTTTCTAGAACCAACATGGCTGATCGGCGAATTCGAGGATCGTATCACCTGAGAATAAAAGCTCCTTTGTTTTGTTCCTTTCGAGAATACGGTGGAGCAACTTTGTGGCCACCTGGAGGCCGCCGATTTACGACAACATCATTTCAACCCGCTGCTAATAAAATCGCTGGTCGCCAAGCTGCCTGATCGCGAAAAACGTGAGTGGGTCCATTATAGAAGGGGTCACACTGAAACGACGCTGCGGACTCTGACCGATTTTCTGATAAATATTGTGGAAGATGCCTGTGAAGCTAACGTTGATGTAGAATTCAGGCCGGCTCAACCCGAGAAAAAGAAGTTGAAGGAGAAGGGTTGTTTGTATTTTCACAGTGAAGTAAGCAATCCTGCCGTCACAACGAATGATGCAAGGAAGTTGAGGCCGTGCTATCAATGTCGGGACACAGACCATCGTCTGCGACATTGTGAGGATTTTAGGAAGCTGCGCTATGTGGAGCGACTTAAGCTGGTTAATCGTGAAAAGTTGTGTCATGTGTGCCTCAATGAGCACGGCTGGCAGTGCAAATTTAAAATTCGCTGTAATATTGGCAACTGCAGGGAGTATCACAATCCACTTATGCATCCAGTCGGAGACGTGGTCGGATTGAGTGCACACATCAGAACAAATTGCACCGTGATGTTCCGGATTGTTCCAGTTCAGCTGTACCGTCACGCTGGTGGAGAAAAATCTCGCCGATCGCCTGTGCGCAGTTGGAGTAAAAGAACGTCTGACCATCAGGTGGACTGGAAATGTTTCGAGAGTAGAGGAATCTCACAGATTGAACCTGTGGACGTCAGGCACTAGCGCCTGTAGCGGTGGCAAGATGTTACTACACACTGTCCACACAGTCGGAAAACTGATGCTGCCACATCAAAGATTGAACAGCGAGGAGCTAGCTGCACAGTACGAGCACATGCGCGGGCTGCCTATCGAGTCGTACAATGGACAGCCACAACTGCTCATTGGAGCGAACAATATACATTCATTTGCTCCGATAGAAGCAAAAGTTGGCACACAAATGGAGCCAATTGCGGTTCAAACTAACCTCGGATGGACGATTTATGGTCCAAGACAATCCACTACGGCTTCAGCAGCCAACTATCTGGGCTACCATCACCGGATCAGCAATGATGACCTACACGAACTGTTAAAGAGCCACTATGCATTGGAAGAATCGGTGATCGCAATACTGCAAGAAACGGGAGAAGAGAAACGCGCCCGGGAAATACTGGAGCGTAAAACGAGACGCGTTGGTGATCGGTTCGAAACTGGGTTGCTATGGAAGGTTGACGATCCACGGTTCCCGGACAGTTATCCAATGGCTCTGCGACGGATGAAACAACTGGAAAGTCGACTCGTAAAAAATCCAAAGCTGCAAGAAAATGTCTGTAGGCAAATAGCAGAATATCAGCAAAAAGGATATGCACATATCGCTACCGCCGAAGAACTAACCGATACTGCTTCCGACCAAGTCTGGTATCTTCCGATCACTGTTGTCCAGAACCCGAAAAAGCCTGAAAAAGTTCGCCTGGCTGGCATGGGATGCTGCAGCAACGGTACAAGGAGTATCGCTGAATTCGAAATTGCTGAAAGGGCCAGACATGCTCGTCCCGCTGAGCAAAGTTCTCTATGGCTTTCGGGAATGGCGGGTTGCATTCGGTGGCGCCTTTAAGGGACCACTTCAATGGAAAATAATGTGTTGAAAGTAAAAATATTCCAGGAACACTGTTGGTTACTTTGATTGCTTTGACAAGACATGCCAAACAAAAATCTAGCGTTTCATTTGAAAAAGTCGTTTTTCACTAATGTTCACAACATGCTCAACAACAAACTTGGTTTGCAAAAATAAGATTATATCCTACAATTTGAGTACTGCGTAACTGGAACTGGTCAAAGCATCTGGTCGGAAAAATGGAATCAGTATATATTTATTCGAAGATTTGTGCCCAACCATGTCCCCTTATAACATTCCTAATGAGAAGCGAAAGGGAGACAAAAGGAAGGGGAATGGAAAATGACAACACAATACAATACACACAAAAAAGTAAACAGACTGAATTATTCATTCCCGGCCGAATAATTAACCCTACTGACAAAGCATATAGCTCTTTGCCACACTGGGTTAGAAACTATAGCATATCCTTCCTAGCTTCTTGCTTCTTGTTCGTCTATGTATATAGAACCAAAAATCCGATTACGCAATTGCATTACTGTAGAGCAATTACATATCAAAAGATTTGAAGTTCCGTAATCGAATTCACAAATATCACACAAATAATACTCAGCACGCTGAGTAGGAAATATGTGACAATTGAGTTTACAATGTCCAGTCAGTGCTTTGACTAGAATATTACAACTGACATCAAAGTTTCTTTTGAAGAAGAAATATCTAAAAAATGAAAGGTCTGGTAATTTCAGTCCGCCGATAACGATTTTTTGTAGAATTTGCCATCACAGTAAAAAAATATTTTGATGAAACACTCTTTGCTGTAGAGAGGAGGTAAGTTTTACACTGCCTCTCTTGTATTCAAATTATCATTTAGCTACTCAATTTTTATAAACTTTTTTTCACCGTCATATATCTACTAATTCAAAAAAAATATAACCATTTCTCGACAAACATATGATTACGGCTTAAAAGCCAACTGTCAAAATTCTCTTTGAAAGGAAATTCTGGACAAACCGTTACTGGCTAAACACAGTTTGCAGCAGTTAATGAAAGAGAAAACTTTTCTCTTTTGTTTATTACCAACATCTGTGATTGATGAGTAACGGTTTGTCCGGAATTTCCTTTCAAAGAGAATTTTGACAGTTGGCTTTTAAGCCGTAATCATATGTTTGTCGAGATTTATTGTTATAAAAGATATTTGTAAGTCTGTAATAACGACCCTAATCAAACTAGCAATCTAGTTGAAAATTGGCTTATGATCAGATGTGATTTCGTTTCTTTTGTAACGCAATGCTTATCTCTACGTTCTACTCATATGACACTTTATAAACTGATATCATTTTATTGTCAAACATGTTATCGCAATATTTTCAACTTCTTCTAGCGAGGGTAGATTCATAAACTGTTTTTCATCATCAATCCTTTTTCTGTGTTTTCATTCTCTATTTGATTGTCCATTCTAAGACAATCGCTGGCAGTTGTCTTTGTTTAATTTGATAACAGATTTCTCATCCTGATCCTATCTGATCCCGCAGAACTTTTCTTTTTTGTGGTCTATTTAGACTCGTAAAATTTTTGCAAATCTTTCCAGCAAAAGCTTATCTCGTACTTCGAAATTTTTTTCTCGAGGTACCTTTTCTTACATCGATAAAAAATTTTACCGGCTCTCACTTGAATGTGTAAGTTGCCTGTATCGCCGCTGCAAGCATTCGACTCACAGTCTGGATTCTCTCGTTTGTCGCTATTGGTCATTCAACGTTGATCCAGCCGTTCCACAGATGCCCTTTTGTGTTTTCTAACACTTTGTGACTGTAGTAGACCGCCTCGTGAACCTGATACCTTGCTGTGTTTAGTTTATTTTTGATTAGTATCTCAATTCGTTGAGCTTTTCAACATATTCTTTAGCAGCATCCTGATTCAAAAGTCACTGTTTGACCAAGCTTGTAAATAGTTCTCTCCCAGCACATCATGGTCAGAATCGACGATTTTTGGAAGATACTAACATCGACGACATCAACGAAATAACCATTTATCAAAACCTGGTTGTTTTGAAAACACGTTTCGCCATTTGAATGTCTACAAATGCGTTTCCGAATATTTTGTTGTACTAAGTAAGTATTACACATAGCCATTTTTCTGACTGCTGCGATATTGACATTTACGCTGTCGTTGGTGGTTCTGGAGAGACTCTCATCATCAATAACTAGGCGAAAAAATTCTTCCCTAGCGACCTTTGCATTTGCCACCCCGCTGATCAGCTTCACGCCATGTTTTATGTACTCTTCATACATTATGTATACACGTTTGTTGAACTCTCTTTCATATCATCGGGTTTGTCGTTCGTTGGCGTGTATACGTTGATAGTTGAATAACTTGCTTTTTCTCTTCAATAAGTAACTCAACTCTTCATCAGTTTCTACTGAAGACTGCAATATATTTTTCACATACCATCGTCGGATGTGATCATTATTACCTTACGACGTTTGCAATCAGTTATTATACTGAATATAAAAAAATATTCTTTGTTGGATAGTAGGATTACAAATTTAGGCACTCCAAAAAAACGATTGGCTACATTGCAAATGTTCTTTAGAGACAAATGATGTCTGCCTCATGCATAAGTTTTGATCATATACTATTTTTGTATCTTTATTCACTATTGAATATAGAGTTTTACTAGAACCAGAAATACCGGCAAATGCATTTGTTCATTTTTTGCCACATTGTTTCCATAAAATTGATATAATCCCTTTTCAATTAGCTCACTAGATAAACTGTTTGACAGCGATGAATGTGTGTCAACAAATAAGCGAAACTATGGGTAGATGGCCATGGGATATAATTTTTATGAAACGTGTTTTCACACTGTAACAAACGAATAACCATGAATGGTCAAATATGTCGGCATATTTCATTCATTAGTTGAACGCAAATCGAAAAAATACGCATCAAATTTTTTTTTTCATGACAAAATGTACTGTCGATGCATTGGTCCATGTATAAAGTTAATAATGTTTCGAAATTTATGTCTCAAAGGATTCAATATTGAATTCTGACCATATTACAACAAAATGCACACAGTGCGCGCTAACTTTGACAAATTCCATAGTGTTGCCGATATGAATGTAAACAAAATGTTACTTTCATAAAAGTTTCGGACAGGAAATTCCGATTCAGGGGTCTTTTTGATGGATTCTGCTGACTTGAAGAGCTTTCTTTGGGTGTCACAAAGGGATCAAGGTGAGTTGCGTACTATCTATTTGGTAGAGGCTTAGATAAACTGCCCAAAAATTGCAGCGTCGTGTAACACCATGGCATTGCAATCTGTACTAGGCCTTTAGTTTTCTGGACAGGATATATTTGCTAATAATGAATTAATTAATTTTGTATTCATTCTAAAATATTTTCTCTGCTCCATTTTAGGTATTGAAATGATTTGAATGCCGTCAGCGCTGTATGTACGGTGAAAAAAATCGTTATATGCAGTAAGTATATATTCACAGTTTATTATGAAGTGGTCCGTTAAGGAGATGTTTCACCAATTGATGATTCGCGCGGAGGACAAACAGAAGCAGCGGTTTATCATCAGGGAAAATCCGGATGATCCACCAAACGTGTACGTCATGGATGTAGCGACATTCGGATCGGCGAGTTCTCCCTGCTCAGCTCAGTTTGTCAAGAATCGGAATGCAGAAGAGTTTGCTGTGCAATATCCAGACGCTTCTGCTGCTCTCATTCATCGACATTATGTCGATGACTACTTCGACAGTGTCGACACGGTGGAAGAGGCAGTTAAGCTGGCGCAGGAGGTTTGACTGATCCACCTAAAGGCGGGATTCGAGATTCGGATCTGGGTATCTAACACACCAGAAGTGCTACGATGTCTGGGAGAAGAAATACCTGTCGCACCGGCTTATTTCGGACGGGACAAGCAAACGTCAAAGGAGAGAGTGCTCGGAGTGATCTGGGATCCGAATAGAGACCAGTTTTCATTCTCAACGAGGCATCGAGAAGAGTTGCAGCCGTACTTGTTCGAGGGAAAATGACCGACGAAAAGGCTCGTCGCAAGCTGCGTAATGGGATTCTTCGATCCTCTAGGACTCCTATCGCCGTTCACCATCCACGGGAAAATAATTATACAGCACCCAACTGTGATTGGCGTAAGTGACGACGCTCCTTCCTGGGAACTTTGGAAGCGGTGGACAAGTTTGTTACCAGAGGTTGAGGCTATCCGGATTCCAAATCTGCTGAAGTGAACTCGTTGGAACTACACATATTTACTGATGCCAGCGAGCACGCATACGGCTGCGTAGCATGATGATGTCTCGGGCTAAAGTGGCACCTAGTCGCCAGTCAAGTCCCCGCCTGGAACTGATGGGTGCTGTTCTGGGAGCACGGCTGAGTCAAACAATCTTGAGTATGCATTCGTACCAAATTACCCGCACTGTTTTCTGGACGGACTCTAGGACCGTATGCAGCTGGTTCAATTCGGATCAGCACCGATACAAGCAGTTCGTAGCATTTCGGATCGGCGCGATGCAAGAGTTAACGAAGGTGACAGACTGGCGATGGATACCAACCGAACTCAACATCGCAGACGTTCTGACGAAATGGGGTTTGGGTCCTCCGTTACATAGCGAAGGAGAGTGGTTCAATGGACCATCGGTCCTGTACCGTCCACAAGAAGATTGGCCAACGCCAGTATCGGCGAT
The DNA here is from genome assembly GCF_030247195.1 of Topomyia yanbarensis. NCBI lineage: Eukaryota > Metazoa > Arthropoda > Insecta > Diptera > Culicidae > Topomyia > Topomyia yanbarensis. Next base: position 469,536,584 of record NC_080671.1, read on the forward strand.
CGGAGAGACTGACGAGGAAGCTAGAGAAGTGGATCTGTTCCACGGAGTGATCGACGTGGAACCGATTTCTCGCTGGACCAAACTATTGCGAGTGACAGCCAACATGGTGCGTTTCATCGCCAGCTGCCGATGAAAGAGAAGATGAGATTCAATAGTCACTATACGAGCTACGGAGAAGCAGAAGCAGCTGATCCGAGCGACGGGCGCGAATTACGTGTCAGTGATAGCACCACTTGGACCGGATGAGCTCCAGCGGGCTGAAAGAATCCTGTGGCAGCAGACTCAGTGGGACAGCTTCCCGGATGAAATGAGTGCACTAACCAGCAACTTGAAACGTCAGCCGAGCGACCCCATGGAGATAGTCAAAAAAAGTAGTTCGATCTACAAGAGTTCACCGGTACTGGACAACGACGGTGTCCTGCGCATGGACGGCCGACTTGCAAATTCCGAGGAAATCCCATTCGACAAAAAGTATCCCATAATCCTGTCGAGGTCACATGAGTGTGGTAGGTAATCCTAGAAAAGAAAATGATTACTAAAGACTTGCTTTATATTATACTTACCTTAGATTATTCAGCAGCAATAAAAATAAAAAAAAACAAGCTAAACGAAGCGATTACATCGCGACTCAAAAATTAATTAAAAAAAAAATGATGACAGTTTGGATATTGAGAACCCTTTATCAGAGTCCATAAATACAAGCCGCGCCAAGGAACCTAATCACAATCGACTACTCGTTTACCTCTACGTATCGTAAGCGGTCCTTACACGATTAATACATTTGACAATACTATTGAAAAAAATATTGATGATGTAATGAAAATTTAAGATTGGCGATATGCATTCAAATAAGTTTGACGTGCTGCTAGAAATTGCGTCAGTAAATCGAGTGTACTTATCGTGCAAGATCCCTTATACAGATAATATTACAAATCAATATACTGCATGTGTATGTTTGCACATTGCGTATGCAGCGTTATGCGAATCTCGAATTGACTCTGTTTTTAATGGGTGTAGTCAACTGTTTGGTCGCTGCGCCCCGACTAGCCATGTGTGAGACCATCTTCGTAAACGGTACTTTTGTGTTAGGCAGGTTGCAATGGAAGTGAGTGTCAAAATGAGAGTGTATGGCCGGATTGAGAATGGGAGAGTGCTTGGTGAGAGGGAAAGAATGAGAATAACGGGATGAACGGAAAAACGATTCATCAGAAAAAGTAGGCTATGGAATATAATTTCTTTCTTTCGGAAAATAATTTGTCGGCGTACGGACGTGATTTGTAAAACCGGTCATAAATTTTGAAAAATAAAATGGCTGACCAGCCGAAAAAGAAAAATCACGACAATGAGGTTACGCAGAAACTGATCCAGCACAATAACGAAGAATTCGGACACGCTAATTCGGAGACAGTTTTCAACGAGATGAGACAGCGGTTCCAGATTGCGAAAATGCGTACGGCAATACAGCAGGTCGTGAGTAAATGCATCTGGTGCAAAGTCCACAAGTGCCGTCCACGATCACCAAGAATGGCTCCCCTTCCAGTTGAACGGGTCACTTCTAATCTTCGGCCTTTCACCTCCGTGGGGATAGATTACCTGGGTCCAATGGAAATCACGGTTGGACGGCGTAAGGAGAAGAGTTGGGTTGCTGTTTTCACCTGTTTGGCTATACGCGCAGTGCATCTAGAAGTCGTTCACAGTCTCACTACGGAATCGTGTCGGATGGCCTTCGCTCGTTTCCGTAGCAAGTTCGGCAAACCAAAGCAAAGATTCTGACAATGCCACTTGCTTTCGGGGAGCAAACAACGAAATGATCAGGATGAAGCGTATAAACGAAGAGTGCGCAGCAATCGTGAGCGGTTCTACTACCTCCTGGCATTTTATTCCGCCGGGAACGCCACATATGGGAGGAGTCTGGGAGCGGATGGTGCGGTCAGTGAAAGAAGCGATTTGCGCACTCGACGACGGAAGAAAGTTGACGGATGAGATCCTGATGACAACACTTGCGGAAGCGACCGACATGATCAACAAGCGTCCGTTGACATACTTGCCGCAATACACGGACCAATTTGAAGCACTTACACCGAACCATTTTCTGAGAGGTACAGTGTCTGGTGCAGATCCGGAGGCGACAGATCCCGCTACAGCTCAGCGGAATATGTACAAGCGATCTCAGCATCTTGCCGATCAAATGTGGGAGAGGTGGAGCAAGGAGTACCTTCCGACGCTCAACCAACGGTCAAAATGGTTCGACGAACAAAAGCCGCTTGAAGAGGGCGATCTGGTATTCGTAGTCGACGGGAAGAACCGAAAATCTTGGAAACGAGGTATCGTTGAGACAGTGATCAAGGGGTCGGACGGACGGGTTCGAAGGGTGAACGTAAGAACTGCCGATGGTAAGATACAGCAACGAGGTGTAATTAGTCTAGCGGCACTGGATATCAGGTAAATCCGAAAATACCGGATGTTACGGGCTGGGGTGTTGCGACGCCGTTTGGACATCCCTATCTACTTTGCATAGCTGCAACATGACAGCTCACACCGAGCGATAGCCGGCAACAGGAGTAGATAAGCGGGGGTATGATAGCTTCGTTGTGTGGAAGAAAAGTAAGGCAAACAAAAAGTAAACAAGCAGTGAATTTCGATAGTGCGTTAGTGAGGTAGAAATTAGGCAGTTTTGTCGGAAATTGATTTCTTTCGGAGTGACCATTGGACTTAGAATTGGCAAGGTAAGCAGGAATCAATAAAATTAGCGTCGGTCGGTTAATCATTGCCTTAAATCCGATAGGTATTTGATTGTTGGTTCAGTATAGCGACCAAATCACCGGTTGCAAATAGGGGAGATTGTGCATAGCTCTGCACTTAATGAAATAGAAGTTAATAGACGAAAGGAAACCACTTCTTGTAAGTAGATGATAAATTAGGTAATAAGAATTTGTGAATGAAAATTTGAGTGCTGAGTCCCACACATTTTGGGAGATACAATGTTTAGAATGGAATAGGCGAGATTCACAAGGTTAACGACATCGATGGAGGCTGGTAGTACTCATAGAGCAGAAAAAACGCATCTAAATGGGCGTTGTCTCAATACCTCGTTTGGGGTTCTTGTGATTAAAAAATGTATCCACCATATTGGAGTGGCTCAAGAAATATGTCCTAGCTCAGCAAGACCTATCTTGTGTAGTTAAAAACTATGGTTTGTATACTTTTTGGCTCACATGCCGGCCTTATTTTAATTTAAAATCATGTCGACTTTGCAAATATATTCAAATATCCGTTTTCAGGAGTTTTGAAGTTTATTAGCGACCAAAACTTTTTTTCATTCAAGTTTGGAATAAAATGTTTAAAAAACGTATTTTTGAAAGTTGGAGCAATGCACAGTAACACCACTATTGTCAGTTAATTTTATGCTTAAGTTGTACAAATGGCTGTGCTCAACTACGTTAGTAATACTATTGTCTTATTTAATACAGTCATCATAACTAGAAAGCGATATTGCTGGATTTGTAATGAAAATTATTAAAAAAAATCCTTAAAATATCCATGCAAAAATTCTTTAACAATTTTTTACATATTCCTAATTTTACCACTTTATTCAGTAGGCTTCCAGGTATGTAAAAAAATATAACGAAACTAAAAATCGAGACAAAATATTTTGGTTATTGGCCAGAAATTTGTTCTAGTTACTCCTCTGTGGTACATTTCGATAGTACGTACGCTAAACGAATCGAAGGTGTACGTACTATCGAGGTATGACTGTATCCATGTTATTCGTTCAGTTGAATATCGTACAATATATTCATTTTACTAATTATCTAGGAAATTGTTTTCAAATGCCGGTAAAGCATATGAAATTACAATTAGGTTTTACACCAACCGACATAACCCCACAAAATGAACTCCGTTTGACAATTCTCGGTGGTTTGTTTACATGGGAGTTACGTGAGTTCGAATGTAACAGATGAGCACCCGTTGCATTCGAACTCACGCAATTGACGAAGTAAAAATAAACAACCGAGAATTGTCAAACATGAACTCCATTCATCATGAGTTCATTCGTGTCGTCATCTTGTAGAACTCAATGATCAACGCTTACATTGTGCCAGGGCTTACTTTGATGTGCTTGATTCGTTGCTGCACGGTCGCTTTGTGTAATAATCGGAGACGAATGAAAATCTGCATGGATAAATGGTCGGTTTGTTCGTTTAACGTTTTCAACTGCGTTAATGAATATTGAAAATGAATGCGGCTGAATATGAACAATTTTCATTCAATGAATTTGAATATTTTTAACTCTGCTGGCAAGACTAAAATATGCCAGTCGCGCACGGAGTGTCGTGGGTCTTACCCTTGCTGTGTTAGGCGAATCTCTGACACAGTGGACGTTTGTATCTTCGTAAATCGTGGGATTCAAGTGGTGGTCATTGTGAATATTCCGGAACTAGGGAATCACCCAACGCATTGCGCTAAATAGGTCTTACCTCGTTGACTGCTCGATACGAAAGACGATTGTCGGTGCTGTATGAATGTGTATGTAGCTGCCGTTACGGTAACGTGTCAAGGTTGTGTATACAAGGTTATACAAGGTAGGATATATTTGAGAGCCGCGTCATACGTTACTGGCAGTGTTGTCGGTGCATTATCGTTGTACCACACAGTCATGTCCCTAATACCCATTTCGGGGTTTCCTATAGGCGATTATAAGTCAACGTGTTTGGTATCTTCTAGTTGCTGTACAAGTGCTGATAATGAAATATGTAGTGCTGTAATCGAGTATGGTTGGAGTAGCACAAATTAACCTTCAGCAACTATGAATCTATCCCGCCTTGTGCAGGAAGGAAAAGCTTCCATAGCTTTGCTTTAAGAACCGTATTTTAATAAAGCAAACTTCTATGTTGGAAAGCTACTTAACCGCGTCTTCATAACTTTCAACAAAAATGGCATGACAAATTCACGTGAAATGCGCATGTATACTTGCGAATAGTGCTATTGACGCATGCTTTTAATCGGACCTCACAATTCGCGATATTTATTCTGTCAAGGTAATTATGACTGTTGACAACATAAACAAGAAATACGTCTATTGTTCGGCCTATTTGCCGCATAATATACCATCACCTTCTGATGATTTCAAAAGGGTTGTATCATACTGTGGCAGAAAAGGGTATCAACTCATAATCGGCAGTGATGCAAATGCCCACCACATAATTTGTAGCAGCTCAGATATCAATTTAAGAGGCACCGAATTAATGGAATACTTAAGTAGTACAAATCTACACATACTTAATGTAGAAAATCGGCCAACATTTGCACGAGCTGACAGAGAAGAGGTGTTAGTAACGTTCTGCTCTGACGGTATTACGCATGAGTTGGCAAACTGGTTCGCGTACCAAACGAGCTCGAACCGTCGTTATCTAATCATAAGTACATTGTCTTCGATCATTTAAACGTCTCACGAGATATCGTCACATATCGTAATTTCAAACCTACACATTGGGACCTCTACGAAAAGGGTTTGGCGACTAGGTCTCATTGGTATCTTCCGACGATTGCATCACCAAGTGACTTGGATGATGTTGTGGATAAAAAGAATGCACTCATAATAGCTGCATATCAAGATACCTGTCCTTTTGACACACACACTTTCCAGGCAGTACGGATCCATCACTGACGACTCTGACTTCTTTTCAAGTAGTTTTGATGCTTGGATATTTGCTCGTAGAATTGTGATAATTGAATCGATCGAATGGGCCATTGAAAGTTTGGCTCCGTGTAAGTCTCCGGAAAAAGATGGAATCATTCCAGTTCTACTACAAAGAGGATATGAACACTTCAAGTATATTTTGAAAAATGTTCCTACTATAACTGTAAAATTCATGGCCGCGTTACTTAGGAGGAGACAAAGACTTTCAAACTGATCAGTCTGACCTCCTTCCTTCACAAATCAGTGGAACGTTTAATCGATCACTACATTCGGCATGTTATCTTGGGTGAGCTCCAGATATGCACGCAATGCAACATGCATATCAGTCGGGGAAGTCTACTACCACCCTGTCACACAACGTTGTTCTACAACATTGAAATAGTTTTTTTCACATAATCAATCAAGTTTAGGAGTATTTCTCGATGTTGAAGATGCTTTTGACGTGTCTTTCGAATTCATTTTGGAAGCAGTACGTGGTCATGGAGTACCTTCATATATCACGAACACCCTAGTAACCGTAAGCATTAAGCCATTGCACTATATTGGCCATACACTTGCACTAATGTTGCATCGAAACTCCATTACAGCATTAACAGTGCAATAAAGCTCTATATTAGCATCAATAATGCATAAATTCATAGCCTAAATATAGCATTATCGCTTGCTCTGTATACGTATATAAAGCATGTATGCTTTACATGTGCATTTAGCGCCATCATAAAGCAAATAGAAAGCCGATAAAAAGCTATTTTAATGCTGTGGGTTTATTCATTATGCAACTGGCGGAAAACGACAGTCAGCTGAAGCTTTCTAATAGCATTAATAGTGCCAATATTAGTCTTAAAAATTTGTCATTTGAACTCTGGTGCTATATAATAGCATTAGTACTGCAAACCGAGCTGTCAATCTATCCCACTACATTTCGCCATTTATGGCATAATACCAGCATTATATCAGTATTTAAGGATTCACGGCTCTTTAAGACTGCTTCATATGTGGATCTAAAACAGATATTAGGCTACGTTATAATGCTTATTGGTTACTTGGACAGAATTCATGCAATGCTTAGCAACCGACATCTGTGCTCATCGTTAAAACAAGTTGAGATAAGGAAACTGAGTATCTGTGGATGTCTTCAAGGTGGTGTGCTGTCACCACTTCTATGGAACCTTATCGCCGATGGCTTGTTGAGGAAACTTAATGGGCTTGGGTTTCCGACATATGGTTTCGCCGATGATTATCATATAATGATAACAGGTGCATTAACACACTTTTTGATTTGATGCAATAAGCCTTATGTATTGTTGAGCAACGGTGCCTTCATGTTTGACTATCAGTTAATCCAAATAAAGCATCAATGGTGCTTTTCACATTAAACAAACTTCAGATGATGGTCTTGATGGCGATAACTTGATTCACGACAACATCTCTGGCATTCTCCTACATAAACTTATGCGTTTCTAAAACAAGAAGCATTTTACACAGTTTTCCTTTTAAAACTTTCAATGTGAGAATTCCTCTTCACAAGGAATGATTGCCTGGCTGAATGGAGCAACAACTTGAAGAATATATAGTTTGTTATACTTGCGGATCTTCGTTGGAAGGTCGAGCCGGTGCTGGTGTGTATTGTCGTGAATTGAGATTAGTACTGATTTCTGATTCCTGATAGTTGAACATATATCACAGTATAAAACTTTGACCCCTTATAAAATATTTTTTATGCGAAGCCCTAGTGTTTTTGGGACTTACTGAAACGATGGCTCTAAATTCTTTTTTTCAGTTTATTTTTTTTTAGTTTATGTCTTTATTTGTTTTTTTTACATTTTAGTTGTTTTATGTATCAGGTGTATTAGTTTAAATACGCTGCTTTTTTTGTAAAAAACTGCTTTTTTTACATTGAACGCCAAAAAATAATTTATTAAGTATTTGCCCTCGTTAGCTATACATTTTTTCCGATTTGTGTTTTCGATTCACTTATACACAATGTACGTGTGCTTCACCTTTCGAGAAAACCACTCGTTAACGCATTTTTAGACGTGAGATACCAGTTGAGTGTCTCTAAGTAGTTTTGGACCATTTTTGACTTGTGCGATGGGGGCTTTTCAACTCTTTGTTCACAACCTGACCGTTTTCACACAAAGCACGGCGCAATTTAATTAGTAGTTGGTGGTAGCGGTGACCATTGATAGTTTCAGTTTTTTTTAAATATGTTTTATTTTCTTTTTAATTTTTTTTAAATTTTCTTTTTGCTCTCTTTTTATTTTACGACAACGCCCTGTCACTATAGGCCTCCACAAAGATTCGATGTGATTAGGCAGCCGATTTCTTCAACTTTAAGCAAACAGGTAGAACTTTCCGCATATGCTCTTCTTGTGGCACAAATTAGACATGATTACGTAAGGGAAAATGTAAGTTGTTTTTTATGTAGGGTGATGAGCCCATTTTCGCCATGTTTCTATTATCACCCTACCCATTTGAATCCGTTGGTTAGAGCAGTGTCTGCCATCTTTGTTCAGCGCATTGAGTCAAATGGTAGCGCAACAATAGGGGCACTCGATTCGAGTTTTCGTTGCGGTCAAACACGAGAATTTAACTGTTTTCAGCGCATTTGTGTTATTATATTGGTTTTTAACAACGAAGCAAAGCTGTTGATAACAGTTTTTACGCATTTCATTGATTGTAGGCTGTGAAAATAATGAATTAGTGGGGCACCCTGCTTAGTATGGTGAAAATAGGAACTTTTCCCTAATCACTGATGACGTGCAATGATTGTTGTCGAAATCACACAAAAAAAGTATTACGTTTCTATGCTAGCTAAATATACTTTCTAACGCCATCTATGAGCAAACAGCGGATTTAAGCTTATACATCTGGTAATTGATTCATTTTTGTTTAATTCATTTTGTACATGTTACTAATTTCATTCATTTTATTCATAGGATTAATTTTGTTCAGTTTATTTGCGTGATGCACATTATTCATTTAATGTAATTCAGTATTCATTTCATGCATTTTTTAAATTTCAAACTATTCAGTTATTTGGTTTATTTAATGCATCCAATTTATAGATTTCTTTTATTTTATTGATTAAATCTGTTTCAGTCATTTTATCATTTTATTTATTTTAATCTTCTTAATTCTTTTATCCATTTTAATAATTTTAGTCATTTTATTCATATTATTTATCGGCAGTATTCTATTAATGGGTCTACGAGTATCTTTTAAATTTTTCGACGCATTTCTTGGAAATGTCATGGCTTTAATAGAAATTTAAAGAGAACATATAATGCTGTGTCCAACGACCTAACTCGGCTTAAAAATGGCTGACTTATCAATTTTTTCAAAAAAGAAATTTGAATTTTTAGGGGGGCGATTACAAATACATTCAAAAGTATGCGTCTTTGAACTTGAAATTTGAAAAGTAACGAAGAATATAATTGTAGAATCCTACAATGGGAGACAATACCTCAATAACCCCTTAAGAGTTCATGTGAGCAAATTTCTAATTTAGAAAAAAATAATAACTCTGCAATTTAACAACCGATTTTTATGATTTCTAAATTTGTATTGAAACAAAGACGCTTCTTTAGAAGAAAGTTTGGCAATTTCCATAAATGTCATGGGAAAATTGCAAAATTATGGTAGTTTTCTAACTGTTGTCGCAAAACCGCAAAGTATTTTTGACAGAAGAACATAACATAATATACTGTTGGAAACGTAATTTCCTGCTAAACCCAATCAAATGTTTCGATTTGTTGCGGGGCATCTAGGGACTAGAGGTTTGCTCAGGAACACAAATTGTGTCTCCGTTTTTTTGAGCTAGCGTCAATCCTCCACTAGCTTAGTCCGTTAACTAAGTTAGTGCCAGATTCTGATGAAAAGGAGTCGAAACGCAAATTCCAGAACTAATCCGAAAAATGTTTTGTTTGCTATAAATTAAGGGTATATCGTCCCTGTTGTGCTATCTTATGACAAACGCCATTTTGGTGTAAACTGGCTTAGATATGCCATATTAATTAATTTTAAGAACACTATAATGTGGCGTTTGCAGAATTCTACTGGGTTACTGAGATATAGCGAATCACAATTATGACAAGCGCCATATTCTCGAGTGATCGAATTGTGCTACCTTGTGACAATGAAAAAAAGAGACAACAATCCTAGTGTGTTGGCTTACAAAGCTTATAGCAAGCCACCAGATGTCTCTGAAGACATACGTAATTCCTATGCAGATCATCCATAATCATTAGCTAGGTTCTTGTCTTGAGAGCAAAACTTTTCCTACCATAGTTTTTTCTTGCGAATTGTTGGCTCGTGTTTTTAATATTATTGAACAAATTTCCTTTTGAGATTTCCACTAGTTTTGGAAAGTATGCCGAAATGTAATGATTGGTAATGGAAGAAGAATATTTTTTCGTCTAGTCGTTTGTCAACAATAACCTTGTTTGATATATATTGTCTCTAAATTGTTGATGTAACCAACTTTTATTCATTGTTTTTCCCGAACAAAGGAGGAACATTGTGAAAAATTTGTGTTCCAATACCATAATTTTGTAACCTGATTATGCTTCTACCGCATGGAAAAGTAAAACATTGGGCATAGTGATCTATAAGGCATAATTTTACGAATCAGTTATGAGTCTCTTTTTTATATGAAATGTTCTGTGCACATTTTTGACAAGTTATATATTTTTTATCATCAATACACACTTATGACACGTATGCTAGTGACTTTGGTTAACATTTTAAGCAAAAACTGTCAATATAGTCAACCAATCTTTGCATAAATCGAGAGATTACTACAGAAAAGATAGAATCATCGATCGCCTTCTCCGAAAATCTTCTAACATTTATAAAGTGCCAAATGACACTTGTCATAAGATAGCACAACAGCGACGATGGAACATTTTTCATATATTATGTTGTGTTGCATTTACAACCTATATAAGGTCACTTGAAAAGTACAAAATCACTGTGGCACTGCGTTGTTTTAGTCTATTTTTCTCACACCGACTCTAGTTTGTCGATGTTAGCAATCAAAGATACACATTTATGTTCTTCAATGAAGTTGAAACATTGCACAAAAATTACGTGGAATTCTAGATGTTGTAATTACAGTAATCCTAGGTATTGTAGATTCAGGTGTAATTTGCGAAAAGCTAAAAAGTCACCAAAACGAATAGAATGAAAAGTACATAATTATTGCAGTATCAAATTTGCCTAGAACTTATTGATTTTAGTTCTCATGAAATCTCATTTTGAGTTTCTTTGCATGATTGGAGTTATGATGTTTGCAAAAAGACGCATATTTTAGTTTAAAATTGAAAACTTCTTAATGAACAGCTTTGTCGAAGACACCAATTTACTAGGTCTTACCTAAAGTATGGTTAATTGTTTCAGTGTTTCGGATTAACTAGTAACTAGCACAAACTGGGTGTCTAGTTAGACGATGTATCTAAACTAGTACCCAAATTAACAGAAGGATCAAATTCAAAATATTTTTTCAATAAATTATAATCCTGTTTTTTATTTCTATTTTTGTCATATAATTTATTTAATTGATTTAATATATTTTATTTTATTTATTATTTACGTTGTTTATTTCATTGACATTTAAATTATTCATTTTGCTCACTTTATGAAACTGTATTTTTTTCCAAAGAAAGTGCTAATGGTTTTAAAAATTGCTCATTTTGAAATTATTTCTGGTATTCAAAATCATCATTTCGTTGATTTTTTTTTTCAAATATTTCATTTCATTCGGTTTATTGATTTTGTATAATTGCTTAATGCTGTGTTTACTCCATTCCTAATTGGGTGCGTATTTTGAATAAGTTCTGCGAACTTGTAATCAGCAAACAGTTATAATATGTATAGGAAATGTGTCACCTTACTAAAAGGTGGATTAAAGTGATATTTAATATTATAGTGATTGAATTGAAAGTGTAACGGGGAAATGTTATTATCTCAATGTAAAAGTTAAATCTCTTGTTTTTATTTTTCTTGAAGCTTTTGACCCCACGTTTTATCAGTTGTTGTTCAGGTTAAGATTAAAATATGTTTGACAAAACATTTTTATGTCTGCGAGAAACATTTTTATGTGATGAGATGCTAAAAGTTCAAAAGAACAAATAAGTGGATTTTGCGATAAAATAACAATAATTAGAGAAAGATGCTAGTTTGAGAAGCGAAATTCTGTCGGACCAGAAAGTTTAATCTGACACCATTTTTCTTCCAGACCATAGATTGTCCTTATTCTTGAGAATATGCAGATTTGGAGTAAAAGTGTAATCTATCAAATCAGAGTCTTTTATATTCCTACATAAGCTACCATAAATCATAAGATGAAGGTAATGATCGTGTATCAATACCACTATTCTCAAGAATGCAAACACGAGGCCTTTTTTGTGTATCCATCAGGCAACGAGAAAGGGGTTTAATAACCATACCTTGTTGTAGAAGGCTAGATACTTCCATTTTTTGCTATTCTAACCATTGACAACACAAAGGTACTAAGCATACTACATCGGCGAAAGATTATAAATATGCACTCTAGGAACGCCCTAAGCCATTTTCCAGCATGCTCAATTGTACTAAACATCATAACAATTTGCTCAAGAATTATTTCATGCATAAAATCATCAACTTTTTGTATGCAAATCAAAACCGCTTCGGATGCTGCCACGAGACTCTTGACGGCGCTGTTTACGCAGCTGCAGCGCACCCAAAACTCAACCTACCCAGTGCAAGCAGAAAGTGTAACATCGTAAGCCAACAGAAGCAACCCGGGGACCTGAGACAAACGCAAACCGAAAACGCATCTTTGCCGTTCCGTTGCTTGGTTCGTTTCCACCCAGTTTGCTCACAGTAAACAGCCGCCGGTGGAAAATGTTTGCTTGTTTGCTGTTTAGGTGGCAGCAAAAAGTGTGAAAAACACAGCCAAGAAGAGCTTTGCTTCTTTTCGGCTTGCTGCGATGGGAAAATTGTTACTCTTGCTTCGTCGTCGTCGTCGTCGTTGGCGTTGGCGATGTCGGTGCTTACTGTGTCGCGCAGTGTCGGTTGATGTCACCAAGCATCCGGAGCGGCCGGAAGTATACAAGCAGTCACACCAACCAACAGAGCGATCGTGAAGTCCGAACCCAAGAACGGATATTGAGCTTAAATCCGGAAATTGGATTACACTTCGTCCCCTCGGTGGTGCCCTTTTCCGGAGCGGCTTCGGAGCGGGTGCCATTTGAGCGCGCCGGGGCACTGATTTGGTCAATATTGGCAAACGGAGCTTATAAGTTTACGCAGTATGCCAACACATGCCAAAACATAGTCCCGCATATACACAATATACCAGGAAAGAGAAGAAAAAAGTTGCTGGACAACTGACTGCATCATCATCATCAGCAGCAGCAGCATCGTTGGCCAATCGGTTCGACCAGTTAATGGAATGTGACTTACGGGTACCAACCAGCAGCAACCCGAGAACCCACAATCATTTATCTCCATCGGAAGTGGGCTCTGCAGCGATTAAGCCGTGATGAATTATGCCATAGATAAATATCCCATTTCGCGGGTGTCAGATTTCGGCTGATTGGTATTACATTTTTAATGAATTATTATCGTGTGTCACCGGGGAGAAATGACAGACCATTTTTTTGCAATAGTGTCCGGAACAACTGCACATTTAGCATTTGCTGATGGCAGTGCCTTTTTCGCAACACCGCACAAACATGAACAGCAGCTTCGTGATGTGTTTTTTTTTCTCATTGGTTGGTAGCCATTTACGGTGGCCGTTCAAATCCGATCTTATCACATATTCATTTAATGGAGATCTCGAATGGGTGACCCAAACCGGTTTCCGTTGAAAATTGATGATTTTGAGGATGGGAAAAAATATACGGTGACCCTCTTTGGCCAACACTTTCTAAAGAGCGGTTAATCCGAAAAGATTTGCAATTATTGTCACTTGGGGAATCCAAATTGGCGGATGTCTATTATGCCAATCACCTCGTTATTGCGCTATTTCAATTGGTGTTTTGATTTTCAGATGAACGTATGTTTGATCGGACATGGATTTTTCGAATTGAGAATGCTTTATTTTACTATCTGGGGCTCAGTGCGATTTTAATATAAGGGAATAAAAATTGCGTCAAGTAATTCTGGCTTACAGAGTTATCATTTATAATCAGTCTATTTATTTGACAGTATCGTTCCGCCGAACGATCTTTCGCCGCAGAGGGGGGTGCTGGGTCTAGTTAGAAGCGTCCTGCGGTACAAGCCACTTCTAATTCTAGACTAAGTATAGTTTGTGGCACCTGCGTTACAAATACCACACGCTATAGCTTAATAAGCCGGGAATTCCTCGTCCAGTTAGTATCGTTCTGCGTAACAAACCAATACTAATTCTGGTCGTAAGACAATTTGCTTCCCCGCTTGCGTTACAAACAAGGAAGTAATTTGACTTTGGATTTAACAAGGTGGAAAAACCAACGAAGAACTCCAGGGTCTGGACACGAAGTAAAGGATTTTCGACTGAGTGAAGTGGTACTTTCGACTGCTCGATTTCAACTTGATTTTATTATACAATTTTTTGGTTTATATACCTACTTTCCTAAGCTAGCTATTTACAAATAATCGATTTTTGAATCGATTTTATTTAGATTTGTTTTGGTACAGAATGTTAACAATGAATATTGTTGTCAACTCTGCACAAATGTTTTATTATCCAAGCCACCGCGCGAAGTCAAATATCGATATAATTATCGTCTTCGAATGCGCTGTGACCGGCAGTGGCACCGAAAATGCCGATGAAGCATATATGACCCTTGCGTGAGCGCGCATTGACTCATCGTTGGGCGCACTTGAATGTAATTCGATTTTCCTTCTGCCTCTTTAGGTCAGAACGAACTGTTCTATGTTACGGTGGTTTGTTTTGATTCTGCCGCTGCTCGCTGCGAACAGCTGTTTGTGATTTTGCGTCGGCGACATATTGCCCCCCGTAAGTCTATCCCATAGACCTTACGAAAAACTAGCCGACGCGCCGATGGTCATCTTGCTTGTCGAGATTTTCGATGCCTATCTGATTATAAAGGTTCATATAATATTTACTTTTGTTACCTACTAATGATTTATGTTTTTGGAGCCTAGTTTAATATTTGATAAATGATAACGTTCCTATCTTTTAAGTTATTTTTAATATTTGTTTAAGTTATTAATGCACTTGCTTTAAATTTGTGTAACACTATTTGCAGCTGTTGTTCGTGGAATTATTCTCGGTGGTCGTCTTGGAAGTGGAGTTGGTCTGCTCGATGTTCTAATGGTGTAACGTCGACTGCCTTTCTTATAGTAAAGGGCGCTGATTATCGTGGCCACAACAAGTACTGATGATACCGCTGCTACTATGACCGGAACATGATGATTTATCGCCTTTGTTTCAGGATCGTTGTGATAGGATGAATGGGTTGCAGCTATCGGATCAAGTTCTGTTGTTTCCCAAGTGTCTTCTGACGCATTGAAATTGTCGTTTTTCCATTGAGGTATTTGATCGTGGCGTTTGAAGTATATTTTTTGTTGCTTTGAAGTTCCGCCGATGCTAGCGTACGTTACGCTGTGCTTGGTTCGTATTTCACAACCAGGATCTAATTTTACAACCGCTATGTTGTATGAGGTGAAATTCAATTCCTTATTGCAGAGTATCGTGATTGTATTTGAATCTTTTGCGTAGTATAGTAGTGTGTTTGGTTGTGATAATATGATTACTTCCGCGTAATCGGTGGGCAGGTTATCGAAAGTTGTAATATTGCAGTTTCTTACGGGACGCTTGTGAAATATTGCTGCTGGCACGCATGACATTTCCATCTGTATTGTTGGCTTGAAGCAGAGGAAGTGTGTTTCGTTTAGTTTCCTTGCCTCATTAGAGGGATAGAAATACTGGTTGTGCTGATTGATGGCGATTCTTGGTTGATCAACATGAATTTTTGTTCTGTTTTCAAAGTCTGGTATAGCTATAACCTTGAAATTTTCGAATGATTCTCTTAGTATCACAATAGATCTCATCGTGATTTGATACGAATCATTCTTTATTTTGAGTTTATAATGGGTTGCAAACTCATCCTCGGGTATGTAGTGATTTGCAGGAAGTCGCAGGTTCGCTTGTTGGATGAATTCGTTTCTGTCTTCTATGGTGACGGGTATACGTTTCAATTTTCTGTGACGTGTGAGAATACTCTCGATCAGTTGTTTAGCCACCATTATTGTGTCCATCAGATGGTTGGCTAGAGTTTCTGCATAGTTCATCGCGAACTGTTTGTTCAAAAGTTTGATTCCATCTAATGCGTGGTGAATCCGTTGTTCAAATTGATTGTTTTGTTGCAGGGTTCTTTCCCTTAGCTGATTCATGCTATGTGTGACGTCATGAATTTTTTGTTCTTCGTTCATTCGGATAGCCTCGATTTGCTCTGTCAGGTCATCGCCTCCGAATAGTATGTCTTTAAGGAATCCAAAAATTCCCTTTCCTCTTTTTACTCGAGCTGGTTCCAAAATTTCCTGCTTCGCGGCGTAACACTGTTGTTCAATCGAGGTAGCCAAGTCGATGAGTGTTGGATTTTTTATTTTCTGCTTTAGTCCATTTATAGCTTCTTCGATGTTTCTGTGTATCGTGTCAATGAGTTTTACATCGCCGGTGGGAGATATGTTTGTAGTAATTTGTGTGTCCCAAATTCCGGTTTGTATTAAATAGGTAGCTTCGTGATCGAATAAAAGTCCCGCATTTGGTACGGGTTTGATGGTCATACTAGACGTTGTATTTAAAGATAGTACTGCTGCTGTAGTGACGAGCATTTTTGCCCACATGTTTGGCCTAGCTCGAATAGTTTTCTTTTTCGGTTTGGTTGGATGAGCGGCTTTGTGCTTTTCTGCTAGTTGTTTTACTAGCTCTATGTCGATTTTTTGTCGCTTACCCCAATCTGTCATATTTGCCTTTGCATTTGAGCTACTATTTTGCGGGAAGACGTCTTTTCGTTTTGGTGATATTTCCTGTATGTGACCGGTGAATACCGTATCTGCCTTTACGTCTAATTTGGCCAATTTTACAGTTGGCCTAACTAATTTAGAGTTTTCAGTGCGAACGACCGCAGACCTTGTTTGGCCATCCTGCGCCTTCCTTACTTCGGTTATAATTCCTTTATGAAACTTCCCTTTCCGTTGTTCGTCTGGAAAAACAACGACATCATCAGGCTGGAGTGGTTCTGTGTTCTGTTTCCATTTTTCTCGTTTGTTCAGTTTAGGAAGGTATTCTGTACTCCACCGATCCCAAAATTTAGTAGTTGCCATTTGAGCCTTTTTCCAGTGTTCTCTTGTTGCCTCGGCTCGCGACGTGTCGTCGAGTGAAGGATACGTTCCTCCTGCGCATCCAATCAAAAAATGATTTGGTGTCAGAGGTTCATCATCGTTGGAGCTTAATGGTATATGTGTCAACGGGCGACTGTTCAGGAGCTGCTCTATCTCGATTAGAGCATTCCTAAGTACGCTCTCCTTGGGTTTTGATACTGGCCATAGCTTTTCGTTTAGTAATTTTTTAACCTCTTGTATCATACGTTCCCATGCTCCCCCAAAGTGTGGAGCTGATGGTGGAATAAAATTCCATTTTATTCCTTCGATCGCTGTTCTGATTTCTAATTCCTTCATCTGATTACTTGCGCCAACCATATTGGTGCCGTTATCGCTGTACATTTCACAGACCTTGCCGCGCCTGTTTTGTAAGTTTTTTATGCAGATGAGAAGCGCGTCTGTACTTAAGTCGTCTGCTAGTTCCAGGTGTATAGCTCGAGTAGCCATACAGGTGAAGAGTGCACCCCAGCGTTTTTCACATCTTCTTCCTACAGTAACTTCCATTGGTCCAAAGAAGTCTATACCGGTGTGTGTAAATGGTTTTAAATTTGGAGTGGTGCGGCAGCTTGGCAATGTGCCCATTTTTGGAGGGTGAGGGCTTGCCTTCTTGTTTCTGCAGAGTTGACATCTTGCATTCACTCTTTTTACTGCCGCCCTAATCTTGATTATCCAGAAATGCTGTCGTATTTGAGCTATAACTGCTTCCGTTTCACGGTGTAGAAATTTCTCGTGGTATTGTTTTATGATCAAATTCGTTATATGTCCCTTGTTTGGTAATAGTACTGGAGTCATGTTTTGTATTCGTCCGCTGATTCGGATGAGACGGTTTTCATCTAATGCAAGCTCGTGATCTGCTACAGAGCTGTTCTGGTAAATACCTTCGCCGTTGATCAGAGCCACTAGCTCGGATGGAAAAGCTTCTTGCTGTGCTTGTTGTAACAATAGGATTTCTGCTCGCTTATAATGATCAGAAGTAATTGTCTCATCATATCTGGAGTTTGATACTTTCGTCCTCAATTTTTCCATGTATTTGAGCCAGTAACAAACTGCCTTCTTTAGTCGTCCCCAATCCGAGCACCAAGTTGTGTGCATAATAATGTTCGCAGGTTGTATTTCTTGAACGCTGCAAACCCTTTTTTCTTCTGAAGTTTCAATGACTGCACCTTTCTCCTTTGGCCATGATTCCACTTTTGTATTTAGGTACGTCGCTCCTGTATACCATATAGATTCCGTAGGTTGGATGTTCCGTGTTGCTTCGTCTGCCGGATTCATTCCTGATGGTACCCACCTCCATTGGGAGATCGTTGTGTCGTCGAGTATTTCGCTTACTCGGTTGGCTACAAATGTTT
The DNA here is from genome assembly GCF_030247195.1 of Topomyia yanbarensis. Taxonomy (NCBI): domain Eukaryota; kingdom Metazoa; phylum Arthropoda; class Insecta; order Diptera; family Culicidae; genus Topomyia; species Topomyia yanbarensis. The sequence continues at coordinate 469,555,013 of NC_080671.1, forward strand.
TATACCTGCGATGGTCACTTCGTATCCAGGAGAGTACAGTGGTGCTATCTGTCCACATGGTTACGTTTGTAATATTCAATCGAAGTTCCTTTAAAACGGTTGTTTTCAATCGTGTGCCTAACACCGCGGCTTGAAGTTCTAGCCTTGGAATTGACATGGCTTTATTTGGTGCAACTCTCGTTTTTGCTGCTATTAGGCTTACGTCGTATCCATGTAAGGTTTCTGCTCGTATATATGCTGCCGCGGCGAACGCTGATTCTGATGCATCAACAAAGATATGCAATTCCAATGATTTTGCGTCCGGTATGTTGGGAGAGAAACACCTAGAAATTCTCAGATATGATATTGTGGATAGTCTATTTGTCCAAATCGTCCAATCTTCCATTAATTTCGTAGATATTTTCTCATCCCAGTCTATACCTTCTTTCCAGGCTTGTTGCATTAGTAATTTACCTCCAATCGTAATATGCGCTATTAATCCAAGAGGGTCGAAGATCCTGGCAATTGTTGAGAGGACTTCTCTTTTGGTCGGTATGGCGTTGGACTTGAAGTCTGCTATTCTATACCCAATTGTGTCTTGCGTCGTGTCCCAGTATACTCCGAGGACTTTCTCTGATGTTGCAGTTTTTTCAATAAATTCCTTTTGGGTGGATTGTCTCGCGACGTTGCGTTCAGGTAGAACGTCCAGCATTTCGGCATCGTTTGAAATGATGTTTCTTAGTGTGAAGTGTGCAGCTTCATGATTTTTTATAACTCCGAACGTGACTGCACTGGCTTCCTCCGCTGTCGAGAAACTGTCCAGATAATCGTCAACATAGTGTTGTTTTATAATGGCGTTCGCTGCCACCGGATCGCAATCTCGGTAGTTCTCTGCGTTTGCATTCTTTACTGCTTGGGCACATACAGGTGAGCAGGTTGCTCCAAACGTCATTACCTGCATTACGTAGTGTCCCATGGTATTTGAAGCCTTACCGTCCCTCCATAAGAATCGTTGAGCCTCCTGATCCTCTTTGCGTATTTTAATTTGTGAGAACATCTCTTGGATGTCTCCTGCTACTGCGCACTTTCCTTCTCGGAATCTCAGTAAAATTCCAAAGAGCGATGTCAAGTTATCGGGACCAGAGAGTAATTCAGTGTTGAGCGATAATCCTTGTACCTTGGCAGCTGCGTCAAATACAAGTCGCGGTTTTAAAGGTGTTTTATTAGGATTTACGACAGCGAAATGAGGCAAATAGTATGTTTTATCGGTTGTTAGTGTTATCTCGTTTGCTGTTAATTTTCGTGCGTATCCCTTTTCAACGTATTCCTTAATTTTATCCGTGTACCATTGGGCAAACTCAGGGTTTTTCCTCATCTTAGTTTCAGTGTATTCTAACCTCTTTAATGCTCCCTTGAAGCTTTCTGATTTTGGCATTATGGGCCTGGCTTGTTTCCATAAAAGGCCAATTTCGTATTGACTCCCGTCATACTTCATTGTTTCTTTTATCAATTTTTCAGCTCGTCTATCCTCCTCGCTCTGTTGGTTAGTGGTGCTAACCTTAACGCCAAACTCTTCCGTTGAGAAGTATTTCCTCATTTCTTCTCGTAGTGAGTCTTGCTCCTCTACTACACAGGAATATATTTCTCCTTGATGTCGGGAGTTGGTCCTTCCGTAAATGACCCATCCTATTGGTGTTTTAGCGGCAACTGGACCGACTTTGCTTGCTCTCTGTTTTGTTGCTGTTAATAGTCGGGGATGATCAAGTCCAATAAGTAATGTCGGCTCAGCATTCTCGTATCCTTGAATAGGAAGGTATTTAAGATGGTTGTAGTTTTCATGAAGATCCTTGTAGTCAAGTGTCTGCCGCGGTAAGGATAATTTTTTTACTGTGCGTACACTTTCCATTTGGTATCGAATTTTGTTGTCGCCTGATATTTTGAAACATACGCTTTGGCTTTCGTTATCTTCGTGTACGGAGTCATTTGTCCATTTTATGCATAATGGTGATACTGGCCCTTGCAAACCTAAATCTTTGGCCAAGTCGTCGAGGATTAGACTGTTCGATGAGCCGTGATCCAAAAATGCGAAGGTTTCTAATTGTCTTCCTTGCGCATAAAGTGTAACCGGCAGTATTTGGTAGTAGACCTTATTTCTTTTGGTAGCGTGTATGTTAGTGCGTACAGCTTCATCTTCTTGTTCCTTCGAGGTGGACGATGTTGGAGCTTGCGCATCTATTTCTTTCACTTCCTTCTTATCTTGGTTCTTCTTGTTGTCTTTTGAATGTCCTGAAGGTTCCTTGATTTTTTGTTTTGTTTCCTCCTTTTGGGAGGTTCTTTTTTCATCATTTGTTTTTGGTCTGACGTGAAGAAATGTGTGATGATGTGCTGTACATCCTTCTGTTCTGCAGTTTGGCCTCATTTGACAGTTTCTAAAGGAGTGTCCTTGGCGTAAACAGTTAAAGCACATGCGTTTCTCTAGTGCCAGTTCTCGTCTTTTTTCCACACTCATCTTTTTAAAGACCGGGCATGCTACTATCCAATGTTGTTGGCTACAACAGGAACATTTGGCTTGGGATCTGGATGTTGTTTCAGCGTGCATATTGACTCTTGATTGGCGCTCATTTTTCGGGTTTTCCTTCTCAGATTGACACACCTTTTGTGCAATAAGAAGTGTTGCTCTTTGCTGTTGCGGTTTCAAAAACTCGTGTAATTCCTTTAGTGTGAGTTTTTGCCGTGGTCGTCCTTCTTGCGGAATCATTGCTTCTGCTTCCTTGTCCGCCCATTGTTCTCTTAAGTTCAGTGGTAAGCGGCAAACAAGTTCAGCCATCTGCAACGGATTAGTTAAATAATCCTCGCACTGTATCATGGACATGTTGGACACCAAATTTCCGAGAGTCACTACGAAGTCCACCATGCTTTGAGGGTATTCCATGCGTGGGTTCCGTAACTTTGCCAAATCCTTCCATAGTTCGTTGTATATAGCCAACGGTTGTCCGTAAATACTATCCAGAGTTTCTACTACATGTTTCTCGTTTCCTGGATCCATCAGCAAGGCACTTACGTGTACCTTTGCTGCCTTGCCTAGACTTGCCATAAGTCTGTTTATATTGTCGGTATCGCTGAATTGACCTTCTCGTTTGCTTTGTTCGTAAAGCCGTTTGAAATTTGGCCAATCCTTGTAATTTCCGTTGAAAACTGGGAGGGGTGTTGCTGTTTGCCTCCTCAGTAAGTTTGTAATTTCATCCGGCAATTTGATTGTCGGAGCTATTTGTTGTCCCGCTTCGGGGTCCATTTTTACTTGGTGCATTTTGGTTGCCATCTCAATCATGGCTTTTTGAAATGCCTCATCACGCAATTTTTGGCTTTCCATTTGTGCCTCAAATTGGCGTCTTAGCAGCTCTACAGTGTCTGCTGGTCCGCGTTCCTTGGACACACTCCTGGTAGTCTTCTTCTTTTGATCCTCCAGCTCCTTTCTTAGTTGCTGGAGCTCCATTATTTCCTCTTTGCACTTTGGGCAGTGCCAGAGGTCCTTAGTGGAGGGTCTTTTCTCAAGTTTGGTGCAGGTCATGTGGAACCAGTTCCAACACTTTGAGCACTCGACCATCCATTCGTCCGCGCTGTCCTTATCCTTGCACAGGCGGCAATTCCCATTCGGGTTGTGCGCGTATCCTCCAGATGCCATCCTTTAGATCCGCTTTCTCTTTCGGCTTGTTTTAGATTCACTAGTGATATATCGCACGGTGTGATATATATTGTGATATCTTATTCAAGCACTGTTTGTTTTCACCGAATCCGCTATTGGCTGCGGATACGCCTTATTAGCGATTTTGTAAGTGACGCGTATTGCAATGCGTATTACTGTCCGTTATAAGCTACGGACACGCTGTGTTTCTAGCGTTTTTCCACCACAGTTTGTAGGTGTTCGCTTAATGTTTATGCCTTTTTCCACTACCGTAGCTTGGTCAGTGTAGGACTTAGTAGTTTTTCTTTACTTCGTGCCTTCTGTGGCGAGAATTGTGAGGATAATTCCTCTCTGGAGCCACCATATATCGTTCCGCCGAACGATCTTTCGCCGCAGAGGGGGGTGCTGGGTCTAGTTAGAAGCGTCCTGCGGTACAAGCCACTTCTAATTCTAGACTAAGTATAGTTTGTGGCACCTGCGTTACAAATACCACACGCTATAGCTTAATAAGCCGGGAATTCCTCGTCCAGTTAGTATCGTTCTGCGTAACAAACCAATACTAATTCTGGTCGTAAGACAATTTGCTTCCCCGCTTGCGTTACAAACAAGGAAGTAATTTGACTTTGGATTTAACAAGGTGGAAAAACCAACGAAGAACTCCAGGGTCTGGACACGAAGTAAAGGATTTTCGACTGAGTGAAGTGGTACTTTCGACTGCTCGATTTCAACTTGATTTTATTATACAATTTTTTGGTTTATATACCTACTTTCCTAAGCTAGCTATTTACAAATAATCGATTTTTGAATCGATTTTATTTAGATTTGTTTTGGTACAGAATGTTAACAATGAATATTGTTGTCAACTCTGCACAAATGTTTTATTATCCAAGCCACCGCGCGAAGTCAAATATCGATATAATTATCGTCTTCGAATGCGCTGTGACCGGCAGTGGCACCGAAAATGCCGATGAAGCATATATGACCCTTGCGTGAGCGCGCATTGACTCATCGTTGGGCGCACTTGAATGTAATTCGATTTTCCTTCTGCCTCTTTAGGTCAGAACGAACTGTTCTATGTTACGGTGGTTTGTTTTGATTCTGCCGCTGCTCGCTGCGAACAGCTGTTTGTGATTTTGCGTCGGCGACAGACAGGGCACGGTGCTTCATTTCGAATTTGTCAATTTTGTTGGTGTATTTATAAAGTATGGTATACGAGGGGACCAATTAAATTCTATTAAGACTAATGCGATATTTTTAATATCTAGGAATACAGTTTTGGAATTTGATCTACATGAGATAGACAGTAGTGTCAGGAACACGGAAAAGAGAGATGACAGCTTGCATCTCTATAGAAAACGACGTCCTGGGATTATCAAGACATTACGAAGTAAGACATAGTTTGTTGGCCATTGCAAAGAATCGAAAACATGTGAATACCAGAAATAACATTGCATTTGGTTTCTTTTCGAAGCATCCATATAATGTAATTCACTGCTGCCAGACCAATACAATAGTAATTTGCACTGGCGGATCCAGGTGTAGGGTCTTGCGGGTCCAGACCCCCTCCAAAATTTTCTAACTTGTTCAGAAGTTTTATACTTGTTTCCATTTTTGCAGGAGCAGATCCAGAAAAAAAAATCGGAGGGATCTGAAATTTCGATTTTGAAATGTTTGTTGTACAATATGTAATATGTAATACCCTAACTTAATTAAAATCAGTTTCGGTGGTTGAATCTGGTTTGGAATGATTTTGAATTTAGAACAAATTTAAAATAGAAACTATTTTAAAATTTCTCAAGAAGTTAAAAATTTTCGGGGGGGGGGGTGCGGACCCCCAGGACCCTCCCCCTGGATCCGCCGCTGCATTTTTGTATCAGTTTCAAACTCAAAATTATTCCAAACGAAATTTGACAGTCTAAATTGATGTTTTATCAGTTTTCAATAATATTACAACATAACGAAGATATAAGAAAAAATTATTTTTTTGATTCTTTAAAAATCACCTCATCAATCAATTCATGAGAACACTATATATTTCTAGAGCTTCGCTGAGAAAAGCTGCATCTTCCATACGGGAGCGGTGGGTGGTAAGCCTAGTTGACACTTGTATAAGGATGAAGCTATTCAAACAGGGTTGCTATAATTAATAACAAAATCCACTTATTTTGAAGTCATGCTGCTTCTTTAGTTAATAACTTTTCTCAGCGAATTTTCACAAACTTACAATGTTCCACGAATGTGTTCAGTAGTTGAATACCTCTAGAAATATATAGTGTTCTCAAGAATTGATTGACGAGGTGATTTTTTAAGAATTTATTTTCAATTTTAACCGATTTTCCATACAAACTTCCATATAAGCTTTGAAATTTTTGGAGGGTCCGTAGACACAACCAATCGGTACCAAAATTTGCACTATTGCTAAGGGCCATAAAAGGAATCAGTAGAGCCTGTTGGACCTAAAAGTCAAAAATTGAACCAGTCTAATGGAACAACCATATTTTGGTATTTTTCTTGATATTTTTCAAACGAAACTGGTACTCTTATTTGTGTATTATGAATCAGATGTGATTCAGAGTACAATTCAATAGATAACTCGATTTTAACGAAAATCCATATGGGACGCTTCAATGGGCAGTATTTCTCTTGGCTGATTTTTACAAACTTGCTTTCAAACGATAAATGCAATACTCCCACTGAGAGCTATTGAATTCCATTCAGATCTGACTTTTGATTCCGGAATTACAGATTAGTTTCTACGGTTTCATAGGAATTTTCTATAGAAACCGGTACAATCGTAATATTTCTCAAAGGATAAAAATCCATTGAAATGAACATCAAATTACTTTGATTTGCAGGGCTCTATCACTGATGGCCAATCAAAGAGCTTTTGAAAATATTGTCAACTATCGATAATTCTGGAAGCCTCTCGGACACGGGGCATATTCCGGAATTGAAGTCCCATCGGTTAATCAGTGATTACTTAACCCATTTTTACCAACAAAAACCGATTTATTCCACCTATCAGACAGATGAGATATTTCTTAAACATATCACTGTTGTATTATTCATTAGTTTGCCGAATGCACGCAAAGTTGGCAAGCAACTAGATATGAGATAAGCACAGTTTCGAGTCCTGCAGTAACACTTCAAATAAACTGAATAAATTAAAGAAAAATAATCATGAAGCAAAAAAAGAAAAAAAAGTTATTCATAAAATGGATTGAATGAATAATATAAATCAAATTAATAAAATAAATCAAATAAGCTCAAAGTAAAATTAACAAACTGTCATCCAATAACAAAAAGAACTAGCTAAAGCGAATTAATGCAATGATGAAACTGAATAAAATATTTAAACTAGTGAAAATTAACAAATTAATAAAATGAATAAAATAAATGAAATATTGAATTAATATACGGATAATATGGATAAATTAACCGTGGTTCCAAACCCGTTTTTCTTAAAAATGTTAGAATAAAGAAAGAAACGAAAAAGCTGTTTTGATCAAAATATGAGCATATAGATTTTTTTTAAAAAAAGGTAGTTAATTGAAGTAAATAAATAAAACGAATTTCACGAATTCCAAAACCATTGTTTCAGAATATTCTGAAGTTTTTGTGAAAATCCCATTGCAAAGAGCACATTTTCGTTCTTCTTTTCTTAATCGCACTTTAAGATAATCTGGTGTTACCACTTTATTGATGGGCCTTAATTTAGTCATCAGGAAATCTAGAAATCAGGAATTTGTCTTGTAATTAAAAGATGTCTTTTTGGTCACAGCTATCTGAAATATAATTTTTGTACAGAATAGAATTTTCAGATCCAGTATTTTACCGTGTTATTGGAAATTGTAAACTCAAATAAGGCCACCTGTAAATAGTATTCATTTGCATTGAAGTATGAAGAAAAGAGTGTCAAGTGTTTAGGTTATATTGTCAATTATATTATTGTAAATTGTAACCCGTCAGGGTAACAATTTAGCACTGGGTGGAAATATACTCTTTTTTTGCGTATACACTCCGTAGAGTGTATTGTTTACGTAAAATTATGCTCACCGCTGTTCGGTACCGTTCACATTTAGTTGTAATTTTTTGTTCATTTTCGCGTGTGTGAACGGTTTTATTCGTACAGATAGGTTAGATAATTTTTGTTTTATGTTTGTGAATTAGTAACATAGGACTTAGGTAGGCTACCACTCTTCTCTTGCAACAATTCGTGTGTACTGGTTATGCTGCTCATCGTTGACAGCTGTGCGACAAGGCGGTTGGCGGTTTGTGATAGTCGAGTGCGGAAGGCGGCCATCGTGTTAGAGTAGCCAAAGAGTGACAGACCACGGTAAAATTCAGACGTCCCCGTTACACCAGTTCGGGACAGTTTCCAGCCACAATAGCCGTAGTGCGAAGTGCGCGTGTGTGACGGAAAGTTATCCGTCGTAAAGTGCCGGCCCGTGGTTTGTGCGCTTGTTTATTTTGTGGTGCTGGATCGCCGTCGGGGGAAGCTAATCATCAAGGAATTTTCGCTTCCCCGGCTAACCGCAAAGGATCCAGACGCACCAATCCGCCCTCGCTGGGAACGATAAGCCGAACGAGCGTTGCTCTCCTTCCCAGCTAATAGCCAAGGAGGGTGAAGCAGGGTGGACAACGGCTCCCCCTGGGAAGAACACTGCGGTGTCTTCCGGGATTCTTTGCGGGGAGCAAAGAATCCGGTGATTCATCACCACCGTCGCTAGGGAGGTTCCAACAAAGGAGCCAAGCTCACCTCCCTAGCTAAAAGACAAGGACCGCAGCCGGAGCAGCCAACGACGATACGACCCGAAGGAGAACGCGGCCGTTGTTGACCCGGCCGGTCGGAAGAAGCCGCCCGCCTTTCCGCCCGCAGCAGTGAATCACCAGCAGCCGTAGTGAAGTGGAGGGAGAGTGGACACATCAAATAAAAGTTGGTAAATTTAGTTTATTTGTTTGTTTACTTTTTGTTGTGAAACGAAAATCCGAAATTCTGTAGAAGCACCTAGGCCGCCCTGAAAAGAAGGGTTCGCCGGGCAAACAAGAACCCGAGTAGTGGGCAAACTCCTACTTACAAAATGGCACAGAAGCCGTACATTCAGTCGATTACAATGAGTCTCTCAGTCTTTCCACCTATCCTTATCACTTGAGAATTGTTTCGTTCGGAATTCTCGTTCTGCAGATATTGGTTTATGAGTCCTACACAAAACAATACTATGCCAAAGGAATGGTTTAAACTATCAGAATAAGTATTTCAATTCATCGAAAAGCCAATGGCCATTGAAAGTGTCCCAGAGCTGCTTTTGAGACACGAACATTCTTGAAATTACAGGTCGTATTTTATCGCAAATAAATATGCTTTTAGTCACATTGATCATGAAAAATGTATATTGGGGTTTTCAGTACAACTCAGTGTCAGTTGTAGTTACACGGTAATATGTATGACATAAATTCAGCGAGTTCAACTATCTGTCCAATGCATAAACTGTGATTGTAATCCTCGCTAATTTACGTGTAGAATACGGAGCACTCAAACGAAACGTCTATTAAAATGTCCAATGTCTGTACTAATTCTGGCATTGAAGCTTCAATTGAAACGTTCTCAGCATAAGGCAAATTTGGGCAATTGAAACGATCGCTATAAGTTAAAAGCATCCTTTTAGTGGGATGCAAGTATAGTTCGATAGTTCAGGGGTCTTCGGGCACCATTTTTCTCGGATCTAATTTGTGGATATTTTTGGAATTTGATCCGCTTATTTTTCATAAAAGTGCGTTCCAATTTAATGAATCTGCATTTTCAATAATATCAAACCAAAACAGGTGCTCTCAATTTTAAAAATTACGCATTTGAGCATATGTTTCATTCAAAATTCAGTAGAGATACGAAAAGTTTAAAAAAGTGCACGTGGGATATGTCTCTTTTAAACATTTTTTATCTTCAAACAACCATATTATCCAGTTTTAAATACCCAAGGCTTTCCTTAATTATAGTATATACAAACTCTCAGTATGGAATTGGTTTAAATTTCGGTTTTTGGTCATACGACTCTCCTTAGTGCAACGTTTCGAAGGAATATCCCGATCAAAGTCCAACATCAAAATTACAGCAAATAGACAACATATTTTGATATCAAGCATCAAATTGAAATCTTATTTTGATATCAGTTTAAACTTTTTCAGATATGACATCATATTTTGATCTCATTTTGATGTGCTTACATTTTTAGAAAAAAAATGTTTGTTTCTATTTCTTTGACAAACATCAAATTGATTCCTAATTTTGTTATCAATGAAATATTTCACCATCTCAATAAGTTTTCAATTTGCTTTCACTGATAGCATAAATAGTTTTCTGTTTGATGTCATAGTGCAATTTTTCTGCTTTCGATTTTGATCTTTTTTAACCGTTAAAACGACCAAAATGATAACAACCTGAGCAATCATTCCCTACTACATCACAACATCAAGTTTAGCTCTCAATTTGTTATCAGACTCTGCTCGGGTAGCCCCTCATCTTTAGAACATAAGGGTTTGAAAATAAATTAGTTATAGTTTTCTCATAATACAAATATTTTGCAAATTTTGCCAGGATCACAAATATTTTCTTTTTCAAGTAGAATGTAATATTTAGTTTATTTCCGCAAGTGGCTCTGTTCTACACTACAATGGAAAAATATTTATAGGGAAACAGAGATTTGTTTTCTTTAACCTGAACAAATACATCGCAAAGATTAAATTATCTTGAATACTAACACATATTTCAAATTAGTTGAAGATCTTATGACACATTTTAGAAATGAATTTGGAAATATCAGGACAGATCTGAGTCGTGACAGTTGCCACGAACACGATATAGAAGAGATCGGGGGTGGGGAGGGGCTACAAGTTAGGATTGGTAAATGATGGACATTATTTTTGTGCATAGATCGAAATTTTGATTTTTTACATCTTTATTACACATAATGCAACTGATAATTTTTACGCCTTAATTAGTATAACATAACTCATGCAAGAGAAGATAAACTTTCACTAGATTTTTTTTATTCACAAACACAGTTGTTCTCGATGATGCTACGAGTATAATATGAATATGAATTATGTTAGAAATCTATTTTCTCAATACTAGGTGGATTACTTGGTGATCTGTGCATTCATATACCTTCCAACGTCTATCTCACGACTGAATACAATGCTTAATCCAACGGATAAATACATCAACTCTGGACAAATTTTCATTTTGAAGTGAATTTAGGGGAGAGAGGGTAACAGTGGATCAGCAGGAACTATGAAACATTCGCAATAAAATCACAATGCATGATCGGAATCGTCTAATTCCCTCATATTTCACAATTTCTAATTCTTTACACGTGTTGCTATATTTTGGAAGAGATCTGATAACTCTATCTCTTTTAATGGATATTTGTTTCTTTTGTGATAGCCAGAGTAAATTTGCAATGATAAACATTATTCCATCTTTATGAATTACCATTCATTGAATAAATGTTTAGTCTATTGCTATTTATTGCAAATTTTATGCTCAACATTTGTCGCGAACAAAGTTTTTTGGTAACTACTCATGGTTCTGTGTGATTTCACAATTTTCATGAATAGACCCATTGGGTAACTGTGAAACGATGGCGTATGGGGAACAGTGATTTTTGTTTGTTTTTGTGGTCTGTCTCAAAATGTCAATGGGTTCCGATTTTCCACACTAAATACTACTCATATAGTGCAAAATTAGTAAATTTGGCCAAATTTTGTAGAAATTGTCTCTTATTTCAGGATTGCAGCTAATATGCATATATGGTGGTTCGTTGTTACGCGATGATATAGTGGATTATTTCGTAAACAAACGATTTTCGCCTCTATATAACTTTAATTCAAAGCGTTAGGATCATTCTTCGTCAAAACAAAAGAATAAAATTTATAAGTAGAATATTTCACTATAGACGACATCGTGTTTCATAGTTCCTACCCATGGGGCACACTGATACATTTTACCACCAACTGTTTATTATCCAAAAAATGTTATTTCCCGTGAATTTTACCAGCTGGAAAAAATATATGTATTAGTTAACAACATAGTGGCACTATGTATCACTTTTGATTACACAAATAACATGTATTATCATCAAAATTAAATTGTAGAAAAAATGTGTTTCATTGTTACCCACTCTCCCTTTGTCTTTGAAATAAACTTGTGAATTAATTTTTGAGAAATAGTTAATTAATTATAAAGTACATTCACAAAATGTTCGGAATCGAGTTCCTTGAATGACGCAGATGTGTTTTCATACCCCGATATTCGAAATCGGTTTAGTTTTTCCCCTATAACACCCGTAAAGCAACTGTATTTCAAAATATGTTAACACAAAGACAAAATTTGAATGACTGGCGTCCAAAAGGGGCTAACCCACATGTTGCATTTTTACAGGAAATGGAAAAAGAAACTTCCTCATTTCCAAATTAACATTCTTATTATTGTAAAAACTTTTTTTTCTTAGTGGTTCATTGGCCCATGTTGGCAAGAAAAAATAAGATCATTACATGAACTACCTTTCAATTCACGGGCATTTCCGTAGTTCGAGGGGGTAACCTAGCGTCCAAAAGGGGCTAACCCACAATTCACACGTCCTTTCCTTATCTTTCGCTTTAGAGTTATAGTATCTTTGGCAAAGTTGTTATGCGACATCTAGCGCTTTATTTCATCACTTCAGATTAGTTCGGAATTCAGTCGCTAGAGCGGCGCTGCTATCAACTTTTGAATGAAATGAAATTGAAAGATGGTGTCTAGGGTAAAGTTTGTATGTAAGGTAATTGTACATATATCTTCTGAAGATATCAACTTTGTAGGTCTTACAAGTTCTGAAATATGGCGCATTTTTGAAAACATTATGTAAATGTTTCAACTAAAACCTTCTCTATCTCGAAACATACAGGACCTACAAATTTTGCATTTTCAGAAGATACGTTCAAAATAATAGAACCAACAACTATCTCGAAGACGCCACATTTCTATCTAGCTTTATTAAAAGTTGATAGCGACTGAATTTTGAACTAGTGCAATCCATCCAAATAAAGCGCTAAGTGCCATACAACAACTTTTTCCAGGGCATCATAACTCTATAACGAAAGATAATAATTGACTCCACGATTTTAAATTTTCCGACCACAATGTACCGTTTTTCTCTTAATACCTTTTTGCTCGGTCAACTTTCAATGTAGAGACAAGACACTTTCACTGGAATTTTCAAAAAAAAAAAGCTCAATAATGTACATTTGTACAAGAAATATATATTAGATAGCAAGTGTGTGAGCGGCTCTCACCTTCAGGAACGACTGTTTGGGCCGAAACGTCAACGTACAATGCAATCCAACTTAAAACAGTATTATGTCGAGTTCACTAATATTTGAGCTACAACATAAAATTTACTGATTGTGAATCTGTAGACTACTTTGTCTTAAAACCTCGGAAAACGAACGAGAAAACTTGAATTTTCATAAGACTCAATGTAAGGTTAGCCCCTTTTGGACGCCAGCCATTCATTTATCTCATTCTGATTTATCTACTTAAGTGTTATATTTTTTGTTCCAAGTGTGTCAACGTTGGCCTGTTGCTCATCAGGTTCGTGGTAGTTGTGTATTTTGATATAGTTACCAAGTATAATGAGAATATAATACTCGGTGGATTAAAACAGGTTTTTTTTATGAAAAAGATTTCAGCTATTTGGAGACTAGGAATACAGAATACAGATTTGATTTTTGTAATAGAGATTTCTTCTTGGTCAATATATTCAAAGGGGGCTTATTTTCAACATCGGAGTAGCAACAGTTATATCAAGGACAGGGGAGAGAAGACGGACATAATTACAGTGAAAGAAGAACAAAACTTGCTACTTTCAGGCAAACGGGAGATCAGCGACATGAAATAGAGCCTCAGGCTACCAAGAACCGGGTTGACAAGTGGAATTATTCAAACGTGATCCGACCGTTGGGTCGCACTTGCTTCAAATTACTTTTAAGCAGGCGTGGCGTTGAGGGCGATAGCGGTCACATAGTGGTACTATGGTAGTAGTCGGCCCCACAAAGCGGGACAGGGAACTTCGAGAAACGAGCATTAAGTTAAAGTGAGATATTTATCGATTTTATGAAAATCTAAATAAGGGACATATATGATATAGCGAGTAACTAGCAAAACCACGAACTGCAACATTAGGTGGTCTGCTTCGGGCCCGAAGGGAATCCTTCGACTGAGACCTGGCGTCAAATGCGCATCCAACGTGTAGTGGTTGGACATAAGCCGGGATATTTCCAAGACATCGTTGATACCTTTGGGATAATAAAATGTAGCCATCGTCTGAATTCTCCATTGCTCCACGAACTTTGCATGCATAAAATTGTTGAGTGTCCTCTGATGACAGGTACTGAAAAATTCGTTGAAGCAAATTGGTCTTTCGTAGGTGACACCTTCTAAAGCGTCGGCCTTTTCGTTACTCAGGATGTTGCAATTAGAACGGACCCAAACAAAGGTAATCTTGCACGATTTTTCAAATACCGTATCTTCCCTAGACAATACAGGAATAGCTTTTTGGGCTCCATCGCATGAAGAGCCTCAATGGAACTGAGGCTGTTCAAAATGATGCGACGTGAACTAAAGCAGGATTATTGAGTTTGAATGAAGTTGTGGCATTTAGTTAGGTTAGGTGTCTTCTACAAAGTTGTAGAACAAGATTTTTTCAGTAATTTTGCCAAACATCTCGATATTCTATCTCTCTCCGTTGAAAAGTTAGTGTTGGCGCCATCTATGCGGTCACAGCTGGAACTAAAGTTTTCTAACCAAAACATAACTCGTATTATGTACTAAAATTCTTCCGAACATACTAGTGAGCTAAATCTAACCATTATTTCATAAAAATGTTTAGTTTGTTAGAACCTAGTACTGATATACTACCACGTACTGCTAGGCCCCATGCAAAACTGACTCAGACATCACTTCGTTATAAGTTTAATAACTTTTCTTGTTCGAGTCGGATCGCTTTGCAGTCTTCAACAAAGTTGTAGATAATAGAATTATCTTCTTAAGTTTCACTTTTGGTGATAATCTGATGTATACAGTGCCCCTAGCGGTGAAAATGTTCGCAAGTGGGTTTTCTCCATGTAAATTGTCGAAAAATCCCATAGAAACTTCAAGCACGTTGGTCCGGTAGCTAGACTTATTCGATTTGGCTCAAATTTGGAGCAGACACTCCTGGTGGGACTAGGAGTCGACTCAGGGGTGGGCCGATGGGGGTCATTTTTTTCTGTCACTCTAATGTTCCTGTTATTAGCTGGCTGGAGAAAATTGAACCTTTATTGGCATTTCTGTTTGAGATACCAAATGTGACAACCCCAGAATCGAACCAGACCCCGACATATTTTAATGTGAATACCTGATGGATCGTTACACCCATTAATTGCGCCAGCTCACGTTTTATAGAAAAAAACGACCAGCTCAGTTTATCCGAGGAGAACTCGATACTCAGCCGAACAGCCTAAATAGACAAATTGTCCAAAGTAACTTACAATCGTTCTTGCAAATCGGCAGCTTTGAGACTTATAACAGATACCACCCCATCGTCTACAAGTTGCCGTGGCGTTCTTGAATTGGCAAGACAATCGTCAATGTCAATCACGTAAAACTTGTACAGTAGGGGACTTAGACATGAGCTTTGGAAAAACCCATGTAGCTAAATCGCGATGTTGTTAAATCTTCATGCGAAAATGCAGGTGGTTTTCAGACAACAGGTTTAGCAAAATCATGTTTAAAATCGGTGAAATGCCATGCTGGTGCAGCTTCTCTGACAGAACGTTGATACAAACTGAGTCAAAAGCTCCCTTAACCGTTATGTGTCCAACAAAAAACACCTTTAACAGGCCAACGAGGGTACCCGGGTATCCACAAATTTAAATGATCATAACTATGGCTTCCTCTAACCGATTTGGACACTTTTAGATGTTTTGCATTCAGGAACTCGTTCACTATTTTATTCGGTAAAATTGAACCGGATGAATGGATCTGGTTCTTGGTAATCCGGATTTTCCGGAGTACTGTTCCAGTACTAGGGTATGATTGTAAAATTTAATAATATCCTAGAAATATGACTATCAAAACTTTTCAAATTGTCTCGGAGGTCTGTTAGTTATTGTTACGGGATCCTATGGAAATTTGGAAAATGGAATTGGAATGGAATGTCCACTCTCGGCCCCACGGGAACCTGCTCCGAAATGTCCGTTCTGGGGCCAAATCACCAAATGGTTCCAAAACCACGAGATACAGCCTACTGATGCAATTCCAAGAATTTTGATACCCATATAGCCGGTATTCCATTGAAATTCACCAATAGTATCCCAGCACCGGAACCAAATGAAGTAACCCGATTCATTTTTCCCCCTCTTACTATATCAACAATATTATTAACCCAAAACCCTTTGCTGCACTGTGCGCTGTACGCTAAAATGCTGCTGTTGGCAGGAAGGCGACGGTTTCGTCCGACCGGCCGGGACAACAACGGCCGCGTTCTCCTTTGTCGTTGGCTGCTCCGGCAGCGGTCCTTGACTTTCAGCTAGGGAGGTGAGCTTTGCTCCTTTGTTGGAACCTCCCTAGCGACGTTGGCGAATAATCGCCGGATCTACTCGCTCCCCGCGAGAGATCCTAGAAGTCACCGCAGTGTACTTCCCAGGGGGCACCTTTGGCCACTCTGCTTCGCTCTCCTTGACTTTTAGCTAAGAAAGAGAGCTAGGCTCGTTTGGCTGATCCTTCACAGCGAGAGCGGAAAGGCGTCTTCTGGGTCCTTTATACTAAGCCGGGGAAGCGAGTTGTTCCTTTGCGCTTAGCTTCCTTTTCCGGCGACCCGACACTAGTTCTCGAACCACGGGTCGGCACTTTTGCGGGAATACTCTTCCGCACACTAGAACTGGCTGTATTTGACCAGCGAAAAAACGTCCAAACGGGGCCAAAAAACAAACGACGTCGTTCACTCACCGTGGCCCGAAACTTTCTAAACTTTTTACGATGGCCGCCTTCTGCACGACCAAAAAAAACACCAACCGCCTCGCCTCATAGCTGTCACCGCCGATCCGTAGCATTATCAGCACACATTTTTCAGCAAAAAGAGAGCAGTGGCCTATCTTATCCCTATGCTACTTATTCTCAAACATAAAACAAAAATTATCTAACCTAGCTGCACGAACAAAACCGTTCACATACGCGAAAATGAACAAAATTTACAAGAAAAAATGAACGGTACCGAACAGCAGTGAGCATAATTTTACATTTAACAAATACACTCTACGGAGTGTATACCCAATAAATGGTATATTTCCACCCAGTGCTAAATTGTTACCCTGACGGGTTACAATCTCGCCCAAACCGGGTGAAAAAAAATTACCAACAATTTTTTTTCTAATCTAACACCTAACACCGATACAATAATAATAACGAAACGAATAAATAAATAAATAAACAAAGAAAAATTAACTACACCTTATCATTTCTTCCGCAATTTATAAATTTTCATCTCAAAAACTAATCGACCGGATGTCCTAACCGGTGAACTGTTTGTCTGTGTTGGGTCTGATAATTACTGACAGCATACGCGAAGCGAGAGGTTGTCAGCCATTGTCATTATTCGGTTATGGGTTGAACTCTAAATCCAATCCGAAAACAAGATTGGTAACAACTCGATATTCCTAAAATTCTGCAAGTTACATTGACAATTTTTAATGTTCAAAATATTGGAATTTCATCAACTGAAACCTGAAAAGGTACCCGGGTACCGCGTCGGACACATAACGGTTAAAAACGGGATTTGGGCCGTGTGTATTTTAAATGGAGCTCGGGATTTCAAATCCCGTGGTGGGAAATGAGTCTACATGAAAATGAGTTTTCATGAAGTGTAAACCCAACCGCGGGAAACATCACGGAATTTTAAAATTTTTCACACAAAAATCCGACCGGGAACAATTCAACATAAATCGTTTCCGATGGGAAAAATAGCATTTTATAAGGCTAGACAGTTTGGAGAGATCTCGGCGAAAAATTTTCCCTGACCCATTTCCTGGACTGTGAACTAGCTTTTAGGCCTGGGAATAAATAAACTCTCCTGAAAGGACCGAGATTCCGACTACCCGTTTAAAAACATTGATTGAACTCGGTTGGAACATATTTGAGCTTCTTTTGGACCAAAGATTACCAGCTAAGTATTAGAAAGGTTTTGAAAGAACTAACGCTGATTTCAGATAAGTTTAGAATTGTGATATTCTGTCTAAAGCAAGCAAATGACGTTAGTGGCGACAAGGCTTGTATGAAGGACTATCGCGTCTAAATGTCCGCTTACAAATCTGAGATCGACGGTGGGGTCACCGATTCGAAAATTCAAGGTCCTTTTGTTCCATTGAGCAAAGATTTTTGAATGGAATCGCACTGGATTGTGTGTCCCAGTTTTTTTGTTGGAGACGAGCCACTGCGACCAGTATTTAGATCTATTGTGGTATGTCTGTCCCTTTAAACTAGTATCGGGTGAACTTTGGTGTTTAATTGCGTCTTCCGCGACAAGAATCGTCTGCCTGTTCGGCTGTTGTACCGAGGATCGTGCGGATGACTTTTACGTTGAGAATGCTGAAAAATAATTATGCCTCTCATGAGATTATTACGCCACTCACCATGACAAATCATTAAACTCTTTTGGAAGAGCACTCACACATGGGGGAGTCAGTTAAAACAGCAGTTGGACTTAGAATCTGACTCAGTTTCTCCTAGATCAAAAATTGCATTATTTTTACAACTCTTCTTCTTCTTTAGTGTTCAATTCACTTCGAAATAACACATTATCTTGATTAATTTCATGAATTAACCTCACAAAACATAAAATACCGGTCATGATTTCAGGGTCCCTGTGAGGCTAGCGTCTTTGGCGGGAGCCAACCTGGCCAACCGCACGCTACGGCTTTGATCCCATTTTTTATCACTGAGAACTGACTTCCAAGTCAACTTTTCAATGTGTGTAAGAAATAAAACTGTCACTTTGAAATGCTATCGGACAATAACTTGTCACTAGCCGGCGCTACGATCGGCCTATACTGAGCATGCATGCAAACTTGAATAAAATGGTGTTCGAATCACCCTTAACAATTTTAATGACCATCGAGATAGTTTTTGGTAGATAATCCTTCGATTAAAACTAAATTCGATAAAGTAATTCAGAATCAAACAATTTAACGAAATAGCAGATATTAGTATGAATGAAAGGTGAATTGTTTATCGGAAATATTTAATGTGAGGCACGAAGAACATTCTTAACGGCTCTGTGGTACTCAACAAAACGGTTGCCGAAGGCGGTAACTACTTAGCACACTAATACCGTATTAGTTCACATATATTACGTTTAAGACGAGGCACCACGCAAAATTATGTCAATTCGGTCGTTCGCACGAACCTCCCTTCCAATAGCACATGAGTGCAAAAGCAAAGCAAAACCATCTAGTAGCCCCTGCAAAATCATATTCACGGCATCATCACCACCAAAGTGGATTAACTGACCCGATTTGGCCCGTGTCCTGTTTGCTGCTGCTGCTGCTTTTGCTGGCGATGCGAAGAACACGTAGAACATGTCCACAAGTTTTTACAAGTGCCCCAAGCTCAAACGCAAGACCTGCTGGAGTGTAAATTTTTATGGATTCTAAATCTCTGCTGCACCCACAGCGTATTGCTCATTTGCTTTTTCCGAGCACGCCGGGAAACGTTTTGCAGTTTCGTGGTTATATTGGGCTTTCCGCTTGGATGGATCGGTTCCGACAATATTGACTTTTTTAACGAATTGTAAATTTTTGATGACCTAATCTTGAAACCGATCCGAATCGGAGATTGTTCCACACTGTTAGGGAGGGCGATCAAGACTTTCTGTTTTCCTCAGCTCTTCTGTGTTTTCCAACACGTAGAATCCGGTGGAAGGAGGTCCAGGAAAAAAAATAGCTATGTAAGGACAATCAAGTGGTACACCGGACCGGATTTAGAGTTGCAATGAATGCTGAATGTGGTCAAAATAGGGGGTGTAATTAAAGGGTTTTTTTTTGCTACGACAGCAGTAAATGTAGTCGAATGAATGCTGAGTGGAAAAAATGAAATGAGTAAAGTTGTTTAACCTGGACGGTTTCGGTATCGTTTTGGTTCGGTCCAATGGAACTGGGGGGGGATTTAATTTGGTTTTATTTGTTTCTCGTTGGTATCTAATATAAAATCAATAATTGTGAGGATAGAAAAAAGCAAACTTACCTTTGTTGTCGAAATTCGTTGTTGACTTTCGCTTACTGCGATTGAAACTGACTGCTTTCGGATAAAATGAAAATAGTCCGCGAAAATCGTTACTCTTTTTCAATATTTTTATTTTTCCATAATAATGAAAGATTGTTCTTTGTTTAATTAAAACTTAAACACTTAGCCGAGATTTGCTTCCCGGCACTTGCTAATGACTGATGTTTTATTTTTTCTATAAGTTTTGTTCGTTTCTCTGCTATACAGTTTTCAACTTGTTTGGTTTTTTGTGTTCTGTTCCGACCACTTTCTTGATTTATATTTTGATTTTTTTTTGTTTGATGTTACACCATGGCACTCGAGTTCTTATTCCGCTTCTTTGATATAACCTGGCTGAATTTGTGATAGCAAATGTTTGGGTAAGCATCGCTTGAACAATGAGAAACAGTACAGAATTGATTGGATTTGTTTCGATGTGATTATGCTAGTATTTCAGTCAGCACGACCTTAGTTTGTGAATGGAAATAAATGTTTTTTTTTAGTTCGCGCTGTATGTTTTTATTTTTGTAGAGAAAGCTTACCTAAGTATTTCACTTCATTCTTCAACCTTTCGCTCGCTTGTATTCTGGTAAGACTTTAATTGTTCATCATTACATTTTTGATATGAAAACAGTTTTATATTTCCGCGATATGTTGCATACATGATGTGTGGGTGTTTTTTCATATTTTTTCATTCAAGGACGGGGGATATTAATTTCCGCTTGTTTAAAGTCGCACTCCCGAAGTACAATAAGCTTTGAAAACGGTCTGTTCCCGTTTTGTCATGCTCGATAGAAACAAGGTTTAAAACTGTACACATACATACATATTCATGAGATTTAATTACATTCATAATTATTCAGCTTCAGCAGTGTCCCGCCTCACCCATTCTGCCACCTAGCCAACATTTCGGTACTTCATCGACGGCATCAGAAACCAAAGGCTGGAAATTAATCGTTTTATCAAAATTTATAGAATGGCTGCTCCCTCTGCCGTGAGTTGTCTGCCTGTGTGTGTGTGTGTGGATGTGTGTTGATATGATAATACCTGATTAGAATATTCAGATGAATACCTTGCTCGGGGAGTGGAAAACATGAGGCAGCCTCAGTAACAAATGGGGTGGAAGTGTGTGGCGGTTATTATAGTTGATGGTGGTGTCGGATCCTCGCCGCAGAGCACATGAAAAAAGATTTTTTTGTTGTTTTCATTTGCTGGCTTTGGGAGGATCTGGATTACGCATCACTTTGAAAAGAAGAATCATTTTCCCTGTCCAGGGGGCGGGGGGATTGTGCTGTCGGGTTTTTTTGGGAGGAGAGATATCGTTTGGTCATAATCTATCACATAATTTATGTACAATCGGTTTATCGGCTTTCACCACATGATTTTAATTGAATGACGAATGATATTGATATGATTTCGTGCTTTTGATATGATGAAATATGCGGTGTTGAGTGGGTTTTGTTTCGCTTTTTTTTGCAGGGACTTTGTTGCTATTTTCGTGCGCATCAAGGCTCGTATTTAGGTATAATAGGATAGAAATAGTTTCCACGAATTTAAATGTTGGAGGTTTTTGTGAGCACCCTTCCATTTGGTCGATGCTTGTTTGAAAGTTTAAACCAGAGACTAATGTTGATAGATTTTATTTATTCATGGCAAATTTTATCCAATTAGGGTGGAAATGAACGTTTTTAATCTGTATGAAGTTTCATTGATGTGATCTGACACGTTTTGAAATATATCTGAATAATGGATGAAGTTTTGCCTGCGCAAATTTGTGCGAAACACGTGAAATTTACTTTATTACAAAACCGATTCCAGTACGGTACACTAAAGAGATAAGTCACGAGATTTGTCATATTTGACAGCACGTTAGGTAAACCGTAGTAGCTTGTGGAATTTGTCTATAGATTCGCTAAATGAAATACATCACTGGAACTGAACAAATTAAATATTTAATGGAAACGTATTAAAGAAGGTGCTAAGACGGCAACCCCATGGATTATTATCACACATTGATTTTCTTTCGCTCTTTGTGCTCGAAGGGTACGTCGCCACTGTAAGGCAAGGCTCACTTGGATGCGTGTAGATGCGCGAAGATATAATCATTGTACCTCTCCATACTCCTGCTTATGGCATTTTCGTTTTTGACAGAGCACTACACGACCGTTCTAAGCATAATTGTCCCATGTATATAGGGAATCCCATAGAACATGGAACAATTAAGCTTATAACGGCAGTACACCGCTGTACTCGGTGCTACGCTCATTCAAACATCGTAATATGGGTGCTTTCTCTTTTGCACTACACCAGTTGATCACGATGTAAAAACGAAAAGGCTTTTTTCCCACATATGCACTAATGCGAGAATTTCGCATGTCATTGAGGATCCTAAGGCTTTATTAGAATGTCCCTAGCCAGGAGATCAGGCAGAGTTCCAAGACAATTTGCTTCGTACCACACAAATCTTGAACAAATTGTTCACTAGTGTCGATGTGTCATAAGATCAATGGTTGCATCGTTCGGTCTTCACAAACCCTAGGCAACCTTGATTACCTTTTTTCAGTACAGTTGATCTCTTTTGATTTTTGCCAAAGTCGCGTGTAAGTTGCCTTATCAAGATGGCTTCGTTTCGCTGAATGCATCCATATAATACATTAATGGACAATAACCCACGAAATGCTAGTGCTTCCGAAGAAAACACGGCTGCTCTCGCTGTCGCCGGGCCAATCGGCGTCTCAATATATGAAAAGTGGTTTATCGAGCAGTCCACACCTACAGAGACAGAGTTAGAATCTCTGGTAGCCTTCAAGTCGCACGGCTACTCAACTGGCCAATCGGGTTCTTTAGGAGCCGAGAATCTCTACCCGAAAATAGCCGCACTTTTGGTTATTTTCGGTCGTGCTAAATAGCCCACCGATCAGTCAGCGGTACTTTATTGCAGCTTATTTTTTGCCTGCGGATTTTTTCGTTATTCCTAGCTTTTAGGAATTCAGAATCCATTGACGTTTTGGTTGTATACCCACTTCTAGCCTACAAGTTTTTATACTTAGAAAATGGGCTATGATTCCCTGGGTGGTGAGCCTGATGGGCGCGTACTCTTGCTTGGTCGATAAGAGTCCGATCCGAGCGAGTGCTGGTTCATTGATCTTCGAATCTCGTGACTAATAATCATTCGATCGAGTGTTTTGGCGAACGGCTGATATGGATGTTTCTACTTTCAAATGGGGGAACATACTGGTTCGGTTGTTCGAGGACTCATTTGATCTTGAGCATAGTGATCGAGTCATTCGATTCGGATCAATGGACTGTCATCCATAAGAGATGATCAGACTGAAGGTGTTTTTATCTCTTAAATCGCTCTGTCGCTCGTGAAGATGGCGAGTAACACTCGTCTATAACGAATCGGATTCGCTGTTTTCAGAAACAGAGATGGCAATCTCTGATGGATGGAACCTACTCTTAAACAGTCAGTAGGTAGTGCTCAACTAGATCAACTTAATAAACTGAAACACGTAGTTTTTGAAGAAATCCAATCTACGTGAACCACATCACCAAACACCTAAAAGTTGTTTAGATGCATGTAATATCTATTTCTTTATCGCTCTCGCAGGCTGATGGGATTGACAATATTGTAAACATCATCAAGCCACAATAGATTCAATAGTTATCTAAATATAAGGACCTTCACTCTTTTTAGTTTCTATTTGCACCAAGCACTACTATTACTACAGGTTAATTAGTTCTCATGTTAATAATCCACCAATCATTATGACTCAGGATTTTATTTATATAAGAAATCCGCTTCAAGATGTTGATTACAATACGCCTCGATAGTGGTGTATCGAGGAAGCCGGGAGAGCTGATATGAGCCTTTTTTCTGTTCTATACCTTTCCTCTATTTACCCTCTCATAGCCGACAATCAACCAGTAACAAATAGATAATTGAGAAAGGATGTGCTATGTGTGGTGGTTGGCTATTCAAGTATTGGAAGAGTTTGAAGTAATAATGCATGTCTTTCATGTGATGATCATGAATTCAGCTGTGTCTTGTACCTATCTAATCTATTACGTCTCTCATATGTTGCCCTTTATTTCTTCTTTTCGAGTCCTATACTGCCATTCTACACCCGCCTTCAGCTGGGTCAGCAAAGATGGTGATAGTGAACGTCTTAACACTCACACATTCTCAAACGCGGTCTCAAGCGGGAACCTATAAAAATGCCCTCACGCACGCGATTACGAATTGATCACGTCCGGAAGTCTATTCTTGATCCTAGAAGCCTAGGTCCGTGCCTTCAGCTGGACCATTTAAGAAAATACGCTCACACCTATTAGACAACACGTCTCATGGCGATATGACCGGGAACCCTATCGATATAAGGGATCCCACTCTCTGCCAGAATTTTAACCGCGCACCGAAAGTTTAATATCAGACTCACGGTTCGCGCGACCACTCAAGAACACACGTTATAAAATCACGTTAGCGCACAAACGTTAGAGCCCCTCGCGATTTTCCAAGCAACCTATGCACACGAATTTGCGAACATGATTACACCCCGGTGATATGGTGAAAATCTCAACACTCATAAACCTACAAACTCCCGCGCTCGCGCCATCATGAATCGGGATCGTCCGGAAGTCTCTATCCTCGGTACCAACAATCTAGGCCCTTGTTAATTAATAAAAAAAAAATGAAAAATAACTCCCATATCCACTAGACAAAACGTTCCATGGCGACGTGACCGGAAACTCTAGTGATATGGGGTAACTCTCTCCCTGTCAGAATGTGATCCGTACACCGAAAACTAAAGATCAGAATGACGATCCGCGAATATATGAATGGCCGCAGGGTTTCAAAATCGAATTTATACATGCGAGCACACGCGACAAACACGTCAACATACCAACGCTTAAGCCTTTCGCGATCATCTACGTACACTTATGCCCGCGATCGCGTAAACTTGATAACACCCGGCAATTGTATGAACGTTTTAGTACTTACGAAGTTACAATCGCGGTCTCAAACGCGAACCCGCAAACGCACGCGATCATGAATCGGTCACGTCCGGAAATCTTTAGCCTTCATTCTAGCAATTTAGGTCCATACATTCTGTTAAACCAATCAAAAAAATATCCACTAGACCACGCGTTCTACGGCGACATGATTGGGAACTCTAATGATATGGAAGAACCCACTTTCTTCTGGAATCTAAACCGTACACAAAAAAAATTAAGTATCAGATTCACGGTCCGCGCGCGATCATTCTAGAACACACGCGAATATGCGAAAGGCACACGGTTATGAAATAGAATTTATACATGCGAAGTTACACGTTATCACACGCGACATACAAACGCACACGCGATCGAGCACGTTAACGTACAAATGTTCGAGCCCTTCGCGATGATACACGCGATCGCGAGTCCCTGCGCCCGCACATACCTGAACCGTACAATGAATATCACATTCAGAATCACGGCCCGCTACAATTGGCCTAATGCAGTGTTTTAGTGGGCGACATTGCCTGTCTCGTCTGCAAATTGTAGTATGTGATTCTGACGGGGAGCCCTTCCGAGAACCTAGCTCTATAGCTCCAGTAGGACAACTCTCGAAAAAAAAAGAAAATGGGCTATGATTTCCAATCCTGATTGGGTTATGGAAATAGAGCTCGTCCTCCTTAGCGTTGCGCCATTCAAGCTTCTTTATGACGTTATAATCCGTTATCTATCACATTCCACCGCACTACTTTCAGTTACTCCTTTTTTCTCCTACAGTTACTAAAAGTGCAGATGGAAATCAATCTGGCAGAATTCAAAACCCTTCAAATGCATAATATCAAATATTGTGTGTTCCGGAACTAATGTTTAATGTTGGTTAATACCAAGCTGAGCGATTTGTTTCGCAGAACAATATCCATCACATCACATCACCAAATGCGGCAATGTTAAATAAAGCATTCCCGCACACATCGAAAATGACACTATAGAAGTTTACGTACATGATTTGGCTCAAACGGCAATCGGTTAAACAGTTTTCGAAAATTGTTGATTATCGTTAGGAATGTCATGGTTTGGATCAATATACTGAAATATTCTTTTATTTTTTTTATCGAAAAAAAATTTGATTGTTGCAGGATCTGTTACACATTTTTGCTCTCATTCTCAAACTATTTATTTAGTTATCCCACTTATGAATTTTACAAGATATTTTACTAGCGGCTTGATAAGACTCGCATATACTTCGATTTCAGTCGGAGCCGGTATTTCAGAGTATATGAAAATGATAGGGCTACAAACCCGTAGCGTTCAGTTGGACGAGTTGGCCCCCACAAGGGCAAAATAATAGGGATAAGCAAAAAAAATTTAAAATCCCTGTGCCATTTCCAAGTACATGCTAAATAATTGTTCGAAAGTTGAACTGTAAAGGAGCCAAAGTAAACTATTCTATTCTATTCTAACCCTTACACAGCCAGTATTGAAAAGCATCCTGGAAAACACTGCAGTTATTCTGTAGTGTTTTTCTTGTCAATATTAATATTTGAAGTATATTTTCATATGTCGCAAATATTAAAACGGCCAGGCCTGCTGTGCAGAGTTGGGTTTGAAGATGTTTCAAAAATAGACGGTAATAAAATTATTCATTTAATGAATAATTTAATTAACGAATTGTTTTGAATTTTAAAAGAGGAAGAAACGAGGACAACCGTACCGACCGCTTCAGTTTGAAGGGGATATGTATGATAAATTGTTGGGAGTGACTTTGCTAAGAAGGTTAATGTCACTCCTTTGGTCCTTTGGGATGGGACAGAGGTATTTACACCTTGTCCTGGCTAATAAGCCTAGGTTATAGCGCCTTTATTTGCTCTGAATAGTACTAAAAAACTCCTATACTGCCTATGATCGCAAGCCTGTCCCTCAAAAATAGGAAATCCCATAGAAAAGGGGACAAATATGCGATCATGAGTAGTATACTAATGAAACAAAAGTATATACTGTTGAGGAGAATCCGAAACGCGAAAAACTAGTTTTAATTTTGTTATTTTTCTGCGACACTCCGCCGTACCAAAAAAGCCCGTCATGAAGGAGCAAAACTCCGAAAAATTTTAAAAATGTCTGTGAAAGTGTGATTGAAACAGTCTGATCCAATCGACCCTTCCTTCACCCTAAATCTGATCATAGGAGTCAAATACCTTTCAACATATTTGAAGAACCTTGAGTATTTGGTGAACTATGGTTGTGTGTAGCATTTTTTGTGATCCCAATATTTGAGTCCCAATATTTTTTTCACGAAAAGTCATGTACTACAGAAATAAAATAAATATTGAATTTGAAATTCAGTTTTGCTTGGCTAAATTCAAAATCTCCGTTTACGGTCAAATGCATATCACAGTAACGTGCGAGAATCAAAATCAGGAATCAGAATATATTGGTTCAAATGGAATGTATGTAGTCGGGGATTTGTACCTCGCGGCAACGTGCACTATTGAAATGAATTTTTGCACTTATATTAGTAGTTTCCAGTAATTTCGATGTTTCATAATAAAAATATTTTAAAATTTGTTTACGTAACAATTAAACCATTGAAAATTTGACAATTACGGTGGCGTTATATAGTGTAGAATTTATTAATTTTAGACCCTGAAGAAGAGTACTCAAAAAAAATCTATTGAAAATTCAAACGAAAGACGGTCAAAACTATTGTTTCCAAACTTTGAGAGCTACGTGTTGATTAAAAAGTTAGATATTATAGTGATAGTTTGCTCATCTGTTAACGAAGTTTGATAGTTACAGTAGGATTCCGTTTTTGGCAACAATTTTATTTTTTTCAGTTGCCAAAACCGGAACCGTGCCAAAAATGGAACCTTATTTTTAAAGTTTGGATTTTCAATTTACGACTTCAAAAATGTTTCAAGGATTTTTAATCATATGTGAAATGAAATGAGATGAAAGAAAAAATAAGCAAATTCAATTTTATTCGTGATTTTATCAAATTCAGACGTCGTACAGTGGGGCAAGCTTTCGACGCTCAAAATCTCTACCGCCCCGGGTATATATCCTGGAGGATTAGTGTCTTTAGCAAAGCATCTTAGATGGAAATGATCATTATTTTGACAACTTTGGTTTTGATCTAGATAAGTAGAAACTGATCTAGATCAGTTCTATCTTTGGTAGAGGTGTTCTATCAAAAAACTTTCTTCGGCAAAGTTGTTTGTTTTGATATTTCTAACACATGTACTGAAGACATTTATACTTTATAACCTATGTAGATGGCACTACATGACATTTAAAAAAATACTCGAGAAAATGAATTTTAACATTTGTTTATGAAAAATATATCTAGAAATGAATGTTTTATCCCTAACTCTTCGAAAATTTTCAATAATAAAAATGCTTAAAAGAGTGATAAATGTTATCATGACATTTTAAGGTTGTTTTCATCAAAAATATTAAAAAACATGTTCCACAAAATTTGTAATAACCCACGAAGCGGCAGATGGCGGCAGCTGGAATTTTGTTTGTGACTAGTAAAAACCTTTAACTTTATAATCACGAAGAGAAAAAAGTGGGGCAAGATGGGCCTTTTGCAGACAAATGAAATGAGGAAAAAAATATAATTCAAGTTAAATAGTTCCTACTTCGCTAGAGAATTTTTGAGTAAACTAAAATATATGTAAATATTTTCTTGTTTTCGAATGCAAATATAATATTTCGAACTGAGAATAAATTTATCAAGTAATTTATAAAGTAATCTTATTTAAATTACTGCTGTGTCTAGTCCTTTCTGCAGTTTTCCGAATTGTAGTTCAGTCATATGGCTGTGCTTATTCTTTGCAAGAAACGTTTATCAGTCAGTTGTCAAAATAATGCTTATTTTCATCCAAGATACTTTTCCGAAGACACAAATCCTTCAGGATACATACCCAGGGCGCTAGAGGATTTGAGCGTTGAAAGTAGCATTCTGCCCACTGTGCCGTCCTGTAGAATTCTCACAATCTTCGCGCACTTCTCGAGTGCAATTCCCCTCATTACGAATATGTAAAAAAGCATTTAATTCGAATCGCTTTTCTTCGGCCCACTGAACGTCAAAACTTGAACAATTCAATGAATGGTAGTGTTGACTGTAAAGGAGCCAAAGTAAACACCAAAAAGGCGCAACTCCGCCAAGGGCGACAATAGAACACGCTACGTCCCTGAATGTACTTTCTCGTGTTCTGTTTAGCAGACTGCGCCCGTTAACTGTAACTTACTTTTTTAACATATATTAAATAACTTACTTTTTAGCATATATTAAATTGTTACTGGTTAATTTTGACACGCATTCCCCGTTCGATTTTCGATTTCGAATCATTAAATTTTGTTTTACCCCCTAATTATTATAATTTTTTATCACTATCGGTAAGCACGCTACGAAATATTATCTTTAAAAAAAATATTCATTTTATTATTTTGGAAAAACCTCTATCCTCATTTTTACACATGACATCATTTTTCATTTATCGACCTATTGGAGTTAAGTTCTAGGCAAAAGCTCTAAAAAAATAAAAACCGTAGAATTCGATCCTTACTAGACTTGTTTCAACTTAAATGGAAAATTCAAACGTGCATCGTGCTCCTTTTCATAGCTCGTTGTAGAAAATATCCTCTAAAACTCCATGATATATTTTGTAAGTACAAAATGCAAAAGTCGAAATATCTCGTTAGAGGACGACATGTCAAACTATTGAATGCCCTAGTTACCATCAAGAATCCTGCGCTATTTCAGAATTCAAAATCTGACTTCGTAGTTCGTTGCAGATATGTACGAAACAATACGCGGTGTATTTAGAAATTCAAGATAACTCTTGACGATGCATTTGGGAACAATGCAACAGTGAATGTTGTCTCTTTACGCAAATGAAGAATTTATTTAAGTTCGTCCGTCGCATTTTTATTCAGATTGTTTATTTTAACTGGCACGTTTACGTTAGCTTGACTGTGCCAACAAATTTATTGTTCTACAATTTAATGTTTTTAAAACTAGGACATTACAGCATAATTTTTTTTGAAATTTGATTTTTTTGTATATTAAGACTTAAAATATTAACAGAATTTTATTATGACTAAAGGAGGCAATAAAAAACATTTTTGAAGACTTTGAATACATTTATAACAAGAAAGATTTTTTAATTTAACAATTAAAACTAGGAGAAACACTCTCCGGAATTTTGAAGGCATCCAAAATATTCTTTGGAAAGACAACCACATGAGATATCAATTCTTTGGAAAGACGCTCATAACGGGGTCGTTCACAAGAGCGATATTCAAAAGGAGGATTTAGTAGAAGAAAGTACACGGAAGATCTCGGCTGACTTCCAGGTCGATTAGCATTTGGTTTTCAATTATGCAGCATTAAATTTTCCGACAGTCTCGTAATAGAGATCAGAAAATGATAAAAAAAGGAGAAGAATAATTAAATTTTGAATATTTATCAGCAGCACATCCAGAATCCAAACGAAATCGTTCAGCTATGATCTGGCATCACAATACTCGTCGCATGACCAGACTACATGTAGGATGTCGTGATAATGCTTAACCACAAACTCATAAACCGTTCTCCATAAGTCCAATATGCCGAGAATGCGCATTATTCTTCAATAACTCAAACTCTATTAGTCGTAGCTTTACGTTTTCATCAGCAAAATTACGTCCCTATATTCGGCTCAACTGTTTGAAGTGTTTCTTGTACATTTAAAATTTTGTAGATACCTAGTTATTAAGAAAAACTAATGAAAAATGTCAAAAATTGCATTTTTTACTAAATTTTGATGGCCTTATACTTCAAAAATTGTACAAAATAAGTCACCAAACCAGTTAGATCTCACAAAAAATGCTGAAAAATCTAAGTTCAGAAACACTTCAAAAGGCATGAATTTGAAATTGTATCCAAAATCGGCCCATTTATTTAGACATTTATTCCGGCCAATTGTATGAAGAATTTCGAAAATTTGCTTTTGATCAGGGAGTACGCATCAAAGTCAAAACGCCGGGGTATTGAAAATGAAATATAACGGCAAATATCGGTTAATATAAAGTTTTCTCAAAAAGACATACAGCACGTTCCAAAAGGACCCTTGAAGTAATTGAATCTCCATTTGATTGTTTAGTTTTTGGCGTATCCTCACATACCGCCAACTTACCCCGGGGCCGGGGTAAGTTGGCGGGTTTTTCGCGTCACATATTTTTGTCTCTAAAAGTGGAGACAATTTTGCAAAATCTACCTACATCAAAGTAGTAAAAATTGAAAAATGAAAACACCGCCAACTAGCCCCGGTCTCCCTACTCTTATTTTAGTTGGAGAATCTATTTATAATTAATTCACTTCAAAAGGACCCGTTAAACGCTATGATGGGTCTAATGTTATAATAGGTTATTTGAGAATATGGTACACATTATCGCCATGTTTTTCCGATACATTACCACAATTAAATCAAACTTTTTGCATCCAGCACACAGGAAAGAATCAGCAGTGCGGCCAAACTATAAATATAAACTTGATAATACATTGTAATGCAATTCCAGGTATAACTACTCAAATATTTCAGTTATTCAACTAATTGCTAATTGCAGAGATTGAGTTTTCATTTGGACATAAAATTCGGCTCTGGAAAATGCTATGTTTGATGTGAAGCTAGTCTTTACCAGTTGTTTGCCTTCACATGATTATTTACTGCGAGTGCTAAACTGGGCGCCTTCTTCTTACGACTGATGAGGTTCTTTCATGTGTGTGATGTTTACGATTGTTTTGATGTAGTTTAGTTAGATTTAACGCAAATGGAATATAAGGCATAGCCTTTGAACCAGATGGTTCATCGATGAGGTGAAATTTGGTATACCCAGGAAGCGATAATTTAGCAAATTTAAATAATTCTTGGTTTGGTGATCCGGATCAGCGCGAAACGAACGACAAAAATCTGTTTTAATCCACCTAAAGGTGCAATTGTGCCTTTCTCATTTCTCCAAAGATTTAATAGCTGGTTCGTACAATATAACTTTATGGAAATGTCTTTCATTCTTATTACACTTGGTAAGCATATATAAGAGCACCTTTTTGCATTCATCGCGGTATCGGTTTGAATCGGAGTTTTCTATGTGATCGCA
The DNA here is from genome assembly GCF_030247195.1 of Topomyia yanbarensis. NCBI lineage: Eukaryota > Metazoa > Arthropoda > Insecta > Diptera > Culicidae > Topomyia > Topomyia yanbarensis. Next base: position 469,587,142 of record NC_080671.1, read on the forward strand.
CTCCACAACCCGTAACTCCGGAGCCGGATGTCGGATGGAGATGGAATTTAATATCAGTTTCCGGGGACGCATCACCTTTCATTTGAGACTAAGTTGATCAAATCGGTCTTGCCATTTTCGAGAAACCAATATAACCGTTATTCTGAATTTGGATGCTTCCGGATCCGTCGATGGTGCCCAGTGTGGCCAAAGAGACTTTGAATGACTGTTGGGGACCTAGATCTACAAATTCAACAGTTGTGTTTACATTTTGGAAAAAAAATCACCTTTTTACATTCATCGCAGAATTCGTTAGAATCGGGATTTGCTGCGTGATCGTACGTATCACCCTGTAATTCAGGAACCAGAACTCGGATCCACACAAAATTCAACAGCAGCTGATGGACCTTTCATTTAAAATTAAGTTTGTCAAAATCGGTTCAGAAAATTCCGAGAAACTGATTTGGAAAAATCAACAAATTTTGTTTTGTAACCATACTCTTCAACTCGTAATTCGGAACAAGATGTCGGTTGAAAATGAAATTCAATAGCAACCTATGGTAATATTATACCTTTCATTTGAATCTTAGTTTGTAAAAATCGGTTCAGCCATCTCCGAGTAACCGATGTGGACATTTTGTTAACAAATCCGCACATACACACACATACATACACACATACACATACACACATACATACATACACACATACATACACACAGATATTTTGCGATCTCAGCGAACTGAGTCGAATGTTATATGAGACTCGGCCCTCCGGGCCTCGGTTAGAAAGTCGGTTTTTGGAGCAATTGCATAACCTTTCTATATAAGAAAGGCAAAAGAATAATATTTAATTAGCTTAATCAGCATGAGTTCAATGTTATCTTCATGTGATTATAATTTGCAAAGGTTGGTGGAATGCGTTTGAACGTGTAGGGAATGGGGGTTTAGTAGAGTGGGTGTGGAGGATGCGTCAGAAATCCTTCATCTTATTTCGGTATACGGGGTGGATGAAGGAAATCTGGGCGTGAGGGTGATCCAAGAAGAGGGGAGTGATGAAGGAGGGAGGTGTAAGGGCAAGGTGGGGAGGGGGGGGGGTAAGGGGCGGCTACGCAATACTCAACTGCATATTTTGCCTTCCATTTGAGACTTGGTTTGAGAAAATCGGTTCAGTCATCACCGAAGAACCGATGTGACTTTAATTGTGGAATATGCCCGGAATTCCGGACTTCCGGAATCGTCGATAGTGGACAATATATTCAAAGAATGTTTGATTGGCAATCAGTGATCTAGATCTGCGATTAGAAGTAATTTGGTGACCCATTCAATAGTTTTTAGCCTCTGAGGTATTACGATTGTACCGATTTATATGGGAAATTCCAGTGTATCCTTACTAACACCCCTGTAACTCCGGAAGCAAGAGTCAGAACAGAATGAAATTCAGCAGCAGTCAATGGCATTACTGTATCTTTCATTTGAAATTAAGTTCGTAAAAATCGGTAGAGAATTCGTTGTGGAATGGGTGTGATATTAGCTTAGGAACTTGGCGGGTTCCCCGAGGGCGTCATGAACCGTCATAGGTGGCCAATGTGGTCAAAGCTGCTTTGATTGATCATTAGTGATCCAGACCCGCAAACTAGAGTAATGTTACATCAATTTTAATATGTTTTACATCATTTGAACATTATGGTGGTACCAGTTTATATGGGAATTTGCTGTGTGACCGCACTCTTCAACCCGTAACTCCGGAACCGGAAGTCGGATCAACTAAAAATTCAATAGCAGCTTATGGGAGCGTTATACCTTTCAGATGAAACTAAATTTGCGAAAATCGGTTCAGCCATCTCTGAGAAAATTGTGTGAGTTTAAATGACACACACACACACATACACACACACATACACACACATACACACACACACAGACATTTGCCGATCTCGACGAACTGAATCGAATGGTGTATGATACTCGGCCCTCCGGGCCTCGGTTAAAAAGTCGATTTTTACAGTGATTGCATAGCCTTTCTTTATATGAGAAAGGCAAAAACTGCCCTTAATTTAGCATGTCTGAAGAACATAGGAAACTGTTTGCCGGGGTGATCAGTTTTGGCGAGGCATGTGAATCTCGAAAAGTTCAAATTGGAACTCCGATCAAATAACGTGACCAATGACATTAAGGTTTTTCGTATTTCACCGAGTATTCACTAGATGGAACATCTGCTGCATTTAAGAACGGAGCTCAGGCTCACGGAACGGAAATCACCTTTATACAGTTCCGCCATATCAGGCACTCCGCGCTGATAATGTTTAGCAGATCAACTCAGGCAAAATAAACCGTTTTGCATAACAACCTACCATTGAGATTGCTATGACTGTATATGTACAATGAAGTACGATTGTACAGCTAGCATCGAAGCACGAAGCAAAGACGAAGATACCTATTTAAGCGAAATCCTGTCACTCTAAGTCGAGCTATCAACGAAATAGTGTGACATCCTGACTAATGAGATGAATAAGGGCTAGTCTACCCTTTTCTAGAACCTTTGGTTTGGATTTAGATATTATCATAGGCGGTTTCAGCCTGCTGGTAAAAGGCAGACGCTTTAGAAAATAAGCAATTTTAAAAGCGTCGAATTTTGGAAACTTATTTCTTAACACGGTTTATATTTAGAGAGTGGCGAATAGCGAAGCAAATGATGCAGTCCTTGAATGAAATTGCTATATTGTTTATAATTCGTTCATTCGGCACGGTTCATAGCGATGACTTAACGTAGTTAGTGGGTCTTTCATATATTTTCAAAATATAATTAAAAATAAAACCAAATGTTATTGAGTGTCTGTCGGATTTCGTACAGGAAACTTTCTATAGCGCTTTTTTCGCGACGAGGTAACACTTCTCTGGCACCTTTTGCATTTTTGGGTTAATTATTTTTCTGTTATTATTCATGTCGTTAATAGAGATGTACAATCCATTCGCGAACGGTTCAGACGAACTGGATCTTAAAAGAGGATGAGTGAACGGGAGAAGGGGCGGCCACAGTGCAGTTGATAAATCGATTGTCTTGTACGCAGCTCACCTGCGTTCGATTCCAAACTCCGCATATAGGGTCAGAGATTTTGCTAGATCTTTTTTATCCCAAAGGTTAAAACCTCTATAATCAATACGAAAAAGTAAGCGAGAGTTTCTTTTCAAACCACAGTAGTTCTCAATTCTCAATCATCTTTACCGTTTGGCATATCCGAGAAAAGTTTCTCCGAATATCAGGTGTGTCGGATTTTATTTCTCCGAATTGCGACGTGTATTTTGCTGTTGGGTCACGGGGTACATGTTGGTAGCTCATGCAGTCTTACCTCTATATTGTCATTTTCCATATACACAGGGGAGTCTTAAGTCCTGTAAAAGTAATTGTTCGGCTTGGTCTAACATATTGAATGGTACCAGTACTGCATTGCATAAGTGCTTATACTGAAAACAGGTGACTTTCGTAAGCCTAAGCTCCATTTTCACCTCTAGATAATATTCTACCTAACGATCGCATAGAAACAGATTTGAAGTCAACAACCGTAAGTCGGAGCAGCGCAACTCACGTTTTCACTCATAATGACTATAATAAATTCAACGTTTCCTTTGTTCTTGGGACAATGCACACTACATCGAGACGCTACTTGTTATCGTTCACTTTGCTCGTTTGTAGCTTTGACTCGAGCAGTAGTAGAAATAAACAATCATCAAATTGTTACATCTCTGATAATTTTTGGGAAGTCAGTAGATTTTTCGTTAAGATTTTTTGATGTTCTACTAGGTCATGACTATTATTGAATTGGTAGCATTTGCATTTCACTGATATATTTGTAAAAGATTTCGCTCGCTTTCAGTCGATTCACTTCACAGTTTAAGACTAACGTGGTTCATAGATATTCCTAATCCAGGAAAACGTAAAAAAAATTGATCAGTTGCTCAAAAATCCTTCAGCTCGACGTGATAACTACAAAGACGCTGGATTATTCGGAAGTTACTGTGGTTCGAGTGATTAAAAAGTACAAGAAAACTCTCACAACTGCCTATTCAGAAAATCAAGCCTGAGCTTTGGATTATGATTTAGCGAAAAAATGTATACCTTGAGGTACTAACTCGATGGATGTCTCACTAACGATGAATTTATGTGAATTGGCCAAATTTAGCCATAACAAACATTGACAAACAACAAAAACATTGAGATAGACCGTGACTAAAAGAAGGTGTGCTCCGGCTGCTGGCATCAATTGAAAAGTTTGATCATTTTTTAGAAATAACGATAAATGAAGTAAAAATAGCAAGTGGGGTTTTCCTTGAAAAGTGAAAAACAAAATATGTTAGTTGGATAAAACGGGTAAGATTGTCGTGACATCAAGTCAACTCCTATTCCCATTTAAAAAAGCTACGTAGCATGACATGACTCCCTACCCTCTGTCGTCACACATCATCACAAAATACAAAACTCCCCCGTCCTCCATATATTGATACGTCATTTATGGATGGACCCATATAACAGAAGTTGATTCATTGAACTTTGATAGGACAAAGGTAATTCGTGAACAAGACCAGTAAAAGCATTATCACTATGCAGCTTGCTATTTCTTCGTTTATAGATAAGCCGTTGAGAAGTTTTGCTGACTTTACAAAGCAGTTTCAGTTAAAAAACCATTGAGAAATACTCCTCTTCCAGATCCTCAGACATATTATTTCGTCACACAAAAGGAACAGCGCGAGGCATAGAGGGCGAATCAATCCGCGGAGGAAACATTGAGCCGAATTACTACATTAGTCGGAGAAGTTGTAACCAATTTTCGTTCAATTTCAAAGTATGTATGACATTTCTCAAGAAAATTTGGAAACTAATTCTTACTTAGTAAGCAGTATACTGAAGAGAAAACTTTTAGAAGCTGTGACCTGGTTAGTGAATTGTTGATTAAGGTGCATATCTTTAGAAGTGAACTACAAGTCAAAATTCCGTCACGACTTTTATTTTGCACAAGTGATGCACCGCACCTGTGCAGGTTTTTACGCATTTTTACCATTTGCTATCGGTAGAGTTACAAATATTCAAATTCATTGAATGAAAATTGATCATATTTGGCTGCATTTATTTTCAATATTCAGTGACGCAGCTGAAAACGTTAAACGAACAAATCGTCCATTCATCCATGCAGCTTTTCATTCGTCTCCGATTATTACACGAAGCGAACGTGCAGCAACGAATCAAACGCATCAAAGTAGGCCCTGGCACAAAGTAAGCGATGATAATTGATATTTTACATGCTTTATCGGCATTTTGAAACATTTGCCTAGGTAATCAGCGAAATGAATATTATTGTACGATATTCAACTGAATGAATAACATGGATTTGTCAATGAATATTGTTTCTATTCACCATGAGTCCACCACCATGAGCGTCGATTATTTTTAACTCTGGCCATCGGTAGTATCTAGCCATACATCGGAAAAAGATGGATGACCACATTTTTGCTTTACTATTGCATGAATCGTCTTTCAATTTCTTATATCTTTCGTAATTTTTGTCCTCTTTTCGCACTTCCTTTGCGTCGTGCTCAAAGCCAATGCATAAATGAACTCTCTTGAAAAAGGTGCAGCTGACGCACAAATGGATGTCGAACAAGGTCCGTCATCGTCGACTTCCTGTTGAAAATCATACACATTGCGCTCAGCATTGTGATATCCTTTTCTAAATGAGCAAATGACCGGCGACAAGTATTTGTCAAACAACGGTCGTGTCTGCATGTCCGCCTGCAAAGTTGAGATCGACGGCGTAGTCCGCGATTCGAGTTTTTTTTTGCCGTAGATCTACTGAACCACGATGTTGCCTGTTTCAAGGACCTTTGCTCCTATGAGCGAATATTTTCAGTGGCAAAGGCCCGATGTGGCAAGTACACAGAGAATCTTAAGAAAGACTGCTGAAAAGCGGCGCGTTCGTCCGTCATTCTGACCTGACGCTCTAAGCTCTTTTTTACAACAAGAAACTGCAAAGAGCTACACCATTCATCTCGATAAAATATTATCCTTTCTTAGGTCAGGAAGAGTGCGACTATGGCATCCCCTTGTGAGAATATCTGTTTCTACACTAATAAACCACAGGCGGATGAGGTTCCTTGAAAATGTTAAATATTTTCAATTGAAATATATTATATTCAAATACAACTCGAGGAAGTGCTGCTATAGAAATTCGAAATCTAAAGGGCAGTTTCCAGTGCTTGATGGAACACCACAAATCGCAAGTGGCTCAACATTTCAATCAGAGATTCTGGTTAGTGCAGGTTTGGGTGGGATTAGGTTGGGTTTTGTTTTATTGCAGAGATCTACACGTTGAATTCAAATTTTCCACTTTTCAAATTCGCACATCACGTCGAAACTTTTGAAACAGCAGTTAAGTAATCAAGAGAGAGTGCAGAATAAATATAGCTTTATATTTTTAGACACTCCATGTAGGCGATAGCGGACACTTACATAGAACAAGGATCAAAGGACTCTCGGTCATTTATTTGATAGAGGACAGCATTCGATTTTGATCTAAGCTTTTCCAACAATAAGAGCAAATTGCTAGAAAAGCAATTGCAAAACATTTTCATGTGTTGAATATTTGACCAAATGCAAAATAGAAAGCTTGTGGGCTGATTAAATTTTTCCTAAACGCAATGACGATGACGATACATTTATAATTTATTTAAATTATCGCTGTACAATTTTCGAGCTCGCTACTTTTCCATCAAGTATCATCAACATTCCTATTGCGTTTGACAAACTTTATTTACAATTTAATGAAAGTGAAAATTGTATTTTTAGTTTTGAACATTCTTTTGTGACATTTCTCTTTTAAAGCACACACTAAGTTTTTACTTGAGTATTTTTACTGTTCCGTAGTAGAGTGCTATGATTATTGAAATGCTGTTCAAAAATAATTTTAGTTTCAATTTAGATTTGACTGCAACTTTAATGTAAGTCCTTCATATTCGAAACATCAAATATCGATTCTCTGCTGCAGTACGCTACACATGTTCCAACCCGACGCTTCAATCATTGCCACATATCTTATTTCCGCGGTAGGCATTTGCTACTCCTTCAAGGACGACTAGATTATCCTATTGCTCTACCAGAAAACCAGCTGCTTTATTTTTGACCCACCTCATCGGAGAAAGTGTGAATGACTGAAGCGACAGCCGCAGTGCTGTTTCCAACGGAAACCGAGCTCGGTTCGGGGCCTGACAACCATCTTCCACGAATCGATGATCCATATTTAAACAGTCAGATCAGTGTACGGAACCAATCTAGTTACCTGGTATTGGCGTGGCAGACGTTGCCTCTGTTTACCGAGAAACGTACGCTCAGACGAACCGAAATAAGGAAGACCGAACCGTGTCGAATAAATAACGTCATCATTTGTTTCGATAACGAAGGCTTTGCTATGGGAGCCAGGAGCCAAACCTACTTGGATGGCCCACGCTTGTTGAGTGGATGGTGCGATATTTTCGGTTCACGTGCCGTTGATGATATGCGGAAAAACAAATTGACGCGTTTTTGTGCGCTTGTTTTTCACTTCCATAACTGACTGCTGATGCTGATTGCTGTTTTTGATTGGTAGCAAAAATGTTACTGATCGTGACGCTGATACTGCTGAGTCCCGGTAGGGTGGTTTATTTAACATTCGTCCCGCGACGAACCCATTCGTTTCGATCGACCTTCTCGAAAAGCTACACGGAAATAAATGGTTTTATAGATACAATCTCCCCTATCATCATCGATTGACAGTCCCCTGTTTCGGCCTTTGTCAGATCGTTAAACCTCAAACCTCAAACGAGTCTTGCACGTTTTGTTGTGTGATTATTAGTGGTTAGCTTCGCGTTGGGATGGGTTCAGCCATTAGCAACCATTTTCAATATTTCACCGGTAAACACCATCGACAGTACGATGTCGAATTTAATTTTCAGTTTTCCACCCTGACTACCGGTTCCGCGCGTATGATTTTTTTTCTCGCGTGAGTGCTACCCCGCCCCATATCGGGGAGGGTAGCTTGTGTTTACCTGGAATTACGGTGAGTGTGCGTTCTAAAACGAGAAGGTTGCAGCCGTGGTGAACCAGCAGTTTTGACATTTCGATTCGGGCCGGGAGCTCCGTTAAGAACGAAGTGGTGTTTCGTGGGGAGGGGAACGGAGCAAATCTATTTCCTGATTTCGTGCACGTTTGCTGTATTTTCCCCGGGGGAGGTGTTTGAAATGGAAACCGTCTCGAGCAGCCCATTTCGAACGGTGGAACGATGAATCACTAAGTATAGGAAGCAAATCGGGTTTTATTTACAGACTTTGTTTCAAATGATAATACTATTTGACTAAATCAAACGAAAGCGTACTGTCAGTTGAGTATCGAAACCGGAACGGAATGAAGATATTTACCTCAATGAAATCGTTAGTTTCCAGCCCTTCGCCTGTTGCTCATAGACTCACGAATTTGAACGCCTTTCGCTGATTTCTATGAAATAAATTGAATGCTTTTCACACTGCCGTTATAAATAAGTGATACTCTAACATTATCTGCGTTTCTGTCACAACTACTGTTTCCATTCTCTCACATTCATCGATTCTACATTTATTTGATTCTGAATTATTTAAATTTCTTATAACTTATTTATCTAAAACAACAGGATTCTCTCACATCGTACTCATTCAACAATTTTCGCTTCACTTACAGGTCGATGAACACGACTAGCTCGCCTCACATTTGCCCTTTGAATAGCATATTTCGATAAAGTTAAAATTTTGGTTTTGTTCTCCGTATCCCAATCGATGTGTAAAATAACCTACGGAAAGCCTACGGCTTCTAGTTACCTCAGGGCGAACTGACTGCTGAACCGACGTAGATTTGTGCTGCTTCCGCTGGACGTGAATGATGCCAGCCGGATGATTAGAAGCCCAAGTATAGTCGCAAGCAGTGTGCTTCTACTGCTGTTTACGCTGGGCGCACTGCTGTTGGCTGTGAAAAAAAAACAGAAAATTTTTATAAGCTTGATACTAGTCGGTCGGAACACATTTCGTTCGGGCACGGTTGGAAAAGAAAAATCGATGAAAATACACTCGAACGGTTGACCGTTGACCTATACGCTGAAGACACGAACTTAATGATACTTGATAGTACGACAGTTGTTTTTATAAGCTTTCTTTTTGGTGCCATTCTCTTTTAGCTTGGAAAAATCGAATATACCTCACACTATTTTCTACTGTATTTTTTACTGTCTTATTTTTGCCTTGTTCATAGTTTTCCTGGGTTTGTACCCTGCTGTTTATAGGAAGTAGCAATGCATTTATCGAAGGAGAAATGATCTGTTTAGTCCCCATAGCCTCATAGTCATGAATTTAGCCTAACAAATTAAATAAATAGCATTTTAAGGCGGTTACTTGATTATAAATATAAATTCAAGTTATTTCAATTTCGTGTCTCGCAACATATCCCCAACATCCTTCTATAACTTTTGAATCCAGAAACCTTTGATATGCATGTCACACCCTACATCACCACCAACTAAATACATATTCCCTATTTCTCGCTAATGTCGAAAAAACGGAAAGAGATGGACCGCATGGATCCATCGGAATGACCGGAAGGACATGTCTATGGTATAGCCACTAGCTTCGAAAAAACCATTGATCACAGTTTATCGGGCGTTGGCTGTTAGCTGTGTTGGAGAGCAATGCTCTTTCGGCCTATCCTCCACAGCGAGAGTCGCTGGTACTTTTGTATTCTTTGCGATTAGCCAGGGAAGTGAAATTCTATGCCAAACTAAACCTACAAAACCTTTACAATTGTTAAAAATTTACAGCGTAATGTGAACGGCTCTGAATCGCGGTGCGCATTATACTTTACAAGTGTGAGTATGTTTATCAGTCCCCGATTTTTTTTTTGTTGGAGACGAACCACTGCGACCAGTATTTAGATCTATGTATTGTGGTATGTCCCTTCATTAATCTAAGTGTACTATCTACTATGACAAATCACTATTGATGAGTGATTGTCGTTATTGAGATACAAACTCTACCCAGTAAGACACTCCACTTCGTTTGAAGTTTATTACCTGCTTGGGATTTGCAGTCCAAATATCAAAAGGCTCCAATGTTCGTTTACCGAGGACTCCTAGTCTGCGTTGTATCAATGCACTGCATTCGCAGAGCAGATGCTCTGATGTTTCGCTTTCAGATCCGCAGACGCGGCATGTATCGTTTGTAAGCTTACCATTTTTTTAAAGACAATATTTGCTCGGACCGTGTCCGGTAAGTAGTCCTGTCATGATGCGTCTTTTTTGTTTAGTCTAAGCAACTCCAGGCTTTTTTTTCTCGTTGGGTGAGATAAATTTCTTTGATTGTCGTGGTCCAGGTGTGGTACTCCAATTGTTCTTTATAGCTGTGATTTCCCACTTTTTCAATTCCATTTTGAGGGCACTCGATGAGACTTCACAGAATAGCTCTGGGCCGATAAAATTAGTGGAAGACCCTCTTCTTGCTAGCTCATCGGCTTTTTCATTCCTTGCAACTCCACAATGTCCTGGAACCCAGTATAAATTAAAATGATTTTTGTCTGCCAATTGTCGGCGTGCAAGAATACACTCCCATACTAGTTTCGAGCGACATATAGGAGCCCCTAATGCGTTAAGCGCAGCCTGAGTATATGGGAAAATGCAGATATTTGCATACCGGTATTTTCTCTTCAGACATACGTAAGTGCATTCTAGCATGGCATATATTTCTGCTTGAAACACTGTCAGCCAGTATCCCATGGAGATACTAGCGTTTATTCCTGGTCCTGTAATACCAGATCCTGTCAAATGGTTCATTTTGGACTCATCTGTGAAGAAAAATACTGAGCCTGGGTGGAGACTAGGGCCACTTTGTTCCCAGGTTGACCGTTCAGTCTCCATAATTTTGTAAGTAGTTTCAAAGTTCGGCATCGCATACAACCAGTCTTCATTTGTAATGACGAGGTTATTTATAGGAAAATCTTTCAGAACCGCAAGATGTCCTGTTAAATTTCCAGATAATAATTGTTTACGTCGACTTATTTTCAATGCGCTTTTTTCCGCCTCAACTTGTAGCATCTGATGTAGCGGAAGGAGATGCAACTTTGCATCTAATGCTTTTGATGGAGTACTTCGTATGGCACCGGTCATCGCTTCACAAACAAGCCTTTGTAGTTTACCTAGCTTTTTTGAGTTGATGTCTCTTTTGGTTTAGGCCACCAAACTAGCGAGGCATGTGTTATTCTTGGTTTGACTATTGTAAAGTATAACCAGTGAACCATAATTGATCTGAGACTTCATTTTTTATCAATTGTTCTACTGCACACCCAAAGAGCACTAGTTGCCTTGCCTATAACCTGCTCAATGTGCGCATTCCAGTTTAGTTTTTTATCGAGTATCAATCCCAGATACTTTACCTCAGAGGACATTTCAATTACTGTTCCGTTGAGGAAAGGAACAGTTTTCTAGTAAACGGGAATATGATTGTTTTGGAAGGATTTATGCTCAGGCCCTCCTTTTTACACCACTTCGAAGTGAAGTTCACTGTGTAGATTGCATTATATTTGAGATAACATAATCACATTTTCCCCTCACGAGGATTACAACATCATCTGCAAATCCAATCACTTCGTATCCCATTTCAGCTAATGATTTCAATAGCTCATCTACAGCTAATGACCACAATGAGGGTGATAGAATTCCGCTTTGAGGACATTCCTTATTTGTTTTCATAGTCAGTGACGTGTTTCCAAGCGTGTTAGTTATTTCACAGTTTGCTAGCATTGAGTTGATCCAATTTATTGTGTAAATATCAAACTCATGTTTTCTCATAGCATTCCGCATTGAACTATGAGATGCATTGTCAAAAGCTCCTTCTATGTCTAAAAAGGCCGCAAGTGAGTTTTCTTTTTTTTCAATAGAATTCTCTAGTTTTCCAACCAACATGTGTAAGGCATCTATTGTTGATTTGTTGCTTCGATATGCGAATTGAAATTCGCTCAGTGGAGAGTCTTTCAATTACTCTGCTTTAATGTGTAAGCCAATCATTTTCTCCATTATTTTCAGAAATATGGAGGTTAGGCTGATTGGTCTAAAAGATTTTCCCAGATTTTGGTATAAATATTACCCTTGTTTGTCTCCAACTTGTAGATATATAGTTTAGTATTAAACTAGCCCTAAACATTTTCGTCAGGCATGGAATGATTTTCTGCTTGCTTTTTTGTAGCATTATTGGTAGTATTCCGTCCATCCCCGGCGATTTGAATGGTTCAAAGGAGTCGATCGGCCATTCCACCTTTGCGTCTGTAAATATAGCACTGACTATTTCGTGAGCTTCGGTACTACCTTCATACGAGCCAGGCTCTGCTTCAATTTGATTCTGCGTTTGTATACTATTAAAGGGAAACGAACCAGGAAAATGTTTCTCCATCATGATACTAAGTGTTTCTTGGGAATCAATGGTGAAAGTTCCATCGTTCTTCTTCACACTACCTAACCCGTTTGTATGATCGTTTGTGAGAGTTTTTTATCGTCTTGCAACGACGGGGGTTTGCTCAACCCGTTCGCACACCAGCCTCCAACTCTTTCCTCTCGTTGTTGGTATATTTAACCGTATTGCCACTATGCCCCTTTTTATAAATTCGGTTATTGGTGTAAAGTTAACATTTGCACTTACCAGAATAGCCGCACGTGGTATATTCACAGAGTTGTCAAATATTATCTTACCCGTTTGTGTAGATATTCTTAGAAGTCCCCGATTTTGTATACCCCCGATTTTGTCAGCCTCATATGAAAATTGATAGTTGATAGTTTAATGGGCTCTAACAGACAAACCAAGTTGAATTCGAGTAAATCCTTTCTTGAGGATATTTTTCTTATCTTAGAGATCCGAAATATGCAAACATAAATTTAATTTTTTATTAAATTTTGCACTGTCAAACTCCCCTAAGTGAAATTTTAACTAAGTAATCAGAAAGGATTATGAGGCTATATATAGGGACTAACGAAGAATATTTTAAAAGCCTCGATTTATTGAAAAGAACGAAAAATATATGTCCCGATTTCATAAATGACCCCGTTTTATCAACCTAAAATTCACCAAGGGGCTGAAAAAAGGGTCTTTGCTGTATTCCAATCAACCAGCTCTGAATTGATACCCAGACGAGTTTCAGAAGAAATGAAGGCATATTTATCACTTTTAACTCATAGCGTAATAAAAAGCAATAAATGTCGAGCAATCACTTTGATTCACATTTCTGTTTGATTCCAGTGAATACTCATATGTTCCTTGAAGTCTATCTCTATCTGGGAACATCTTTCAAATCTCAAATGAAATTGACCCCACCTGTCTTCCCGGGTATCACCGTTTGTAGACTAGCTATTTCTGCAACATACTTCGTTAAAAATGAAGCGTACATCAACCATTTTTCAACTGATTTACCAAGCAAACACAGGAATCACCAAAGGTTTATGGTTGTGCAACAAATCGCGGCCATTACATGTTGCAAGTGTTGCTTGTGTTAATTACGACACCTTGTACACATTGTTTCTTGATCGTCACGAACAGAGATTCCTCTTCAAGGAATAATGTATGACCTGGACACCGTTGGCATGGACCTAGAAGTAATTCTTAATGAACTCAAAGAACAAAGAGTTATCGAAGTGAGAAGAATCATGAAAAAGATAAACGACAAACCAACAAACACTTCGCTCCTACTGACTTTCTCCGGATCGTACTTACCGGATGAAATATATCTAGGTATGATTCGTGTTGAGGTAAGAAGGTAGGGAGAGAGGGTAACAATGAAACACATTTTTTCTACAATTTAATTTTGATGATAATACTTGTTATTTGTGTAACCAAAAGTGATACATAGTGCCACTCTGTTGTTAACTAATACATATATTTTTCCAGCTGGTAATATTCACGGGAAATAACATTTTTTGGATAATAAACAGTCGGTGGTAAAATGTATCAGTGTGCCCCATGGGTAGGAACTATGAAACACGATGTCGTCTATAGTGAAATATTCTACTTATAAATTTTATTCTTTTGTTTTGACGAAAAATAATCCTAACGCTTTGAATTAAAGTTATATTGAGGCGAAAATCGTTTGTTTACGAAAGAATCCACTATAACATCGCGTAACATTGAACCACCATATATGCATATCAGCTGCAATCCTGAAATAAGAGACAATTTCTACAAAAGTTGCCCAAATTTACTAATTTTGCACTATATGAGTAGTATTTACTGTTGAAAATCTGAACCCATTCAAATTTTGAGACAGACCACAAAAACAAAAAATAATCACTGTTCCCCATACGCCTTCGTCCCACAGTTACCCAATGGGTCTATTCATGAAAATTGTGAAATTACACAGAACCATGAGAAGTTACCAAAAAACTTTGTTCGCTGCAAATGTTGAGCATAAAATTTACTATAAATCTTTAATCTATAAACATTTATTCAATGAATGGTAACTGATAAAGATGGAATAATGTTATTCATTGCAAAATTACTCTAGCTATCACAAAACAAACAAATATCCATTAAAAGAGATACAGTTATCAGATCTCTTCCAAAATATAGCAACACGTGCAAAGAATTACAAATCGTGAAATATGAGAGAATGAGACGATTCTGATCATGCATTATGATTTTATTGCGAATGTTTCATAGTTCCTGCTGATCCACTGTTACCCTCTCTCCCCTACTACCCAAGCCCCATGCAGTGCTTCCGCTGCGGGAAATTCGGGCACGGGACGAGGGTGTACACGCAGGCAGAAGTGTGCCTAAACTGCGGACAAGAACACGAAACAAATATAGACAAAGCATGCAACGAAGAAAGCAAGTGCTCAAACTGCGGCGACAAACACTCGGCAAGAGACCGGAAATGCCCTTTACAAATCAAAGAAGCGGACTTTATAACATTTTAAATCGATCGAAATGTAACTTTTCCCGAGGCCAGAGCGCTGTTAAACAAAAACACAAACAACCCAACGTACTCAGAAACACTGAAAAGAAGGCTAACGATAGAATCTGACGAAAAAGACCGAATTATACTCTCTCTAAGGGATGAGGTCACGAAGCTCAAAGAGGTGCTCATAAACCGACCACCGGCTGAAACCCAAGACGACGAAACTAAAAAACTAAAAGAGGAATTGGCAACAACAAAAGCAGAAAATAAAGAACTACGGAACGAAATGGCCGCGCTGCGACGATCCCTAGAAGAGTTAAAAAAACATGTAATAACTATGAAGAAATGCGAAGCTAATAGGTCAGTGGGACCACCAGCAATGAACACAAGGCATAATCGAGACCCAAGAGTTATATCGGTCGAACGGACGCCAACAAGCGAACCAAACACAGCAATAGCAACCCCCGAAGAACGAAGACCAAGTTGAAGCCGATTCACATCGGAACGCGGAGCAGAAAGAACGAACAAATCGCGCAGCCCAATCAATAAGGAATACCAAACAAGAGTAACAGGGAATTCACAGGAAGAAACCTCAGTTAAAAACCCAAATGCAACAACCCGAAATCACAAAACAAAAACAAGCAAACGTCACAAACGAAAGCATGGAGCTCATATCGGACTAAGCAAACAAGACACCTGCAGCAACAAGATCGAAAACAACAACAAATAAAATAAAACAACAAATGCAACAAATGGCCACAAATAAAATCTCAACACCCATAATAGAAACAGGAACAGCTGCAAATGAAACAACTGCCGAAATCACAAAAGCAACAAATAATACGACGCTACAAACAGCGTCTAAACCAACAAAAAG
Source organism: Topomyia yanbarensis (assembly GCF_030247195.1). Lineage (NCBI taxonomy): Eukaryota > Metazoa > Arthropoda > Insecta > Diptera > Culicidae > Topomyia > Topomyia yanbarensis. The sequence continues at coordinate 469,602,971 of NC_080671.1, forward strand.
CACATTGAACATAACACATCAACTAGAAAGAATCAAAAAGGACCATAGAAGCGGAGAGAGTAGGGAAAAGACCTTTACCCCTGCGTCGGCCCCGACTGGGGAGGTACCGTCCGGTAATGAAGAGCCTCCGGCGGCTGCTGGCGCAGGAAGCCCACCGGGTACTTCAAAACAAATCTCAGTAACCGAACAGAATACTGTCCAGAAAACCATTACAGGAAAAGAGACAAGCCCCACACACCACACCAAATCAAGAACTCCACACCGAGCAAACAAGAATGAACCGACCTTTACAAAATACACAAACGAAAGCAAAGAAGAACAACCTCCCAACAGTAAAACCGAGGAGAAACAACGCAACAGACAAACGAGTCCGATTCCGGGATGCTTCTGGCACCCAATCAATTTCAAAACAATCAACTATTGTGCAGACACCGAAAAGAAGAACACCGTACACTTTTTACCAACCCTCCAGAGAGCTCTGGGGAACAAAAACGTACGTTTCATGCATCCAAAGTACGAACAAAACGACCAGCAATGGAAACCAAGATCCGGAAACAGAGACATAGACCCATTAACAACACCCATGAACCTAAAGAACAACGGAAACGTCGGAACAAACACAGCAAGCAGAAGCCAACAAGAAACTATAGGAAAAGTAAATGACCAAGAGAAACTCTCGACTTCAACAGAAGCGAAAGGAGGGAAAAGCATTTCCCCCCTCACCGCCCCTGACCAGGGAAGTGCCGGTTAATACCGATGAACCTCAGGCGGCTGCCGGTGCGGGGGGCCCGGCTTTCCCCCGGGTAAGTACAACAAACAAATCCGTACCTGCCCGATCAGAAACACATAACAGAAATATTTCAAAACTATATCTCGCGTTGCTACTTGCTATAAATTTCTGTTATTTTAACTACTAACGAGACCTAATTTATAACACAATAGGTTACAAAAATTGTGTTCTGTTATAATCTTGTTATTTCATTCCGATCGGGTGACGAATCGATTACCGCCCTAACAATCTCCATCGTTTTCACAAACCGCAGAAAGGACGGAGCCCTCTCACAACGCGCAGGCAACAAACCCCGGAAAAAAATTTGCGCTGCAGTGGAACATAAATGGAATGTCAGCGAACCTCGGCGACTTACAACGATTAGTGAACTCCATCGTGTTAGCACTCCAGGAGACCCATCTGAGAGCAGGTGTAGACCCATCAGGATGGCTTAGCGGACGTTTCAAATGGTCGAAAGCAAGCGGTGCGAACATATACAGAGACGTTGGAGTCGGCATCAGAACGGATATTATTGCCGATCCTGTTATATTAGACACCGCCCAACGGATTAGTTTTCCGAAAAATGTACAGTCGGATCAATTTATATACCACGGGATGTAACCGACGTTGGAAACAAACTAACCAAGGTATTAGAGCAACTTGGAGACCCTTGCATATTAATGTGAGATTTTAATGCACACCATACTTCGTGGGGAGAAACGCAATAAGCAAGGCAATCGAGCAGGCAAACTGTGTAATCATCAACGATGGCAGACCAACTTTCTACAGAGGACAATCTACCTCTGCCATTGACCTCACTGTGCGCTCAAGGTCCATCGTAAGCTCGTTAATATGGTCCGTCATGGAGGATACGCATGGAAGCGACCACGTACCAATCACAGTACAACTCAGTGAAATCTCCCCACGGGGTACGAAGAAGAACTCGAAAACCTAGTGAACAGAAACTACGAATATACACCGGAAGAAATTGCGAGAAGTCTTACGATGGCAGCTAAAAAAAGTATCCCTCGCACGAAAAGCACACCACCCAAGAAAGCAGTACACTGGTGGAATCCAGAAGTGGGAAAGATCGTCGCAGAACGCAGAAGAACTCTCAGGTCTCTTAAGAAAACCAAACTACAACACCCACTACGAGAAGAAAGAGAAGCTAACTTTCGCAGACTACGCAACGAAGCCAGGAAAGCCACAGAAGAGGCGAAAACCCAAATCTGGAAAGCGTTTCTAGAAGGAATTCGCTCCGAAACACCTGTCACAGAGTTATGGAGGAGAATAAACGCACTATCCGGTAAAAGAAGGAAAACGGGATTCTCCCTAGAAGTTGACGGAAATACCACCACCGATCCAGAGGTAACCGCTCAAAAGATGGGAGAACACTTTGCTTCAATATCCTCCGATACATCACTACCAGCAAAATTCCTACCCAGAAAGCGAAAGTGCAGAGTTAAAACGAACCTCCTTTCCGGCTGATACAGAAGCTGAGTACAACAAGCCGTTCACAGGAATCGAGCTGGCAACGGCCCTGGCAACGACCAAAGGTAAATCCGCCGGTATCGACGGAGTTTGCTACCCAATGATAACAAGGGCCCCACCACACGTGAAAAGAGCGCTACTGAACAGCTTCAATGAGATCTGGAACGGAAAGGAATTCCCTGAGTCATGGAAGACGGCGCTAATAGTTCCCATTCCGACACGCTGCGAAGGAAATTGAAACACCAACGGCTTTCGGCCTATCAATCTCCTGTCATGCATAGGCAAAATCATGGAGCAGATGGTAAACCAAAGACTGATGACGTATTTGGAAGAAAGCCAGCTGCTGGACCACATGCAACACGCTTCCAGACAAGGTCACGGAACAGGAATTCACCTTGCAAGGAGATTCTAAAACAAGCGAAAGATGAGAACCAGCACGCCGACATTGCAATCCTAGATATCGCTAAGGCGTACAACACAGTGTGGAGAGAAGGAGTACTACGACAATTGCGAGAATGGGGAGCAAAGGGTAACCTAGGAAGTTTCATCAGCGAATACCTAAAAGATCTAACATTCAGGGTCTGCATAGGAGGAACGCAGTCTAAAAAATTCAACGAAGAAAACGGGGTACCACAAGGATCCGTACTAGCAGCCACACTCTTCCTAGTGAGCATAAACTCCATCTTCGCAACGCTTCCAAAAGGAATACGCATACTCGTTTACGCGGACGATATAATAATAATCGTAACAGGGACGCGACTGAAAAGAATACGAATAAATACAAGCAACAGTCAACGCAGCAGGAAGATGGGCCGATTCAATAGGCTTTAACATAGCAGCCAACAAATGCGCCATGACACACTGCTGCAACTCCCGGCACGTGAACACTAGCAGACCAGTTAAATTAGCCGGAACAACAATACCCTATCGAAAGGAGCCAAGAATTCTTGGGATAGTAATTGACCGTCAGCTCACTTTCAACCAACACTTCCGTCAAACCAAAAAAAGCTGCGACAGTCGTAACAGACTAGTGAGAACAATCAGCACAAGACACCCAAGATGGAACAGAGGGACTGCAATAACGATAAGCAAAGCGATTATATTCAGCAGAATATACTACGGCATCGAGCTAACTGGCCTAAACCGAGAAGGACTCATCCAAATCCTTGCCCCTCAATACAACAAAGCGAACAGAGCAGCGTCGAATTTGCTTCCAAGCACACCAGCTGAAGCAGCATGTATGGAAGCCGGAGTACTGCCTTTTAGATGGGCAACGGCAAGAGTGATACTTAAGCGTTTCCTGGTGTAATGAAGTACATCGGGAATTCACCGGAAACGAATTACCGCAACTAGCAAAGCTGCACAGAGTTAGCAAGAGACAGTGGAACGCGAAACTCATAGAAATCGACACTAGCCTAACCGTCACGGTCCGCGCTGGAGATCCCCCCAGCAAAGCCAAATCAGAACACCAACGGCTAATCGAAAGAAAGTACCGAACCCACAACAAAATGTACACAGACGAATCAAAAGCAGTAGGAAAAGTAGGAGGAGGAGTAAGCGAAGAGGGCATCAGACTCTCCTATAGGCTACCAGTGACATGCTCCGTATTCTCGGCGGAAGCCGCAGCGATTTCGTTGGCAATAACCAATAAAGCGGAGAATACACCAACAGTAATTTTCACTGACTCTCTGTCTGTAATCAAAGCCCTGGAAAGCGGCCAAAAGAAGCACCGTTTCCTGCAATCAATTGAAAACAACAGCGATATGTGGACCCGATATGTGCTCTGGGTACCAGGACACTGCGGGATCAAGGGGAACGAAGACGCTGATAAACTAGCGGCACAAGGCAGGAGAGCAAGAAGGTTGCTAACCAAGGAAACACCTGCCGCCGACATAACCAAGAACTTTGACGCCCTAACGTTGAACAATTTCTATCAGCACTGGAGAAGTCAAACCGGACACCTACAAAAGATTAAAGACAGATAGATAGATCTCACCAAATGCATCACAAAATAATGTTTAAAAAATGTGGTATACGCTAAAATCTCTAACTATTGCCAATAAACTATTTCTCGAAACTTTCGGCGCTAAAAATTATTTTTTAATTGCTCTGAAATGAAATGACCTTTCCAACGGTATGCATTTTTGGATAAAAATATGAAAATAAATATTATTTTTTAATTTTTTTTAATATAAAAAAGACTCAATATTTAGTTTTAATAAAAATTGGAAATCGGCTGAAAATTCTATGCTATATGGGGCTGAAAATTATTTTGTACCGAACACCCAAAAAAAAATGTTTTACATTTCTTATAAAAGAAATGTATAGAATTCGCTCAAACTTTCAAGATTTTTTCCGAGGCCCGGAGGGCCGAGTCTTATATACCAATCGACTCAGCTCGACGATTTGGGACAATGTCTGTGTGTGTGTGTGTGTGTGTCTGTGTGTGTGTATGTAACGGACAAATTCTCATTCGTGTTTCTCAGCAATGGCTGAACCGATCTTATCCAAACCAATTTTAAATGAAATAACTAAAAAACAGTATGAACGCTATTAATTTGTTTTTGATTCTGATGTTTAGTTTCCAAGATATGAATGTTTGAATGTGTAAAAAGGCGTTTTTCGCAGTTTTTTTAAATTATCTGCCGAAATTGTAAAACATAGATTAACACTTTATATGTTTTTAGACAGCTTTAACGAATACCTTTCAAACAAGCTATAGATTGTTGAAATCGGACCATTATCAATAGAGATATTTAACATTGAATGCGGACGAAAGATTTTTATCATTTCCCATTGCCAGAAATATGACCAAAAACATGTAATCTATTATTAACGCCAAAACGGCTTATTTTAGGTCAATAGTATCTTCGGAGAATATAATGGAGGCAATACGCCCTTTCTTTTGGTATTGTGCTTTTACTGATTAATCTCCCTATGAGTGAGATATTTTCACAAATTTTCTTGGAAGTGGTTATATCGAAATGATGCCTTCAGCAAATTTGTAGCTCTTACTTTTGCGAATAACTTTACTGAAGACATAAAATATCTATTTTGAATACTTTAAAAGTTATGGCTTGTTGTTTGTGGATTACCTTTTGTCGCCCATTTATTGTTCAATATAGTAATAATCCATTGAAATAAGCCAAACATTATTACGATAAAAAGAATTTTGTATTTCATTTTTCTATCTACAACCGCTAGAAATAATCACCGAACACTTCCAAGTTGTCTGGAAGGAACTTGATACCTTATCAGTGCAAAAATGTTCATTTGTACGAACCTTCTGACTGCAATTTTTCTAACTTATAACCAACGGATCGATCGGAAACAGATCGGAAAATGAAAGCGAAGTAAATAACTCCAAGCAACGGCGTAGCCAAGAGAAGGTTTTGGGGTTTAACAACTTCCCTCCCTACCACACCCAAAAAATATATTGGATTGCAATTGAAAATTTATTGATGCAGACTGATTTAATTCAGTATTACAATAACAATTATCTGATCCGTACATTGATAACCTGTTGTTGTAAACATCATGAGGACTTTTGATAAATTGTCAGAATGGGGCCCTGATATGTAATTGATCTATTGGTCTTGATTTCACAGTTGCCTAATAGCATCAATATCAAATTCCTGCCTGAAAACATTCCAATAGAAAATTCCAGAGTTCTGTAATCAATCATAATCTTCAGATTTCTTTTCAAATTGAGCTCGCTTTTGTAGAGATGTACTGTAATGAGGGTCTTTATTTAATAGAAAGCGAAGTTAAAATTGATTTAATGTCTATGAAACATTTGCTAAAAATGTTTTTGCCTTTCTCATTCACTCTAAAATTCGTCAATCTAATCCCGACCGGGGGGGCCGAGTGTCATATGCTAATCGACTCAGTTCGTCGAGATAGGAAAATGTATGTGTGTGTACGTATGCATGTGTGTGTATGTGTGTATGTGGAAAAAATATGACCTCTGTTAATCAGAGATGGCTGGATCGATTTGCACAAAGTTAGTCTCAAATGAAAGGTACAAGCTTCCCATCGGCTGCAATTGATTTTTTATTGATTGGACTTCCGGTTCCGGAGTTAGGAGTTGAAGAGTGCAATCACACAGAAAATTCCCATATAAACTGAAATGAAAAATTTTCAAAATCAAATTTGTATTTTTGATGCCAAATGACTTTATAATGCATGAACCATTGAGATTTGATATAAACTCGAAAAAATAATGTTTGAAAAAAATTGATTTTTTTGGACTTTTTTGCCTTTCTCATATAGAAAGGTTATGCAATCACTCTAAAAATCGTCAATCATACCGGCCCGGAGGAAGTATGCAGTGAGGGGTTGCTGTTTTAAAATTAAAACTAGTTTAAAATTTCTTAACAAGTTGAAAATTTTCGGCAGGACCCGGACCTCCCGGATCTTACTATGTGATACTGAAACATCGCTTGAAACCAGCGGCGGTCAAGCGATGTTTCAGTATCACATAGTATCTCAAGATCGTGGCTGTCGATCCATTGTACGTATGTGCAAATTGTACTGAACATGTAATATTCATTTCCACCATTGTATTGAACATAACCAGCCATGGAATCGTAGTCTGGACAAATGAGAAAAGCCCAATTGCACCACTAGGTGGATCAAAATAGGTTTTTATTTTGGGAATGCGTCGAGTTGAGACGAAAACGTAATATGATTAATAACGAGGATAACACTTTCCGAATTTAGAGAGAAATTTATGAAAAATGACGATTTCCATTCGACTCTAGCAGGTCCTGGTCGATTTTGATGAGAATTTGATTTTTGTTGTATGACCCATTATTTGTATAGGTCAAATGTTCCAAAACAATAATTTAAGGTCAAGATAGCATCATTTTGAAACCGCCAATTTCGGAGGTTTAGTATCTTCGATGAGTTTTACATACGAACAGCGCATCATTTGATAAAGTAATTTTGACGGTATATCGTCCAAGAAGGATTTATGGTGAATTTTCTCAGGTTAATATTCATGACTACAATAAAGTCTCAACAAATTTGCTAAAGACACGAACTCTGTTACTATTGTCTGAAAAATTAATTCTGCATAATTTTAAAACTTCAAAAATTACGGTTTCGGAATTATGCCGTTTGGACAGTAAGATCGATTTTCACCAAACTCCCACAAATTGTAAAATTGGTATTGTAAACAAACGTAAGGGCGATACTTCAATACTGATAGGTGGGACCGAAAAATTAACCAACGCCAAAGGGACTATATTCTATATATACTATCATTTTGTCAATTTCAATAGCAAACACAAATTTTAATTTAATAATTTCAAATACTTTATGAAGTTTTGGGTTTCGATCACTGAATCATGCAATCTAGGATGTAAAAAACACAATAGTTCTTAAATAGGAAATAAAACCAAGTCTGGAAATATTCACTGTTGATTTTCTTTGAATGGTATCACTGCTACTCTCTCTTTTTAAGAAAAAGCGTTGATTTCTTAGTTCTCAGTCGCGTTGTAAATTTGAGTAAAGTATAAACTTCAAATCGATTAAAAAAAATCGATTTTTTGGCTCAATACAATATACATAACCCCTTTAGGAAAATTCAGTTTTCCCACCACAATGCATTTATTGAGGAATTTAGATATTTTATTAACAGAGCATTAGCAATAATTCGTTTGTATGTCTATTTTATTGGCCATTTTTTCGCTTTCCCATTGATTTGGTTTGAGATTTCTAGCACTGATGTTTTCCTATGCTGATTTGAGCGATTCTCTGAGTCCTGCCACTATCCCATGTAGTATGTGTTATCAAAAACATCGCGAAGCATCAAGATCTAAATGTTCTCAAACGATATAATATCCGAAGAGAGTGATAAGAGTTATAAGAAATGTCTCATCACACTGTTAGGTGGATTAAAAGCGTTTTTTTGTTATAAATCTACATTTTGAGGATATATTAAATATATCAAGCGTTTTTTTATGTTGTATTAGACTAGACCTACTTTCCTTACCAGATCACTTAAAAAGTACATTCAATTTTTTATTTTGTAGCACCGTGTTATCGTTAGCAAGATGATCATTTAGCCATTGGACACTGTCAAATGCGTATATATTTGACCCTTCTTTCAATCAATAAACTGTCTAATATTTAAAAATAGATAATTAGAGCTTGTTTCATTGGAATAACGGAAACAATTAATTCATCGTTATTTTTAGAATATGCACACATTTTTCAATGCCATCAGCCGCTGCATACCTCCATTTTGTCACTGCCTCGGTTAGCCGACTCCACCAATTCTCAATCTATCCGTCGTCGCAGGCCACTTTCATTCTCAAATTGAGTTTCATTGTCGCCCAGGCTATACCTATTGGACGGAACTGATAATAATTTGGCGGATTCAGCTAGTTTAACATGAAATGACTCCATTGTTTTTGTACAATTGTAGCACGCAGCCCGTGCGCAAGGGGAGATTTTTGGGGGTTCAGACCCTTCCCACGAGTGTTTACAATAAATTCCATTAAAATTTTCCTAACAGGAAACAATACTGCGAGCCGTTTGAAACATAAAATGTAATTTGAGTTCGGACACTCTAGAAACAAGCCGTTGAAGAAATCAAGGAAGAAATGTGGCTGGAAAGGGATGTAAGTCAAATTGGTCGGTATCTCCAGATCGGTTCCTGTTTCGACAAGTTTCTATATTAGCAATAGTTGTGAGTAGACAAGGGACACAGCAAAAGTTGCTCAGCGAGCTAGCGACGGGAGATAAGGAAAAACACGAAGTCGAAAAAAATCGGGATACCGCTGTCAGGAGAAATTTCCCTGCCGATGATATCTCTGTCGGAGTGGTTGAGAGCTAAATGGCTTACGAAAAAGGGTATCAAGCTCAATAAAAATATTGCCGCCGATGAATTCTCAACACCAGCTTGCATATAAATAGGAACGAGTCGCACCAAGAAGAACTAGAAAAAGTAGCAATGGAGAAAACACAAAATAAAAAGAGTAGGAGCACAATCCATTCAGAAGTGATTCCTAACGATGGGCTCAAAGGATGAGAAACATGAAAAAATCAAAACCCTGCCAATTTTCTGCGCACGGGTCTCATAAAACTTAGATGGCACTTGTAGCGTACTATACAACTTCAATTGTTACTTGGGTGTTGTTATGGCAGCTAACTAGATTTTGTTAACACGTAACTGGACCATCGTGGAAATTAATGAAGCGTAAAATTCGTTTATTAAAGCCCTTCCCTTTAAATACTTCCAAATTCATAGTCCAATTCGTCACAAGAAAAACTGGTTTTCTTGCTGAAGGAACAGATCCCTTGCCAAATCATATTTTTTTCGTAAACTTTGCCAGGAAAACCAACACGAATCTTCTAGGAACCTTGCCTTAAGCAGGAGTCTTGTAGAGTTCGGTACAGGGATTTGCTTGAAATTCCCATAGATTTCATCGTTGACGAAGTACTGACATCCATCGAGTCAGGACTTCGTCGTACAGGATTTTGCCCCAAATAATAATTCAAGGTATTAGGTTTGATTTTCCGAATGACTTTCAACCGCAGTTGACGAGAATGGCTGACAGTAGTGAGAGTTCCCTTGTACCTACTTTTTAATCATTCGAGTCACAGTACTTTAAGGGCCAATAATTCTGTAGACTGTATCTTCATTAGGACTGTAGTATAGAGGACTATAACTTTGATAAAACAGTAGTATTGTACTCTTGTATGTCTCTAGTACAGCTCGTTACCTACCAAAATCAGTGGTTGGCGTACAAATATCTATAACGTGCGGAAACGGTTGCTTCGAATTATCATACCATACGTAAGTCTGGTATAAATATAACAAAGTTTCCGTTTCATTTTTATACTCTTGTGGTGGTCAGAATTACAGATTTTTTTAGGATTTCTATCTTAAATTAAAACCTAGCTCGTTATAGAAGAGGTTTACACTTTTCTGGTAAGTTCTTGATTTAAAAAGTAAAATTTCATATTCATATCGCTAAATGCGATAAACATATTACGCTTTACGTGTCTTTGCAGAGAACGAACCAGGACAAGATGTAAAGCGAGTGAAAGCGCTATAACCTAGGCTCGTTAGCTATGATAGGGTTGAATACTTCTGTGTCATCCCAGGAACCTAGAACCAAAGGAGTGACATTATTTCTCTTAGACAAGTTACTCCCAACGATTCATTAAATCCCTCCCAAAATGAAACGGACGGTACGGTTGTCAACGTTTCATCCGCATTCAAGGTTTGAAATAGTTCGCTGATTAAATTCTTCATTAAATGAATAATTTAATTACCGTATAATTTTGAATCATCTTCACTTTGTACGCTGCACTGTACCCCAAACATTGATATTGACAAGAAAAAAAATGCAGGTGAACGTTTGCAATTTTCCAGTATCCCTACATGTATTTGCTGTGTATGTGTATTCACTGATTAGGCAAGCCCTTGATCTTTTATTCGAAGTTGTCATACCTGACCGAACTGAAGGGGATTACTCGGTTTTGGAAGTCGCTCAACAATATTATACTGATGACTCGAAAAGAAACTGTAGTGTGGAAGTAGGGAACTGTGGTCCTTACTATAGGTTCTACAAAGTTCTAGGTTCTACACCGACAGTCATTCAAATGGAGGTATAGGCGATTGAGACCTGTGCTAGAAAGTGTCTGCTTAGAAGCGCTTTAATATGTTCGAGTCCAAATTCGAGTTCACTTCTTTAGTGTTCTCCAGTTGTTGTGTAATATATGTGGGAAATGAATTGTACAATTTTCTAATCAACAATGCGGGTCAGAGTAGCACACATATCAATTTCCAGCATAAACGTAGAGCAACTACACTATTTTTCAAAATAAAAATCTGAAACTCGAAGTTTTAACACCATTTCTGATGTAAAATTGTGTGCTGAATCCTAAAATGAACTCCAAAAAATTTACAGTAGAACAGTTTTCGTATTCCAGTAAAAAAAATAATTTCACCTTTAAAATAAAAAGTTCGTTCAGTAAAATTCAAATATTTTCGGTTGTAGTGCATCGATATGAAATATTATTATGTTGGATTAATTGTAATTGAATGCATTTTCGGTGGCTTAAAAGTTTTTAGTGCGACTGCTGGTTCTGACGTTATTTGCGAGTTTATATTTTTTTTAATTTTTCCTCGTTTTTAAAGAAAAATTAGCGTTTGGTCAAAATTTTGGTCATGATACAGATATATTTTTATGGAAAATTAAAGCCTGTTATCAACCAATGAAATAAGAACTTATTAGTTTAAATCGGATGGAACTTGTGAATTTTTGTAGAACGGGAATTTTTGAGCTTCTCTGGATCAACTTATTGAACCGTCTCGATCCTAATTATTTCTTGGGCTTGCTTCACAGTACACGAGGGATTCTCTTTTAGAACTCTGTTAATCAAGGAAGATCTTTGAGCGAATTTTTCCCGGGGTAATATTCGACCTCGTTTAACCGAATGATTCTCGACTACAGATAACAATAATTTCAAACTCAATAAAGTTATGTCATCGAATGATTGGTATGCAATACCGCGTGTAATATTTACATAAAATGGTCGGTGTTAAGTCAGACCGGACTAAGTCGCAAAACATCAAAAAATGAGATAATTATAGCAATGGATAAAGAATTTCGTCAGCTACAGATTTGAAATATGTAACAATAAACAAGAATTACGGCAAAAATTTATTTCCAATCATAATGTAAAGGATGCTGCGATTCAAACTTTAAAATTAACTCGTGTTTCTCGAAATCAATATTTTGTCACTTAGTCCGGTCTGACTTAACACCGAGCAAATAACACTCTTATGATACAAAATTCGTTGTAAACTAAACCCTCACACGTTATAAAATTCGTATTTTGAACGCTAGCTGCTCAACTGTGTTTTGTGCAATGTTAATACAAACTATACGAACCCGTTGGTATCTTTGATACTACATACGTCAAGTATTTTAAAATTAATACTTTGTAAAACTATTAATTTATTTTTCTTTCTACAACATCTAACAGTTCGTGTTTGAAACTTTGTAGGACATCGAACAAGACTTATATTAGGTTTACAATCTCAAAATCTGAATTTCAGAATGATTTGAAGAACGTGAAATATTTTGTAATTGCAGTTAGATGTTTTACGCAATGTATTGTAGTATATTCAAGTTTTGTGCACAAGTATAGTGAAATCGGTACGTGAATGTGAATCCAATATAATTTCAAATTACAAACTTCTAGACGTTTTAATAACGTAAAATAAACTGTTAGTAGAACAATCCGTGACGAAATAGGTGGACAAATCATCATTCGTGAAGCTAGTGCTAGCATTTAACATTTTGCGCCGTCATAAGTTTTCGATATGTGTATCAGAGTGTTGTGGAGCGTTTACAAGATACGATTCTGTATGACACATGTAAATATATTTCAATAAGTTGACCGAGAGGAACTCAAAAATTCCCATTCTACAAAAAATTGAATAACTTTCATAATTTCCATCCGATTTTAACTAATTAGAGATTATTTTCATTGGTTATTAGTGGGCCTTAATATCTAATAAAAATATAATTTTTAAGATTACTTTATTTTGCTCAAAATCTTGATCAAACGGAAACATTAAGAAGAACTTGAGTGTCAGAACCAGTAGTCGCACTATAATACAATATTTTAACGCCCGAAAGTGCATTCAATTACCTTTAATTCAACATAATAATATTTCATATCGATGCACTACAACCGAAAATATTCGGATTTTACTGAACGTACTTTTTTGTTACTGTAACTCGAAAAATGTTCTACTGTAAATTTTTTGGACTTCATGTTCGGATTCATCACACGATTTTACATTGAAAATGACCACCAGCTTATTGAGTTCAGAAATGCTGTAAACAAGTGCTATGAATCAATAATGACTTACGTAGGAAAGTAAGCATTGGTTCAAGAACCAAGCTTTAAAAATGGAAACCCATATATTGAAAAGTTACTGAACATTACCTTCACTGTTCACAGCAAGACCAGCTGACGAATCCACGTGAAATGTCTCATGCATGCATTATTGCAAACAGGGCTGTTAATGGGTGTCTCACATCGAAGCTCACAACTAGCGATATATGTGCTTTCACAGTTACTTTGACCATTGGTAACATAGGCAGTAAGTATATGTATTGTTTGGCTTGTCTGTCGCGCACCACCTTCTGCTGATTTCAAAAATGTTGCGTCTTATTGTAACAGAAATGGGCAGTGATGCAAATGCTCATCGCATCATTTGAGGCAGCTCAGGTATAAATCTAGGAGGTTCTGAACTGATGGAGTAGAAATAAATATTTTCTGAATGTAGAAAACCGACCAACTTTTGCGACGACTGGGAGAGAGTAGGTGTTAGATATAACGCTTTGCTCTGAAAGAGTTTGGCATGTGCTGAGCAATTGACTGGTTTTAGGAATATATATTTTTCGATCATCTTGATGCCACCCCAAATGTTGTGACATATCGTAATCCTAAATCTTCAAACTGAGGCTTCTTTATGAAAAACTTGATGACAAAATTTCTTGGATATTTTCCAACGAGTTGGATGCCATCGCGGATACGACAAACTAGTTCATCGTAGCTTCCTACGAAAAAGCTTCGTACTGTTTAAAGAACCCCTTGGTGAAGGACTGAGCTTGAAAGAATGATGAATATGAATTAGAATCGGCGTCACCGTGATGTAAGTGCCAGTCATTTAATATTGTTTATTTTTAAATAATCGATTACTTTCATAATTAGGGTTACATTCCTCGGTTCACATTTTTGTTATTGTACAAGTGGACGAGAAACATCAATAAAACCCCTCAACGAAAAAATACAAACGCAGAACACGAAAATAACGATGCTCCACCACAATGGTTGATTTCATAAGCCTTCTATTCCCTCCAGAAGAAAAAAATCGTATCCTTCGCAAACAACATCATATTCCACTGTATATTTATTTATAAGAAGTCAGCGCCTACTACCTATACCACCGCTAGTACCGCAGCGGGCAGGCACTCCACTCACCTTGAACTCGGTCTGCCCGAGTATTGGAGGCGACAGCCTTTCGCGACTCAAGCATCGGAGCTTTCTGTGGTTTATCCCCCTCGACGCTTTCCTCGTTGCTCTTCCAGTACACGGTTGAAATCGTGGCGAGGCACTGCCACGTTGGTAAACAACAGCAAAAAAAGTCGAGAAAAAGAAAATAACAATAATTTCACTTTAAGTGCTATTTGTCGCTCTGCTGAGAAGGGTGTCTGCTTCTTACCTTCAGCTTCATGTCACCCCGCTTGAAGTGTTTTGGTTTGACGCGAAATTCCAACCCCAGGATGGACGTTTCCAGTTTGTCAAAGCCGGACACGACGGGTTCGTACTGTCGAACCAGTGCCTGATCGGCCGGTTCGCTGTTGATGTACCAGGTCAGGTGCACTGCCGGTTTGGACCGACCGGAAGAGCAGTTTACTCGCACGTAGTCACCGATCTGGTAGCGAGGTTTTCCCCCCGTTATGTGTGGATCTTCGTCGGGGAGAACTGAGTTTTGGGTAGAAAAGAAAATTGTTTTATATGTGTAGTTTTTTGACATTTCCGCTTGTGACACTCACCTACGACAGTCATCTCACCGTGGTCGGACACGGTCTGAAAGGACGGAGCTTCAGCTGATACTTCGCATCGGTACTTCCCGCTGGAGGACAGCTCGATTGGATCCAGAACGACCTGGTCGTTGGTGGAATTTTGCAGCTACATCACATAATCATCAGCATCAGCGGAATGCGTGGGTGTGAAGGTTGATTGGGAAAATAGAGAAAGGTCCCTCATTATCACAGTCATCATTTTCGTCTTCCGTTGGATCGATAAGGGGAAAAAGCGAATAACTTACATCGACGTTGATTCCGCTGAGCTGGAAAACCTGAGTTGGTGGATTATCTCTTGGCACATAGCGATAGAACTCGTTGCCGTCTTTGTACCACTTGACGGAGTAGAGCGCCTCGCCTTCCATCTCGTAGTGGCACTCGAGTCGCACCGGATGATCCTTGATGGTGTGTTTGGGCACTCGTACCTCCATCAGTTTGATACCGAAGGTTGTTTCTGTTTGATGTTTTTATTTGGTGAAAAAAAGAGAAAACAAAGTGAAGGATTGAATATTTTTGTTCATGTCACAGTTGGGTTATTCCTGTAAAATCATTGTCAACAAATAATTTTTACAGATCTAGGTTAAATTAATAAAAACCGCATGAGCGGAACAACATCGGTTTCACCTTTACAATTATCAGTGCTGACCACTGGTTTTTCAGTTTTATTTTCCGATAACTTGAAATGACGTAAATTATGACAAAGAGATATCCCACCACAACACCCAATAAAAAGCATCATTCGGTTGTTTAATCTACTTCAAATAAATCATTCTGACGCCAGAATGTGTCGAAATTATTCGAGTGTTCAATTTTATCCGGAGTTAAAAACCACAAAAGTACTGAACTCACCCCACACCCTCAAATAACAATCGTAATGACCGCCCGATGACTCACCACTGGTTTCAGCCTAAAAGTTTAAACCAGCACTCATTTCTATTAATTTTTATCGCCAATCAGTTCGCTTGTCACAATATATACACACACAGAATACGCATTGCACATCCGATAAAGTATGGCAGGAGGCAGGACAGGACACAGTTGGCCATGCATGGCGTGCCAGCGAAAAACTCGCTCACTCACTGCGTGCAGATGCGGTCAACACTGACTTCCCTGCACTGCACTGCACTGCACTACAAACTACAGTGAGTAACAGCTGTCGGGTCGCTATCATAATAGGCATGCATGTGCGAGTCATGTCCATGGCCCTGTGCGTTCCTTTTTAAGTTATCATTCATTCTGACAGTTGCGCCGTACCTTTGCTCGATCTACCGAGGAGCGGGGGTGTTAGCAAATATATGTACAAAAGGGAGGGAAACATAGCGCATACATATCTGCTTTTGGAATAACACCGAAAGGATAATAGGGGTCACTTTAAATTAGATTCGCCCTTCGGGTTTGACCAGCAGGCGTAGCGTAGCACGTGGGCCAATTTCATGGCATGCTTTGATAGGTATTTACATTGAAATGAGGTTCTAAACTTCGGGCTCCGGAGGGTTCGACCCGGGCTAATTCCGTCCTAATTTTTTATTGCGCTTTTATCTCTTCCTGTCGTCGAAAAGTTATTACTAATAGAGGTGGTTGATAATGGGATCAGCGGGAGTTGAGGTTGTGGGTATGGCGAATGGAAGGGAGGTTTTAACATCTATTTTAATCTGAATGATATGGATACATTGCATTAGCAGGACACGATAAAATTTTGATTTTTATTTTTAAACCGTATCTTGGCATTCTCGTACTAGACGATTTTATGATTTTTACGGTGTTATCAAATGTACCAGTTCTATTTGCAAAGGAATTTGCGTTACTTCCATCGTTCATATATTTTCGTGTTTATCTAAATTGACATTCCAATAAAAGATAAAACCTGTGCCGCTCTATGAGCGTGGGTTTTAGTAGATATTAAAAATTATATTTAATTCATTCAATTAAGAGGAGCTCTGAACCATATTGAAATTCAGTGCTGGATTTCAAAAATTTTAAATTCTCGGCTTCGTGTCGGATTTAAATACTTGCAGCATTCTCAAGCGTTCATTATCTACAAAACTAGAGATTGTGGGTCGAGTTCCCATACTAAAAACAAATAATTTTACTTGGTTATTGAAACAACGTTTTTTCTTTGCCAAATCCATTTCAATAAAATATCAGTCAAAAATATATTGATTCTATTATGTGGTTATTATATATTTCAACTTTACTTGTTCATAACTCTCCGAGCTCTCGATCGAAGCAGTTCGTTTTCTGGTGCTGTGCATAAAGTGAACAAGAATAAATTGTCAGTGAAGGTCAACCATTGTTCGAGGCAGTCTTTGTTCGCCGGTGCCCAGGCTGGTGAAGTGAATACCAGAATAGCCGGAATCGCCGCTATATAAGCTAAGTATTTTTTTTTCTTTCATTTCCCTTTCCCCGCTCGGTCTCTACTTCTGCCCTTTCCCCTGAATATAAGTTTCATCTCTCGTTTACACCACGTGTTATCCTCGTGCCTAAATGGCCGAGGGCGAAGTAACATTGGATGGGAATGATATTCCCATGGATATACCGGATAAACCCGAAATTACTCCCTCCCCTGATTCCCCCAGTCCTCCCCGTATTAAAACATACCCAGCCAGTTCGACTGGACCCTGGGTGGTGTATTTCCGGCCCAACACGAAATCGCCCAATATTCTAGAAATCTCACGGGAGCTGACTGCCAACTACCCGTCCGTGGCTCAGATAACACGTGTTCGAGCTAATAAGATACGCGTTATAGTAAATGACCTCGACCAGGCAAACCAGATTGCTCGCAGCGAGCGTTTTACGAGGCAATTCAAAGTGTATGTGCCTTGTAGAGTTGTGGAGATCGATGGGGTCGTCGCCGAACCGGGTCTAAAGTGCGAAGACCTGTTGAAGTACGGGGTTGGCTGCTTTAAGGACCCTTCACTTCAAAAGGTGAAAATTCTGGAATGCAAGCAATTGTATTCCGCAAAAACTGAAGATGATAAGACAACTTATTCTCCGTCAGACTCGATTCGGGTGACTTTCTCCGGATCTGCTCTTCCCAACTATGTCCTCCTGGATAAGGTTCGCCTACCTGTTCGCCTATTTGTACCGCGGGTAATGAACTGCAGCAATTGCAAGCAACTGGGCCACACAGTCACTTATTGTGGCAATAAAAAACGGTGCGGCAAATGCGAGGGAGAGCATGAGGATGACACTTGCGGTGGAGAAACTGAGAAGTGTATTTACTGCGGGGGCCCTCCGCATGCTCTTAAGTCATGCCCGGCGTACAAGCAGCGCGGGGATAAAATTAAGCGCTCCCTTAAGGATCGCTCGAGGCACTCTTATGCAGAAATGCTAAAGAATGCTTCGCCATCTGTCCCTTCCGAAAATTCCTTTGCTGGTTTGGCTGGCGTTGAGCAAGAATCTGACGACCCACAAGAGGGAACATCATTGGTTAACCCAGGGGAATCCAGGAAGAGGAGAAATCTAGCCTCCCCTACATTGCCTCGTAAGGGTGCCAAGGTGTCGTCCACTCAGAGTGCGCCAACCGCAATCAATAAATCCAACGGAAGTGATGCACAAAAGCCGAAGCAATTTGCTCCAGGACTAGGAAATATTAATTCTAACAAGGAGTACCCACCACTTCCAGGGACACCAAAAACCCCAAGTGTCCCCTTTTTTCAAACAGATACTCAGTCCAGTAGCGGACTAATGAAATTTTCTGACATAGTGGACTTAATTTTCACAGCTTTCAATGTTACTGATCCTCTTAAAAGCCTTCTGATACGTTTTCTCCCTATAGTGCCAACATTTTTGAAGCAGTTGACTACTAAATGGCCCCTCCTTGCAGCGATCGTATCCTTCGATGGCTAAGTCATCGAACGAGGTCACCGATTCGATCACTGTTCTACAGTGGAACAGCAGAAGTATCCTCCCGAAAATCGATTCCTTTAAATTTTTACTAAATAGTTTAAAATGTGATGCTTTCGCATTATGTGAAACTTGGTTAACTTCCGATATAAATCTCAACTTCCACGACTTTAATATAATTCGTCTGGATCGAGAAAACCCCTATGGAGGAGTACTTTTGGGTATCAAAAGGTGCTATTCTTTCAACCGAATTAACCTCCCTTCGACACCAGGCATTGAAATTGTCGCTTGTCAAGTTCTAATCAAAGGTAAAGACCTTTGCATTGCTTCCATCTACATTCCTCCTAGAGCCTCGGTAGGGCACCGAACGCTTTGTAATATCACGGAATCCTTACCGGCACCGCGGCTAGTTCTGGGAGACTTTAACTCGCACGGTACGGTATGGGGCTGTCTTCATGATGATAATAGATCAACATTAATCCAAGATCTTTGCGACAATTTCAACATGACCATCTTAAACACGGGAGAAATGACACGGATTCCTACACCACCAGCACGCGCAAGCGCGTTGGATTTGTCGCTTTGCTCGACATCGCTACAGTTAGATTGCATGTGGAAGGTGATCCCTGATCCCCACGGTAGCGATCATTTGCCTATCGTTATTTCAATTGCTAACGGTTCAAGACCATCGGAAACAATCAATGTATCGTATGACCTCACACGGAACATTGATTGGAAGAGTTACGCGACCGCGATATCCGTTAAAATCGAATCCACTCAAGAACTTCCTCCGGAGGAAGAGTACAGGTTTTTGGCTGGCTTGATTCTCGACAGTGCGAATCAAGCTCAGACTAAACCAGTACCCAGCGCGAATACCCATGGACGGTCTCCCACCCTGTGGTGGGATAAAGAGTGCTCAGAGCTGTACGCGGAAAAGTCCACTGCATATAAGGCCTTCCGGGAAGACGGGTTACCCGCTAGCTATCTACAGTACGCGTCGTTAGAAAGGCGAATGAAGAGTCTAATGAAAGCCAAAAAACGTAGTTATTGGCGCCGGTTCGTCGACGGGTTAACGAGAGAAACAGCGATGAGCACTCTTTGGGGTACGGCTCGACGTATGCGTAACCGTAATAGTACCAACGAGAACGTGGAATATTCAAACCGTTGGATATTTGCTTTCGCCAAGAAGATCTGTCCGGACTCTGTCCCGGTACAGAAAACGTACCGCGCCGCGTCTCCTCACGATACCGCGAACGAAACACCGTTTTCGATGGTGGAGTTCTCACTTGCTCTCTTATCATGCAACAATAACGCCCCAGGGTTAGACAGAATCAAATTCAACTTGCTGAAGAATCTACCTGACACTGCAAAAAGGCGCTTGTTGAATTTATTTAACAAGTTTCTTGACGGTAACATTGTCCCTCATGACTGGAGGCAAGTGAAGGTCATCGCCATCCAAAAACCAGGAAAACCAGCCTCCGACCACAACTCATATCGGCCGATTGCAATGCTGTCCTGTATTCGGAAGTTGTTCGAGAAAATGATCTTGTTTCGCCTCGACAATTGGGTTGAAGCAAATGGCTTACTGTCAGATACACAATTTGGCTTCCGCAAAGGCAAAGGGACGAACGATTGCCTTGCGTTGCTTTCTACAGAAATCCAAATGGCCTATGCTAACAAAGAGCAGATGGCATCAGTCTTCTTGGATATTAAGGGGGCTTTTGACTCAGTTTCTATCAACATTCTGTCAGAGAAGCTGCACCAGCATGGTCTTTCGCCAATTTTAAATAACTTTTTGCTAAACCTGTTGTCTGAAAAGCACATGCACTTTTCGCATGGCGATTTAACAACATCGCGATTTAGCTACATGGGTCTTCCCCAGGGCTCATGTCTAAGCCCCCTGCTCTACAATTTCTACGTGAATGACATTGACGATTGTCTTGCCCATTCATGCACGCTAAGGCAACTTGCAGACGACGGGGTGGTCTCTGTTACAGGGCCCAAAGCTGCCGACTTGCAAGGACCATTACAAAATACCTTGGACAATTTGTCTGCTTGGGCTCTTCAGCTGGGTATTGAGTTCTCCACGGAGAAAACTGAGTTGGTTGTTTTTTCTAGGAAGCGTGACCCGGCGCAACTCCAGCTTCTATTAATGGGTGCAACGATCAACCAGGTCTTCACATTTAAATATCTCGGGGTCTGGTTCGACTCTAAAGGTACCTGGGGATGTCACATTAGGTATCTGAAACAGAAATGCCAACAAAGGATCAATTTTCTCCGAACAATAACTGGAACATGGTGGGGTGCTCACCCAGGAGACCTGATCAGGTTATACCAAACAACGATATTGTCGGTGATGGAGTACGGGTGTTTCTGTTTCCGCTCCGTTGCGAACATACACTTCATCAAACTGGAGAGAATCCAGTATCGTTGCTTGCGCATTGCCTTGGGTTGCATGCACTCGACCCATACGATGAGTCTCGAAGTGCTGGCGGGCGTTCTTCCGCTAAAAAATCGATTTTGGGAACTCTCATATCGATTGCTCATCCGATGCGACATTCTGAACCCGTTGGTGATTGAAAACTTCGAGAGGCTCGTCGAGCTTAATTCTCAAACCCGATTTATGGCCTTGTACTTCGACTACATGGCACAGAGCATTAATCCTTCTTCATATACTCCCAGCCGTGTTCGTTTCCTAGATACTTCTGATTCTACTGTATTCTTCGACACATCCATGAAGGAAGAGATTCGTGGAATCCCGGACCATATACGCCCGCAAGTGATCCCCAATATATTTTATAATAAATTCCGAGAAGTCGACTGTGACAAAATGTTCTACACTGACGGATCAAATCTCGATGGGTCCACTGGCTTCGGTATCTTCAACAATACTATCACCGCTTCATTCAAGCTCAATGATCCCGCTTCAGTTTACGTCGCAGAGCTAGCTGCAATTCAGTACACCCTTGGGATCATCGACACTCTGCCCACAGATCACTACTTCATCATTTCGGACAGCCTCAGCTCCATCGAAGCTCTTCGTGCGATGAAGCCCAAAAAGCAATTCCCATATTTCCTGGGGAAGATACGGGAGTCCTTGTGTACGTTATCTGAAAAATCTTATCAAATTACCTTTGTTTGGGTCCCCTCTCATTGCTCTATTCCGGGCAATGAAAAGGCCGACTCATTAGCAAAGGTGGGCGCATTAAATGGTGACATATACGAAAGACCAATCTGCTTCAACGAATTTTTTAGTATTTGTCGTCAGAGGACACTCAACAGTTGGCAAACCTCGTGGAGCAATGGTGAACTTGGACGATGGCTACATTCCATTATCCCAAAGGTATCAACGAAGCCTTGGTTCAGGGGGATGGATGTGGGTCGGGATTTTATTCGTGTAATGTCCCGACTTATGTCCAACCACTACACCTTGGATGCGCATCTGCGGCGTATTGGGCTTGCGGAGAGTAGTCTGTGCGCTTGTGACGAGGGCTATCACGACATCGAGCACGTTGTCTGGGTATGCGCCGGGTACTTGGACGCCAGGTCTCAGTTAAAGGATTCCCTTCGGGCCCGAGGTAGACCACCCAATGTCCCAGTCCGAGATATACTGGCAAATCGTGATTTCCCCTATATGTCCCTTATTTATACTTTCATAAAAACGACAAATATCCCAATTTAGCCCCTCTCTTTTTATTTCTCGTTTTAGAAGCTTTCTCTTGCCTTGTGGGACCGATCAGCTCCAGACTGCAACTATGTAACCGCCGTCGCACTTACCACTACGGAAACTGAATCGAGAGCGACTCAAGGTCCGATGACTTTTGAAGGATTCCCCGCGGGTCCGAAGAATACCATCCGCCAATCCGACCTACTAGACTGAGGCGGTAATCTTTCGCTGATCTCCCGTTTGAGCGAAAGTTGCAAGTTTTGCTCTTCTCTCCCGGTCACCATCTACGCTTTCTCTCCCCTGTCCTTGATGCAACTGCTTCTACAGCCCCCCTCTGAATATCTTGACCAAGCATAAGTCTCCGCTAAAAAAGTTCAAATTTGTATTCTGTATTCCTAGTTTTAAGATAGTTGTAATTTTACCTCTTTGTTAAAACTATTGTCCCCCATCTTGTAAATAGAATTGTATCCCTAGTCTTAAAACACCTGCGAATTTTCTCATAAATATTTGTTCCCCCTTTTGTGTACCAAACTATATTGTTAGTTTTAAGATAACTGTAAATATTTCCTAAAAATTATTACTATTGAATTCCTTGTTTTAAAATTTTTTCATAAAAAAAATCTTTCGCCCCCTCTCTTGTATATAGAATCTTATTTCTAGTCTTAAGATAGCTGTAAAATTTTTCTTTTTTAAAAAAATATTTCAACATTGTAACCTCCTAGTTTTAAAATATACAAAATGTAAAAACAAAAGAATTTGGCACCGCCAAGCTAACGCATTTGTGCCTATCAAATAAACGAAATGAATAAAAAAAAAAAAACTTTACTTGTTAACTATTTATATCTATAGTGGAATCGCGGTGATTCTTCGAACTTTGACCGATCGTAATTTCTAGGATGTCGTTATATGCCATTATTCAGCACGTGCTCTTTGGATTTCTTTTGTGGTGCCAAACAAATATTTAGAAACCGGAATACTAATATTAAAAACAACAACAACAACAATATTTTTCCACCTGATCGGAGACCCCCTGCAACAATAAACGATCGTTATTATGGCCCGCCGGCCAATTTTTCCAATCGCAACTGCTTTAATCGTGCCAGTAGCTCCAGTCATAACCAAAACCGTCATCCCATCATAGCTGCAACACGAATCTTCTACCACCGGATAGAGTGCTTCTTGCAGCAGTCAAGGATCGTTTTTCCGGCCTATCTACAAATTGTATTCCATCGATTCAATTTACACGAGGCGAGATTTTGAATCCCTACCCAGCACGAGATACATCAAGATCATCGCAACAATTAAATGCAGTGAATACGGAATGTTCGCCATTACCATCACCGTGTGAGGCATGCCGCTTTCAACATTCGTGTTTTCGGTAGTTTCGACACTTTCCTTAGAAGAAGAAGAAGATGAGTGTGCTGTTGAGCAGAGTTAAAAATAATCGAAGCTCTTTGTTGACGGCTGAAAATGAACCTGTTGCGACTCGCGGTGAATAGAAAAAATATTCATTCAACTATCCATCTTATTCATTCAGTTGAATATCGTACAATATATTCATTACACTAATTATCTAGGAAAATGTTTCCAAATGTCGATAAAGCATATGAAACAACAATCATCATCGCTTACATTGTGCCAGGGCCTACTTTGATGCGTTTAATTCGTTGCTGCACGGTCGCTTCGTGTAATAACCGGAGCCGAATGAAAATCTGCATGGATGAATGGGTGGTTTGTTCGTTTGACATTTTCAGCTGCGTCACTGAATATTGAAAATGAATGCGGCTGAATATGATCAATTTTCATTCAATGAATTTGAATATTTTTAACTCTGCTGTTGAGCACAGTGTTTTGCAAGAATTAGATAATGATGGTAGACTTTCAAATACAAAAAAGACTGCGATGGAAGGATGAAAAGTCCAGCCAAAATGGCAGAAATTTATAAACGTATATTAGGTTCGTCATTTTTGGTTGAAAAACTGAAACTAGCTGGGATGATTTTCGGCAGTGGTTTTAACGTATTCAGAGACGACCGAAATCTTCACGAATCTCAAAAGAAGTCTGGCAGGGGAGTTCTTGTGGGTGTTTCGGCTCAATTTAATTCAGAAATTCTATTCACAGTGAAGTTTAAGGAATTTGAACATGTGTGGGTTAAATCAAACATTGCCGGCGAAATGCATGTTTTTGTCTCTGTATATTCCCCACTAGAGCATGCTAATATAACATCGTACGAAGCTTTTTTCCAAATTGCTGATCAAATTTTATCTGAACTCCCAGCCGAGGTTAAAGTTCACATTTACGGAGACTTTAACCAACGCAACGCAGATTTTATTCCGGAACGAACATATTTTGATCCCAGTCGCGGGAGAAAACGAAACATTGCAGTATATTTTCGACAAAACTGCTAGCATAGGACTAAATCAATTAAATCACGTAAAAATTCGACAGAATTGCTATCTTGATCTTTTATTTACAAACATTCAGGAAGACTTCTGTGTATCTGAATCTCTAACTCCTTTGTGGAAAAATGAAGCATTTCATACTGCTATTGAATTTTCCTTATTCATCCATGAAATTCAAAAACCCAGCGATTGTGACTTAGAGGAAGTCTTTGAATACCATAAAGCCAATTATGACAATATCAGGCGGAAGCTAAGTAGTGTCGACTGGCTAAATACCCTTATAAATGAAGGAAATATTGTAACCGCTGTGGACGTATTTTACAAAATTATTTTCAAGATAATTCATGAAGAGGTGCCTATTAAGAAAAAAAGACGACACGGCAACTCGAAGCATCCCGTTTGGTATAATAAACAAATTAAGAGTTTGAAAAATGGGAAGCAAACAGCCCATAAGCTATATAAGAAAAACCAAAATAATGAGCACTTGGAAAAATATTTCGACATTTGAGATAAACTAAATATGGCCATAGATTCTGCACTTGCGGATTATAACTCAAAAACGGAACAGCAGATCAAATCTTGTCCAAAGAATTTTTTCAACTATGTCAAAACTAAATTAAAATCAGACAATTTCCCATCAACAATGCACTTGGATGACAACGTACGTAATAGCTCGGAAGAAATCAGCAACCTATTTGCAGCATTATTCCAAGAAATATATACGACTTTTTCTGAACAAGACCGTGATCGCGATTACTTCGCTTTTCTTCCCGATTTTCCTTTGGATATTAGTGTCAATCATGTCATAGTGGAAGACATTTTCAATTCTCTAAAACATTTAGATGTATTAAAAGGTTCTGGCCCTGATGGAATCCCACCATTATTTATGAAAAACCTAGCAACCGAGTTAACTGCCCCATTGTTCTGGCTGTTTAATATGTCTTTGCAATCTGGACAGTTCCCTAAAATATGGAAAAAATCTTTTTAGTGCCTATATATAAATCTGGCAAAAAAAACTGACGTACGTAATTATCGTGAGATAGCCATAATCTCCTGTATTCCGAAACTTTTCGAATCAATCATTAACGAAAAAAATAATTCTTCAAGTAAAAAACAGAATTTCCAACCTCCAGCTTGGCTTCTTCAAAGGTCGTTCGACCTCAACAAACTTACTAGAATTTATTAATTATACATTGATTGCAATGGATAATGGAAACTACGTGGAGGCACTTTATACAGACTTTAGTAAAGCATTTGATCGCATTGACATCCCAATGTTACTTTATAAATTGACAAAGATCGGCATTGAGCCTGGTTAGAATCATATCTCTCCGAACGTCAGCAAATAATTAAATTTAAAGGAAAGCAATCTAATCCAATTAAAGTCGCCTCAGGAGTTCCACAAGGCTCTCATTTAGGCCCTCTATTGTTTATTTTATACGTGAACGATATCTCCTTCATTCTCAAAAAACTGAAAATACTAATTTATGCGGACGATATGAAACTTTATTTGGAGATAAGAAATGCCGAGGATATTAATACATTTCAAAACGAAATATGTACAAATTTTCCACATGTGGTGTCAAAAAAGCCTCTTACAACTGAACGTGAAAAAGTGTAATTCAATAACCTTTAGTCGAAAACGACAAACACCGAATGTTGAGATTACCTTAGGAAATCAGACTAGTAAAATGTGAAAGAATTAGGGATTTAGGTGTTATGTTAGATTTAAAGTTAAATTTTATTGATCATTATAACACAATTATACACAAAGCTAACAACGTGCTTAGTTTTATAAAACGCTTTAGCCATCATTTTGAAGATCCTTATACAATAAAAACATTACATATTGCATATGTTTGGTCGATATTGGAATATTGGAGTATTATTTGGTGCTCTTTTTCAAGCAGACATGAAGAACAAATAGAATCGGTACAAAAACAGTTTTTATTATTTGCCCTTCGTAAATTAGGATGGACAGCATTCCCTCTGCCATCTTATGAAGCACGTATAGTATATTTTCAATAAATCCTTTTCGCACAAACTATGCAAAATACAGCCCCATAAATGGAATGATGTCTATTTATAATCACTATTGCGACTCAATTTTTTTTTTTTTTTATTCATTTCGTTTATTTGATAGGCACAAATGCGTTAGCTTGGCGGTGCCAAATTCTTTTGTTTTTACATTTTGTATATTTTAAAACTAGGAGGTTACAATGTTGAAATATTTTTTTAAAAAAGAAAAATTTTACAGCTATCTTAAGACTAGAAATAAGATTCTATATACAAGAGAGGGGGCGAAAGATTTTTTTTATGAAAAAATTTTAAAACAAGGAATTCAATAGTAATAATTTTTAGGAAATATTTACACTTATCTTAAAACTAACAATATAGTTTGGTACACAAAAGGGGGAACAAATATTTATGAGAAAATTCGCATGTGTTTTAAGACTAGGGATACAATTCTATTTACAAGATGGGGGACAATAGTTTTAACAAAGAGGTAAAATTACAACTATCTTAAAACTAGGAATACAGAATACAAATTTGAACTTTTTTAGCGGAGACTTATGCTTGGTCAAGATATTCAGAGGGGGGCTGTAGAAGCAGTTGTATCAAGGACAGGGGAGAGAAAGCGTAGATGGTGACCGGGAGAGAAGAGCAAAACTTGCAACTTTCGCTCAAACGGGAGATCAGCGAAAGATTACCGCCTCAGTCTAGTAGGTCGGATTGGCGGATGGTATTCTTCGGACCCGCGGGGAATCCTTCAAAAGTCATCGGACCTTGAGTATCGCGACTCAATTGATTTTACAATGTCTAAACTGAAACTAAAACAATATTTTATACACAAAAGAAATTCTAACGCGTAAGAGGATGATTCTGTAAACGCCGAAATTGCTTCATTTATACTAAATTCACGAAATATACACATTAGTAATTAAGGAAATCTGTAGTCTACATCGATTGGCGAAATAAATAAATAAATAAATAAATAAATAAATAAATAAATAAATAAATAAATAAATAAATAAATAAATAAATAAATAAATAAATAAATAAATAAATAAATAAATAAATAAATAAATAAATAAATAAATAAATAAATAAATAAATAAATAAATAAATAAATAAATAAATAAATAAATAAATAAATAAATAAATAAATAAATAAATAAATAAATAAATAAACGACTGTGTAAATTTTTAGAAACATAGGTTAGAAACACTACTATTTTGCGTCTTTGCACCTTCAGTTTTGTATTTTTACTAGGAATCTGGAAGCAGTAGCGACGGACTCAAATGGCATGTCCCCATGTTGATTTATCTTTTCATCTTTTTCCTGATGGAAAGGATTGGAAAAGAGGTAAGTTTGGAGATAAAGAAAAGAACGACGCAGAGAACATAGACAATACGGAAGTATTCTTCATTTCCGAGGGAATAGAAGACACTTTTCGATAAGCGGGTATGTCAGCACCCCCGAGGGGATATTGAGATAACTCTTTTTGTGTCAGAAATTTCAGACACTGCTGTATTTTCTCTGTAATCACCTTGGTTCTCAGAACATCCCAGAAAACTGCCCGCAAATAAGGATTGTGGAATCTAGCCTCATCAAAACATCAGATCTCCTCAAAAACCTTTAAGATTCCACGGAATGTAAAGGAATACTTTATTCTGATGTAGGCACAACAGGCAGGCACAACAATGAAACGAAACTTCCCTGCCCTCCTCTCCTCCTTATATCCTCCAATTTATCTAACCGTGTGTAAGACTCGAATGCCCAATTCTTAAACTCGTAAGTACAACTGATTCCTTTCTAGATTGCCTATGTGATGTGGCCCATTCAGCCGTATCTGGTTTGATGGTTCGTAGCTTCTTTCCTGTCGTATCCAGCCAGTTATTTTCCAAGGTCGAAATACTGCTACTAAAAAGAATACAAACATTAATATAAAACTTAGAGCCATAGTACTCAAGTGAGAGCAAGGATGTGAAGTAAACAGATCGGAAAACTAGAAGTGTCAGGGTCTTTAGAACAGGCTTAATATCCGACAGTCGGTTGTTACGGTAAAGATACATCTATCTTTATCAGGACACATGTTAGTGAACTCGGGTGATTCGTAGTTATTCTGCCTAAGCTCGACCCTCATTAACAGAAAACAAATATTTAGCCCGTACGATATTAAGCCTGTTCTAATGACCCTGCCACTTCTAGTTTTCCGACCTGTTTACTTCACATCCTTGCTCTCACTTGAGTACTATGGCTCTAAGTTTCATAACTTTCCCTACCCAGTAATCTCTAGCTAATTGAATGTCGTTAAAATGTAAAAAAGAAAAATGTGACTAAAATAGTCGAAATAAAAGAGGAAAAAAAATTAATATAAAAAATGCATAAAACTGAAATACTCCATAAATCAAGAATAATAAAATTTATTTACCATTAAAAACAAGACATATTAAAAGCAATAGAAAAAGTAAATAAAACGTTAACTGTTATGTGCCCAACAAAAAAAACACCTTTAACAGGCTAACATGGGTACCCGGGTACCCACAAATTGAAATGCTCATAGCTATGGTTTTCTTTATCCGATTTGGACACTTTTAGATTTTTTGGATTCAGGAACTCGTCCACTTTTTGATTTATAAAATTGAACCGGATGAATAGATCTGGTGCTTGGTAATCCGGATTTTCCGGGGTAATGTTCCAGTTCTAGTGCATGATTTGTAAATTTTAATATTGTTCTAGCGATATTAGTATCAAAACTCTTCAAATTGTCTCGGAAGTCTGGTATTTAGTGTTACGGGACCCTTTGGCAATTTAAAAAAGGAATTGGAATGGAATGGCCACTCACGGCCCCACGGGAACCTGCTCCGGAATGTCCGTTCCACGGTCAAATCACCAAATGGTTCCAAAACCACGAGAAACAGCCTACTGATGCAATTCCAAGAATTTTGATGCCCATATTTCTAGCATTCCATTGAAGTTCACAAATGGTATCCCAGTACTGGAACCTGCTTCCGGAAATCCGGATTGCCGGAAACCAAATGAAGTAACCCGATTCTTTTTACCAAGTCCAAAAGCGGATGAGTTCCTGAATCCAAAACACCCAAAAGTATCCAAATCGGTTGGATATTACCTTAGTTATTGGTATTTCAGTTTTGTGGGTACCCGGGTACCCACGTCGGCCTGTTACGTAGTAAAAAAAATCAGGAGCCCCTCCTAACTCCCCCCTTACTATATCAACAATATTGTTAACCCAAAAGCTTGACTTAGTGAAGTTCTAAGATGTCACAAAGTTTTAATTTCCAGCTATGGATAAAACATAGCAATTTCATGAATTGAAACCTAAAAAGGTACTCGGGTACCGCGTCGGATACATAACGGTTAAGAATGCGTCAAATTAGAGGAGTATATATAAAAGACCAGAATAGAATAACCATAGAGAAATAAGGATCTTTAGGGGTGTTAAGGCATATCCTGGTGCAAAATAGTACCATGAGTTTGCATTTCAGTCCTTTTTCAATTTTTAGGCCCGAAACTATTGAGAAAAAACATTTTTTAGTTTGTTTCCTTTTAACCCTCAAAAAGGCAACCGGGTCTCAGAGGCCCGGCACGTTACAATTTTTTAGTTACAAAAAAAATGTGTATGCAGTATAAGCTTGGGCATGGAAATTTTGATAAGTAGTTTTGAAATCTATTACAAAAATAAAGAATTGTGAAATTTTCATCTATGGAGTGATGCGCAGCTATGTTTGAATTTTTTACATGCACAAAAAGGCAAGCCGGGCCTGGCAGGCCCGGTGTGCATGCAATATTTACTAGGAATACCACAGGTTTTATATATTAATACTTATCTGAAAAAATAATTTTTATGAGTTCATTTTCATATTAGCAGGATTTTTTTTCATGTTTTGATTGATTGTATCTTTTGACCTTTTCTTTTAAGAAAAAAAATCTTGAAAGTTTAAGCGAATTCTATACATTTTTTTCATTAGAAATGTAAAAATAGCATACGATAATGACGTGTGTCATATTTTTTGGGTAAATACTTTTATTTCACCCACTGTGGTCTACTTGACAATTATTTGGATACAACATAACCTAACTCTGTCGTTATTGTCTATTTTTGTTGTCTATTCTTTGTATTATAGTTGTCGTAATTATTCAAATTGTAGGATCTAAAAGCAACAAAAATTGAAATGGCTATAAGACGATATGCCCATGTTTTCAATCGTCTCAAAGAATCTGAAATAATGGAAGAAATTCGAGCAAATTCAACAGCAGACGATTCCGAAACTGATTAGCAAAGCGAGGAAGAAAATGCGAATGATATTGCTTCCGACGATGAATCTGATGCAGACTCGGAAGAAGAATCTGAATATGTACTCCGGTTATGCATCAGAAGAAATTAATACCAACCAAGAAACATTTATTGGTCGTGTTAAAACGAAATGGAGATCAGAACCAAACGACGGCCGACGTGACTCACCTTTTGGATAAAAAATTTCACCTTTTTACATCCATCGCCTTATACGCTGAAATTGGGATTTGCTGCGTGTTCGTGCTCATCATCACCTAATTCCGGAACTGGATGTCGGATCAATTAGAAATTCAACAGCAGCCAATGGAAATGATGTACCTTTCATTTGAAACTAAGTTTGTAAAAATCGGTAAAGAATTCGCTGAGAAATAGGTATGACATTATCTTAGGAACTTGGTAAGTTCCCCCGGGGCATCAAGAACCGTCATAGCTAGTCAATGTGGTCGAAGCGCCTTCGGTGGGTCATTAATGATCTAGACATGCAAAGCCAAGTAATGTTGCACATATTTTAATATATTGCATCATTTGGACATCGTGGTGGTACCATTTTATATGGAAATTTGCTGTGTGATCGTACTCTTCAGCCCGTAACTCCGTCGGATCAATAAAAAATCAATAGCGACCAAAGCGCTGCACCTTTCGTTTGAGACTAAATTTATGCAAATCGGTCCAGCCATCTCCGAGAAAAATCGGTGAGATTGTTTGCCACATACATACATACACACACAGACATTTTACGATCTCGACGAACTGAGTCGAATGGTATAAGAGATTTGGCCCTGCGGGTCTCGGTTAAAAAGTCGAAATTTGCATAACCTTTCTATATGAGAAAGGCAAAAAGGAGCATGAATTTAAGCGGTCCTGAGAGGCCCGGTTTGCCCTTTAATATTAGGATTTTAGCTTACCTTCACAAGGGTTAATGTTTGTTGCACATATGGCATGTGATACAATCGTTAAAGCGGCCAGGCCAATTGTGCAGCGTACAAAATGAAGATGATTCAAAATTATACGGCAATCAAATTAATTATTTAATGAAGAATTTAATCGGCGAATTATTTTGAATCTTGAATAAGGATGAAACGTCGACAACCGCACCGACCGTTTCAATTTGGCGAAGGTTTGATAAATCGTTGGAAGTGACTTGGCTAAGAGGGTCCTTTCCTGGGGTAAATGTATTAAGCCCTGCCCTACCTAAAACAAAGTTCTGAAGTTACAGGTTGAAAAGTACGGTTACACAGCAGAATTGCATATAAACTGATAACACCATTGCGTCCGAATAATGTAATACATATATAAATAGATTTAACATTACTTGGATTAGCGGGTCTAATTCACTAATGGCCAATCAGAGTAGCTTTGACCACATTGGCCCCGGGGAACACGCCAAGTTCCTAAGCCGATTTTTACAAACTGGCCTAGACCACAGAACAGGAGCATATTCTAGAACTAAAGCCACATCGCTGATGACTGAATCAATTATCACTAACCTAGTCTCAAATGGAAGGTATAATATGAAGTTAGGTGTTGCACTTTCCATCCATCCCTCTCGCTCCTTCCTCTCACACCCCTCTCCAACTCTCTCACTCTTTCCTCTCAGACCAACTTCACACCCGCATTCGCTTCATCCATCTGTATACCACAATACGTTAGGTTGTTCCCGGCGTATCCTCCCCCACCCACTAATCATCCCCCAGTTCCTCACCACTCCGCATTTCAAAATATGTTAACATTAGGCTCGAGGCAGTCGTGCATTTATATATACTTGCCAAGTTCAATAAGAATGTAATAGACATTTCCACAATGTTATATGTTATGATAAATGAGAAAGGCATATTTGCACCGCTAGGTGGATTAAAACAGGTTTTTAGCTTTAGAACTAAAGGTAATTAGCTTTAGTTTGTGATATGTAATCTTTAAAAAAAGCTTTGCATGGAACTCAAAAATGGTCACAAAGTAGCATCTGTAACTGCTCTCTCAGCTTTCTTTTTTCTTTATTAGCAAATGAAAATCATTTCACTTTTAGCAACATCTAATTTTTTTAGTTGCTGCTTCATAATTGCCTAGTATCTTTCAATTTACTGAAGTTGCGCCAAACATTGCAGTTTTGGGCAATTTCACTTCGTTCGCCGCAACTATAGATTGCTTGCCAGACCAAAAAAATCTGCCCAACTTCGAATCATTGTTTGTTTGTATTTTTCGGCGATATACAATAAAATATCAGACACTCTCGAAACCATGGCCTTTACTGCCTTTTGTCGTTTCTAAGTTTGTGTTGGGATGATTACGAATTCTTGTGATGTGCGAGCTGAACTTTCTTACGTTTGCTTGGCAATTTTTTCTGGGTTTGTTATTTTATAAAAAAAATCTCACCAAATTTATCAAACTATATAACGAAAATTCATACTTCAGCAATAGACTTCTTATTTGGCAATGTTCGCCCATCTATCAATAAAGATTGGATAGATGTTTTAAAATTTACTCACTTGTTTACAAAACCACCTTAAAAGCATCATGAAGTACGAAAAATTCTCTGTAGGCCTGGGCAAGAGCGTTCGAATTGTGCCCTACTTCGTTATTCTTTCCTCTTGGCTTAGAAATTTTTCATCTTCAAACAATGCGATGTATCTAAAGAAGTCAAATTAATATTGTTAATTCTGTCAGTATACTGCTAATTTCGAAAAATGCTATAATTGAGTATACGGATTAGTAGAAACGTAACGTATACTTCCAACCTCCAATCGATTTCTTATCTTTTTCATTGACATTACAAAATACGCCATTTTTGAAAACCCAACGAAGTAAAATACGATATGTTGATTTCATCTCTGTGATGTAACGCTTAATCATATTCATCGAATGTAACGTTTAAACTGTTTAAGCCTGTACAACTATAGGGGTCCCTTGTGCGGTAATGATTAGACGAAGTCGAGGTGAAAATCCATGACTTACTAAAGTTAGCGATATGTATGCTCTTCATGCACAAAGGGTTTTAATCAAATTTTCTCTTTTGGAAGTGTTTGATAGATTTTTCGTAAATTCCGTAGGATTCATATCGTTGAGATTGCGTTAATAAACCTAAATCTGTTATTTGTGAAGTTGCAATTTCACGCATTTCAACCACGTGTTCGCCATTCTTTAGCGCTGGCTAATATCAGAACACGGACACATAAATTAAAGTTAATTCGCAAACATTCGATCCACTTGGCACTCCAACATTCCGCAAATTTTCCACCCAATCGGGCAAAAGCTCGATTATCCAGAGCTCGTCGTATGAGCGCAGAAGAAAACCCGGGCCAAAACGCAGCAAGCAAATGCCAAAGTTCTACCAGCTGTTTAAAGCAGATTACGAAAATTTCCAAACCAGCTTCAGTAGCTCCAACGAACTGCAACAACGCGCCCGAGCTGAGAGGAGGAGCCCTCAGTCCATCCAGCACCAGTGGCAGTGGCAGCATATGTTGCGAGCCAAAATATTTAAGTCCTAAATAATCCGTACAAGTTTTCGATGTGATAGTTTCAGTTTGGCGCAAAATAGTTTCCATATGTTTTGTTGCTGGTTCCGTTGTCGCATTCTACTTCTCCCGCATAAAAACCCTCCCCAGCACTCGCTCCCTCCCCCCCCCCCCCTATTCACCTAGCATGTGTATGTCTGCTATTTGAACAATTTTACACCCAGCACATCAACCGGTATTTGTTTATCGATCGATTTCTGCAGCTGGGGTTGCCCACGGGTTTTCGATTTTGCCCAGAGGCCAGCACTAATCTGCAAATTTACGACAATCCGGTGGCAGTTATTTTTTTCCCCCCTTCTCCTGTTCTGTTCCAAACTGGTTCGCGACATAGCCATCGTTCCATATTGTCTCTATCCATGCGGCATTTAGTCTACCTGAGCACCCATTGAGCCTCGTCGGAAAATTGAATAAATTCAGATTAAATATTCCGAAAAAAAGCGACACTGACGTTAATGCCTGTGTAATGACTTTCCAAGTGTCCGGCGGGGTAACGCAAAACGGCCCGGGGTTCTTTCCACGGCGGACTTAGCACGTCCACTCTGGCTTAGGGTTCACTTTTTCACTCATTTGGCCCGACGCCCTTCCAACACGGGTAGGAATAGAACTGCAGCCCACCAGGAATGGAACCAGGAATCCAGTGTCATGTGTTGGCGCATTCGAACGAAACAATTCAACTTATACAGCTATAAGGTGGGTTCTGTTTTTCGGCCGGACGGGCGAAATGGAATTGAAAAGTGTATATGTACCAGCTAGTACACCGGAAAAATGTCGCGAGGGTTTATAGCAGTGGAAATTTGTTTGCTTCTGACTTTTGGATTCTGACCCGTGGCGGAATTCTTTCAAATTTAGCTAGCTCGTACAGGCTACAGTAGTGGAAGAAAATTGTTACAAACGAGTGAAAATATATTTCTTCAAACCTATAAATATGACACCCATTTGTAATAATTCTACATAACAAGTGGGTTGGATTTATTTCTTAATTAAAATGAATTTGATGAAACGGGAAATAATTCAGCTTATTATTACGCTGTTAAAGCTAAAATCAGTGTTGAACTTCAAGTTTTACGATATTTGCCCTGTCCGTTACTGTTGGCAGCCACTCGCCTGCTATTTTGCGTATGTTCACCTACATTCGTTTGCGGTGCGGAAGAAAACGTAATAGGCGAAGAAATGTTTACAGTTCGTGTGTGTGTGTGTGTGCGGATCGCAAAACAAACTCATTGTGGTTCTCTACGCTTATGGTGAGAAATCCTAAGATTTAGTTACACCACAACATACTTTGAATTCTGTTTGTTTTCCGAAGGATTTAGTTGTGGCGCGGATTTATGCATATATGTTGAACGAATCGTGCTGAATGATTCCGGTCGGGGTAGGAGAAACGTGCGAGTGACGACGGGAGTCGGTTTGATGTTGGTGCATTTTCTGTTTCGGTGACGCGATGCCCAGGCAATGTGAATAACAGAGTAGGCTGCGACGGGTCGAGGTTTTGTAATATGTCTGCTTTTGCACATTGTTTACGGCTTTGAGTTATTTATTTGACGAGCAGAAGATGATTTAAGTCGTCGAACAAATAAATTAGCGTGGATTACTGAACGATTTGTCTGGGTCTCGGTTTACGACTAGATTAAAATTGTTCGAACAGTGTGAAATGTGTTCTATCGGCAAACAAGCATAGCCACTTTTATGACCGGCCTCGGGGGCAATTAGTATTTTTAGTCTAAATGACAGATATCGTTTTTGACATTGCACTACACTGGTTTGGTCGGTTTGCTACACTAGAATGCTCAAAAAAAAATTGTTCGATAAAGCCCTAACCGGATTTTGAGAATATCAAAAACTAGATATTTAAGCGTATTGCTTTCATTGAAGCTCCAGCTGGAACCAGCCGCACAAGACACTTGAAAATAAAGCAATTTTCACAATTTCAGTGTTTAACAATGTTTTATTTAGAAAAAAAAAAATAGGCCGAATTGTGTATTTCATTCAGTTTCATTTATATAAACTTTTTCCATACTCATTTAGCATGTAATAATCAGCATAATTGTCAAAAAAGTACTAAAATGAACAATTTTTGGCTCCCACAAAAAATTTTGCATCAAATAATGAATTTCATATCAATATCTATCGATATGCATCATAAATGTTCATAATTACTAAGAGCCATAAAGGGAATCAATAGAGCCTGGTGGAGCTAAAAGTCAAAAATTGAACCAGTTTAGTGTGCATTGTCTCGAGAACAAAGGAAACTTTTAAATAATTCTTGCGATCATGAGTAAAGTTGACGAAAAATCACTGCTCCGACCGAACACAGCAGTCGTTGACTTTAAATTCTGTTCCATAAGATTGAGCTTTCGTGAAGTGAAATACCTGCTGAAGGTGAAGATGCAGCTTAGGCTCAAGGATGCTATGTATCTACAATATCATCATCTTCGCAATGTAGTACTCATATCATTCAACACGTTAGCCCAAGCCGAACGTTTCGTTTTGCAGAATAACTTGAAGCACGTGGCTGAAAGTGATAAAGTTGGAAATAAGATTCCCGTGTATATAGAAAAGGACTAAGTAGATGTACCCCTCCTGATCTAGTTGCAGAATACATGTCACAATACGGAGAAGTAGAATCCGTTACACCTGATACGTGGAGAAATCTCTTCCCGGTGTTCTTGTGGTGAGGATGCGGATCGAAAGACCTATCCCCTCCCACTTGACTATAAAACTCAAAACCCACGAAAATGCTTTTATTAATATGTTATGCACCCACGAGGGGCAAACTCCTACGTGCAAGTATTGTAATCAGACTGAACACCACGGACAACTTCTTATGGATTTAAGGAAAGTCCTGCCAACTTCAGGCAATTTTTACACGCTAGAAAAACATAAAGAACTTCAGAAAATTTCTAATATACTTAGGTCACTCCTACAATGTTCAGGGATTTGTTATGTTGAACTTCATAGTATCTCTATGGGTTTCAGAAAAGCACTATAAAATCCTACGAGCGTAGCGTAGTTAGAAAATCGATTGCCTTGTACGCAGCTTACCTAGGTTCTATTCCAAACCCCGCACATATAGTTGAACATTTTTCTAAAAGAGATTTTTTTAAACCCGGTGAATGAACCTAAGGGCCTCTACAATCGATATAAAAATTCACTCACCATTCGGATAATGAACTGAGACCATTTATATGCAGATTGTTTACTAAATTCTGGATTATTCTACCAAGCTCAGGATAGCTTAGCGAACTTCAAAAAGGTTCTTTGAAATTAAAAAAAATCTATGAAGTTGAAGGATATCTTTATTTAGAAGTCCTAAAAGTTATACACAGGCACGTAGCCCCTTCCAATGAAAATTTTCAAGAAAAACTACAAAATCTGTGCAAATCAAAAAACTGTAAATAGGAAACAAGTATGAATGTTTTGACTTATTATAAAAAAAACTTTCATCGTTGTCTGGTGGAAGGATATGCAGGAAAACGTCCAAACAATTTTATGTGAACATGTTGTAGAATATACAGTGAAGACCTGTGATTATCAGCCCTTTAGTGAATTTTAGGCTGACAAAACGGGGATTTTGAAAAAAAATCGTGTCATTTTTTTCATTTTTTTATTAAACCGAAGCTGTTAAAATATTCTTCTTTAGTTCCTTGACATGGCCGTATAACTCTTCCTGATTATTCAGTATAAATTTCTCTTAAGCAGAAAAACTGCATAATTTTATTTTTGCATATTTTGCATCTCTAAGATAAGAAAAATATGCTCAAGCAAGGATTTACTCAAATTTAACTTGGTTCCTCTGCTAGAGCCCATCAAACAGATTTTCATATGAAGCTGACAAAATCGGGTCAAAAAACTGATAAAATTGGATCTTCAATGTATTATAAATATCTCTGAAACAGCTCGCTACCAGTTAACCACGATCATAAACAACGGATAAAATACTTATTCAGGTACTCAGAAAAAATTAAACGGTATGCGATTCTAGTGACGAGTTTGTATCTTAGTAACAATTGAGTACATAAACAGACCAATGACAAGTCAAAAAAGTCATTGAGCTCACTTCTTAAATGAAAGGTTACGGTATTAGGAGCACTTTTTTCTTCGGAGTGAATTTGCTAAAACGGTCCCTAAATGAGTTTTTTTTTCGAAACTGGGAATCTAAAAAACTTTAAAAGTGTAAGAAACACTTCAGATAGTTGAGCCGAATATGGGAGCGTAATTTTGTTGAAGAAAGTGAATAGCTGATGGTAAATAACCTTTTAGCGTTTTAGATATGTATAAAAAATAAAACAATTAAAATGTGCTTAAACCGCATACTGCTTTTCGAAAAACGGAAAGAAAATGATGAAAAATTACTGTTTTCGCTTGTCTGTAGTACATCAGAATCGAGCTCAATAAGCATTTGATGATTTTTTTGAAGCATCAATTATAAATATGCACGTCTCTAATCGTATTTCAGCTTTCGTTCGGACATTCGTCGCGAGGAATTTAATTATGCAACCAGTAGCATCATTTTAATCGCTTTACATGATTGCTTGTGCACATGCAGATGTGGTGAGCGATGGAACAGTAGACAGAAAACACTAGTTAATTTTTTTAAGGTAATCACGTTAAGCTAAGCAAGAAAATATTTTCTAAATAAATTTTGCGTAGCTGAACACAAAAACAATGGCCATGTTCTTATCCAAAGAAGCGTTACGTTGAGTTGCGAAGCACAGTGCTATTCGTAGATTGCATAGTAGCGAGCGATTATCATGTTGCCTTAAGGTAATCTAACTCATCTTGGTTCTAAAATCAATATTCGGGAATGAACATATCTTTCAAGTCCAGTAAACCAATAGCATGAGAATTGTCGTTGCCGGCCACGACCATCTTCACCGGTACTTAGGATAGTATACGAAATGTTAATGTGATACCTACTTAAAGGAAGGCCACCGACTTAGCGACGCTTCCATAAGGATCACGGAATTGGATTGAAGGACAGGTATTGGTCGAGGATTCGCCACAAGCAGGTAATGCAATCACGAATTGAATATGTTTTTATGTGGTAGGTTGGTTAGTCTCCAAGTATTCCAATATTCAGAGTAAAAAGGATTAGTTAGGTAGTAAATACGAGCAAATTCTCACTAAGCGCAACTGATGCATTCCAATGGTCTATGAAACTTACGTAAAGGTGAACTTCGGACAAACCCAGGGTCGAAAAGTTTACCTCACTAAACAATGCAGATAAATGCTGAGCAGTAAAAATTAGCAGTTCTTCCAGAATCGAATATTATAAGAGATTATACCATCCGCCCTGTGTTTCTCGCTGTTCGAAGAAGCTGTGTGAAAAAGATGTAACTCGTGTACAATAATTAGAAAGCTTTCATTCTAGATGGTTTAAATGTTTCTTGAACTCAAGCACAACTCCAATAATTTTGAGAAGCTTACTAAGTGCTACTTTCATAATAGGTTTGGATTTTTCTATTGTTTGAAAAGAAAAATCTGTTCATCAACTCATGAAAAATCACGATTTCGTGAATTGAACTGTTTACGAAATTAGGAACATTTTTTTAGAATTGCCCCTGTTTGGGTTACCATCGAGTTTTTTACTCGGAGTAACGTGAACTCGATCATGAAAATGTAACCGATTCGCGGGATCTTGTTTTGTGAACTATTTCACGATAACAATTTGTGACTCCATAGTGTATTTTTGGCACTCCACACAGTTTTTCTTTTTTTTTAACATCGCACTGAATGTTATCAAATGAATAACGATGTTAAAGGTGCTACATTACTCCCTAAGGAGAAAATTCCTTCAAAACTGTATTTATACAGGGGCACAAATCTAACTATAATTAGTCAAGGTGTTTGCGCTTAGACTTCATCATGGCTCTGGGTTGAAGCTAGTCCAAAATTGGAAACACTACTAGTGAACATACTAAACGACTTCTAACTTACGATGTGGTTCATTCAGAAACGAGAGTCCGATTAGCTTCCCAACGTCCGATAGACACGTATTTCTAACCACTCCGTAATTGTATTCTTCCCTGTTCTTTTTTCAACTTTCTACTGGACGTCAACATTTCTTCCTTCATGCATCAAGGCTTCATCAGCTAACATGAGCAGTATATGCCCTCCTGAGGCTTCGAATAGTACTGCGAAAAATAAAAATAATAACTTCCAGGCGTACTAATCATCGTCTTTTGATCGACCTGACGGAATCTGAGGAATCAACCTGCAATGCTGATCCAAATGGTAAGCTGGCTACATATCACCAAAAAGTCCAGGGGTTTGCGTTTCAGTTTCATCTCTTCAAAACCATGGGACTTGATTACTGCACTCGCTTCACGCTAGTCCAAAATTGGAAACACTGGGCATTGTAAGTTAGGAGTCAATTAGTGTGTTCATAAGAAGTGTTGTGGCATAACGTAGTTGGCAAATCGGTTGTCTTGCACGCATCTCACATAGGATCGACACCTTACCCCCTTATAGGGTTAGAAATAGATTTTTCTAGCCAGAATAAGAGACAAATGACCCTCTATAATAAAAAAAAAACTACAAGGGGCAGCCCTATGGGGTTGCACGAGCTGTAGACGTAGGACTATACTACTTAATGTAAAATATTATTTTTCTTAGTACATTTAGAGTAATAATAATTAATCAAATATGTTTCTTACTTATAGATTAAGCACAACCAATCAACATCGAATGTTACATATTGAACCAAACTTCTTGGTTATCAGGTCTTTTCAGGTCTTTGTAGTAGGTGATCGAATCCGATTAAACTTTAAATATACAAGAATCGAAAAAAAATTTATATATGGACGAAGATGCGTTTTTGCAACGGTTTTTCAAGTGGCAGTGTATTCATTCATAAACAGGCTTTGTAGTATATACCTATTAGTAGAATCAAAATACTATAGGCTGAGTGAAAATGAATCACGTGAAGGGGAAATGAAACAATGAATTGATCGTACGTAAATAATAAACTTTCGTCGCAATTTAGTAACAAATTGGATATACCTACCTACACATTCGCCTCAAACATTAAACCCAAGCGCACAAAGCAAAATGAATCAAGGCTGATGATGATGGGTAGAGCGAAAGAGACAACTAATACCACGATACTATGTTAACTGTTATGTGCCCAACAAAAAAAACACCTTTAACAGGCTGACGGGGGTACCCACAAATTGAAATGGTCATAATTATGGCTAACCGATTTGGACACTTTTAGATGTTTTGGATTCAGGAAGTCGTCCACTTTTTGATTCTGTTGAATTGAATTGAAGTTGAATCGGATGAATGGATCTGGTGCTTGGCAATCCGGATTTTCCGGGGTAATGTTCTAGTACTAGGGTATGATTTGTAAATTTTAATAACGTCCTAGCAATATGAGTATCAAAATTCTTCAAATTGTCTCGGAAGTCTGTTATTTGTTGTTATGGGACCCTATGGCAGTTTAAAAACCTGTTTTAATCCACCTAGCGGTGCAATTGTGCCTTTCTCATTTCTCTAAACTATGGCACGGAGGCTTTTTATGTTCAACATAATTGTGGAAATGTCTACTACATTCTTAGTACACTTTGCACTTATATACAATGGCATGCCAGCCACGAACTTGATGAGCTACGTTACGACGGTGAAACACTTGAAACAAAAAAAATATCATACTCCATTAGCCTAATCAGCATTAGATCAATGTTATCTGCTTGCTAACTCATTTTGTCATGCGGGGGTGGATATGTGAGGAGGGCGAAAGTCCCATGAACGAACGACTCCTCAGCTTAAATTGGTATGCTTTGTGATACAGTGGCGGTTTAAAGATGATGGGGTTGAAAGGGAGGGGTATGAGGGCTGGATGGGGTGGTGGTCTGAGGGGTGATGGTTTACGGGGAGGTGTAACCCCTCTCCGTAAACCATCAACTACGCCCCTGTTAAAATCCAGAAACCTTATGCGAGTCGAAAAAAAAAATTAGGCCGGGATTAGGTTGACGTTTTTCAAAGTGATTGCATAACCTTTCTATATGAGAAAGGCAAAAATGTGCCAAAATCCAAAAAAGTGAACCGTCGTCAAATTTTTTTTCCAGTTTGCATCAAATCTCGACGTTTCATGCACGTTGAACACATTTAGCATCAAAAATAAAAATTCTATTTTTAATTTTTCCTATTGTTTATATGAGAAATTTCTGTGTGGCCGCACTCTGAAACCCGTAATTCCGGATCCAGAATTCCGATCGATCCAAAATTCAATAGCAGCCGATGGGAAGGTTGCACCTTTCATTTGAGACTAAGTTTGGGCAAATCGGTTTAGCCATCTCTGAGAAAAATGAGTGACATTATTTGACACATACACACATACACACACATACACACATACATACACACATACACACACACATACAGACTTTTTCCGATCTCGACGAACTGAG
Source organism: Topomyia yanbarensis (assembly GCF_030247195.1). Lineage (NCBI taxonomy): Eukaryota > Metazoa > Arthropoda > Insecta > Diptera > Culicidae > Topomyia > Topomyia yanbarensis. The sequence continues at coordinate 469,646,009 of NC_080671.1, forward strand.
TCGAATGGGATATGACACTCGGCTCTCCGGGCCGGGATTAGGTTGACGTTTTTCAGAGTGATTGCATAACCTTTCTATATGAGAAAGGCAAAAATGACATTGGAATGGAATGGCCACTCACAGCACCACGGGAACCTGCTCCAGAATGTCTGTTCCGGGGTCAAGCCACCAAACGGTTAAAAAACCACAAGACATATCCTACTGATGCAATTTCAAGAATTTTGATACCCATGTTGCCATTGAAATTCACAAATAGTACCCCAACATTGGAGCAAGTTTCCGGAAATCCGGGAACCGCAGGAAGTAACCCGATTCATTTTTACCAAATCTAAAAGTGAGTTCCCGAATCCAAAACACCAAAAAGTATCAAAATCGGTTTGAAATTACCGTAGTTATTGTTATTTCACCTATGTGGGTACCCGGGTACCCACGTCGACCTGTTACGTAGTAAAAAAAATTCAGAAGCCCCTCCTCACTCCCCCCTTACTATATTAACAATATTAACAACCCAAAAGCTTGACTTAGTGAAGTTCTAAGATGTCACAAAGTTTCGATTTCCAGCTATGGATAAAACATGTGAATTTCATTAATTGAAACCTAAAAAGGTACCGCGTCGGATACATAACGGTTAACCGTGTTTGCAAATGGAGCTCGCATGTACACACTATTTTGTGTACGAATAATTATACATAAAAGTGTGCTGGAAACGAGCACAACACAAAAGATAGCATAGTGTTTGAACGGACAAGCTCAGTCGCATTCATCGGGTAGCGTACCTCCACAGGCAGTGTAACGGACTTCTAACTCAGCTACACTGGCTGTGAAAACACACAGCGCAGTGGTCCGCTTCGCCTACCGCTCAACAGGCAACTGAGCTGGTTCGGCGAAATCCGTCCGTACACAAATCTGTCGTGCTGGACTAGGGAAGCGCTATCTTCTGTGTGTAAATGCGCGATATTTTGACTAGGTTGTTCATTATTTAAATTTTTAATGCCATGATATCAAAAATCTTTGGGTTTATCTATTGGAATCTATTCTTAGAAGTATTTTGGGGCGATATGCGCAAAAAAATTTGAAAATTTATTATGAGATGGCCGAATTATATGCGTTTAAAATTGGACCACTTTTCGTTACATACCATTTTTGTTGAATTTGCAAAGCGCACCCCTATATCGAAAACAAAGACGTAGTCCTACGTCAAAACAAAGTGGTTCCATTTTTGGACTAGCGTCCGCCTGGTTCTATAGTCAAGTGCTCCATCAACATTTAATCAAAAGTAAGATTTTTTTCGAATCCAGAACATTCCCTTATTGAATGAGCTGGTTGTTGGATTCACGAACCTACTGAGCATGTTTCTATAATCAACGCAAATCAATTTCCCGATAAAATTATAGTCTGTGTACTCCAACATGATATTTGTGATGTTTTTGCTCTTGATTTTCACCGAGCTGACCTCTTGGGACTTACACTTGAGCATGCAAGAGAACTGACTGCAGTTAAATATTCCACTACAACGTTGAATGGTCAAATCATGTTCCTCTGCATAGATCGGCTCGTAAGTAACCTCGGGGCAATGCGACTTAGTTAATACTTGATACTGGATGGGCTACAGCTTCTCCTCGATGCGCCTACACCGAATGGAGTGTTCTCATCCACTGGACTCGATCCTGGGCCAACCGATTCCAGCTGCCCCGAAGGTTGAGCGCCCTAATATATATATTGTTGAATATTGTCTTCGCTTGACTCTCATCCGGCATTCGGACCACGTGTCCTGCCCACCGCAGTCTGCCGTGTTGTATCAGCTTTACAATATCCGTTTCTTTATATACTTGGTATAACTCATGGTTCATCCGACGCCGCCAGATTCCATTCTTCTGCCTACCGCCGAATATTGTTCGCAGCACCTTACGCTCGAATACACCGAACTCTCTACGGTCGGTTTCCCTTAACGTCCATGCTTCATGACCGTACCGGGAGAATCAGGGTCGTATAGATAGCGAACCTCGTCTTCATTCGCAGACTGTGGGACTTAAGCTGGTTACGAAGTCCGTAAAAGCCTCATTTTCAACTGCAATACGCCTTTTCACCTCACGGATAACTTCGTTGTCGCATGTCACTAGGGTTCCAAGGTACACAAATTCATCTACAATTTTAAAAATTTCACCATCCAGTACCATTACACTACCACTATCACTACTGGACGCACGTTGTTCACCAGCGACCATGTACTTTATTTTGCCGATATTAATCATGATTCCAAGTCTCGCTGTCTCCCTCTTAAAATGAGCAAATTCCCCTTCCACAGCACTTCGATCGAACCCGATAATACCGATATCGTCCGCAAAGCCCTGAAGCATGTGCACAGTAAATTCGACAGTGCATCACCCTACTTCAATCCATGCAAGGTTACGAAGGATGTCGAAATTTCATCCGCAACGCCTTACACTTGATTTATATTCATCCAGCGTTACACGAATCAGCCGTATTAGTTTCGTCGGAAAACGATGTTCTAGCATAATTTGCTGTTATTAATTTCGTTTCACTGAATCGTACGCTGCCTTGAAATCTATAAACAGATTATGTGCCTGCAAGTTGTACTCCTGGAATTTATCGAGAATTTGTCTCAGGGTGAACATTTGATCCGTCATTGATTGATTCTCACGAAGGACTCTTCAAGCGTTCTCAATCTGTTGATCAGAATACGGGACATTCTTCTCCAACAACACAAATGATCGTACCTATCACAGTGCAAATAGAGATTCGGAGTACTACCTAACAGTCTGCATGCGCTCAAAACTGTTGATGGTGTACAACACTTGTCGCGAGAGGACGCCGAGGCTCAATATCGATCAGCTAGGAAACGATCGTGCTGCCGAGAAATACGCGCAGACGCAAGAGACAGCGCTACCAACGGAAGAGCAGCTAGGCGCAGCTACTCTGGAGGCTGGCTGGAGCAATAGACGAATGTTACAAGGGCGTGTATACTGCAACCCCGCACGAGAGCAAATAAGAAACGATACAGAAAATCGTGGAATATACAAAACTCGGTATTCCGACAAAAAATGCATACAGGAAGATCAAGATAACGAGGCGATGGAGCAGCTATTCCGCGTCTATGACACACGGTAATTCTACGAGAAGATGAAACGTTCACACAAATGCATGTGCTAATGTAAATATTATCACGAACGAGATAGTGCATGAATTACGTTGTCTAGTGACGCGGGCTGTCGTCGACAGATTTCCAGCACGGGATTTATCTGAGATTCAGGGGAAGATCGGACGGTTGAGCAATAATAAAGCCATGTGAAATGCTTAAACACGGAGGCGAGACATTGCCTAGGGTACTGGTTGTAGAATTTTTACCGGAGGATTGGATGAATGGATTAGTATGTCTCATCTTTAAAACGTGATAAGCTTCCGAACGATTGCTTTGTTGAACGCCGCCTACAAGGTGCTTTCCTAAATTCTTTATCGTCAACTATCGTCGAAAGCAAGGGATTTAGTGGGGTAATATCAAGCAGGTTTTATTTGTGCACGTGAATCATCACCTTCTGATGATTTCAAAGGGGTGCACAGTGGAAGAAATCCAACTAAAAAGGCAATTAATTGGAAGCCGCTGAAAAAGTATCACAATATATACACCAAAAGTTGCGGAATGTTTTAGGTAATAAAATGAAATCAAATATGTTCACCGCACGCAACTGTGACAGGAGATATGTGGCTTTAAAGAACCGGAATATTACCGCTTTTCTTCAAATCTGAGGCCTAAATCGGAAGCCGCTGTAAAAGTACAAATAATTATACCCTTAAAGTTGTGGAAAACTCTAGCGATCTAGATGTTTCACTGCTCGCACTTGTGACCGGAGATATGGGGCTTTGAAGATCTGGAATATTACCGGTTTTTTATCAAATCAGAGGCCTAATTCAGAAGCCGCTGAAAAAATACAAAAAATTGTACCCTTAAAGTTGCGGAAAGCTCTAGCGATCAAGATGCAATCAAATTTGTTCAATTTGTAATTCTTTGAACTTTTTAGCGGCTTCTGAATTATGCCTAAGATTTGTTGAAGTTCCGGATCTTCAAAGCCCCATATCTCTGGTTACAGATGCGTGCGGTGAACAAATTTGATTGCATTTTATTACCTAAAAAAATTCGCAACTTTTTGTGTGTATATTGTGATACTTTTTCAGCGGCTTCCAATTAATTGCCTTTTTGGTTGGATTTCTTCCACTGTGGGGTGGTAGCATACTGTGACAGAAATGGGGCTCTGCTGGCTCTGGGAATTGCCTAACATTTGCGCCTATTCTGCAGGGAAGAGATGTTAGATGTAACGCACTGCTATGACACACAAGTTGGCAAACTGGCTAGTATTGGTTTTGATGAGATCGTGAACAAAATTCATTTGCTTACAGCAATGACATACCAGACTTGTCCGCTTCGAGCCATGTGTGCTTCTAGAGGAACCCGTTGGTGGAATATCGCACTTGTTGGACTCAAAAAGTATTGTAGAAAAACCTGGAATCTAAGACGTAGTACTCATCTGTCTCTTTGACACATAATTTCCCGGTTGTACGAAGCCACCACCGACGACTGCCCCTGAGTTCTATTCAGGTAGTTCTGATTCGTGGGTATTCGCTCGTAGAATGGTGACAACCGAATCGATCAAATGGGTGATTAAAAGTTTTGCTCTCTTTAACTTTCCAAGAAAAAGATGGGATTATTCCAGTTTTAATTAAAGTATTTTAACAAAAAAGCAAAACTTTTTGAACACCTTAGTGGAATGTCGCAATTAACCCTCTTAAAGCAGATGTCTTCCATTTAATACTGCTAAAATAATAATGAAAATCAGTTGCATTTCACTATCCAATAACGAATACTAGTATTTCGACTACGACGTGTAGTCTTCAGTGTTCATATCGGTCTATAGACAGATTGCTACGGCCAAATGCGTGAAGCTGATCTTTTTCTGCATTCAGGCAATGTTTTGAAAAGCCTTGATTTTTTTTTTATCTTAATCTCGATTTAATAAAGACAAACGGGATTTTTTTGAAAATGCACCAGCTTTCAGATACTCTAAATTCAAGGGATTCGAAATTTGTCGTTGAAGATAATTTATCAAGGAACAATGCCACGTAAATTACTTAGAATCAATTACATTATTTCTAATACACTGGTACGAAGCCAGTGCATTTTAAATGTGCAAATATGTGTTACAGTAAATTCATATGTGTTTATTATTTTTTTTTTATTCATTTCGTTTATTTGATAGGCACAAATGCGTTAGCTTGGCGGTGCCAAATGCTTTTGTTTTTACATTTTGGATATCTTAAAACTAGGAGGTTACAATGTTGAAATATTTTTTTTTACAAAGGAAAAGAAAGTTTACAGCTATCTTAAGACTAGAAATAAGATTCAATATACAAAAGAGGGCCAAAAGATTTTTTTATGAAAAAAATTTAAAACAAGGGATTCACTTTGATATACAAGAGGGGGAGTAATAGTATTTTACGAAATATTTTACGGTTATCTTAAAACTAACAATATAGTTTAGTACACAAAAGGGGGAACAAATATTTATGAGAAATTTCACAGAAATCTTAAAACTAGGGATTCAATTCTATTTACAAGATGGAGGACAAGAGTTTCAATAAAGAGTAAAAATTATAGCTATCTTAAAACTAGGAATACAGAATACTAATTTGAATTTTTTAACTAAAACTTATGCTTGGTCAAGATATTCAAAGGGTGGCTTATTTCCGCATCAGTGTAGCAGCAGTTGTATCAAAGACAGGGGAGAGACAGGGAAAGAAGAGCAATGTGTTTATTATGATAGTGACTTGGATGTGACGGACGAATAAAAGGTTTGGATAATTTATACAATGTTATATTTTGATTACGGCTCAAAAATTAATAAAGATACCTATAACGGTAATATGTACCTGCTCAACTATATATTGTTGCATTTGTTGTAGATTTTCCTAGATGGGCCACAACCGAGGAAATATTCTTTTTTTGATAAAAACGTCTTCTTAGAAAATTACTCACAACTTTTTTATTTCAAACCGAATCACTATACTCTCATCGGCGGAAAGTTTGTCATAACTTTCGATCGATTTATAGAATTTAGCACACAAAAGATTTAAAGGACAAAACACAAATCCCGGCCCACATCCGGGGTCTTTCCCTTTTCAATTGAGTTTGAAAAGGTTATCCACTAGAGTGACCAGTTAAAAGAACCCCATCAGTCAATTCTTGCTTCGATTTGGAGTGTCTAGTCCAACTTTAAACAAATTTGTTCAAGTCCATGAAATTTGTAAGGAATTTTTTGACATTATTAATGATTATTAGTAACATAGAAAGCTTTGGTAACAATTATCGTTTCGTTGAACACAAGTGTGTTCTTTTTCGGAATAATACTTTTACTTAAACGTGCTATAAAAGATATTATAGCCACTGCCTTAAACCTAATTTCTGGCGCATATAGAAGAGAAACCGTGATTTATTCCAATGGGTCTATGACTTTCTAAAATGGGGAGAAAACTTGACGAGTCAGTAGTATTCCCCAAGATCTGTTTGGCGGTGCTCTCGGTTCTATATCTTTGCAAGTATGTTGAATTAGGTTTTTAAATTATCGTGGTACATGCTTAGATAGTTTATCTATTGACTAAAATAATACAAAAATACAATTTATACGATTTTGTAAAACAAGCTATTCTCAATAGTTAGCAAAAAGAGGTTGTCTCATTTTTATTTATAGAAGTCATCTATTTTTTTCGTCCAATGCTTTTCCATGTAAATTTTATATATGATATCTGTATATCTATTCTTTATACTCTTACAAGCTAATATATTTAATATAGAAAAAAGATGGGTGGGTAATGTCTAGGACATAACCGGAGTGTCGTGATTACTCGTTTGACTTGTAATTCAAATCGAATGTTACTTAGTGAAATATGTGGGAATGTTTCAATTTATTCTTTATAATAATTATGGTGGTTCTGAAAAGAACCTTTGTTGTTGGCGTCTGCGTTGATAGGGGATGCGCTGGATTCTAAGCTCGTTGAGACATTCATTCATGAAATGAACAAATTTCATATTTTCTTGCTTTGAAATATCAATGTTAAAATCTCTCGAAACAACCATCGGAATCTTTTTCCTAGCGTACAGAATTGAATCACGCTTAGCGAAAAACGAGAAGCGGGTAATGTTCGGGACATAACCGCGATGATCATATTCTTAAAATTCTGCTTGTATCTCTTTCAAATGGCTAAATTTTACGCATTAAGTTCGATTCACTGGGCTCTGCGAAATTTTTCTGGGGATCCCGTTTGTTAATCTATTCAGTAAAACAATTTTATTACCGAGTTCTCCCCATTGAATACAGGTCAATAATTTCATATAATGATTTCAACAAGCAGACAATGTATTTGTATGACAGGTGGGAGTGTTTTGAAGTGGTTTTAGTGGAGGCAACAACATAAAATCGCATATTGGACATTTTACAATGATTCTCCTTAACCCTACAAAACCACGGGTTTGGCAGCAGAGGGTTAAGTTGTTTGGAATAGTTGACAGTTACTATATGATAACTAAAAATATAAAATTGTTCTATAAATTGCAAAGTTATTGCCGTGTTATCTTTGTCATTTTATTTATATAGGAACAATCATTAAAATTATGTCAATTTATGCTTTGCAAGATTTGAAATAACTTCGAAGTGTGGTCACGACACCCCTCTTGTGTCATATACATTACCAGCCCATCTTTTTCCACTATGCATTCGTCCTAATAAGGACGGTTTGTTGATAACTATGGTGATAAAGACGAGAATCTTTTGAAACGATTCAAACCTTGCCGACGATTTGTTTGTACTGCGTACACACATACGAACATTTCCCTTTCGCAACCCATACCGAATGAGCATGCTTTGCATCAAGGCGTTCCTATTTATTAACATTTCGGTGCAGATGGAAGGCCATCCTTTTGTGCGATAAATGAATATATTTTCATCATTCGTTTTGGTGTAGCTTTCGCTTAGTGGCAGAGTTGCCACTTTCACTGATTTTTTTGGAAGGATTTGCAAAAACCTTCGGGTTTATAGATTAATTTGAAAAATATTTTCTTATATGATAATTATTTTTAATTATACAAATTAATAAAATGAACATCCTAATATTTTTTTCCATTATATATTCATCCTAAGGACGGTTTGCATATAACTATGACACAAATCCATCTACAATTAACAGCGCTAACGGAAAATAAGCACCACTAGTTTTTTACAAGTATTTTGTTAGACCTGAAAAGGACTGTTGGCAACATTAGAGACGCGTGAATTTACTTATCTTCTTCGGGCAACTTTCTTGGCAGGTTTGGCGGCCTTCTTTGGCTTTGGAATCTTCGGCTTGTTCGCTGCAGCCTTCGATGATTTGGTGGCATTTTTAGTGGCAGTTGCTACCGCCTTTTCAGTGATTGCGTTTCTTAGCCTTTGGCTTTTGGCCCTCTCACAGCCACCACTCCACCAACGTTTTTCTTTTTCTCTCCGGTGCTAGCCGATTTGATTGGTCGTCCGATGCAGGTTCTCACGATCACCTAGCACGCACGTCCATTATGTACTGCATCTTACACACGTCTGGCTTTGAGAAAAGCTGCGACACCCCTATTTATAGGTTTTATCAATAATGTTGATTCTCATTTAAAGTAGTTTTTGAACCATTTAAACAAATTTTATATAGCAGACAACGTATCGGTAGCAAGCGTCGAACGTTATCCTTCCGATTTATGAAACAAGATTAGCATCCGTTTAGTGGAAGGAAAGTTATTAAGGTTCAAAATGTACGTAACGCTTTCGCTAATATGCACTACTATCGCTTTCTCGCTCGTTTTCGTGCCGTGCATGAGCCTTTCCTTTCCGTCCGGCTTTTAATGGCATAACTAAAACGAATATGCCGGCTTTCCCCCACCAACTACTCTCGTAAAACAACCCAATACGAATAATCATAGGAACAAACATGTAGTGGACCTATATTTAATAATTTTCATTATTTTATTGTTCGGTTGGTGCACCGTATTGACAGCTCTGTGCGGATGGGCTGAATATTTTCACTTTGCCGTCGTTTTCGAAAGATTTTTCAAAACACGATTTTTCCGTTGATATTGAATGTCCTACATATTCAAAAATTTAATACAACATTGGTACAAATACTTTCAACAAAATGCCGTAGAAATTGATTAAATTCATTTAGTACAACGAAAGATATACGCGTTCAAAACCTTACATCATTTTTCTTCCGAAATTTTGAAAAGGGGCCCCTATATTGAAAGGTAAGTCGTTAGTCACGACAAAAGTTAAGTTTTATTAAAAGCATTTTCAGAGATTTGCATTTAAGTATCATTAATCTACTATTCCAGTTTAAACTTTGTTGTCCAAGTTGAAGTTATTGAATACCAAAATGATTGTATCTCAATTGATTAAAGCTTAAATATTTGACAAACTCATAATTCCAAAATAATTGAGACTTGGGACTGTTACTGTCTGAATCGCAAAAATGTATGGCGTAAAAGATTTCCCTAAGCGACAGTTTCAAATGAAACTATCGCAATTTGGCACCATTCCACCCAAAACGGGTTTTTTTGGCAACGACGCCCGTCGTTTTCACCTTGAATTTCCTCCCATTCCAGTTCGCGGAATATCCCCCTGTATCCGCAAATGAAAACTACGTGAAAAGATGACTTCATACATTGCTTGACCGCAAACGCTAAAATTCGTTGGAAAAGCAAAGTAGGCGACCGGCAGACAGCCTACTTTACATTGATAGAAATCGCGATACATACCTACTGTGAAGCGTCTCGTTGGTAGTTTGTACTACTTCCTATGCCGCGACATTAGCTCATGGAAACAAATTATAATCCGCGCTAAGCACATGTTAATGACATTCGTATAGTGTACAGTGTACAGCTATACCAACATGCACGGGCTGCGTACTTTGCTGCTGCATGAAAAAACCTATATTTAGCACGCTATTCATTCGTGAAAATGGGCACTTGTTTCATTCATAAATTTGCCAAGGGCCTCTACAAGCCACCGTGCACATCGATTTATTCAAGGACCCTCGCTAAAACATGGTAATTTGGCTCCTAACAAGGTTCCGGAGGGTGGGTGGTTTATTTATTTTTTTTTTCATGTGGATTGGGTACTAACCTTTAACGAGAAAGATCTGCAGTAGCACTAGCAAACGCCACATCTCATATTCCGTTTCTCGCTCTGGTACCGCCTGAATGGAGTGGAAGATTGGATTTTTTCTCGTTCCCGTTGCTGTTTTTCGATAACGATTATGCTTTTGATTTTATGGCAAAATCATTTATCACTCGCACACCCCTCAGATGGATCGGAGGGATGTGGCAATAGATCTTCCCGATTCCGGGCCCCGGTTATTTGTTTGTTTGCTTTCGATGCATGGCTGGCAGAGAGCGATGATGTTTTATAGCTCTAGCGTTGGAAAATAAACGTCGATTTTCACACTTTATTGAACAGCTTTATTTTTATCGACAGCACTAAACACAATCCTACCGAAAGCAGATTGAACGTATTTTCATTAGATATGGTTGATCATTATTTGATATCATAGGTGAGGAAGATCCACTCTGTCTAGAACGGTTCCCACGAGCAGAACTAGCACGAACGCACTGGGCCAGGTAGCACACATAAATTTTCACTCTTTTCTCGTTCACTTGCTCATGAAAATTCCCCGTATTTCATTTTGTTGCAATTCTACAACACTGCCGTAAAGCACAGCTGCATTCATTCGCCGTCTGCCCTATCCCTGGACCGTAGGACCTGTGCACTATTTTCCACGGCTATTTAAACTGTAACAAAACATCTACGTAAATCACTTCCAGCCTCCCCTCTCTACCGGCATTTTCGGAGAGCAGAAGACCAAGTCAGTGCAGGGCCAGGCACAGTGTACACACGGATGCTTCCCGCTGTGATTAATGACTTCCAAATAAAACAAACGAATTTATATATCTTTCCTGGACTACACTGGCGTCCGGGGAGACCTCAGACACCGAAACCGGATGAACTTTGGTACCGTCTGCCAGAGAAAATTCGACGTTCGTAAATCCACTCGCTGGGAAATCTCGGTTTCCGTTCACTTATTTGCCTCTTCTGGTGGCACAGGTGGTAGTCTTGACCATAGTTTCTAATCGAGTTTAATTCCTACTTGCTTAGTGAGGTCGCACAACCGATCTAAAGTGAGGCGCGAGTAAGAGAGATCGGAAAAAACGGCAATCAAAATTCTTACGACAAGACGACTTATCGCGGGTCCGAGGGGGCGCAAGGTAGGATTAGATTACCCGATGAGTTGAAAACCGTACCACGCACATTCATCCGCGCTCGGCGTTGATAAAAGACTGAAATTTAGGGAAAACTCTACGGTGAGCATAAGCTGCCGCGCGCTCTAATTTGCGCCTATGACCGACGGGACGTCGTCGTCGTCGCCGTCGTAGCATGCTTTGTGTGTGGGATAAAATGCGAACGGCATCGGTCGAGCTCCCACACAGATCCAGAGAGGGAGACAGTCCTTACACTCCCGCTCACACAACTGATGACGATCGAGAGTGCCGGGAGATTATGCTTATGCTGGTGAGAGGCGACGGTATACCGCATTCAGTGTGCTGCTGATGGGTTGGAAAAACGGGAGCGGGCATGCGTGCCTGTGGTGACGTATGTGAGCGCCTGGTGGCGGGTAATGGAACTGATCGACCGAGTCCGTAATGTAGGTGATGAATGGAAAATTGCTATATTCTATCCATTCCGACAGCAACTTGAACGAAGTGGTGTCCAACGGAAGCTGAGGAATGTAGCGATGTGGGAAGCGGGTGGGTGGGTGCGAATGAATACTTTTGGGATTATGATTTATGACATTGCAGCAAAAGTTTCGATTGGTTGGGGTAGCGAAGCGAAGGTTGATGAAATCTTGAATTTGATACCGAAAACGCTGAATCGGATGACATTCTGCTGAGCCGTGGATTCTTAATATTAAAATATTTCAAAATAATTGAAAGTTTGTCCCTTGAGTTGGTTAGAGAACTTTGTAAACAGTACAAAGGAAAAAAGAACTATGGTATTATTAGTTATGTAATTTGCGTTTCGACTTCGTCTCATCAGAATCCAACACTAACTTAGTGGCAGGATTAACGCGAACTCTTAAAACGAGAACACTATTTTTGTTTCTGAGCAAACCCCTACTCCTGCGTGATATTTCGTTAGAAAAGGAGTTATGCACTTAACGCGCAAATGTGGTTGTAAGCAATTATGTCCTTAGTGGAGAAAAAATAGTTTTTTCCCAAATTATTGTCCACTAAGGAAAAATAGAGCATAATGTATACATTCGGTTCCTTTGATTCCACTCCCAGGTTTTAAACATTCAAAATTACAATATCAGCTGAATGTCATACTTGTAAATCTGCATTACAATAATTGAGCGATCGAAAATGAAAATGGATAAAAATTTTATATTCGTCGAAAACTTTAAGCGTATAACCTGGAGTCATGGCCTGTAAGAGTTGTTTAAACAGTTCTGTTTTCAAACACAAAAAATAATTACGAAAAAATTATTCGATATTGGAAGTCTAAAACTCTGTGAAATCGGCTATTTTTTATCCGACTTTAACGCTGTGGGATTTTCAAAAGACTCTTCCCAGGCCCGTAGCCAGGATTTTGTTTCGGGAGGGGCTTAAAACTTGTTGCATAAATGTGTTAATTCTGGAGACTTGAGATAGTCACTTGAAACTGAATGTAATTTTGAAAATTTCTTAGTGAAAACAGTTCCAAAACTAAGACAATAGACAATATGTTGTCTGATACAAGAAATGGTATAGTACATCGACGAATTCTTGCTTTTGAATTTGGTTTTTATTATTAATTTATAAGCTACCATTTTCACCGTTGGAATTTGCAAACGTGGGTGCTCCCATCATACAACTTAAAGCCAACGAAGTGAGGCTGGTCAGCGCAGATTCATGCGACATTCGTTACGTCAATTGCCTTTAATTGTCGATTATTAGGACTACACACTTTAGAAGATCGTAGACCTGCGTCGTAAACTACCTTCATGTCTAAGCTTCTTATGGCTGAACACGATGTTCCCGATCTTCTATCACCTCTACGCACCAACCAGTGTCCTTTGTTCTCGGACACTGCTGCACTCTGAAATCCACAACACACAACACCACACTGCCTACAACCGATATTAGAAATGACCCGTCGCTTCAACGATTATAACGACATCTTCGACTTCGTCATTAGTTCCGCGCATGCCACTTTAGGTCATTTCTTTTTAGTATAGTTCATTAAGACTCAATTATTTAAATACAAATACAAGAGAATGTCGAAATTCGCTCCAAATCTTCTGATAAGGCAGGCGATTTGTAGATGCGCAGAAACGGTTCAACTCCTATTCAACTCAAATTTATAATAATTTTCAATTTAAATGATGATACATTAAAAACTATTTTCAGCCAAGTGAGAACAACTAATTATTTATCTATTTAAGTATTCAGATTTTTCACAGATCCTATTCGTTGATGAAATTGACACTTTTTTCTAGGCAATACTTCTACTAGATCCTTGAAACTATGGCAAAAGACAGACCAGTAGTTTTGTTTGTTGACATGGTGTACAAAAAATAATACTGATTTCTCTACAAAGCATAAATAAGAACTGTAGATGTATTTACCTAGATTAAGCAAATATTATATTTGAGCACACGAAGCATACAGGTTTCATTTCGGAATTCATGGATTTTTGGACAATACAAAAGAGATATTATCTTACAATTTACGTAAATTTTGTTAAATGTAACCAGCGCTTAAAAAAATTGACATCCCTGAGTGAACTTGAAAGAGAACCGAAATTGAATTCCTGCCCGCCGCGATGAATGAAATGTTCGGTTCGTTTCCCTCGTCATTCATTCTCCCGACATAGCGCATATGTTCGGTTTCAGAAGCAAACTGAATTTTGTTTCTATGCTAGCTCTGAGAGGGATTATTGAGCAAAAATGCACTAGACGTAGATTACGCAGCTCACTAATGCTCGAGCTGTCCACATAATAACAAACGAATGCTTTGGTTGGTGAAGGAATTTATATTTCCTCTGCCCTCAAACATTCGATTCTGCATGAAATTTCAGTCAGTTGGAAAGTTAAATGACCAAGGCGTTGAATCTGAATGTCAGTTTCGATAAGCAGAAATAGTTAACTGATTTTGAAATTTCGAAGCACTGAATGTAACATTGATGATACTACTAGAATTACTCGAAACTATAAATATGGGTGAGCTAAATAATTTTAGCATCACACTTGCTTCCGACAAATCAAAGAAAACGCATTGCACTTGCTTCTCCTGTGCCGAAGAGACTTTCTTTCAGATTTCTATGTTTTTTAAATTATTGTAATTTATCCGATTTCTGTGAATCTTTTGCAAAAATTTCTGTCAACGGCAGTTTTCGTGATGCGAAGATGCTTGCAGTTACACTTTCTAAGTCAATTCAAAAAATCTGCTCAGTAATTGGTTCACTTTTAATTAGCTCAAGTTTTTTACAATCACCATCAAGATTGGAAGAGATGCATGACTTCATGAAGAATGCTGTAATGTTTTTTGATTACAGGTTTGTTTTACCAAAATTTAGGAAACAATTTCAATCAACGTTGTTCCACCTAACGTTGAATGTTGTGCGGATAACGAAGACGTAATGTGTTTTCGACAATGCCGTTTTTTTTCAAACCGGATTGAGAGGATCAGAGCGAAATTCCGAAAGCACTCGTTCTGAGTGCATAGAAAAGATAGAAGAGGTGTTCTTGAGGCTTCTTAGATGAGCTGATTCTTTTTTCCTTCTCCGTGATTTTTTATCATCTCTCATTTTAGTCTAAAACGAACAAAAACAGATCGTGAGACTGCTATATACTGAAAACATAAAATCGAAATTATTGGACTAATATAACCAGTCACAACATTTTAGTCGCAAAGGTGTTGCGAACTCGCATGAACGGAACGAATTCCTCGCATGAAAGTGAAATTAAGTGCCAATGAAAATAATGACGCGGAAAATGACGCGAAAGCAAAAACTGTCGCCTCAGTTATATAATCTCAGTAAAATGAAATATTTTTTTGCCTAGTACGCTTGAATGTGATGTCTAGTATTTATACTAAGAGTACAGAGTGCAAAGACCTAATACAGTAATTCAAATTGGGTACAATTAAAAAACCTGTCATTTAAATTTAAAATAGAGCCAATATCGAGTATTACATCCGAGTTTTGTTAAGCGGGAAAATCACTTGCGATGATGCCTTCACTTTTAGAGTTTTAGTACACAGTAGTCCATTAAACTTCTTCTACGATTTTTTAAATAATTCCTAAGTGAACTTCAATACTTTAGCCAATCGAAACAGTGGTTCTGTTATCTAGTTATATCTATTTCCAACAATAAAAATAATAAAATGAGTTTTACTGGTTGTCCAACATATCTCACGCAAGCTCTTAACCATTGCATGTAGATACCTGTTTACGAAGCAGGGAAATATTTTTTCCTCACCAAACTGCGTATAGGGGGTCGTTCATATCTATCTCGCTATTGAACACTTCCGTGTCATTATCGTGGTTGCTGCCTTTATGTTCGCAAACATGCTTGCTTGTTGCCTTTATGATTGTGCTGGCTGTAGATTTTGAGATATTGACGCAGCTTTTGCCGTTGTCAATATTACCTGAACAGGTGCCACATATTTGGTAATTGTTTGTGTTCAGCGGTAAATAAATCGTAATGTGTAGAGGGAGAATATTCTTCTGTTTTAATTAAATGTGGCAGGTTCCAGATATGGTTTCGCTAGAATGATTTCACCCGTTTTGTTGGTTTTATGTTGACTACCCCAATAAGATTATTGGATACGGAGTTTTATGTTGGTGGCTGCGGTATATTCTCAGTTTTGTAAGTCGGTAGAACTCTGTAAATATTGCGCTTCCGTTTTTTAAGGCTTATTTATGCTTGAAATGAGTAACATGTCTCAAAATTTCTAGAGTCGTGGAATTCTGAAGTTCTTTGCCTAAATCTCAACTAGGGAATTACTAGATATCTGCTTAAACCCACGGATGCCAAATATTGTCTAGGCCTGATTTCTGTAAAATATACAAATTAGCTAAATCCTGAATCATGGGATGCTTATATTTCTAATATATTAATTCCCTAATTTTGACTTTTGGAAAGATTGAAGTTAGGAGTTTCTATTCATCTGATTCGTTGGCTCGACATTTCAACATTTGACAATGTAATCTTTTCATCACCTAGTCTAATTTATTGTTGCATTAGTTGGTAATTGGTTCCAGCATTATAATACTAGATTCTTAAAAGATTTTGTAATACAAGTATCATAACGAATTTTTCCCTAATGTTACTGGTTATTGTTTCTTATCGTTTTTATCTTGCGTGTTTGTGTGTTTGTTTGAGGAATCACTATTGTTGTTTTGAACCAAATAGAAATAGCAATGACTTCTCAGTCGATTTTTAGTGTTGGTTTGGCCTATTGTGAAATATACGGTACAGTTTTTTGTGTTTTCCGTCAACGCTCAACGGAAGGTTTCTGTTTTCATGATCCTGTACTGCCTATTAGGACATAGAAGCCCTGTATGGATTTTTGTCGAAGGTGAGTTGGCTGTTGGTTTGTATTTTTATGCGTTTTATGTTCATATTACTACTAATTAATCGATTTCGCCAATTTTCTCTATTGTTTCAGAGAGCGAGTAAGGGCGCTATAACCCTGGCTCATTAGCTATGGCAGGACTAAATACTTCTGTCCCATCCTAGGAACCTAGGACCAAAGGAGTGACATTAACCCTCATAGCAAAGTCACTCCCAACGGTTCATCAAACCCCCATCAAATTGAAACGGTTGTGTACGGTTGTCCACGTTTCTTCCTTATTCAAGGTTCAAAATAATCCGTTGATCAAATTATTCATTGAATGAATAATTTGATTGCCGTATAATTTTGAATCATCTTTATTTTGTACGCTGCACAATTGGCCTGGCCGCTTTAATGCTTGAGTCATATTCAATATGTGCCACAAACATTAATAATGACAAGAAAAATTGTGAACGAACGTTTGCAATCTTCCAGGATCCCTACATGTATTGGCTGTGTATGTGTAGACTAGACTAGACTAGAACTGGAACGTACTAGTTTGCCTTTGATATGTGTAAAGAATACTTTGCGTAATTGTACTATCGCATGATGTTTTGTACTGAATTTCTCCCATATGTGATATGTATCGGCAAGTAAGCGGTATCCGATCTTGTAACAGAACATTGACTCTCACACCATCCATTTATATGAAGATCTTAATTACAGCATTGTCACACACAACCATTAAAATTTAATGGCTTTAAATCATTCAAAATCAATGATTTCGCCTGATCCAATTTGTTGAACGCTATGAGCGCAGAATACCTGAGGTGGTAGAATTCAATAAAGGTGGCTATCGTGAGTATAGCCGCCATTTTCACCTTCAGAAACTGTTCCTCATCACATATACTCGGTCTTATGCGAATTACCACTAATCACAGTATTTGGCCGGTGCACCACTTCTTGCTTCTGCGACTCACTCATCTCGACAGATTACTAGGGCATAGTATAGTAGAAATTTCCTTTATTCTTCAGACGAGGAACACAATATAAAAGTAACTTTATTTGTCGTTCGCTTTACACCGGCTGGGACAGAAGCATAAACCACACTGAATTTCGTGACCATTGATTTTGGTTGTTGGAAACAGCAATCTTCTAACTTTATCTCAAACCAAACAAGCTATTCTATTCTATTCTATTCTATTCTATTCTATTCTATTCTATTCTATTCTATTCTATTCTATTCCATTCTATTCTATTCTATTCTATTCTATTCTATTCCATTCTATTCTATTCTATTCTATTCTATTCTATTCTATTCTATTCTATTCTATTCTATTCTATTCTATTCTATTCTATTCTATTCTATTCTATTCTATTCTATTCTATTCTATTCTATTCTATTCTATTCTATTCTATTCTATTCTATTCTATTCTATTCTATTCTATTCTATTCTATTCTATTCTATTCTATTCTATTCTATTCTATTCTATTCTATTCTATTCTATTCTATTCTATTCTATTCTATTCTATTCTATTCTATTCTATTCTATTCTATTCTATTCTATTCTATTCTATTCTATTCTATTCTATTCTATTCTATTCTATTCTATTCTATTCTATTCTATTCTATTCTATTCTATTCTATTCTATTCTATTCTATTCTATTCTATTCTATTCTATTCTATTCTATTCTATTCTATTCTATTCTATTCTATTCTATTCTATTCTATTCTATTCTATTCTATTCTATTCTATTCTATTCTATTCTATTCTATTCTATTCTATTCTATTCTATTCTATTCTATTCTATTCTATTCTATTCTATTCTATTCTATTCTATTCTATTCTATTCTATTCTATTCTATTCTATTCTATTCTATTCTATTCTATTCTATTCTATTCTATTCTATTCTATTCTATTCTATTCTATTCTATTCTATTCTATTCTATTCTATTCTATTCTATTCTATTCTATTCTATTCTATTCTATTCTATTCTATTCTATTCTATTCTATTCTATTCTATTCTATTCTATTCTATTCTATTCTATTCTATTCTATTCTATTCTATTCTATTCTATTCTATTCTATTCTATTCTATTCTATTCTATTCTATTCTATTCTATTCTATTCTATTCTATTCTATTCTATTCTATTCTATTCTATTCTATTCTATTCTATTCTATTCTATTCTATTCTATTCTATTCTATTCTATTCTATTCTATTCTATTCTATTCTATTCTATTCTATTCTATTCTATTCTATTCTATTCTATTCTATTCTATTCTATTCTATTCTATGCTATTCTATTCTATTCTATTCTATTCTATTCTATTCTATTCTATTCTATTCTATTCTATTCTATTCTATTCTATTCTATTCTATTCTATTCTATTCTGTTCTGTTCTATTCTACTCTATTCTATTCTATTCTATTCTATTCTATTCTATTCTATTCTATTCTATTCTATTCTATTCTATTCTATTCTATTCTATTCTATTCTATTCTATTCTATTCTATTCTATTCTATTCTATTCTATTCTATTCTATTCTATTCTATTCTATTCTATTCTATTCTATTCTATTCTATTCTATTCTATTCTATTCTATTCTATTCTATTCTATTCTATTCTGTTCTGTTCTATTCTATTCTATTCTATTCTATTCTATTCTATTCTATTCTATTCTATTCTATTCTATTCTATTCTTTTATAACCCTTACACAGCCAGTATTGAAAAGCGTCCTGGAAAACACTGCAGTTATTCTTTAGTGTTTTACTTGTCAACATTAATATTTGAAGCATATTATAAAGACAGAAATATTAAAACGGCCAGGCATAATGTGAAGAGTTGGGTTTGAAGATGTTTCAATATTATACGGCAATTGAATTATTCATTTAATGAACAATTCAACCAACGAATCGTTTGAAACTTGAATGAGGAAGAAACAAGGACAACCGCACCAACCGTTTCAGTTTATAGTGGGTTAGGATAAAACGTTGGGAGAGACTTGGCTAAGAACCCTAGTAACAATTGAGGTTTTATGGTAGTTTTATAGCTACTCATAAAACTTAGATTGCATTTGTAACAAGCTATAAAACTTCAATTGTTACTTGGGAAGGTTAATGTCACTCCTTTGGTCCTTTGGGATGGGACAAAGGCATTTACTCCTTGCCCTGGCTAATGAGCCTAGGTTAAAGCGCCTTTACTCGCTCTCCTCCACTTATGCTGATCTCGATTCTAGATCGGAGTCGCTCTAGATTTGCTCTAATATTTTCACAATCTATATAAAATTGACAGTTCAGAGAAAACCTAGAGTGACTCCGATCTGAAAGCTAAATCAGCATTTGAATGCACGCGCACTTTAAACTTTCATTGTACTTAGGGGATTATTACGGGAACAAACCAAATGTGAATTTTTCCTAGTTTTAGTATTTAAGTAGTGGGCCCTGTTCGGACCTAGTAAGGGTTTATGACCTATAGAAAACTTGAAAATTCGAACCTATAGAAAACTTGAAATCCTACTTAATATATATACTTACCGGTTTAGTCTGTGGCCGCACCTGCGTACCAGCTCCGCAACCGGTGTTGAATTTTGCGGTGAACTGTGCGTCGCGTCCGATTATGGACCTACAGAAGACAACACTCATGTCCCGAATGCTTCTGAATGGCTCGAGCGTTTTGAGGGGCATCAAAGCCATTCGGTGTTCTTGATGTACGGATCCTCCCTTGAAGAATATCCGTAGAGCTTCGAAAAGCGGAACAATATTCTGCTTAATCATTGCTTGAATGTTTTTATCCGCCGTGGAGATACCGGTACAAAGCCTGACAACAAGCACACATAACGACACTATCTTGACGAATACCGTCCATAATACGCGAAGAAGTACAAGCTAAACACTCCCAGATGCGGGTGTCCACCGTCTTGTGGTGAGCCAGCTGCAACTTGACATCAGCCATCCAGATTTCCACAATGCCTATTGTCTCTGCCGTCACCATCCCCACTTTCTCGAGGGTCTCACCGGTTATCGTCAGGACAACGTCATCTGAAAAGCTGTCGATCTCGACTCCTCTCAGCAGTTGCATTGTTAAGACTTCGTTCTACATTATATTGCAAAGCGTTGGGCCGAGTATGGAGCCCTGAGGTACTCCCGCCGTGATCCTAATCGATCTCTGCCCCATGTTCGATTCGTAGATTAGTACTCGGTTCTGGAGGTAATTTTTCTGAACCTTGCTCAGATAGTCCGGAACTCGCATTCTGTGCAGCGTTACGGCGATAGTCCCCCGATAGCTAGCTTTTTTGCTTCAATGACTGTGCGGATGGCGTCCACCGTTGATATCCTTTTGGGGAACCCGAACTGTGTCTACGATAGTCCGTTCTCACTTTCAGCTTAGGTCGTCAGCCTGTTGAAGATGACCCTTACCAGATGTTTACCAAAAGTATCCAGCAGACATATAGGCCGATACGATGTTGGATCTCCTGGTGGTTTCCCTGACTTTGGCAGCAACACCAGCTTCTCGATGTTCCATCTATCCGGGAAGCCAACGTCCAGGCATTTCTGTAGGACTATCCTTATACCAATTCAATGAATATAAATTTTCAAATATGTCATCGTAAAACAGGCATTCTTAATTTTCGGGAATATTTAAACATATGCTTTATTTAAAATTCAATAGAGATACGAAGAGTTTAAAAAACGCACGTGGAATGCCTCTTTTCGAAACTTTTAACTTCATGCTTCCATATTACCCAGTTAATACTATATTCACACTACAAAGCTAAGACACTTTTTAATAATTAGCAACAAGAAAATGCCACCAAAATAGCTTTAAAATACGTTTTAACTCAAGGTTTGAACGTAGTATAAGTCAATTATTTTCCTAAGGTACCAAAGTATTTCCTTGAGCATAGTGTATATAAATTGAATTTAATTAAATAGGAGTTTACTTAGTTACCGATTTTTGCGACATGCCTCCCCATAGTGCAACGTTTCGAAGGGTATCCCTTCATCTCTAACGGGAAGCTGGGTTTGAATATAAATTACAAGGGGTTTCCAACAGCATTGATTACATGTCACTCCCGAAAAAAATTACCCAGATTACTTCATGATTATAAAGATGACTTCTTTGAAAAACCGATTACTAACTAATTACTCGATTAGTGTAAAATTCCTTGATTACTCTTTATTATTTGGAAACAAAGCGAGCTCTTGTTGGGATTACTTTAGATTATTCAATTATTTAAGCGGAAACTGATCATGCTTAGCAAATTTATCTCTATTTTATTAGATATACGTTTAATACATTCTAGCTCTGCTGGATTATTCTCACTACAAGAATCCCAAACCATGTGAACCGACAAAAAATTCAAAACGACTATTCGGGTAAATAGTAAGCTGTTGTTTATTTGTTTTTTATCATTTCACACAATCTTTAACAATTTTTATAAAATTAAAAAAGGCGAGCGGCATGCGTCTTCCTCAGGATTCATCCCTTAGCCCCGTTTTGTACAATTTGCTTGTTAACGACATCTATGAATATCTTAAAATTTAACAATTAAATATTAACACGCTAATGCAACTTGCAGGTGATGGAGTGGTCTCCGTAATAGGATCCAAAGCCATCGATCTGCAAGGTACTTTGGATAGTTTGTCTGCTTCAACTTTCAACCGGGTTTAAGGTTTCCATGAACAAAGCTAGCCGTATTTTCAAGGAAGCGTGGTTCAGCACAAGTACAGCTTCTTTTAATAGGTCAAACTATCGCTCAAGTCACCGCATATCTCGTCATCTGGTTCGATTCGAGAACCGCATTAGAAATCTGAAATAGAATATAGGCAACATATGATCAATTTTCCATTTTTTTTCAATTCAATAACTAGAATATAGTGGGGTACTCTGACTCATGGCTTCGGCACATTCAATCACAATTCACCGCTTTCCTAAAACTGCTTCAGTTTATGTCTCAGAATTAGCCGTAATTTGGGATATCCTTGGGATCGTTGATACCCTGCCTGTAGATCATTATTTCTTCGTTACGGATAGTATAAGTTGTATAGAGTCCCTCCGTTCGATGGAGCGTGGAAAGCACTCCTAGAATTTTCTGGGGAAAGCACGAAAACTCCTGAGTGTTTTTTTCGGAGAAATCATACCAGATTAGTACCTTAGTTCGGGCCCCTTCCAATTGCTCTATTCCGGGTAATGAGAAGGCACAAACTCTAGCTAAGGTGTGTGTATTAGAAAGTGATTTTTATGAAAGATCAATTCAGTTTAACGAATTGTACATGTATTTTTCTCGTCAAGGGACACTCTAAAGAAGGCAAATTTCGTGGAGCAGTAGAGACTTACGAAAGTGGCAACATTCTATAATCCCATAAGTGTCTACGAAAGCCGGTTTTAAGGGGATAGATATGGGTTGTAATTTAATTCGAGTGATGCCCATACCAAATCATTATGCATTGGATGCGCACTCCCGGCATATTGGGCTTGTAGAGAACGATTTTTGAACTTGTGGTGAAGAATTATCACGACATCGAATGTGTTGTCTGGTCATGAGACGAGTACTGTGGTGCCAGATCTTTACTACAAGACTAGCGTAAAATCTATCGCTGCACTATTGAAATCCGAATGCAAATAACGGACTGGAAGTCGGGCCTTTAAAAAAGACCAGCCGCGTGCTATAACGTTTGTGTTTGTCTTGTTTCTATCATCGTTTTCCGCCATCTTTTTGCTGATCCTAATATGCTCTCTACTACTAAATCCCCCGAATGTCGCACTTGTGAATGAACCCGTTGTGAATGTATTTCCAAAGAATTGATCCCCCATGTGAATGTCTTTCCGAATTTTGCGCGCCTATCAAGTGCCAAAATGTATTTCTCCTAGTTTTCATTGTTAAATCAAAGAATCTTTCTTATTAAAATGCTAAGATGCATTCAAATGTTTTTGATTGCCTCCAAAATTCTTAATTAAAAATTAAGTCAATATCTTAGGGCCAAAAAATTCAAATAATCACTTTTGTATGTTACCAATATTCCTAGTTTTAAAATGATCATTGTGTTAACATAAAAAAACAAAGTTCTTAAAATATTTGGAGCTGAAATGCTCTAGATTTAAAAATATTGAATTGTAAAACAATAAAATTGTTGGCACCATCCAGTTAACGTAAACGTGCTAGTTAAATAGAGAACTCAAATAAACGCTTCATATGCGTTAGGGTACATTATTTAATGTGCTACTGATTGTGTTCATTGTTGCGTTGATCCCAAATGCATTATCAAGAGTTGTACTTATCCAGAAAGTAAATAATGATAGCTTGAAAATATAAAGACACCGTATTGTTTCGTACATATCTGCAACGTGGTAATATTCTAAACCTTTAAATAGAGCAGAGTTATTGATGAATGCAAGAGTAAAAAGTTGATTTAATATACTGCCATGTCATCCCCAATTGCGACATTTCGATTTCTGTATTTATTACTTTCAAAGCACCAAGGAGTTTTTGAGTAAATTTTTTTTAAGTAAGTGATATTTATGTGACCCCCTTTCCACCAAAAAATATGATTCGAAATTGAAAAACACAAGGGGAATGCATGTCAGAACGACCCACCAACAATATTACTTAATGCAAAATGTGTAGGTACAATCCTGTTTTGATCGTATTATTATGCAGTTTATCATTAAACCCTTTCTGCCGACGATTTTTATAAACTAAGATTTCTACTCTTGGAATTCACCGACAAATGATATAGTCAACGGGCGTAGTCTGCTAAACAGAACACGAGAGAGTACCATGTAGCATTGAGAATCGTTATTCCTCAGTATTCATTACGCTAGAGTTTGTGGCCCAATCATTTTGATGTACTTTGAATTACAGGTTCCGACTGAAACTGAAGTAGGGGAAAGTAGACAGACACTGTAAGACACCTTCCGTTTCTCAAAAACTGGAATAATTGGAAAAATTTACTGATACTATATCATTTTAGAGGATTCTGTAAGATAATACTATTATCATGATTAGATATTTGATCAAATCAATACTTTTTATCAAGGACATGCTAATGGGTATAATTTTTGACACCAGAAAATAATGATTGATCTCGGGAAATAGTTTGATTTGTTGTACTGGTTATTTAGCACATGACTGGTGAAAAACAGAAATTTTAATAAGTCGTTCATAATCAAGGAACTTTTTATAAAATTTGGTATCATTTTGGGTACAACGGACACAATGGGGTAGAGAAAGATGGGTATATTTCTTGGGTGAACCACAGCAAAATGCCGTTAAATTGTATAGTACACCCTTAGGCTATATTTTAATATCGAAACGTTGTGATATACCGAGAGAAATCAAAGTTGCGAAGCTTTTCACTCTTCCACATGTTGATGAAATATGATCTCAAATCACGGTTGGCGTGCGTACAATTCGCGAGCACTGCATCACTCGATGAGTCGCATTTGCTATTTAACCATAAGATATCCGTCTTAGGCGCAGTTCCCCTGAGCCACAAGTAAAATGTAAAGTGAAATTCATATGAAGAATAACCAAAAAATATCTAAAAAATGAGAGCAAAAATGTGAAAATCAACATAGAATGAGTCTTGTAGTAATGAATTACTTTACGATTACTTTATGATTAACTGATTACATTGTTTTCATGGTTGATTACGCGAATTATTTTAAAAATACAGACAATTACCCTGCTTATTATTGATTACCAAAGTAATCGGCGGATTACCGAATTATTTCGAAAAATCGAAGTAACTCTTGATTAAGTTTCACTATTTTGGCTCGTTGGAAACCCCTTGATAAATTAGTTAAACAATTAAACATTTTGCAAATTTTCTCAGGTCCACAAATATTTCCTTTGCCAAGTAGGATGTAATATTAAGTTTGTTTCCTTCACCATTTCAGTCACAATAATGAGCATAGAAGCGATGCATAGCTGTCATCATCTGATAAACGTTACGGTGATATGCGCACTACAATGCTTAGCGCTGTCAGATAAATTTGTGTGCTTAAAAACAATCCTAACGTTTATATACATAGTATTATCATTTCATCGCGAAACGTCTATTGCTGGAATGTGGATCTACATGGTATATAGCTGCTGCCGAAAAAGGATTCTTAATTCCGCGTATTCCGGTCAAAGGTTGATACGAATACACAACGTAGGGATTTGCCACCAACCGAAACATTGTTTCTCTCGTTAATCCGTCGACGAACCGGTGTCAATAACCGCGTTTTTCAGCCTTCAATAAGTTTATACAATGTATCACGCAGTAAGATAGTTCGATTAGAAAATCTCATGACACGCCGTGGGAGTTGAAGTCTTCTATTATCAGCTCAGGTGCGATGTATATGGAAACAAACCCAATAATTCTTCAACGTTCATTCAGACTTGACAAGTGACAACTTAAATACCGAGCAAAGGTTAATTCAATTGATAGAATAGCACATTTTTATCCCCAACAAGGATCTTCTATAGTGTTTCATCGGCCCGAAGCGAATAGTGTTAATTGTGAAAGATCTACGTCGGAAATTAACCAGGTTTTAATACTATTCAAATGTAAAATCTGGGAAAAAATGTATGGACTGAAATATATGGACAGGGGTTTTTGATATCTCATGTAAAAATTCCTGCTAGTTTCTAAGAACCACTTTCTTCATTCGTTTTCGAGCTCTCCATCGAGACAGAGGTTTTTTCTAGTCCGTAGTGCTGTGTGAGGCGATAAAGAATAGTTTTAATCCGCATTCAAGGTTATTTTGCCAGTTCGGTTCGGTCCTCAGTCTTTTGTTCGCGTGTGAGGATTAAACAATAGCCAGCTGTATAAGCTGGATCGGTTCGTCGTTGGACACCAGTTTAAAGCTAAGTGGTTTTTGTATTTTGTAACACATTTATTGCTTTCTTCCGTCTGCGCGGGCGCTGACCCCGTGCGTTGACGTTTTCTATGGTTCCCTCTCCGGATGGTCAAATGGAAGTTGAATCGGGTTCAACTTCTAAGGCTCCCCCCCGGCCCAAATGCTATCCAGAACTCTCAACTGGTCCATTTGTGGTCTTCTTTCGGCCCAAGACTAAATCACTGAATCTTCTTCAGATTTCTAGAGACCTGACGGAACGGTTCTCGGCTGTGACCGAAATTTCAAAGGTCCGCTCGGACAAGATAAGGGTGTTGCTAGCCAACTCAAAGCAGGCAAACGATATTGCTTGCTGTGAGCACTTTACGCGGGATTATAACGTGTATATTCCGGCGGTAAGAGTACAATCCGAAGGCGTCGTAACCGATGAGAGTTTGACGTGCGAGGATCTGCTGAAGTACGGGGTTGGCCGTTTCAGAGACCGCTTACTTCAGCCAGTGAAAATACTTGAGTGCAAACGTTTGCACTCAGTAGTAGTTGCGGGGGATGGTTCAAAAACATATCCCCAGTCAAACTCTTATCGGGTGACCTTCGCTGGTACTGCTTTGCCAAATTTCGTCCTCTTGCACAAGGTTCGTCTGCCTGTGCGTCTGTTTGTGCCGCGGGTCATGAATTGCACAAAGTGTAAACAACTGGGTCACACAGCCACCCATTGTAGCAACAAGGCCCGCTGTGGAAAATGCGGGGAGAATCATCTAGATGATTCGTGCAGTAGGCAAGCCGAAAAGTGTCCTTACTGTGCGGAGAGTCTGCATGATATCTCGGCATGTCCCGCGTACAAACTACGCGGGGATAAACTGAAACGTTCCCTTGCGGGACGATCCAAACATTCTTTCGCAGAAATGTTAAAGAATGCTACGCCACCATCCTCAGCAAACATCTATACTCACTTGCCTCCTGACGAGGGCGAGGCTGGTAACCCACAAGAGGGAACATCTACTAGGGTGCCTAGAATTTATAGGAAGAGGAGGAACACTTCCTCTCGTAAAGTTCCTTGTAAAGGCCAGAAGGTGTCCCTTGAGGGGGCTCCGAAAGTCACATCTATTGGAAGTGTTGCAACCAAACCGAAGCAATTAGCTCCTGGTCTCGGAGGATTAAGCTCAGAGAAGGAGTTCCCAGCACTTCCAGGAACATCAAAAATCCCAAGTGTTCCTTTGTTTCAGTTCGAGAGTAATCACAGCACTGGAATTATAAAACTCTCGGACATAGTGGACTGGATAATAAAAACTTTCAATATTACTGATCCTATTAAAAGTCTTATGTTAGCTTTTCTCCCTACAGTGAGAACATTTTTGAAGCAGTTGACTGCTAAATGGCCCCTCCTCTCAGCGATTGTATCCTTCGATGGCTAACTCATCGAACGAGGTCACGGATTTGATCACTGTTCTACAGTGGAATTGCAGAAGTATCATCCCGAAAATCGATTCCTTCAAAATTTTAATAAATAATTTGAGTTGCGATGCATTTGCATTATGTGAAACTTGGTTAACTTCCGACATAGAACTCAACTTCCACGACTTTAATATTATTCGCCTGGATCGAGACACCCCCTATGGAGGAGTGCTTTTGGGGATCAAAAAGTGCTATTCCTTCTACAGAATTAACCTTCCCTCGATAACAGGTATTGAAGTTGTCGCTTGTCAAGTAACAACCAAAGGCAAAAGCCTTTGCATAGCTTCCATATATATTCCCCCCAACACCGCGGTTGGGCACCGACGGCTACAAGACATCTTAGAATCCCTGCCAGCACCGCGACTAGTTTTAGGAGACTTTAACTCTCACGGTACAGCATGGGGTTGCCTCTATGATGATAACCGGTCTTCCTTAATTCAGGATCTTTGCGATAACTTCAATTTGACAATTTTAAACACGGGTGAAATGACACGGATTCCTGCTCCTCCAGCGCGCCCGAGCGCCTTAGACTTGTCCCTTTGCTCAACATCGCTGCGGTTAAATTGCACGTGGAAGGTAATTCCTGATCCCCACGGCAGCGACCATCTGCCGATTGTAGTCTCAATCAATAACGGTTCAAGGCCATTGAAATCAATCAATATTTCGTATGACCTCACACGAAATATCGATTGGAAGAGCTATGCTGCCGCGATATCCGACAACATCGAATCTACCCAAGAACTTCCTCCGGAGGAAGAGTACAGCTTTTTGGCTGGCTTGATTCTCGACAGCGCGAATCAAGCTCAGACTAGGCCAGTACCCGGCGCGAACATACAAAAACGTTCTCCCAATCCCTGGTGGGATAAAGAGTGCTCAGACGTGTACGCAGAGAAGGCCGCCGCGTTTAAGACCTTCCGGAACGACGGGTTACCCGCCAGTTTTCGACAGTACGCGACGTTAGACAAGCGAATGAAGAGTTTGATGAAAGCCAAAAAACGCGATTATTGGCGCCGGTTCGTCGACGGATTAACGAGAGAAACATCGATGAGCACTCTTTGGGGAACAGCCCGACGTATGCGAAATCGAAATAGTACTAATGAGAGCGTGGAATATTCAAACCGTTGGATATTCGATTTCGCCAAGAAGGTTTGTCCGGATTCCGCCCCGGCACAGAAGATTTACCGCGCCGCGTCTCCTCACGATAGCGCGAACGAAACACCTTTTTCGATGGTGGAGTTCTCACTTGCTCTCTTGTCGTGTAACAATAAAGCTCCGGGGCCAGACAGAATCAAATTCAACTTGTTGAAGAATCTGCCTGACTCTGCCAAGAGACGCTTGTTGAACTTATTTAATAAGTTTCTCGAGGCTAACATTGTCCCACTCGATTGGAGACAAGTGACGGTCATCGCCATCCAAAAACCAGGAAAACCAGCCTCCGACCACAATTCGTACCGTCCGATCGCAATGCTATCCTGTATCCGGAAGTTGTTCGAGAAAATGATCCTATCCCGCCTCGACAATTGGGTCGAAGCAAATGGCTTACTGTCAGATACACAATTTGGCTTTCGCAAAGGCAAAGGGACGAACGATTGTCTTGCGTTGCTCTCAACTGAAATTCAAATGGCCTATGCTAGCAAAGAGCAGATGGCATCAGTGTTCCTAGATATTAAGGGGGCTTTTGATTCAGTTTCGATCAACATTCTTTCAGAGAAGCTGCACCAGCATGGTCTTTCAGCGACTTTAAACAACTTTTTACTAAACTTGTTGTCGGAAAAGCACATGCATTTTTCGCATGGTGACTTATCGACATCACGATTTAGCTACATGGGCCTTCCCCAGGGCTCATGTCTAAGCCCCCTTTTATACAATTTCTATGTCAACGACATTGATGAATGTCTTGACAATTCCTGCACGTTAAGGCAACTTGCAGACGATGGCGTGGTGTCTGTTACGGGACCCAAAGCTGTCGATCTACAAGGACCATTACAGAATACCCTGGACAATTTGTCTGCTTGGGCTATTAAGCTGGGTATCGAATTCTCCACGCAGAAAACTGAGCTAGTTGTATTTTCAAGGAAGCGTGAACCAGCACAACTACAGCTTCTATTAATGGGTCAAACTATCGCTCAGGTCTTCACAGTAAAATATCTAGGGGTCTGGTTCGACTCGAAAGGTACTTGGGGATGCCATATTCGGTATCTGAAACAGAAATGCCAACAAAGGATCAACTTTCTTCGTACAATAACCGGAACATGGTGGGGTGCCCACCCAGGAGACCTAATTAGGTTGTATCAAACAACGATACTGTCGGTAATGGAATACGGATGCTTCTGCTTTCGCTCCGCCGCGAACATACATTTCATCAAACTCGAAAGAATTCAGTATCGTTGTTTGCGTATCGCCTTAGGGTGCATGCAGTCGACTCATACGATGAGTCTCGAAGTGCTGTCGGGCGTTCTCCCGTTGAAAAATAGATTTTGGGAACTCTCATATCGATTGCTCATTCGATGCGATATCTTGAACCCGGTCGTGATTGAAAATTTCGAAAGGCTTGTTGAGCTCAATTCTCAGACCCGTTTCATGTCCCTGTACTTTGACTACATGGCGCAGAATATTAACCCTTCTTCTTACAATCCCAACCGTGTGCATTTCATAAATACTTCTGAATCTACTGTTTTCTTCGACACATCCATGAAAGACGAGATTAGTGGAATTCCGGACCACATACGCCCACAAGTGGTTCCAAACATTTTTTATAATAAATTCCGAGAAGTCGACTGTTCTAAGATGTTTTATACTGACGGATCAAACCTCGAAGGATCCACTGGCTTCGGTATTTTCAATCAAAAGTTCACCGCCTCCTACAAACTCAGTGACCCTGCTTCAGTTTACGCCGCAGAACTAGCTGCCATTCAGTATACCCTTGGAGTCATTGAAACATTACCCGCAGACCATTACTTCATCGTTTCGGATAGCCTTAGTTCCATTGACGCTATTCGCTCGATGAAACAAGGCAAGCACTCCTCGTATTTTTTGGGGAAAATACGGGAGCTACTGAGTGCTTTATCTGACAACTCTTTCCAGATTACCTTGGTATGGGTCCCTTCTCATTGCTCCATTCCGGGCAATGAGAAGGCAGACTCCTTAGCTAAGGTGGGTGCCTTAGAAGGAGACGTTTACAAAAGACCAATTTGCTTCAGCGAATTTTTCAGTATTACTCATCAGAGAACCCTCGAAAGTTGGCAAACTTCGTGGAGCAGTGGAGAGCTGGGAAGGTGGCTACATTCGATAATCCCTAAGGTATCGACGAAACCTTGGTTCAAGGGGATGGATGTGGGTCGTGACTTCATTCGTGTGATGTCCCGACTCATGGCAAACCATTACACGCTGGATGCACATCTCCGGCGTATTGGGCTCGTGGATAGTGGTATCTGCGCTTGTGGCGACGGCTATCACGACATCGAGCACATTGTCTGGGCGTGCACCGAGTACAGTTCCGCTAGGTCTCGGCTAATGGATACCCTGCGGGCCCGAGGAAGACCAACCAACGTCCCGGTTCGAGATGTGCTGGCAAGCCGCGATGTTCTCTATATGTCCCTTATATACACCTTTGTGAAAACCATCAATATACAAGTCTAACTGCCCCTTGTTATCTCCTTATCATTCTCAGAACGCTCTTCCACCTGTATCAAACCATCTATATCGAATGAGCCAACAAACACGGGACCTACGGCACGAACATAACACGCTTAACTCGAAATGTAGCCGATCCACATCTGAGCCGGACTACGAAATCGTCTGGAAAAATCCCTGCCATCTTGAGGAGGACCACCCGGCGTCCCAGTACATGATTCCCCTGATGAAGGCCACCCGAGTTTGTAATCCATCCGTTGATCTCACGATGCCTGAAACTGAAATAATTTTCTCTCCCTGCCATCTTTGTCTACCCTCCCTCCCCTGACTCTTATACCCAGAAGTAACACCCCTACCCCCCCCCCCCCCCCAATATCATCACGAAGCATTTAGCTCTTCTTGTCTCTTCTAGTTTTAACTATTATATTATATAATCTCGTTGAAATTGCCAAACTCTACTACCCACAAAAATAACTATAATTACGAATCTTTACAAAATTCAATCATGCCCTCTAGTTATGCCTAGTTTTAAGTTAGTCGTAAAAAATTGTCCCCCTTAATTAAACATTATTTGCTCCAATAATCTCACTGATAAAAATGTCAAACCATATTGCCACAAAAACTAAATGACCCCCCTAATCTTACGAAAACAATATTATCCCCTTGTGTAGATATATAAGATAGCTATAAAATCGCATTAGTTTCATTTTAAAAAAATCAATATGTAATCCCCTAGTTTTAAGCAATTTAAAATGTAAAACAAAACAAAATTGGCACCTTTAAGCTAACGCAACGTGCCTTATCAAATAAACGATTTGAATAAAAAAAAACCACTTTCTTCAGTTTTGTAACAGCACCCTTCAAGGACACTCTCAGGCCTTTACAACGAAGCTTAGGAGAGAAAATGATTTTCCTCTTTTGATATGAAAATTCGTAGGCACAATGTGATGGTCAGACTCTCGCTCTTTAGTGAGCAAGGGAGCGAGCGTAGAAATTAGCCGGTGGCGTAGCCCTGCTTAGCATTTTTTTTAAATGCGTTCCTTACAAGAATGCTTCGATTTTTTCCGCATAATTTCTTTACAGGATATGTCGAAAGATCGTACAGAGTCTCTCCACAGTAGGTAACTCTCCGGATGTTCCACATCGTGGCTTGTACCTAGAATGTTTGCAACGACGGCAGTCCATGCCTCGCGGCACAAAAAGGCGAACAGGTAGACAATCCAGTTCAAAAGAATTAAGTTTGGAAGAGCAGATTTGGCGAAAGGCTCAAAAATAGAATGGCTGTTCGGCCATCTATGGGAGCTGTCCATAAATGTCAGCTTCTTTCTGCGAACAGCCTAGATAAGCCATGTAGTGTCGGTAGTGGTTGTTTCAACCGGCTAAGAATTACACTACGGACTACCTGTTCCGGTGGTAACACCAAACAGGGAACCCCAATTCCATAGTGTCATGCGACCCGTGCTATGGGTAAAATTGTTGAGGGGGTTTAAAATATTCTCAATGGCGAACGGAGCCTGGGAAGAGCCGGGCGAACTCCCCAGTAACTGGCTGTGGTCCACTAGGAGGTTGATAACTCTATTATCTTTCTCCGGACAAAACCAGCCTAGAGGCCGCGTGGCATCCGGCGGGTTTGAAGTATGTCAGTTATGGAAATAACTGTCAAATTCATTCGCAATGGTGACCGCGTCACTTATGAGGAGGCAAAGAGCTTTAGACCAATCAGTCTGACCTCCTTCCTTCTCAAATCAGTGGAACGTTTAATCGACCACTACATTCGAGATGGTACCTTGGCCGAGCACCCGCTGCATGCAATGCAACATGCATATCAGCGGGGGAAGTCTACTACCACCCTGTTACACAATGTTGTCTACAACATTGAAAAAGCTTTTTCACAAAAGCAATCAAGTTTAGGAGTTTTTCTCGATATTAAAGGTGCTTTTGACAACGTGTCTTTCGAATTCATTTTGGAAGCAGCACGAGATCATGGAGTACCTTCATATATCACGAACTGGATACACGCAATGCTTAGCAACCGACATCTGTGCTCATCGTTAAGACAAGTAGAGATGAGGAAACTGAGTGTCTGTG
Source organism: Topomyia yanbarensis (assembly GCF_030247195.1). NCBI lineage: Eukaryota > Metazoa > Arthropoda > Insecta > Diptera > Culicidae > Topomyia > Topomyia yanbarensis. The sequence goes on from NC_080671.1 coordinate 469,679,710, forward strand.
GATGTCCTCAAGGTGGTGTGCTGTCACTACTTCTATGGAACATTGTCGCCGATAGCTTGTTGAGAAAACTAAATTAGCTTGGGTTTCCGACGTATGGTTTCGCCGATGATTATATAATAATCAATGGTATTTGCATTAACACACTTTTTGATTTGATGCAACAAGCTTTTTGTGTTGTTGAGCGGTAGTGTCTTCATGTTGGACTATCAGTTAATCCAAATAAAACCTCAATGGTGCTTTTCACGCAACGATGGATTACAACCGAAGCTCGTCCATTGCAGTTTTTTTTAACTCTGAAATTATTGTCGAATATCAAGTTAAGTACGTTGGGGTAATTCTCGACTCAAAACTTAATTGGACAGCTCACATCGATTTCAGGATCAAGAAAGCTTGCATGGCCTTTGGCCAATGTAGACGGGCTTTCGGCAAATCTTGGGGACTCAAACCCAAGTACATTCAGTGGATCTACACAACAATTGTTAGACCAATACTAGCACACGGGTGCCTTGTTTGGTGTCAGAAGGGAGCAATTATCCAATCCAATCCAATCAAAGTTAAACCATCTTTAAAGGATGGTCTTGATGGCGATGACTGGTGCGTTCTCGACAACACCTACTGCTGCTCTCGAGGCACTCTTGAACATAAAACCACTACATGTGTTTCTGAAACAAGAAGCACTTTCTTGTGCATACCGTCTTAACGTTACTGGGCTCTGGAACAGTAACCCAATAGATCGTGTAACTAGCCACACAAGACTGTGGCCCCAAATGGTTACTTGGGATGAATATACACTTGCTCCCAGTGACCTTACACTCACATGTAGTTTTCCTTCTAAAACTTTCAATGTGAGAATTCCTCTTCGTGAGGAATGGCTGTCTGGCTGGATGGAGCGACAAGTTGAAGAATACGTAGTTTGTTACACGGACGGTTCTTTGTTGGAGGGCCGAGCCGGTGCTGGTGTCTATTGCCATGAAATGAGATTAAACCAATCTCATTCGCTTGGTAGATACTGTACCGTATTCCAAGCAGAAATCTTTGCGATTCTGTGTGGCGTACAATCCGCACTTCAACAGAGAATTTGCGGTAAAAGAATCTATTTTTGCTCTGACAGTCAGGCTGCCCTGAAAGCACTTAGTTCGGCAGATTCGAGATCGAAATTAGTAATCGCATGTCGAACTCAAATCGAAGAACTTAGCATTTCAAATGCTATCCACCTTCTATGGGTACCCGGTCATTCCGGTATTACTGGAAATGAATGGGCGGGCGAATTGGCTAGAGCTGGCGCTGTGACTGATTTCATTGGTCCAGAACCAGTTCTACCACTGTCAATAAGTTGGATAAAGCACAAGATTCGCTCTTGGTCTGCATTCGAACATGCCAACCATTGGCGTAGCTTGCAAACTTGCGTTCAGACAAAGGTTTTTCTGCCGGATGTGAGTCCGAAAATGTCAAGAAATTTGTTGCATTTTTCCAAGCACAACTGCAGTATTCTGGTCAGGGCACTGACTGGACATTGCAAACTCAATTATCACATGGCTACTATTCAGCGCGCCGAGTATTATTCATGTGATCTTTGTGAATCCGATTACGGAACATCATAACATTTGATATGCAATTGCCCTGTATTAATGCAATTGCGCATCCGGTTTATTGGTTCTCCATACATAGATGAACCTATGTACAGAGAGCTGAAATTTAAGGATATGCTTTTGTTCCTAACCCAGTGTGGTAAAGAGCTATAGTTTTTTAGCCATATTTGAATGACAATATCTCTTCGGGGGTGTTGATATATCCGCTCACTGTTTGAGTAGAGGTTCTAAATCCCTCCGGGGGATGGAAGTTTTATTCCTGCTGTTGTAGCACCTGCAGATCGTTCAGCATCACTCCGGGGGTGCAGAATGCTCTGTTTCAATTGTTCTGTGTCGTTGTTTTCCTTACCCCTAACCTTACCACTTCCCCAATCCTTCCCATCAGGAAAACGATGAAAAGACGATTCTTGGCAAGGCACAAATCTCCGATCAACATGGGGAACGTGCCATTTGAGCCAGACGCTACTGATTCCTGATTCCTGATTCCACATCGTGGCTTGCACCTACAATGTTTGCAACGACGGCAGTCCATGCCTCGCGGCACAAAAAGGTGAACAATCCAGTTCAAAAGAATTAAGTTTGGAAGAGCAGATTCGGCGAAAGGCTCAAAAATAGACTGATGGAAAATAAGTTGCTTTCTAATACTCCTCAATTTTTGCTGAACGCAATTGTTTGCAAACTAGAATTTGCACTGACTGAAGCAAAGTGTTCTGGAATGGAACTAAACCCATACTTCGCAGTAAAGACCCCTGTCGGAGACTACACCATCCATCTCTACTTCTCGGGCGGGTACGCATACAAGATATTTCTTCGTACACGATCGAGTGGTGTTTACTTAGATCACGCATATTTCGATGATGTTAAATGGTTTATCTTTGTTTCAAAATTATACCATCCATGGTTGCATTAGATAGATATAATTTGTATCGAAAAGGAGACTTATCGGCATTGTTTTTGCCATCAGAGAAAAAATCAAAACGACTTTTGCTGACCCTGAGGGGATGTCGGTCGTCGGAGACCCCTTCCCATTAGATAGTGATCATGCGGGCTTTAGCATCCGCGAAAAAAAAATTGTATCGGAGGAATCGGAAAATTAATGCAACGATTTAAAAAATCGAGTAATTGGTACTTAGCTCTGGAACATTTGTAGTATCAATAATTCACAAACACAATTTCGCTGATCCGTCTGTCATACATCCCGTTAACGAAGGGTGTTCCCAAATAATCACCAGCTATATAGCAGGAATTTTCGTGTTCACTTACATACGCCATTTCTGAAATTTCGTCGCTACTTCGTATTTTACTACCCACTCAGGAAAAAGTGTTTCGCCAGACTTTACAACAGATGTCGTGATCTCCTGTGCTTTCCGACAAGCTGGAAATTGGTAAAGGTTATCCCACTGCCGGAATCGGGTAAAGATCATCCTAGTCTTACTGGTGCTTGACAGAATCCTCCGTAATTACTGAATGAAAAAAAAAAATCAAAACAATTACAAACTAAATGAGCATGAAAAAATTTAATAAATAATACTTAACGCAATAAGCAACAATTACAACTTTTTGATATATTTAACCGAAATGAAACATTGTTATTTCGGTGAAATCGTGAAGGTTGCACATTTGATGATAGAAACAGTAGGGAAACAGTAGGGATGTGAAATATACAGATCGGAAAACTAGAAGTGGCAGGGTTATTAGAAAACGGTTTAAAATCTTAGACTAATTTAACAATTTGATCCTGCAGGTAGAAGACAAAAGATTAGTCTGTAAGATTTTAAGCCTGTTTCTAATGACCCTGCCACTTCGAGTTTTCCGATCTGTATATTTTATATCCATGCTCTCACTTGGATCTAAATTTTCACAACTTTCCCTATTCAGTAATCTCTAGATAATCGAATGTCGTTAAAAAGTAGAAAAAGAACATGTGACTACATATTAGACGAAATAAAAAAGGAAAAAAATATGAAACAAATTGTATTCTTTTAACTGAGCTTATAGTTTAACAGAATCATCCTTCGACAGTACTTTTTTGAGATTTTAAAGTGCAATTTTATCAGCAAACATCATTTCCACTTACAAACTACTTTCTGTTTGGAATTAAGACCGTAGCCTTCCCTATCAGTCAATCAATATAGAACATTTTTGGAGAAGAATCCCAACAAAGTTCGTACTGATATTCACTTCCTTTTCCGATAATAGAGCAACATAATATCCGCACTTGTCCGTTGCTAACCCCACTTTGGCGTTGGGTTTCACAAATGAAACCCCTTATCGTCGTCCAACTAATAATAGTACATGAACACACAAACGAATAGATGATGTAAATTTGATACGTAGATAGCATCGGGTAAAGAGTAAAACAAACAACAAACATACTGGGATCCAAGCCTCTAAGTACTTAGTAAAACTCCCAGATCCCTTTCTGGCCCCCTCCCGACAGCCAAGGCAGTGGGTGAAGTCACGTCCCTTCGGATAAGTAAAGCACCCAGCTGACGTTTTCCTGTCTGCCCTAGAATGTATGGGTGGTGCTTCTTGTTCCTGCTGCTGACTGACTCACTCATTCACTCACTCACTCACTCACTCGGTTTCGGAATGGACAACACTGCTAAAACGTAAACCCACTTGCCCAGGACCCGGTCCGGACGAAGCCCTACACGCTTTAATAACATTATCGGCATTTATCGCTGCGATGTGCGATGGTGATGATATAAAATATCCTCGACTCTACACGGCAGCCCGAGTGTATTATGTATCTACATTCACTTACCCATCCTTTTGCTACGTACGAGTTAGAACGAGTGGCATTTCGTCCTTACCGGTGGCGATGGAAAACTAACTACACACACACACACATAGAGAGAGAAGCAGACGGATCCGGGGGCGATTGCCATCACCGCCGTTGCTCTAACAACGCCAAGCTGGAGGAGGTAACCAGACACGATCATTTATTTTTCCGGGTAGCACCGTCGTTCGTTCCGTTCGTCCATCACTCAGTGTATTGGTTTGACTTTCACTTTTTTGGTGGTAAGGACCATTTTCGATGGTTTTGGGCACATTTTAACTATTTTTGAAAAAAGTGACCGTTAGGCTTGGTTTTTGGAACTACCGTCAATCCGTTACTAAATTCAGGAATCACTCAGTAGCGTCTGACTCATATGGTACGTTCCCCATGTTCATCGGAAATTTGTGCCTTGCTAAGAATCGTCTTTTCATCATTGCATTGAGGAAGTGGTAAGGTTAGTGGTAAGGAAAATATCAACACAGAACCATTAAAACAGATCATTCTGCACCCCACGGAAGGATGCTAAACGACCTGCAGATGATACAATAGCAGAAATGAAAACTTCCAACCTCCAGAGGAATTTAGAATTTTTATTCAAACAGTGAGCGGATATATCAACACCCCGAGGGGATATTGAGATAACAGAACGACAGCATCCCCGAAGAGATATTGTCATTCAAATACGGCTTAAACTATAGCTCATTACCACAATGGGTTAGAAACAATGGTATATTCTTGAGTTTCAGCTCTCTGTGCATAAGTTCATCTATGTATGGAGAACCGAATATTCGGACACTCAATTGCATTACTACACAGGGCATCAAATAATATAATGTTCTGTAATCGGATTCACAAAGATCACATGAATAATACTCAGCACGCTGAATAGAAGCCATGTGATAATTGAGTTTGCAATGTCCAGTCAGTGCCCTGACTAGACTACTGGAATTGTACTTGGAAAAACGCAGTAAATCCTTTGACATTTTCGGACTCGCATCCGGCAGAAAGGTTTTTATTTGAACGCAAGTTTTCAAGCTACGCCAATGGTTGGCATGTTCGGACGCAGCCCAAGAGCAAATCTTGTACTTTATACAACTTATCGCAAGTGGTAGAACTGTTTCTGCACCAACGAGGTCAGTCACAACGCCCGCTCTAACCAATTTGTCCGCCCATTCATTTCCGGAATGACCAGGTACCCATAGAAAATCTACCTTCTAGCCTTTAAAATGCTAAGTTCTTCGACTTGAGTTCGACATGCGATTACTAATTTCGATCTCTCGAATCGGTCGAGGTAAGGGCTTTCAGAGCAGCCAGACTGTAAGAGCAAAAATAGATTCTTTTACCGTAAATTACCTGTTGATGTGCCGACTGTACGCCATACAAAATCGCAAAGGTTTCTGCTTGGAATACGGTACAGTATCTACCAAGCGAATGAAAACGGTTTAATCTCATTTGACGACAATAGACACCAGCACCGGCTCGTCCCTCCAACAAAGAACCGTTCATATAACAAACTACTCAATCTTCAAGTTGTCGCTCTATCCAGCCAGACAGCCATTCCTCGCGAGGAGGAATTCTCACATTGAAAGTTTTCAAAGGAAAACTACGTGTGAGTGTTAGGTCACTGGGAGCAATTCTTCGTTGCGTGAAAAGCACTATTGATGTTTTATTTGGATTTACTGATAGTCCAACATGAAGACACCATAGCTCAAAAACACATAAAGCTTGTTGCATCATATCAAAAAGCGTGTTAATGCAAATACCGGTGATCATTATATGATAATCATCGCCGAAACCATATGTCAGAAACCCAAGCTCGATAAGAGCCCTCAACAAGCCATCGGCGACAAGGTTCCATAGAAGTGGTAACAGCACACCACCACGCTCAGTTTCCTTATCTCAACTAGTCTTAACGATGAGCACAGATGTCGGTTGCTAAGCATTGCGTGTATCCAGTTCGTAGTATATGAAGGTACTTCATGACCTCGTGCTGCTTCAAAGATGGATTCGAAAGATACGTTGTTAGAAGCACATTCCATATAAAAAAACTTCTATGCTAGGTTGTTTTTGCGAAAAAGCTTTTTCAATGTTGTAGACAGCACTAACAGTAACAGGGTGGTAGTAGATTCCCTCTCTGTTATGCATGTTGCATTGCATACAGCGAGTGCTCGCCCAGCTAACAGCCCGAATGTAGTGCTCGATTGAACGTTCCACTGATTTAAGAAGGAAGGAGGACGAACTGATCGGTCTAAAGCTCTTTGCCTTCTCATAAGTGACGCGACCACCTTTGGAAATGAATTTTACAGTTATCTCCCGCTATTGGAATTTATTCTGTTGCAAGACTACAAGTAAGAATCTTTTTCAAAATATGCTTGAAGTACTCATATCCTCTTTGTAATAGAGCTTGAATGATTCAATATTTTCCCGGAGACTTATACGGAGCAAAATTATCAATCGCTTTTTTGATCGATCTGGTTGTCATGATTTTATAAATAAATTTCTAAGAATCAAAGATACCTGAAAAGAACGCTGGGGCAGTCAACGAGCACGCATAATTCGAAGCGGGCAAGCATCTTGGTATGCTGCTACTATGGGTGAGTTTGTTTTATCCACGACCTCATCCAAGTCACTTAAAGATTCAATCATCGGAAGATACCCATAAAACCTAGTCGCCAGGCCCTCTTCGTAAAAGTCCCAGTTTGTAGATTTGGGATTACGATATGTGACGATATCTTGCGAGGCGTTTAAATGATAAAAGATGATATACTTATTATCAGACAAGGACGGTCCGGGCTCGTTTGGTACGAGACAGTTAGTTAACTCATCCATAATACTGTCGGAGCAGGGAGTTACATCTGACACCTCTTCTCTCCCAGCTCGTGCAAATGTTGGACAATTTCCTACATTACGTGTATACATATATCTACTACTTGAGTTTTTCACCAATTCAGGGTTGCTGTACGTTTAATTTGGAGATTAATTTGTGATACTCAAACCATACTCGATTACAGTACTACACATCTCATCATCAATATTTGTTGTCGCGTCGAAAATATTGCAAAATATGCCAAATTCACTAAATTTGGTGTTTTGAGTGGTTTTCACAATCGTACGCGTACCTCATCGAGCATAGTACGTTTGTGTGTATGGATTAAATGAGATCATTTCCGTCGAAAGTGCCTCCGGGAAGTCATCTGGGCCCGCTACTCTTTATTTTATTCGTAAACGATTTATGCGCTACAATACGGTCTCCTCTGCTTATGTTTGCTGATGATCTGAAATTCATTCGTGTAATTGCGTCGGCAGTCGATTTCTGTGCCATTTGAGCCTGCAAAATTGGTGTACTCTTAACGGGAAGGGAGTAAATGTGCAAAAATGCTGTGTGATGTCGTCCTGTCGAAACAGGCACGTCGCGTCGTGACGCACGGTTATAGAATAAGAGTTTCATACGTTCTCATAAAGAACTCCCGTGATAGCGGTACGCACCTAAGCGATGGAACCAACGGTTACAATTTTTGGCGTTGTGCGCTTGAGACTTTATATGGGAGATTCGGATTTTTTCGCTTCAAAACTTATATGAGATTATAAGTTTTTTATGTAAAAATGTATGAGGAACACGACGGAATTAAAATTTTCAAAATTAAAATATATGGGTCATTCCAAGGGGTTTCCAACGAGCCAAAATAGTGAAACTTAATCAAGAATTACTTCAATTTTCCGAAATAATTCGGTAATCCGCCGATTACTTTGGTAATCAATAATAAGCAGGATAATTGTCTGTATTTTTAAAATAATTCGCGTAATCAATCATGAAAACAATGTAATCAGTTAATCATAAAGTAATCGTAAAATAATTCATTACTACAAGACTCATTCTATGTTGATTTTCATATTTTTGCTCTCATTTTTTAAATATTTTTTGATTATTCTACATATGAACTTCACTATACATTTTACTTGTGGCTTAGGGGAACTGCCCCTAAGACGGATATCTTATGGTTAAATAGCAAATGCGACTCATCGAGTGATGCAGTGCTCGCAAATTGTACGCCAACCGTGATTTGAGATCATATCTCATCAACATGTGGAAGAGTGAAAAGCTTCGCAACTCTGATTTCTCTCGGTATATCACAACGTTTCGATATTAAAATACAGCCTAAGGGTGTACTGTACAATTTAACGGAATTTTGCTGTGGTTCACCCAAGAAATATACCCATCTTTCTCTACCCCATTGTGTCCGTTGTACCAAAAATGATACCAAATTTACAAAAAGTTCCTTGACTATGAACGACTTATTAAAATTTCTGTTTTTCACCAGTCATGTGCTAAATAACCAGTACAACATATCAAACTATTTCCCAAGATCAATCATTATTTTCTGGTGTCAAAAATTATACCCATTAGCGTGCCCTTGATAAAAAAATATTGATTTGTTAAATATCTAATCATGATAATAGCATTATCCTTCAGAATCCTCAAAAAATTATATAATATCAGTAAATTTTTCCAATTTTTCCAGTTTGTGAGAAACGGAAGGTGTCTTACAGTTTCCGTCTTAGTCTACTTTCCCCTACTTCAATTTCAGTCGGAACCTGTAATTCAAAGTATATCAAAATGATTGGGCCACAAACTCTAGCGTAAGGACTACTGAGGAATAACGATTCTCAATGCTGCCTACATGGTACACTCTCGTGTTCTGTTTAGCAGACTACGTCCGTTGACTATATCATTTGTCGGTGAATTCCAAGAGTAGAAATCTAATAGTTTATAAAAATCGTCGGCAGAAAGGGTTAATTGATAAACTGGATCATATAATAATACGATCAAAACAGGATTGTACCTACACATTTTGCATTAAGTAATATTGTTGATGGGTCGTTCTGACATGCATTCCCCGTTGTGTTTTTCAATTTCGAATCATATTTAATTTTTGGTGGAAGACCGCCTTTCCATAAATATTACTTACTTAAAACTTTCCATGAATATTATATTCCATAAATATTACTTACTTAAAAATATTTTACCCACTAATTCTCTTTATTCTTATTTTTACACACTACTATTCGACCATTTTTTTATCTATTTACCCATTCCAATTAAGTTCTTACTAGACTTATTGCAACTTCAGAGGAAAAGATTAGCACACCTCATGCTGCTTTTAGCAACCGGACAAATCCTCAAAAACTCCTTGGTGCTTTGAAAGCAATAAATACAGAAATCGAAATGTCGCAATAGGGGATGACATGGCAATATATTAAATCAACTTTTTACTCTTGCATTCATCAATAACTCTGCTCTATTTAAAGGTTCAGAATGTTACTCCGTTGCAGATATGTACGAAATAATACGGTGTATTTATATTTTCAAGCTACCATTATTTATTTTCTGGATAAGTACAACTCTTGATAATGCATTTAGAAACAACGCAACAATGAACACAATCAGTAGCACATTAAATAATGTCCCCTAGTGCATATGAAGCGTTTATTTGAGTTCTCTATTTAACTAGCACGTTTACGTTAACTGGATGGTGCCAACAATTTTATTGTTTTACAATTCAATATTTTTAAATCTAGGACATTTCACCTCCAAATAGGAACTTTGTTCTATTTATGTTAATACAATGGTCATTTTAAAACTAGGAATATTGTTAATATACAAAAGTGATTAATTGAATTTTTTTAAGCCCTAAGATATTGACTGAATTTTTAATTAAGAATCAGGGAGGCAATCAAATACATTTGAATACATCTTAGCATTTTAATAAGAAAGATTCTTTGATTTAACAATCAAAGCTAAGAGAAATACTTTTCGGCACTTGGTAGGCGCGCAAAATATTCTTCGGAAGGACATCCGTTATTTGCATTCGGATTTCAATAGTGCAGCGATAGATTTTACCCTAGTCTTGTAGTAGAGATCTGGCACCACAGTACTCGTCTCATGACCAGACAACACGTTCGTTGTCGTGATAATTCTTCATCACAAGTTTAAAGATCGTTCTCTACAAGCCCAATATGCCGGGAATGCGCATCCAACGTATAATGATTTGGCATGGGCATCACTCGAATTAAATTACAACCCATATCTATCCCCTTAAAACCGGCTTTCGTAGACACTTGTGGGATTATAGAATGTTGCCACCTTCGTAAGTCTCTACTGCTCCACGAAATTTGCCTTCTTTAGAGTGTCCCTTGACGAGAAAAATACATGTACAATTCGTTAAACTGAATTGATCTTTCATAAAAATCACTTTCTAATACACACACCTTAGCTAGAGTTTGTGCCTTCTCATTACCCAGAATGGAGCAATTGGAAGGGGCCCAAACTAAGGTACTAATCTGGTATGATTTCTCCGAAAAAAACACTCAGGAGTTTTCGTGCTTTCCCCAGAAAATTCTAGGAATGCTTTCCACGCTCCATCGAACGGAAGGACTCTATACAACTTATACTATCCGTAACGAAGAAATAATGGTCTACAGGCAGGGTACCAACGATCCCAAGGATATCCCAAATTACGGATAATTCTGAGACATAAACTGAAGCAGTTTGTGGAAAGCGGTGAATTTTGATTGAATGTGCCGAAGCCAGGAGACTCGTCGAGTTTTGATGAGTCAGAGTATCCCACTATATTCTAGTTATTGAATTGAAAAAAAATTGGAAAATTGAGCCTATTTTGCCTATATTCTAATTCAGATTTCTAATGTGACTTGAGCGATAGTTTGACCTATTAAAAGAAGCTATACTTGTGCTGAACCACGCTTCCATGAAAATACGGCTAGCTTTGTTTTGTTCATGGAAACTTTAAACCTGGTTGAAAGTTGAAGCAGACGAACTATCCAAAGTACCTTGCAGATCGATGGCTTTGGATCCTATTACGGAGACCACTCCATCATCTGCAAGTTGCGTTAGCGTGTTAATATTTTTAAGATATTCATAGATGTCGTTAACAAGCAAATTGTACAAAAGGGGGCTAAGAGATGAACCCTGAGGAAGACGCATGCCGCTTGCCTTTTTTAATTTTATAAAAATTGTTAAAGATTGGGTGAAATGATATAAAACCAACAAACAACAGCTTACTATTTACCCGAATAGTCGTTTTGAATTTTTTTTTTCGGTCCACATGGTTTGGGATTCTTATAGTGAGAATAATCCAGCAGAGCAAGAATGTATTAAAGGTGTATCTAATAAAATAGCGATAAATTTGCTAAGCATGAACAGTTTCCGCTTAAAATAATTGAATAATCTGAAGTAATCCCAACAAGAACTCGCTTTGTTTCCAAATAATACAGAGTAATCGAGGAATTTTACAGTAATCGAGTAATTAATTAGTAATCGGTTTTTCAAAGAAGTAATCTTTATAATTATGAAGTAATCCAGGTAATTCTTTTCGGGAGTGACATGTAATCAATGCTGTTGGAAACCCCTTGGGTCATTCCACGCGAAGTGATCAAAAAAAGATGCAAACTTGAAATCGACCTTCACGGATTTAAACAAAATTTGGAGGAATTGTTCATCTAGGGCCAATATATAAAAACCCAAATTTTTGTGTCAATTGAACCACTCCTCGGGTCATGGGAGCACCCCCCGTTTTGGCAAATTGCCAAAACCCTTGATTTTCTTTTGATCATATCTCCGGTTCTATTTAATCTAGAATCAAACCACAAGATGGCTTTTGAAGAAAATTGTTCAAGGAGACTATAAAAAATATTATTTTTTGCCGACAGTGTTGCCAACTATGCAATTTTTTCAGTTAAATATTAAAAGTTAATTTTTCTCAAAATACGTATATTTTAATTTTGGAAATTTTAATGCCATCGCGTTCCTCAGACATTTTTACATAAAAAACACTTATCATCCCAATATAATATGAGCGCATCCTGAGATATACCGTTTTGAAGGGAAAAACTCCGATTTTCTCATATAAAAATCCATTTTTATTGGCCAAAATTGAGAAAATCTTCAAACTGTCATAAAAATCGACCCTAATCTGCTAGAAGCAAACCAAATACGTAGTTTTTCATCATTTCTCGTCTACTTCACGAAAAATTATGTTTGAACTCAGAATACTCAAGTTGGTTTTTTAGTGTTGTGCGCTTGCGATTTTATATGGGAAATTACGGTTTTTTCTCTTCAAAACGGTGTATCTCAGGATGCGCTCATATTATATTGAGATGATAAGTGTTTTTTATGTAAAAATGTCTGAGGAACGCGATGGCATTAACATTTTCAAAATTAAAATAAACGTATTTTGAGAAAAATTAACTTTTAATATTTAACTGATAAAATTGCATACTTGGCAACACTGTCGGCAAAAAATAATATTTTTTATAGACTCCTTGAACAATTTTCTTCAAAAGCCATCCTGTGGTTTGATTCTAGAGTAAATAGAACCGGAGATATGATCAAAAGAAAATCAAGGGTTTTGACAATTTGCCAAAACGGGGGGTACTCCCATGACCCGAGGGGTGGTTCAATTGTCACAAAAATTTGGGTTTTTATATATTGGCCCTAGATGAACAATTCCTCTAAATTTTGTTCAAATCCGTGGAGGTCGATTACACGTGCCTTGATCACTTCGCATGGAATGACCCATATGTATTACGAGAAAATGAGCTTTTATTCTTTAATTCGAAAAATCGCATAGTTGGCAGCACTGCAGCTAAAAACTAATAATAGACTCCTTGAACAATTTCCTCCAAAAAGCAACTTGTTATTTGATTTTAGAGTAAATAGAACCGCAGATATAATCCATTGGTCAAAACCGGGAGTGTTCCCATAGTCCGAGGGGTGGTTCAATTGGAACAGAAATTTGGATATATTGGCCGTGGATGAACAATCCCTCCAAAATTGGTTCAAATCCGTGAAGGTCGATTGCACGTGCCTTGATCACTTCGCGCGGAATGACCCATATTGCAATATTATGGAAACAATTCATTTTCTGAGGTGATGGACTTCTTCAATTTAACATTTTCAGACACAAAAATTTGGCAAAGGTACGCGCTACTTAGGACATTTATGACGTTTCTTTCAATTCACTTTTTTGAGTCGACAAATACAGAATACCCGATTAATTTGAAACCTTTGTCAATTTTCGATTCAGCAAAGGTTAAATTAAAGAAGTTCACCATCCCGAAAAATGAAAAATATCTCAATACATTTTATTGCAATGGATAAACATTTTTTTTAAATGTTCTGCTTATAACTATTATACTACAGTAAATGCTCGTTTTCATCAGCGCCTTGGTGAATTTTTGGCTGATAAATCGGGAACATTGATAGAATCGGGACATATACTTTCCTTTCTTTTAAATAACCCGAAACTCCCTAGATATAGCCTTAAAACAATTTCTGATTATTTAGTTAAGGGGGTCTGACAGTGCAAAATTTAGAAAAAAATAAAATTTTTGTTTTCGAATATTTCGAATCTCTAAGATAAGAAAAATACGCTCAAGAAAGAATTTACTCGAAATCAAACTACCAATTATTAATTTTCATATGAGGCTGACACAATCGGGTAAAAAAACTGATAAAATCGGTGGGTAGAAAATTATAGTGAAGAGATATCGTCTATCAATACTTCTCTCATCACTCTCTTTCTGAAAACTAAAGACCTTATCGAGCTCTACGAAGGATATGGAAAATATTGCTCAATTTTCCTGTACACCGATACAAAACAAATATACAGAAAGAACAGCTCATGTTAAAAAGAAGAAAAATATCCACAGAATGTTTAGACCAATAATAACAAATGTTGTAAATACAGCAATAAATAAGCAGTGTTTAATTTAAGCAAGGATGCAAAAAATCGTTCAACTGAAAATCGATCGATCCTCTCTACGAATATTTCATCCCCAATCATACTTTTTGAAAAAAAAAATGCCCAGTGATAGAAAATCGGTTACTCTGATCTAATGCAATAGCCTAGACAGATTGTTCATTTTCACTATCTCCGACCAGTATCAGGCACTGCTAACGCTGGAAAAAATCATCGAAAGAGAATATAGGAGACTTCATTTACGATAATTTTGATCCGGGAAATCCTAGGCCAATGCAACAACTAGCTATCCTAATAATATTGGATGTGTTTCCGAGAATTACCGGGTATGCACTACCAAATTTACTGTTTTTCACTATTTTCTCTTCTTTTCTAAGGTTTTGCCTTTCTCATATAAAGAAAGGCTATGCAATCACTCTAAAAATCGACTTTTTAACCGAGGCCCGGAGGGTCGAGTTTCATACACCATTCGACTCAGTTCGTCGAGATCGGCAAATGTCTGTGTGTGTGTGTCATTTAAACTCACACAATTTTATCAGAGATGGATAAACCGATTTTCGCAGTTTCATCTGAAAGGTATAACGCTCCCATAAGCTGCTATTGAATTTTTAGTTGATCTGACTTCCGGTTCCGGAGTTACGGGTTGAAGAGTGCGGTCACACAGCAAATTCCCATATAAACTGGTACCACCATGATGTTAAAATGATGTAAAACATATTAAAATGTATGTAACATAACTCTGGTTTGCGGGTCTAGATCACTAATGATCAATCAAAGCAGCTTTGACCACATTGGCCACCTATGACGGTTCATGACGCCCCCGGGGAACCCGCCAAGTTCCTAAGCTAATATCACACCCATTCCCCAACGAATTCTCTACCGATTTTTACAAACTCGATTTCAAATGAAAGATACATTAATGCCATTGACTGCTGCTGAATTTCATTCGGTTCTGACTCTTGCTTCCGGAGTTACAGGGGTGTTAGTAAGGATACACTGGAATTTCCCATATAAATCGGTACAATCGTAATACCTCAGAGGCTAAAAACTATTGAAATGGTCACCAAATTACTTCTAATCGCAGATCTAGATCACTGATTGCCAATCAAACATTCTTTGAATATATTGTCCACTATCGACGATTCCGGAAGTCCGGAATTCCGGGCATATTCTACAATTAAAGTCATATCGGTTCTTCGGTGATGACTGAACCGATTTTCTTAAACCAAGTCTCAAATGGAAGGCAAAATATGCAGTTGAGTATTGCGTCGCCGCCGCCCCCCCCCCCGCCTTACCCTTATACCTCCCTCCTTCATCACTCCCCTCCCCTTGGACCACCTTCACGCCCGCATTTCCTTCATCCACCCCGTATAACGAAATAAGATGAAAGATTTCTGACGCATCCTCCACTCCCACTCTACTAACCCCCCATTCCCTCCACTTTCAAACCCATTCCACCAACATTTCAAAATATAATCACATGAAGATAACATTGAACTCATGCTGATTAAGCTAATTAAATATTATTCTTTTGCCTTTCTCATACAGAAAGGTTATGCAATTGCTCCAAAACCGACTTTCTAACCGAGGCCCGGATGGTCGAGTCTCATATAACATTCGACTCAGTTCGCCGAAATCGCAAAATATCTGTGTGTATGTATGTGTGTATGTATGTATGTATGTGTGTATGTGCGGATTTGTTAACAAAATGTCCACATCGGTTTCTCGGAGATGGCTGAACCGATTTTTACAAACTAAGATTCAAATGAAAGGTATACTATTCCCATAGGTTGCTATTGAATTTGATTTTCAACCGACATCTTGTCCCGGATTACGAGTTGAAGAGTATGGTTACAAAACAAAATTTGTTGATTTGTCCACATCGGTTTCTCGGAATTTTCTGAACCGATTTTGACAAACTTGAGTTTAAATGAAAGGTCTATCAGCTGCTGTTGAATTTTGTGTGGATCCGAGTTCTGGTTCCTGAATTACAGGGTGATACGTACGATCACGCAGCAAATCCCGATTCTTCCGAATTCTGCGATGAATGTAAAAAGGTGAATTTTTTTCCAAAATGTAAACACAACTGTTGAATTTGTAGATCTAGGTCACCAACATTCATTCAAAGTCTCTTTGGCCACACTGGCCACCATCGACGGATCCGGAAGCATCCAAATTCAGAATAACGGTTATATTGGTTTCTCTAAAATGGCAAGAACCATTAGATCAACTTAGTCTCAAATGAAAGGTGTTGCGTCCCCGGAAACTGATATTAAATTCCATCTCCATCCGATTTCCGGCTCCAGAGTTACGGGTTGCGGAGTGCGATCACATAGAAAACTCCGATTCAAACCGATACCGCGATGAATGCAAAAAGGTGCTCTTATATATACTTACCAAGTGTAAGACATTTCCATAATGTTATATTGTACGAACCAGGTATTAAATCATAGTTTGTAGAAATGAGAAAGGCACAATTGCACCTCTAGGTGGATTATAATAGGTTTTATAATAATAGTCACTTTGGCTATGTTTTTACGAGAGGGATTTTTTTATTTCATAATTTGTAAAAGTTATGAACGATTTGTGAAAATTTCCAATATTTACGTTTTTTGGCCTATTAGGGGCCATAAAAATGGAACAAATTGACATTTTGCAAATCCCTATCGGGTAAACATAGCGGTGTGTTTTCTGAACAATTGGAGAAAAAAATATTGAAAAGTCTTACTTGACCGCTTAAAAATCGCTACTTTCGGTAGCACCTTACTAGTTAATTTGCTATACCAAGGCCATAGAGTTAACCTTCCTCATCATGAAAATGTTCTTGGTTGTCCACATTTTGCTCCCTCTGTTGAATTCAGGCCTGTTTTGCCGCGACACCCACTTTGCGTTCAGAGCGAATGATACGTTCACCATCGAGTCGATTAGCACATCTTTCGGCTTCAGTCCCCAAGGTAATTCACATCGCCTCCATAGCTTGTAAGATCGATGACCATCCTTGGTTGAAGATACTGACTGCCAAATAAGTGACAATATTGACCACCTGCCTGCCAGAATTGATGCATGTGTTAGGCGCTAAGGAACAGAATTAACTATTCAGAGATTCATTGATGTTTTAGGTGTGAGCTTCTAAGGATCTTTCTAATAAATGATCAGATGATAAACTTTCGTAAATCCTGACATGTTCGAAAATTTCTAAAGTTCCTTTTGCTTCGGCCTGACGCTACTTACACCAACTGTCCTCGCCGGGTGAACAGTGTTCACACTGAACACTTTAAGTGTTGGGGATTTTCGTTCGATGACGAGCAGTGTTTTAGGGAAGCTCAGATTGCATTTCGCATATGTTGTACAGAATTTGAGTTTCTCCGAATCGTCAGCTCATAAAATTTTGTTAGCTCGCCGATTGGTTTGTCCGTCAACTTTTCCTTTTCTGTCTTACCGACACCTTTGTTTTCTTTCTTCAGTTTTCGTAATCTCGTTCTTATACGCTTCTCAACATGTCCGACGTATTCTATTTTCTGAACGATTTTCTTGTCCCAAAAAACAACAAGATACCTTTCACAGACGCTCACATATACATAAACTGTCAAGAATGGACCGGTGAATTCTTTAAACAGTGGTTTTTCCATAGACAAGCACTATCGTGGTGCGCCGCGATGAGTATCTCAAAAACGCCCGAAAATTGGTACCTCTCGGTTCCTGGAAACATGCCAAGGAATATGATTTTTACCAAATCCTTTTTGTAGCTTATTCTCAGATAGATATAGATTGAAATTAAACAAAGCAAAAAATCGTTTTTTTGAAACCGTGAGAGTAGAAGACCCCTTAAGATCTATTCATCTGCATCCCTCCATATGGGAGACGGGGGCGGTGTTTCAGTTTCCATATTTTACCGCTTTGATATAGGTAGATCTTGCAAAATAGAACATGTGACATGAAAGGGTAGACTGTAAGCAACATCCCTGAATTTTATTAATGTGTTTGTTGCAAAGTCTTTGTTTTTATCTTTTGTTAATAGTAATTTACTTTCTTAAGTTCGGGAAAACATTCCGATGCTGTTTCGAAAGATTTTAACATAGACATTTCAAAACAGGATAATATGAAATATAAAGCTTCGCCTTTTCTCATGACGTACATGCATTGGTCTCGTGTTTGTCAAAAACGTCAATGTTCGATCGATCTAGTGGTTTAATTTATAATCTGCAGTAGGTATACAGCACATGGTAAAATTATTAGAGGTGTGCGCCGCCGCGCCACGCCGCCGCCGCCGATGATTTTGACACGCCGCCGATTTTAGGAAAAAATGGTCAGCGCGCCGATTGCCTTTTTTGTGCTGCGCCGCCAATCATATTTAAACTCGCGCCGAGTCCATTGTAAACGGCCCAATGGGTCACGCGCCTCATCGAGACGACCAGATCTAAAAAACCCATCAACTTAACGATCATGACAGGAGACCCACCGTGTACTCGATCGCGCTGGTATGAAACGACAACCAGTAGAAGAAAGCCAATCCGCGTGTGCTGAAGATTATATTCTAAAAAGTTTACTCGATTTATAAATTATAAAGATTTATTTGAAATTGTATTTAAAACACAGTTATACGCTGCAATTTGCAAGTCGCGTTAGATGTATTAACTCGTAAAGCAGCTGTGATCATTATCGGTGATAGAAATTCACATTTAACAATCTGTAACTAATTCGAGGTTAGTTTCCCACTAAACTGCTTTTGTATAACTCCATAAAATTAGCAAATTTTCATATTGTAGTTAACGGAACCTAATTCACGCACTTCACAGTCACGATTAGGTCACTAGTGACGCTGCTGAAGGTAATATCATTGAAACTTAATACTAAAAATACTAGGATTAATGCAATATAATATTGCAGAATTGACACGAAGTCACAAATAAGTTGCGAACGCAAATATAGGAGGAATAGAAGAGGAATAAATACTAAACGTAAGTTATGCGCTCTGAATTGTATATAGCATATGCTTATAACATATCATTGTCATCCTAGGAAGTTTTTATTATTCATTGTGAATAAATAATTATTCGGAAATCATTTGATCCTCTCATTGCGAAGCAACAATTTGACCTGAATGTGTATTGAGTGAAAGAATTTTGGTTTACTTTACGATAATCTTATTGGTTGTAATAGTTTTGTGTGATTCTTACCATTACCAATCTTGAGGCAGGATATTGTAGTCCATATGGAAACAAAGCTGCTTTCGAACCGCACGGCAATTCAGCAAGAAATTAAACTATCACCGTATCTGCGAGCGGTTTGCTTATGAACTGCGAATTTATATAGTGTTCCGCTGTTTAAAGACTGGACAAGCGAATATCAGCCGAATAGGTCGGTAAAAGGTATTAAGATATTCAGAAGTTAAGCAATATACTTGTTCTAAGCGTTTCTTGTTTTACTAATCAATCAATCGATATGATAATAAAATAGCCTGGACAATACTTTTGCTGACTTCCTACTCGCATAGTCATCCGGATAGCAGCAATCAACAGTCAGTCTGTGGAAACCATAATACTCCCTACTGTTGAATTCTCAGTAGTTAAAGACACAAGTTACTTAGTGCAAGAACATATTTGGCTCATGCGGAATTAGATAGCATATCGACCGAATGATGTCACTTTTTCATGGTTAGAAACAGTTAAAACTTAATGAACCGACATATAAGCCAGTACAATTGTTTCTACAAAATCTGTGTAAATATTTAAATAAAAATACGTTGCAAATTACCATCGCACGCGTGAATCACCATTCTACTCAAATTTGCACGCAAGCAAAGCTCGTATAGCGATTGCTGAACATCTACTGGCGATGTTGAAAGCAGGCCTCGAAAGTTAACTCACGTCACGTCATGCCTTCGATATAGTAATTCAAGCCGTACGACTTTTAACTATTAACCTTGGTCTGGTAGTTCAGAGGGTAAGGCGTTGGTGTCGTATAAGCCACCCGTCGTATAAGCCAGCCCCCGCCAGGAAGGATTCTTAGTAGTCAGTAGCCTCGTAACACTAGCCATGCAGTAGCACTGCACATTCCTAAAACCTGGCTGCAAAGTCTGCCGAAATGAAACTTGGAACGAAAAACTAGCGAAACATACTTCTGTCAGCATAATGGAAGGTTTTCTGTACGTTTACAACTGGTTCTCTCTAGAAAAATCCGCATTTCAATTTTCTTATCCTTTGTTTCTCTTTTCCTTTAATTTACCGAAAAAGTCTACAAAATCGATACAGTAGAACTTTGCCGCAATCGAAACTACCATACCATATTGGCCTATTGTTCGAAAGTGATTCGATGTTTAACCTGTATTGGAAGCCGCACCATTTTGTAATTTTATCATGCTAAGGATTTTTTTCCAACGATATACGTGGACAAAATATTGAGTGCGGTGTATCAAACGATCAGAGTGGCCCAGAAAACGTCCCGTTAATTTCTATTTCAATATTTCAGCAAAAAACATTATTGGTTATCCGCAGAATCTCGTGCTCGTGACTTTCTATTGAGAGTGGAGACCTTCTTTAGCGGTGGGGATACAGTTGACTGCTTGTCTGCTGTATCTTTGAGATTATTTGCTTCTCTCATGTCTGACGTCCAGGTCTTCATAGCTAAAGCTGTATTGGTGCCGACGGTCGGATGTTGAATCTTGCTTCTTGCACTTGCGCGTGAGCAACGTCGCCTTTTTATCCTCACCGATAGTGCTAACAGTTGATTTTGGGGTGCTGGATGCTGTTTAGCAGTTGTCATTATGTCCTGAACACCTGTCACAAATTTGGGAACCGTTTGTAGGTATTTGTATAGAGATCACTGTTCAAATAGGTATATCGTCGATGAGTCAGCAATTCGCTGAGATGCATTCTCGTTTGTATATGTATCTTTGTATTGCGCAAGGATTGTTCACGATGTGGCGTCTGATGTTAATACATGCGCGTAGGAATTTGCATGTTATGGGGACAAAGCGTGGTTTATTTAATAGTTCCGTGATTTTTAGTTGAATAATCGATCCACATTCTCAGCATAAAGAAATTTCTCCAAGTATCAGGTTAATAAATTCTATTTCACTTCACTCGGTTGTATAGGTCTGGCTCAGGCAGAAGTAGAAATTAGACTGAAGACCAGGTATTGTTATTTTATCTCAGAGGAATATTTATTAAAATGAATGGCATAAAATTTCGCTTTCTGAAACTGTGTTAGCATCGATATTCGTAACGGTTGGCATTGCAAGCATTAGGAGCGGTTGTTTAATGTGTGCGAGAATGTGTGCGTTGTTTATATTCATTAAAAGCTTTTAAATGCATATATTACATTTTATTATTATACATCACATGACAACTATATACAGGAAAATAAATCATTATTCGAGTTCTAAAATTTTGAAAAAGAAAAAAACAGCCACGGTAATATTGAACTGAAAAACCTGTTTTAATCCACCTAGAGGTGCAATTGTGCCTTTCTCATTTCTCCAAACTATGATATAATAGCTGGTTCGTACAATATAACATTATGGAAATCTCTTTCATTCTTATTACACTTGGCAAGTACATATATAAGAGCACCTTTTTGCATTCATCGCGGTATCGGTTTGAATCGGAGTTGTCTATGTGATCGCACTCCACAACCCGTAACTCCGGAGCCGGAAGTCGGATGGAGATGGAATTTAATATCAGTTTCCGGGGACGCGACACCTTTCATTTGAGACTAAGTTGATCAAATCGGTCTAGCCATTTTCGAGAAACCAATATAACCGTTATTCTGAATTTGGATACTTCAGGATCCGTCGATGGTGGCCAGTGTGACCAAAGAGCCTTTGAATGACTGTTGGGGACCTAGATCTACAAATTCAACAGTTGTGCACATTTTGGAAAAAAATCACCTTTTTACATTCATCGCAGAATTCGGTAGAATCGGGATTTGCTGCGTGATCGTACGTATCACCCTGTAATTCAGGAACCAGAACTCGGATCCACACAAAATTCAACAGCAGCTGATGGACCTTTCATTTAAAATCAAGTTTGTCAAAATCGGTTCAGAAAATTCCGAGAAACCGATGTGGACGATGTGGACGGCGACGCAATACTCAACTGCATATTTTGCCTTCCATTTGAGACTTGGTTTGAGAAAATCGGTTCAGTCATCACCGATGAACCGATGTGACTACAATTGTGGAATATGCCCGAAATTCCGGACTTCCGGAATCGTCGATAGTGGACAATATATTCAAAGAATGTTTGATTGGCAATCAGTGATCTAGATCTGCGATTAGAAGTAATTTGGTGACCATTTCAATAGTTTTTAGCCTCTGAGGTATTACGATTGTACCGATTTATATGGAAAATTCCAGTGTATCCTTACTAACACCCCTGTAACTCCGGAAGCAAGAGTCAGAACCGAATGAAATTCAGCAGCAGTCAATGGCATTACTGTATCTTTCATTTGAAATCAAGTTTGTAAAAATCGGTAGTGAATTCGTTGTGGAATGGGTGTGATATTAGTTTAGGAACTTGGCGGGTTCCCCGGGGGTGTCATGAACCGTCATAGGTGGCCAATGTGGTCAAAGCTGCTTTGATTGATCATTAGTGATCCAGACCCGCAAACTAGAGTAATGTTACATCAATTTTGATATGTTTTACATCATTTGAACATTATGGTGGTACCAGTTTATATGGGAATTTGCTGTGTGACCGCACTTTTCAACCCGTAACTCCGGAACCGGAAGTCGGATCAACTAAAAATTCAATAGCAGCTTATGGGAACGTTATACCTTTCAGATGAAACTAAGTTTGCGAAAATCGGTTCAGCCATCTCTGAGAAAATTGTGTGAGTTTAAATGACACACACACACATACACACACACACACATACATACACACACAGACATTTGCCGATCTCGACGAACTGAATCGAATGGTGTATGACACTCGGCCCTCCGGGCCTTGGTTAAAAAGTCGATTTTTACAGTGATTGCATAGCCTTTCTTTATATGAGAAAGGCAAAAAGGTGCGAAATCGTCAAAGTCCCAAAAAGTCGATTTTTATAAAAAAAATTTTTTTCGAGATAACATAAAATCTCGACGTTTCATGCATTTTAAAGATGTTTGGCATCAAAAATACGAATTCGATTTCTGAAATTTCATGGGGTACCCCCTTTGAAAAAAAAAATTGAGTTCCGGCTTATATGGGAATTTCATATGTGACCGGACGATTTAGTCTATATTTCCGGACCCATATAAGCGATCCGTACGAAATTTTATAGACATCTGTGGGGATATTATAGCTATCATTTGGAACTAAGTTTGTGAAAATCGGCCCAACCATTTCAGGGAAGCTGATGTGAGTTCGTAAATTTTGAAAGATGGCCGCTTTTCCTGGGCACTTCCGGAACCGTCTATGGTGGTCAATGTAGTCAACGAAAGTTTGCTTGGCCGTTGGTGACCTAGAACAGCAAATTTAAGTTGTTTGAGAGACATTTTAGCGAAATTTTTACCTTTTTTGCTTTCATCGGAGTATCGGTTTGAATCACAATTTGCTATGTGATCGCACGCCACAACCTGTAACTCCGGAACCGGAAGTCGGATCGGGATGAAATTAAATAGCCATTTACGGGGACGCAATACCTTTCATTTGAGGCCAAGTTTAGTCGAATCGGTCTAGCCATCTCTAAGAAACCGATGTGACTGTTATTCTGAATTTAGATACTTCCGCCGGGGTTTCCGGAACCGAGGATGGTGGCCAATGTGGCCAAATAGACTTTGAATGGATGTTAGTGACCTAATACTACAAATCGAAGCAGTTGTGGTCATATTTTGGAAAAATTTTCACCTTTATACATTCATTGCAGAATTTATTAAAATCGACATTTTCTGCGTGTTCGTACTTATCACCCTGTAATACCGGAACCGGAAGTCGGATCCATTAGAAATTCAATAGCAGCCTATGGGAACGTTGCACCTTTCATTTGAGACTAAGTTTGTCAAAATCGGTTCAGCCATCTCTGAGAAAAATGAGTGACATTTTTGGTCACATACACACACACATACACACACATACATACATACACACATACATACACACACACACACACAGACATTTGCCGAACTCGACGAACTGAATCGAATGGTATATGTCACTCGGCCCTCCGGGCCTCCGTTAAAAAGTCGGTTTTCAGAGCAATTGCAATACCTTTCTATTGAGAAAGGCAAAACAGTGTTATGCTTAAAGCTGATGACACCGCTACGTCATCAATATTTGGTTTAATTTTGACACACGCAGACACAATAGTCAACATAGCAAGATGATTGAGCAAATTACTACTTTCCATCCATATCAAAAAATATCCCACGCCGCTTTGCGCCGCCGCCGCCGCCGATGATTTTAGCAAACGGCGTCACGCCGATACGCCGCCGCTGCCGGCCCAAATCACACCTACGCCGCCGACAACGACATTTTTCATCGGCGCACACCTCTAAAAATTATAACCGGTTGACAACCTGCACCAACCATATCAGATTTGCATTCATGTACGACAGATAAGCCTGAACATAGAGGACAGAAGCCAGCAGGATCCAACGAGCTTCGAATCTATCAAATCGCGAACATCAAATGTTCTTTTCAGAGCCACCATAATTATCATGAAGAATAATTTGGCAACCCTCCATACAATCGTATTAGTATTATAGTTCACCGAGCTGCGGCTCATATTTTAACTTAAAAAATCTGTTTTAATCCACCTAGCGGTGCAATTGTGCCTTTCTCATTTCTTCAAACTTTGACTCCATGACCGAATTGTGAAAATATCTGTTACATTCTTAATACACTTTGCACCTACACATGCTCGCCAGCCATGGACCTGATGTCCTCCTTTATTCCCTAGCTACGCTCCTGTAAAATCCATAAATCCTATGTCAGTCGAAAGAAAATTAGGTTGAAGATTTTCAGAGTGATTGCATAACCTTTCTATATGAGAAAGGCGAAGGCAAAAATTTGCCAAAATGCAAAAAAAATCAATCCCTGTAAATTTTTTTCGAGATTTCATCAAATTTCAACGTTTCGTGCATTTTAAAGACATTAGGTATCAAAAATATAAATTCGATTTTTAAATTTTCCTATTCAGTTCCTACTTTTATAAACTCAGAAACCGTCGTAGATAGCCAATGTCAAAGCGACTTTGGGGTGTCACTAGTGATTTGGACTGTTGTAGTGGTGTCAGTTTATATGTGTGGTCGCACTCTTAACCCTCAAAAAGGCAAGCTATAATTGTGACTTCAAGAAGCATCACTCCTAAGAATCAACGAAATTGTAAGCCCCTTTTTTGTCGTTTTATCAGTGAGAGAATTGAAGCCCCGAAAACATTCGATCATTTGTATTTCAAATTACAAGTTCATTGAAACTAGAGAACAGTGACTCTAGTCACCTCTGAGATTCTTTACTTTTTGAGGGCTGAAGCCGTAACTCCGGAAACGGGTTCAAATCGACATAAAATTCAATAGCAGCCGAACATTTTTTCGACATAACATAAAATCTAGTCGTTTCATGCATTTTGGAGGTATTTGGCATCGAAAGTATGAATTCAATTACTGAAATTTCATGTGGTCCCCAAAAAAAATTGTTCCGGCTTATGTGGGAATTACATAGGTGACCGGAAGGATCGGTCTATATTTCCGGAACCATATAACCGATTAGTATGAAATTTTATAGACATCTATGGCTTATATACCTTTCATTTGGGACTAAGTTTGTGAAGATCGTCCCAACCTTCCACGATAAATTGTTGTGAGTTTGTTAATTTTTATAGGGTGCGATTCTTCCGGGGCACTTCCGGAACTGTTTACGATGGTCAATGCGGTCGACGAGACTTCGGTTGGCCGTCAATGACCTAGAACTGCTAATGCAAGTTGTTTGACACATAGATATATTATTTTAGCGAAATTTTTACCTTTTTGCCCTCATCGAGGTATCATTTTGAATCTGAATTTGCTATGTAACCGCATGCCACAACCCGCAACACCGGAACCGTAAGTCGGATCAGAATTAAATTTAATAGCAGTTTACGGGGTAGTAAAAGCTTTCATTTAAGTTTGGTCAAACGGCCATCTCCTAGGAATCAATGTAATTGTTATTCTAAGTTTGGATACTTCTGACTGGGCCGCCGGATCCGGCGATGGTGGTCAATGTGGCCAAAGAGCCTTTGAATGACTGTTAGTGACCTAGAACTATAAATCCAAGCAATTACGGTCGCATTTTTGAAAAAAAATCACCTTTATACATTCATCGCATGATTTTCTGCGTGATCGTACTCATCATCTTGTAATTCCGGAACTGGAAGTCAAACCCACACAAAATTCAATAGAAGCCAATAAAAACGTTGTACCTTTCATTTAAAACTAAGTTTGTGAAAATCGGTTCAGAAAATGCCGAGAAACTGATGTGGACAAATTATAACAAGATTTTCTATGTAACCGTACTCTTCAACTCGTAACTCCTGAAGCAAATGTCGGATCAAAATAAAATCCAATAGCAGCCGATGGGAGCGTTGTACCATTTATTTGCGACTAAGTTTGTGAAAATCGATTCCGCCATCCCCGAGAAACCGATGGGGAAATTTTATTGTCATGTCTGCACATACACGCATACATACACACATACATACACACAGACATTTTCCGATCTCGACGAACTGAGTCGAATGGTATATGACACTCGGCCCTTATTTTTGTCTATTTCAGTAGATTTTGAACCTCTGAGATATTACGATTGTAACGGTTTATATGGGAAATTCCTGTCTGACCGCATTAACCAACCTATAACTCCGGAACCTATAGTCAGATCGGAATAAAATTCAATAGCAGATAATGGCAGTGTCATTTCTTTTATTTGAAAACAAGTTTGTTCAAATCGATCAAGAATTCGTTGAGAAATAGACGGGACATTAACTTAGGAATTTGGCAAGTTCACCGAGGGCATCAGGAACCGTCATATGGCCAATGTGGTCAAAACTACTTCAATTGGCCATAATTAATCTAGACCCGCAAATACAAGTAATGTTGCATGCATTTTAATATGTATTGCATCATTTGGATATCATGGTGGTACCAGTTTATATGGGAATTTGCTGTGTGACCGCACTCTTC
Organism: Topomyia yanbarensis; assembly: GCF_030247195.1. Taxonomy (NCBI): domain Eukaryota; kingdom Metazoa; phylum Arthropoda; class Insecta; order Diptera; family Culicidae; genus Topomyia; species Topomyia yanbarensis. The sequence goes on from NC_080671.1 coordinate 469,706,998, forward strand.
AACCCGAAACTCCGGAACTGGAATTCCGATCAACAAACATTCAATAGCAGCCGATGGGAAGGTTGTACCTTTCATTTGAGACTAATTTTGTGCAAATCGGTTCATCCATCTCTGAGAAACAGAGGTGACATTTTTTTCCACATACACACATACACACACATATATACACACAGACATTTTCCGATCTCGACGAACTGAGTCGAATGGTATATGTGAATCGGCCCTCAGGGCCTCGCTTAAAAAATCGATGTTTGGAGCGATTGCATAACCTTTCTATATGGGAAAGGCAAAAAACATTTTACATGTTTTAATAAGTAAAATTATGAGCCTTGTATAACCACACTTGATATTGAACATTTATAAACTGATTTAACCACGCAAATATAGACCATATTGTTCGCTGCTTGAAATTCCCAAAGATGTGCCCCATATGTGCTCAACTATGCAACGCGAAGGGGTGTGACGCATCGTCACCGGAATGAAATTCGATAGATTCCTTCGAATCGTATCCATTTTTCAGAAGCCGAACAGGCGTAACATATACACACATTTTAGCTTCTGTAACTATGCACGTTCGAACTTCCCGAAACAACTTTGTTTCCCCCTTTCCGTCGGGGTTTTCTCCACGCAACGCAACACTGACGTGCACAATGGAATGGAATGGTCAACGGAGGGTTAGGTGTCACTTCTATCGATATTTCACGTACGTACGTACACACCTAGAAAAAATAGTGTAAATTTACGTCTCCTGACCATGACATATACGAGCATCAAAAATGACTTAGTTTTACGTTTGATTTTAATTTTACATGAGGTTTAATTTCGTAAATCATGTAAAATTACTCCACATACAGCGTTTGTTCTGAATGGTATGAAGTATAATTTTATGTCATTGCGCATGTAAAGTATATGTAGCATGTAAAATTAAACGGAACACGGTAATGTTTCGTCATTTCGTGAATTACTAGTTGTTGAATTGTGTCATGTTTGCAATTACGTCAACGATAAAATTCAGATATTTTTGGTGTGTACGTACGTACATCACTATAGCCGTGCATGTTGCCATAGTTTTGCATCGAAGAATGCGCCGGAATAGGAATGACGATGTCGTGTTTCCGCATCATTTGCAACGCCTCGATCTGAAGCAAAAGCCATAGATCATAGAACTGCGGCCTTAATTGGACCGTGGGCGATGGATGGCTTAGGCGGCAGGCAGCAGCAGCGCGCAGTGCAACGAAAGTGGTTTTAATTGACAATCAATTACCATCATTGGTCGGCTTCTGGGTTGGACCTTTGGCGGAGACGGAGATGATGATTAGTTAAGTTATTGGGAATTCATTCAATTTATAACAATAGCCCAATCGAATGGAAGTGGCGGCAATCTTCACATTGAATTCAAAATTCCACCACGTTGAGATCGCTTGTCACACGCAGTTGATAACGATGTCTGTCGAAAATAGGCAGAGGGCTCGAAAATGACACCTCTTGTGCTGATGGTTGAAAAGCTCATATGTTCATCGTCAACATCATTATTTTCAAAGCATTTTCCACTTCCAGTGAAAGTGACGATGTGAGAACGGGTGCCATTCGATTGCCTTCCTACATCAGTCGGATCACTGGCTGGCGACAAGATCCACTTGAGATCCCAATTAGTGCAGCTTCTCACTATGCTTCCTACTCAGCCGAGAAAGGGATCATCGTTTCATTATTATTTGTCTCCCGTCTACCCGCCTTTTCTCTTGAAGATGGAAATCATCAGCATCAGTTTGGAGTGCGCTTGTTAAGTCAAAAAATGTGTTCCAACACTTAACCGAGGATGATCCCTCATTTTTTTGTTTGTTGTTTGTTACTTTGACTCAAGATCTTTTCTCATCAAACCCGAAAAAAATGGTTCACACCCCGACCTAATCGAATCCGTCGTCGGCGGGAAAGTGCATACATGAACCACAAATCGATTTTCCACGTTTGCTGTGAGCCGACTTTCACTTCCGTCACTTACTCGAAGACCACTTTGCGTTAACTCCGTCGAATGCACTGAGCCCAGAATCAACGAGTAGCAGTCAACCAAACGATAGAAGAATTAATTCTCTGTCACTTGGGGTAAATTGCTGCCGACTCATATTAAGCAATTCAATCAAGAAAAAACAAATTGAATAACCATATCCCATCATCATAAAATTCGTGTGGTTTGTGAGGGGTGGGCGAACGTATGAAGAAGATGAAAAATGCGAGGAAACCCATCCCATCCCGTTCCATCCCAATCCCGATGCAAGCCGGTACAATTCTACAATACAGTTCATCATATGTATCTCGGTCTCGGGAAGAAACGAAACGATCGAAGGAACATGAGCTGACTTGCTCTTGAAATTATTATTTTTATTTGATGATTCCATTGAGTCGGTGGAGGAGCTGGAGGCAGTCGAGTCGAGTTAAGTTGAGTGGCGCTGTCTCATTTATGGCGAAAGGAAATAATCGAGGCTTTTGTGACATTTACGACTTTTGGTGAGCTGCTGCTTTCGTGGAGGGTCTTTGGTTCCCTTCGCACCGAATGGTTGTGGTATGAATGCTTTGTAACTATTTCTTTGTCGGGTGTGAAATTTTGACACGGGAGTGGCATTTTGTAAAATTGTTCTTAGTTTAGAAAATGAAAACAGGTAGAGCGAGGAAAAGATAATAGACGGCTGCGCTTATTTGGATCGTTCGAGGTATCTCTTTAAATAGTCGACGTGGAAATATACAAATACTTGTAATAGACCATAACGGAATTTCTACTACGTTATACATGGAACCGGACGACTTCATTGCGGTACTTGCCTCAATTTAAACAGTTTTTGAACAAACAAATCTGCATCGCGAAAGAATTTATGTAAACAATATACTTAGATTTACATTTTTATTTAATTTGTTAATTTAGCACGGCTCCTTGCGGTATCTTAACAGAGTCGTTTATTTACAATATGTAAAACTAAAAATGTATGAAATATAATATTAGGTGTCCGAAAGTGGAGACCTTCTTTTATAGCGGGAAAACAATTGTTGTTGTTGTTGTTTATTTGTGGCTTTAACCTCTTTGGGGCATTCGCCATGGGAAAACAATTGTTTGCTCGCCTACTGCATCATTTGTATTTGTATTTACCGTATTCCAACTGACCTATAGGGTCATATTGTTGAAACTTTGCCTGAATAGATCATGGCCATCATTATCTTCGCTCTTGCTATAGTTCGCGTCAATGCCGTTTAAGCTGCTTTGATGCTTGGGATCAGCTGTTCTTCCGTACCACTTACATTTACGAGTCATGAGCGCAAACCTTCCTTCATTGGAAGTCGCCTTCCCACTTGTTGGGCTGTCTGTTGAATAGAGAGTGCTGGATGTCGCTATTGCACTTGTCATTGTAGTCTAAAAAGCAGCCTCTAATTTGGCAACAATATGTGGTTCAGGTTGTTGCTATTAAAACATTACCGTAGATGAGTGGACAGCAAGTTGTGATGCATTTCCTTGGCATCTTCCTTTGTTACGTTTTCCAGGGTGTACCGTTTGATTACAGTACTGGCACGTTGGGGTCTGCCCTTGATGGGTGCATAGTGTGGCTTGTTTAATTTAGTTGTTTGTTTTTGAATTGTAGAGTCAGATAGGAATGAAAATATTTCTTACGAACCCTAACCACGAAAATGTCGGAATACCCGAAATGAAATTTTTCAAAGTATCAGGCGTAACGGGTTTTATTTGCCATTGGGATTAACAATTAATCAATTGGATTGAAAAAACTGACTAGTTTAATTGAATATTCTACAAAATATTTTTGGAAGAATATTCTCTGATCACTACATTGAGAGCCTTATTTTAATCATCAATAGAACTTTTGGAAAATTGTGAAAAGTGTCGAAATCTCATAGTTGTCAAATTACTTTAATATAAAAGCTCATTTTTTTTCAAATATGTTTCAAAATATGAATTAAGGACAATTGTTCGAATGGGAAGCTAAGATTAAATAGGTTGATTGTCTATACAAAATAAACTTGCTCACCGAAAACTTGCATACATTTCAACATTTACTGAAAATGTATTTTTTTGGGATTTCGTAGTGTTGAGACAAAAATTCAATATGGTTAATAAAAAGAATAATATATCGGAAGCTAGATGGAAGATGTTGAAAAATGACGTTTGCAGTTTGTCTCTAGCAATTGATAATACAATAAAAATCAAATGCTCATAAAAACCGATCCTGACCTGTTAGAGACAAATATGAATAGCCTTTACAGCAGGATTAGAATTAATAAATATTGCAATATATTTCAAGTTAGTGTGTTAATGGTGTATATTTGAGGTCTGAATAGAATGGCGTAATAAAATTTTGTGTACTAGGTACTAGCACTCGTGGTCAAGTTGTGAGCTAGTGAAGAATAGTAAAATAAATACTCGATAATTTTTTAACAGTCACGACCACATGCATACGAAACTGTCAAATATCGATGTTAAGTCACATTGAAGAATTTCAAAACATAAAACTGCACACTTTCTGACAAAATAATATTTTCGGTTTATCCTCTAATGTCTTCAACAATGTTTTCAAAAATACTATTTCAAACAACTTTGTTGAAGACATGAATACTTCATATATTCAGAGAATCGAGAAATAGCGTTGCTTTGCGTTGTGACGATGATTTTGGCGGATTACACACTGACTTCATCATATTTGACTGCTGATTATCCAATAAGAGTTGCTATGTAGTATGTAGGTATTCATACCAATCCGACCCATATTAAAACCTCAACAGCATGACAACCATCATTGCCGACCGCCACCATCTCCATCGTTCACGGGGAAGGATAGAGGATAAGGTAGACGGGAAGTGTTGATGCTCCACCTACTTAATGGAAAAACGACCATTCATCAGACTCTTCCATAGGTGTCGCGGAGTTGATAGTTTGGAAGGGTATAAGGTCTAGGATTCGATCCAAGCAAGCGAGGCGACATGTAAAGCACATTTTATTAGGTAGTTGTTTAGTTAGTTCTCAAGTACACGATCACTCGAAAAAAGACCTTGTTTAGTTTTTGGTTCTTTTTAAACTCTGGGCAGCCCGCTACCGAGAGTATCCTGTGTTCCCTAAACAAAAGCAATTTTAACTCCACACCGCTAACCGTGGAAGTATTGCCTAGAAAAGCTGATCTTATCTGCGTAATGGGCCGCATCACTATTTTTTGCAACAGTATTTAGATAGAATTCGCTACTTCTTCTCTACGATATATTTATTGGGTTCAAAACTACCGAGTGATAACACATTATATAGGCAAAGATAGCGCGAGATATTATAAATCAAGGAAAGTATTTCTTATTTTCTATATCGGATTGTTTGTGGAATACAAGTATACGAGCGATAATAACGGCTTGTTAGCAATAATGGAGCTCGAAATTTGGTTCATAAAAACAGACGCGGCGAATTTTCAGTACGTATTGACCCGTGATCGTGGATACTAGTCAGATTAGTTTTATTGGGGCTAATTTCCGATCAACTATTCATTTTTTCGGCAATGTTTTCTTGACTAGGTCTGTTCGCACCCTCTCATTCTGCTACTATCGGCAGAAGCCTGATAGCACCCAGTCGTCGCCGGTCTAAGAACCAAATGTCATCAATAGACTTAGACTCGCGTGGAGGCATGAGATAGGAAACTTGTGAGAATTTTGTTATCCCACTGTTTGACGACCGCATCCGTGGCAAAGCTATACGTGCGTACACAAATCGTCGATGCCGTATTCTCAAGCGCTTTTTCGCAATAGCCAGCAATGAGTACCGCTGTTACAATAAATTTCTGTACAAAGGATATGTGAACCGCATCCAACAGAGCTTACGACAAAATCCGAAAGGCTTCTGGACTTTTGTTAATACGAAGAGAAAGAAAATGGGTCTTCCAGCTAGGATGGTCTACAATGGCGAAATAGCGACTACGACGGCGACAAAGTGCTCCTTATTTGCCAGTTACTTCTCGAGTGTCTTCATGACTGATACTCCAACTGCCATCGAGCTCGACAACGCGTCCCGTGATGTTCCCGTTGGTTCCAACCATTCTGGAGTTCCTCAAGGTAGTACGCTTGGTCCGCTGCTGTTTTCACTGTTCGTGAATGATGTGGCTTTCGTCTTAATGCGTGGAGGGAAACTGTTCTTTGCCGATGACTTGAACATATTTCTCATTATAAGGAAATAAGCCGATTGCTGTGAGCTACAGTATCTCGTTGATACCTTTTATAGTTGGTGTAAAAGAAACATGATGGTTCTTAGTGTTGCTAAATGCTTTGTCATCAGCTTTCATCGAACGAGGAACATGTTTAATTTCAACTATAACATCGCTGGAACTCAGCTGCAACGCGTTGATCATGTTAAAGATTTGGGCGTCATCCTTGATGAAAGGCTAACGTACACCCATTACTTCTCAGCGATCATTGACAAAGCTAATCGTCTACTAGGTTTTATGTTCAAAACATCCAACGAATTCCGGGACCCTTTGTGCTTCAAATCGTTGTATTGTTCACTGGTGCGTTCACAGCTGGAATTCGCAAATTTTTAGATTTCCATCATTATAGGTGGCATTGTAAATGTCGAGGTACCGTTGAAAAACGGAAGATAAATTTGATAGATCTTAAAAAGATATTAGCATTTCTGACCAATCTGACCGATAGTGGCAAAGGGCCTAACACACTATATGCGGTTGTGGGAGTTCGAACCCAGGTGAGCTGCGTACAGTGCAATGGACTTACCAACTGTACTATTCCCCCTCCCCCATATGATATAATCTGACCCTAACGACTACGTGATTCACAAAAGTTATATTGATTCGTACAATGTTGTTCTTAATTTCTTACTGTTCCTGATATGATGAAGCTGGAAAAAGTCAATTGCCAGATTTACAAAAAGCCACATTTTTTCAATTATAATTCAGCTTCATTTATAGATGACAATATTAAATATTGCAGCCATTGAAATTAATCGATATTATGTTAAATCTAAGTGCGCGATTCGAGGTTCATTCATTTCAGAAGTTTTGTGCTTTCTTTTATAATGAACGGTTCGGAGAGGCGAAGATAGCAAACAAGTACATTATAAGAAATGTTCATATTTTCATATTTAACGAATTAGTATCTCAAAGACTTCGCCGGTAGTTAAGTATCAAGTCTAAGGTTTTGAGGTAGCGTGGCCTTTCTAGTGTCCGTGATAGGCATTCAGTGCAGAAAGAGACCGATGAAAAAAAAATTAAATAATAACAATAATTAGCCTTTCCACCTTTCGAGAGTACGAAATCAATGCCTTCATTGTTGCGCAAACAAATAAACATACTGAATAGTCGAAATTACTCGAACCTATTAATATGAGCAACACAATTCATTTCAATAATTCACTACCAACTATTAGCAGTTCATTCATAACACAGAGAACAGACATACAAACTGGAACAAACTTTCCCGAACAACATGTGTAAACATTTAAATGAAAATACGTTGAAAATCATCATCCCTTATAGCTTCGCATGCGTGAGTCACCATTGTATCCAGATTCGCACACAAGTCCTGTATAGCGATTGCTGTGGCAAGTAGCTACTTCTGTTGTCATTTCAAAGTGACAGTTTAGTTTCTTACACAAGTTGAAAACTTTACTTGTATGTCAGTTCTCAGTGTTCATAATCAGCCACTAACAGAAATGCAACCTTCTACCAACGAAGCTCACCAAAGTCGAAAAGCAAATACTACATCACTTTGACTGTAATATTAAACAAAATGTAAACCAAAATATAAATGAATAAAAATTTATGTTAAAAAATCACGTCAATACCAGTCATATAAAATGGTCGAAATAGGAAACACATTCGAATGCACGCTGCCGTAAGGTACAAATCCTATCTGCGGGATACGTTTCATTTGAGCCAGTATATTCTGATTTCTGATTCTGACGGCCCAAAATATTTTTGATAAGGCGGAGTGTCGTACAAATATAACATAATTAGTTTTGTACCAGACTACGACGGCATAGTGGAAAATGCTTAATCTGGCCGCAAATATATCGTGAGACCTCAAGAAGTCCAGGAGTCATTTATAGAGGTTTTCATGTAGATTTGTCCATTCAAAATCTCTGATGTGATGAAGAAATGATAATTTGCCACGCGGATCGCTTGCCAAACAAGGATTGTGTGCCAAATTTCAACATCTTATTCTTTCACTTTCTGTACAGCAGTGGTTTTCAACCTTTTTCGTTCCATGTACCCCTTTCCGAATATTGATCGACATGATGCACCCCTTTCTGAAAATAGTCCCAGTTGTAGTCGCACGTGCTGTCAGTCAGGTATCAACCAATTCTTCCGTTACAAACCGAAATAGATCGTTGAAGCAGCTACACCATCGAATTGCCTGTGGTATTAAATCCGTTATGGACGATTATCTATTCAAATTTACGGGAGATTGCAACGCAATAGTTGGGGCTACATAGACCTTTCTGATTGACCACACTAAATCATCTCAATTGCTTAGAGTCGGATAAAAAGGTTTTGGCTGTGGTCATGGTCTTAAATGAGCACGAAAAAGATAGATGGAGAGTGTTTGTTGGAGTTTGCCGACATTTTAAATCCCGTCGAATCAACGACTGGATGTAACACATCCTTTCGTAACATCACGGTGATGTGACGTGTTCTTTTTTCCTGAATATTTGTAACTATAACTTTTTTTTATAAGATCTTCATCCGGTCGTCTCCCCAAGTAAAAAGTAACTATAACATATACAATACTTCAGTGTTCCGAGCCCTATCGATTGCCTGGCGCTTAAATTGTGCTCGCTTCCTCATATAAATCCTCTTGTTTAAGCCTAACGATAAAAATATACTATAAACTCGGATCGGGAACCTGATTCCAAATTAAACAAAGCAATACTTCCAGTTTATTTTCTTTTGTGAAATATGTTATAAAACCTACTTTTCCGGCTCCGTTAAACTACCATATTGAGCCGTATCAAATAAATATATGTGTCAAATGGCTCAAATCTATCTATAACAGATATGAAAGAAAAAATTCTTGATTTGTTCGATTATTTCTACCACAATTTAAAAAATAAACTGTGTCGTGATTTTTGGACAACCCCATATGTTTATTCGAGTAAAATATCATTAACATGGCTATATGTAATAAATATTTAAAATTTAACTCAAAACAATAGCACAAGCGTGATTTACAGAGTTATAGAAAAGTTGAAGATTTTCATGACGTTACAACGCAATGAGATATTGCTTTTCTTGAGAAAGGAGCGTTGTTACGCCACGAAACTAAAAGATGCTTAAAAAGAAACAAAACAATAAACTTTATATTTAATGACACTTAATTCGTAAGTTATTTAGAAATACTTCATAGAAGATTAGATCTTGATAAAAAATCTTATAGAGCAGATATTTTGACTTTTAATGAAATACGCTGAAGGTTTTAATTTGTGACGCGTTATAACGTCATTGATACATTTTTGGTCATAAAGCAACTCTCTTCCAGTTTATTCAGTTTATGTCGAATGAATCTTTCGTGAAATTTTGTCTACTTTCTGAATATGTAATAAGTTTTGATGTAGGTGTTCATTTGATAAAGTTATGACATGACATATTTATGGAATGAAGATTCGTCGAATCTTTGTAACGTCACGAAACAATGTGTCATTTATAAATTTCAGAATATTCAATCTCAAACTTCAAAAATCGTTTTTCTCAAAAAGTGCTAAATGGCGCATGTCATAAGATAGCACAACAGCGACTATATAAAGACACATATCCGACTAAAATGTTAGAAAAAAACAAGTAAAAAGATTGTGGTGTGATGAAATGGACGCTTGATGAACAAAAATTTTAGTAACTTTTACTTATCTAGTGTTCATGGCACGCATGTTATCGTTGATAACGACATTATTTTTCGATAATGAAATGAAATGAAATCATTCGTTTATTTCAATAAATGTTTGAGTATATTACGAACGACTTCGTTGGTCGCACGAATTCATTTCGTTCATCTTAGAAAAGTGTTCGTATTTATTATCGTCTTATTGTTTTCAGTCGATCTTTTGGGATCGATGTTTGACAACATAGATTTTTTTTGATTTAAAAAAATCGATGCGGCCAAATCGATTTTATTGTGGTACGAAGACATGGCCGCTTGATGAACGAAAGTTTTCGTAAATTTTACTTATTTAGTTTACATTGCACGAATGTAATCGTTGATAACGACATTATTTTTCGTGAATGAAACGATATGTTTTGTTTATTTTAATAAACGTGTGTGTATATTACGAACAATCTCTTTGGTCGCACGAATTCATTTCGTTAATCTAAGAGAAGTTTTCGTATTTAATAGCATATTCTTTTACATTGCTCCGGCAGAGAAAAACTCAAAATTATTCATGCAAAACCATCGAGCGATGGCTCAGCTGAATCCGTACTGCTCCGGATTCTGGATCAACTAGAAGTGGAAGAGGTTTGGAAAATCTTCCTGAAAACGGCGGACACGTATACGGTTACTAAATAGTCAGACCAAGACCGTCGTGAACATCAAAAATTATCTGGCGTGTAGCAACAATGGCTCCATATTGAAGCTCTGTTGACGTTGCCGGTTCGACGAATGGTGCTCGTAAATATTATCAAGATATTCGTATATAGCAGCGAACAATTCGTTTGCCGAACGAAGCTGTTTCGTAATAAGCCAACGAAAGTCGTTTCGTGGTTTTCACGAAAAACTCATAATAAAAAATAAATGTGTTTCAATAGAACTACGAACGATTCATAATATGTACGAAAAATTCGTATATTTTTATGAAAATTATCTGTACGAAACTAATGCATAGCGATTTACGAATATATTCTATCAGTGTATTAGCAATGGTACAAGAAACTGCTTTGGATCAAACATGCTTATGATACATCTAAGCGCTATCCGTTTCGTTGGCCAGGCTCTTTCTGTTATGTAAGGCTTGAGATCCTCGCGCATCTCAGCTGCAAACAGGAAAACGTCGTCCGAAGGACGCCATTTCAATCCTAGAACTCTCTCGGTATCAGCAGTTCCACTGAGACATTTCATATCCTCCACAGTTGCATGTCCAAGCTGCTGTAGAAACTCGGAAGAGTTACTGACCCAATTGCGGATCTCGAAACCACCATCTTCATGAACCGCCTTCACCTTCGTAGCCCTTTTAATTGCTTTTAATTGCTTGTTCATACGTATCAACACTGTCGAAATAGTCGTCAACGTAGGTTTTCCGACAAACTGCAATAGCAGCTTCTGGAAAGTCTTTCTCATAATCACGTGCGTCAATATTTTTGACGTATTGTGCCAAACAAGACGAACAACTTGCACCAAAGATGACGACATCCATCACATAGGTTTCGGGTTCACCGTCCGGTGATGATCGAAATAAAAATCGTTGTGCCTGACGGTCTTCTGATCGAATCATAATCTTGTGGAACATTTCGCGTATGTCACCTCCGAAAGCAATACGCCGCTCGCGAAAACTGTTGATAACCGATGATAAAGATGCATTCAAATCAGGACCTTTCAGCAGCATGTCATTGAAAGACACACCATTTGCTTTCGCTGCAGCATCCCACACCAGTCTAACCTTTTCAGGTTTCTTCGGATGGACGAATAAAATTAAATATTCCTCGAACTACCTCTGTAGCTTCTCTCTAACTCCTGGATTCCGATTGAGACGTACGTCTCAGCGCCATGCCGAAACTTTCCGGAAATAGGATATCACCCTCTTTCCACAACAACCCAGTCTCGAATCTTTCTGCTACTCTTTTCGTCATTTTTTTCTAGAATTTGTCGGGTTCGGCAATCTTCTTTAGATTCTAGCCGTACGGGTGAGACGCCCACTGCCTCCAGTTGGAAATGTTCCTTTAGAGCATCTTATAATGCGCGATCTGATTGGCTGCACTCTTCACAAGCACAGCGATGATGTCCAACAAAGTGAACACTTGTTACTATACTCGGCTGGGGTCCATACACTGTCCATCCCAACCTACGTAATACTGCTATGGGCTCACCAGATTCACCAATTCGAGAATCACTTGGTGCAGATAGTTGAACATTGTCAATTCCAATCAACATTTTCGTTTTTTCTAATTCGTAACTCGGAATATCTATGTCGCTCAAGTGAAAATATTCTTCAGATAATATATTTGATAACGTTTGAGCTGGAAGCTCGAGTTTGCTTACCGGGCGTGCTCCAAAAAGGTTGTACCGGGTCATTTGGTCTCGACCAGAAATTTCAAGTTCTAGTTTTCTTCATCTATCTTCCATTCGGCTTACTCCATTTGTCCAACACATTTTCAATGGCTCAAACGGCCCTTCAGCACTAATTGAATTCGCAAGTTCGTTATCCACAATCGTTACTGAAGATCCTTCGTCGATCAACGCCAAAGTGTCAACTTTCCTTTCTCCGTTGTACAATGTCACCGGTACCATTCGGAAGAGTAACTTTCTTCCCGGCTGGCGGTGGCTGTTACACTGTGCTTGAATTCCAGGTTTAGCTTGGTGAAGGAGAGTGTTATGCTGGTCATTGCAATCTTGCACTTCACAGCGTATCTTTGTACGACAAGGTTTCTTCTCGTGATTATACAGACACATTGGGCAAAGTCTCAAGGCTGTGACTATCTGCCATCGCTATTCCACACTCTTTTCTTGGAATTGCTTGAAAAATCGCCCAAAATGTCCAACATGTTCACAAATAGAGCCAGTGGCGGCGCGAGGTGTTTTGCCGCTCGGGGCCAAAAATTGAATTTGCCGCCCTTTTATAATGAATTTTCAAAAGAGTTCGATTTTTTCCCACCTATATGAAACAAATATGATAAAAGTATTACAAAATGTCTTCATGAAAATGAACTTTATCACATTTTATTGTCAATATTTTTTCATGGCAGTAGTGCTGCGCATACATTTGCTCGCGAAAGGTGGTGCTATGACTCCGCTCACATGCTAGCGCCACGCTAATGGTAGATCCTTTATAAAATATAAGATATTAGTTATAATTACCCTAAATATAAAATCAAAGTATGAAATTTAAGTGCAAGATTAATTAATTTTAATATTATATAAAGACAAAAAAATCGCGAAGTTACTAAAAAGTTCCTATTGAATACATCACAATTATTTTAAAAAAATTAACGTGTTTTCAAAACTTACATATTTAAAAACACTGATCAAAAAATGGGAAAAAACATTTTAAAATAAAATTCATGTGAATTACTTGCGATCAACCATGTCTTTTTTTAAATTCTCAAGCTAAACGATCAGAGAATCTTTATATACTTTTAACCACTTTAAACGTATTTACATCAATAACTATAAGTTTTGTCTGAGGCAAGACTAGCTTATAAAATTAATTGTTGAGATTATTAAATTTCATTTGAGCACTAGCATATATACGTATTATTCGTAGAATTGTAATTTGTCTGGCCAGATCCCGCTGGATCAGTGCTGCCAAGGACAGTTTCTGTTAAGGGCGTAACATAAATTTTTGATATATTTAGAATGACTCGAATTATTATTGAAAACTGATAAACCCTATCAATTTAGGTTGTCTTCGACTACCTTTTCCATACAATTTGATTATTGTAAATATTTTAGGGGAATTGTATTGAGCATTGGATGGTAATTTTTGAGTAGCTTGCAGCACTGCGAAAGAAGAAATTCAAATAGGTTTTTCATGCTCCTTGATCCCTACAGTTTTGATGAAAAATTGTTTTGGAGTCGTATATGCGCCAGGGAAAAGTCGGATAAGAATGGATTAATGTATATTATTTAAATATTAACTTTTCATACTAAATTATCACAATGTTCAATTTCTTCTTGCCTTTGGAGTACAAATAACACGGTGCTATAGGGATTTTGTACTTTTTAAGTGACCTAGTATAGGTTGTAGATCTTATCAAATGCAATTCAAAATAATGTTCTAAAAATGCTGTATTCCCTCAAAATCTTGATATATTGCAAATAATTTTGTATTTTCCGGACCTTTGCCGCTAAAAAAAAGAAATCTACACTGAGAAGAAGACTTCCAATGGTATGCTAAGTTATGTTCTTTTGTATAAAATACTCTCCGGGTTTGGGACAACAATTTGCAAACAATCAATATTTTGCGATTTTTTCATGAAAATTAGGAAAATTACTCAACATTCTTATTTTATTAAAAAATTAGAGAGATTTAGTTCTGCATTTAACGATCTGTTTATCTCCAAATTCGGTTAAGAATGGTGAAGTTAATTTTTGTTTCTCCAAATTAGATACTTGCTCGCATGAACTCTTCAGGGATTAGTTAGGCATTGTACGCACTATGGCATTCTATAATCATAACTTGCGTTGTTTTTCCTAATTTTAACTTCAAAGTTTACACATATACTTTTAAATGTATACGTAATCGAGCAAAAAAAATCGATTTTTTGAAAATTTTATATGAAACCGTCCCCTTAAAAGTTCATGTGAACAAGTTTCTGATTTGGAGATAAAACTGAATAACATGATTGTTATGAAAAGTACTGCATAATACTTTTAACAAAAGAACATAACAAATGACGGCGTAACTAATTTTTGAGACCCGAGAAATAGTTTTTTGCTATAAATCAATATTTTAAGGGTATATTAATTTGATCAAGCGTAGGTTTGTATTGTATTTGACCAGACCTGCAACCTTTTCTGGATCACTTGAAAAGGTATATTCTTTTTTTTTTTGCGGCACCGTGTAATTATTCATTATGGTGCAAGAGTCGACAATTTTTTTAATAGTATTTGTAGTATTTTTATACTAATAACAAGGTCGCCGAATGGTGAATACTTCCCAGTATTCGCCAGCTTCTAGCTCGTGCCTCAGCTTTGTAAGTAATTGCTTGCCACAAATTGAGTCCTACATGCTCCCTAACGTCCCTAGGTGAAAGGGCGTCATCATTATCTTAGTGACCTAGTGACCGAACAATCCGGATAATCCGAATCATAATTGATATTTAAGATTTCCAGGTTTTTCGATCTTGAACCGCCAGTTCCATGGACGCCCACCGCACGCGCATCTTCCGCAATTGTGCACAGCCAGCGAGAGCGGGGTTTGCCCGGAAGTCGACAACCTCTTCTATGTCATAACATTCACTGGTTTCTCTTTCATTCCGCGCTACAAGCCCAGTTCACTGTAGTCTGCCAAGTATACAACCACGCTAATAGCCTTCCAATGTCAGCTTGGTTGTATACTTGATACCGTTAGGGATTTTTCTCCCAAACAAACCGAGCACTCGATATCCTGCTTCCTACAACATCCATGCCTCAAGGCCGTACAGAGCAACAAGGCGTATCAGCGATTTGAATAGAGCAAATTTTGCGCGCATCCTTAGGCTGTGGGACTTTAACTGACTACGTAAACCATATTCGCAGCAGCAACATAAATTTTTCTTTCGCGGCTAACATCGTTATCATATGTCACTAGGGTTCTAAGATATATAAATTTGTTGTAGCGTACCCCATTTATTTCCACATCGAACCCAACACTACTACACGTTCTCTACCAGCTACCATGTACTTTGTCTTGCCAGAGTTTATAATCAGTCCGATTCTTGCAGCTTCCCTTTCAAAAGGCAACAATGCCTCTTCCACTGCTCTACGATCAACGCCAATGATATCCATATTGATCGCAAAGCCAAAAAGCATGTGAGATCTCGTGATGATGGTTCCGTTCCTTTGATTATCAGAACTTCGTATCGCTTGATTTTATCCCATCCAGCGTTATACGAATCAGCTTAATCAGTTTTGTCGGGAAACCATGCTCAACCATTATCTGCCACAGTTCATTTCGTTTTATTGAATCGTATGCCGCCGTGCAATCCACAGATAGTGAGTCCGCAAGTTGTATTCCCAGAATATATCCAGAATTTGTCGCATTTGGTCCGTCATTGATCGTCCTTCTCGAAACTCGCTTTGATATTCGCCGGCAAAGCATTCAGCCAACAGGCGCAGTTACCTGAACATAACACGAGTAATGTACTGGATTCTAAGGTGTGGTAATGCTATATTGCTCTCTCGCTCAATTTCTGTAAATTTATTACGTAATAAATTTCGACTCCATATATTTTCCATATATCCACGTGCTTTACAGACACCGAGCGAGAGAGCAATAGCATTGCCGCACCTTAGAATCCAGTACATTGGAACACGAGGACTACCTTGCAGGCGGCACACAGTGGGGCAGAATGCAATTTTCGACGCTCAAACCCTCTAGCGCCCTGGGTGTGTATCCTGGAGGATTAGTGTCTTCAGTAAAGTATCTTGGATGGAAATGACCATTAACAACTTTGGATTTGATCTAGATAAGTAGAAACTGATATAGATCAATTTTATCTTTTGACAGAGGCGAGAAAATGAATTTTAACATTTTTTTATCAAAAAATCTCTGGATTAAAATATTTTATTCCTAAATCTTCGAAAATATACAATAATAAAAAAAGTTTCTGAGAGTGATAGATGTTATCATGACATGTAAAGAGTGTTTTCATCATGAATATAAAAAAATATGTTCCACAATTTCTAATAACCCACGAAGCGGCAGATGGCGGCAGCTAGAGTTTTATTTGTGACGAGGAGAGACCTTTAACTTTATAACCACGAAAGGAAATAAATGGGACAATGTGGGGCTTTTTTTCTACAGACACATAAAATAAGGAAAAAATAAATAATTCATGTGAAATAATTCTAGTTCGCTTGAAATTTTTTGGGTAATCTAAAAATATACAAATATTTCATTGTTTTTTAATTAAAATATGATATTTCGGACTGAGAATAAATTTATAAAGTAATTTCAAAAAAAAAATATTCAAACGCTGGGTACGTCTTGTCTTCCCAACGGCCTTATCGTTTTTAAACTCTCGGATAATCTTCCGTCTAGAAATTAGTGAACAAAAAATTTTGGTTTGTTTACCCCTTGCAAATCGCCGGTTTTAAATAAAACCATTCGGTCGAAAAACATACGCTACCGCACGAAACTAACCTTCTATAGAACACTTATTAGACCGGTTGTTTTATCGACTATGTTGGACCAACGTACCCGTTACACGTAACAGGAAAGGAAACAACTTTCCAATGGAATTAAAAGAATAAAATCACAAGGTATACTTTTTGAGTTAGAGACATTAAAAGACAAACAAGCTGTTTACGGAAAAAGTTGAACAACTTTGTAACAGTTGAGATTTGATAGTTTGTGTAGAATGCTTTTTGACGCCAAATATCTATCACCCCTCGAGAGATTCTTAACGATGAACCAAAGTATATGATAGAGCTTCCTGGTTTAATTCCAGCAAATTAGTCTGTATATAGTTTTGTTCTATCGCATCCGCCAGTCCCGATCCCTTACCATTTGAATCGTCAACAGACACGAAAATAATGTACATTCAAGCGTTTCACCCGCACTTGATTTTTATTGAGATTAATAAAATAATTAAAATATTAAAATTTGTTGAGCAGGAAATGCCGCCCCCTGGTTTTGCCGCTCGGGGCGCTTGCCCCCTTCGCCCCCCCTTAGCGCCGCCACTGAATAGAGCACTTCAAGTCAGTTCTCTTCAACATGGGTTGACTGGAGGAGGCAGGGAAATTTCGACTCTTTGTATTGAAAACTTCGGTCACTGGCTGAACCGAAACCGTCGGCGACACACTTTGTTGACAGGGGAACATTTGAGCCAATATATTCTGATTCCTGATTGTTGACAGCAACAATTTTTACATGCATCATCAGTTGCATGAACGAAACCTTTCGTCCTTTGAACATCACGTTGCTTTGGTCGTTTCGGATCATCCAAAGTGATATATTCGAAAGTTGCTTCCAATGCTTTATCGACCAAGTCTTCCATGAACTTACTAAACGTCTCCAAATCTACCACCTTGAATTTTCGTTTAAGCTCAACCCATGACATTGCATAGCACGACGGAAGTTTCTGTACAAGATTCTGCATTAAAATGGGGTTCTTTAGATGATCGGTCGGTTAATTTTGCTGCTTTAAGATGCTGGGTAAATTCTTCAACGGCACTACCAAAATCTATTACTGATTCCAGGCACTCCGAACTCGGCCCTTCAAGTTGTTGAATCTTCCTAGCCAACATCGTTGATGGAATTTCCGGATTTCCAAAGCGTTGTCGTAACTTTTCTATGATACCTGGAACATTTTCCGGAAGCAGCAAACGGTTTCGAACAGTATCTAGTGCTTTACCCTTCTGCATGCGAAAATCCACAGGATTCGTTTGACTGATCATAGGCAATGATAAATATCGGCCACTCTTCTGGTCTTCCGGTAAACTCTGGCAGGTATACTTGCCGGGAAGCGATTTGTAGCCTTGTTGGTCCCTCCATAATCCGACTGGAATGACCCATACCAGTTCGAATTTGCTCCTCCGTTTCATGTGAGTCATCAGACAAACAAATCGGTGCAGAGCCAGGTTTACTGTGTAGTTCTCATGCTCGTCTCGAATCTAGAGATGTTTGAACATCGCAGATCATCTTCGAAATTTTCCTGATCCATTCGCTCAACTTCAAGGTTTTTTTCGGACTCGAGTGCTTTTTGGTACTGCGCCGGTGTACTGTGGAAGCAGTTTGCTCGACTGTTCATTCTTAGTACTGTTTAACCAACCTTTTTTACCTTCTTTTGAATATCCTGACCTTCCGAAAATTCTGTCTCATCGTCGGAATCTTCTTCTAGAGTTTTCTGTAGCTCTTGTTTCCGTTTGGCCTCCAGCTTCAGTATGTTGACCCGCTTCTGTTGCAGTTCGAGAATTTTCAATTCATTTTCCTCCGCAAGTGCCTCCAAACGACTCTGTTCTTCCAGCTCTCTCACCTCTCTTTCGGCTCTAGAACGAAAAAAAATGAAATAGTTTTGTCGGTTTATCCTCTTAGAAGTAATTACAGAGAAATTACTCTTCAAACAAATTTAGCTCAAGTTCTAAAGTCGCAAGCAAAGCTTTCAAAAATTCTATTTCAAACAACTTTGTTGAAGACATGTATACTCCATATATTCAGAGAATCGAAATATAGTAGTAGAAAACTTTTAAAATAAGTTATTCTGATTTTACTGTATTCGATCAATCTTTTCTGTGGTTTATAAACTATAAAATTCATATTGCATTCAAGCTATGAGTTTCTGAAGCTTGCGAAAAAATATATTTAAGAGAACTGGCTTTAGAAAAATCCTAAATATTAGGACTGGGCAAACCAAGAAACACAGAGTGTTTTCATTTTTTGGAGCTAGTATCAATTCATCGCTACTAGAGCTTCCATCCCGGGAATTTATTTCCCGGAAATCCCGGGATTTTTGGATTTCCCGGGATTCCCGATTCCCGGGAAATTATGTTTTCTCATTCCCGGGATTCGGGAATCCCGGGAAAAAGATTTTTAATTTATTCCAAAAGGCTTAGGTCCTGCAAATGAAATTCTGTAGGAAATATTTTGACCGGTAAACATTTGGGGTGCGTAGTGATTGCAAATTATGCTTTTTCAACTGATTTGCAGATCAATGGATTATTTAGCTTAAGCTCGCAGATATTTTTTTGTGATTTTTTCAAGTCTTACTTAAGTTACTGCAAAAGAATGTGCGTATTTTCTTGCAAAAATGGATGAATTTGCCGTAAAATAGTTTTTACCTAATTTTTTCTCCACTAGAGAAAAATATAGCATAGTCCTAAATGTTATTTTATATCTCGATATGCTGCATTCATGTAGTCTTCATATTTTCAACGAAATTGTTTAAAATTACATTGTCAAAAAATCTGCTGAAGGCAAAAACTCTTTCTTTGCCGGCTGTTCGGCCATCTATGGGAGCTGTCCATCAATGTCAGCTTCTTTCTCCGAACAGCCTAGATAAGCCGTGTAGTGTCGGTAGTGGTTGTTTCAACCGGCTAAGAATTACACTACGGACTACCTGTTCCGGTGGTAACACCAAACAGAGAACCCCAATTCCATAGTGTCATGCGACCCGTGCTATGGGTAAAATTGTTGAGGGGGTTTAAAATATTCTCAATGGCGAACGGAGCCTGGGAAGAGCCGGGCGAACTCCCCAGTAACTGGCTGTGGTCCACTAGGAGGTTGATAACTCTATTATCTTTCTCCGGACAAAACCAACCTAGAGGCCGCGTGGCATCCGGCGGGTTGAAGTATGTCAGTTATGGAAATAACTGTCAAATTCATTCCCAAAGGTAGCCGCGTCACTTATGAGGAGGCAAAGAGCTTTAGACCGATCAGTCTGACCTCCTTCCTTCTCAAATCAGTGGAACGTTTAATCGACCACTACATTCGGGATGGTAGCTTGGGCGAGCACCCGCTGTATGCAATGCAACATGGATATCAGCGGGGGAAGTCTACTACCACCCTGTTACACAATGTTGTCTACAACATTGAAAAAGCTTTTTCACTAAAGCAATCAAGTTTAGGAGTTTTTCTCGATATTGAAGGTGCTTTTGACAACGTGTCTTTCGAATCCATTTTGGAAGCAGCACGAGATCATGGAGTACCTTCATTTATCACGAACTGGATACACGCAATGCTTAGCAACCGACATCTGTGCTCATCGTTAAGACAAGTAGAGATGAGGAAACTGAGTGTCTGCGGATGTCCTCAAGGTGGTGTGCTTTCACCACTTCTATGGAACCTTGTCGCCGATAGCTTGTTGAGAAAACTAAATGAGCTTGGGTTTCCGACGTATGGTTTCGCCGATGATTATCATATAATGATCACCGGTATTTGCATTAACACATTTTTTGATTTGATGCAACAGCCTTATGTGTTGTTGAGCGGTGGTGTCTTCATGTTGATAGTCAATCCAAATAAAACCTCAATGGTGCTTTTCACGCAACGAAGGATTACAATCGGAGCTCGTCCATTGCAGTTTTTTGACTCTGAAATTATTGTCGAAGATCCAGTTAAGTACGTTGGGGTAATTCTCGACTCAAAACTTAATTGGACAGCTCACATCGATTTCAGGATCAAGAAAGCTTGCATGGCCTTTGGCCAATGTAGACGGGCTTTCGGCAGATCCTGGGGACTCAAACCCAAGTACATTCAGTGGATCTACACAACAATTGTTAGACCAATACTGCCATACGGGTGCCTTGTTTGGTGGCAGAAGGGAGGAGTCACGACAATCCAATCAAAGTTAAACCATCTTCAGAGGATGGTCTTGATGGCGATGACTGGTGCGTTCTCGACAACACCTACTGCTGCTCTCGAGACACTCTTGAACATAAAACCACTACATGTGTTTCTGAAACAAGAAGCACTTTCTTGTGCATACCGTCTTAAGGTTACTGGGTTCTGGAACAGTAACCCAATAGATCGTGTAACTAGCCACACAAGACTGTGGCCCCAAATGGTTACTTGGGATGAATATACACTTGCTCCCAGTGACCTTACACTCACATGTAGTTTTCCTACTAAAACTTTCAATGTGAGAATTCCTCTTCGTGAGGAATGGCTGTCTGGCTGGATGGAGCGACAACTTGAAGAATACGTAGTTTGTTATACGGACGGTTCTTTGTTGGAGGGCCGAGCCGGTGCTGGTGTCTATTGTCATGAGATGAGATTAAACCAATCTCATTCGCTTGATAGATACTGTACCGTATTCCAAGCAGAAATCTTTGCGATTCTGTGTGGCGTACAATCCGCACTTCAACAGGGAATTTGCGGTAAAAGAAACTATTTTTGCTCTGACAGTCAGGCTGCCCTGAAAGCACTTAGTTCGGCAGATTCGAGATCGAAATTAGTAATCGCATGTCGAACTCAAATCGAAGAACTTAGCATTTCAAATGCTATCTACCTTTTATGGGTACCCGGTCATTCCGGTATTAGTGGAAATGAATGGGCGGACGAATTGGCTAGAGCTGGCGCTGCGACTGATTTCGTTGGTCCAGAACCAGTTCTACCACTGTCAATAAGTTGGATAAAGCACAAGATTCGCTCTTGGGCTGCATTCGAACATGCCAACCATTGGCGTAGCTTGCAAACTTGCGTTCAAACAAAGGCTTTTCTGCCGGATGTGAGTCCGAAAATGTCAAGAAATTTGTTGCATTTTTCCAAGCACAACTGCAGTATTCTGGTCAGGGCACTGACTGGACATTGCAAACTCAATTATCACATGGCTACTATTCAGCGCGCTGAGTATTATTCATGTGATCTTTTGTGAATCCGATTACGGAACATCATATCATTTGATATGCAATTGCCCTGTATTAATTCAATTGCGCATCCGGATTTTTGGTTCTCCATACATAGATGAACCTATGTACAGAGAGCTGAAATTTAAGGATATGCTTTTGTTCCTAACCCAGTGTGGTAAAGAGCTATAGTTTTTTAGCCGTATTTGAATGACAATATCTCTTCGGGGGTGTTGTCGTTCTGTTATCTCAATATCCCCTCGAGGGTGTTGATATATCCGCCCACTGTTTGAGTAGAGTTTCTAAATCCCTCCGGGGGTTGGAAGTTTTATTCCTGCTGTTGTAGCACCTGCAGATCGTTCAGCATCACTCCGGGGGTGCAGAATGCTCTGTTTCAATTGTTCTGTGTCGTTGTTTTCCTTACCCCTAACCTTACCACTTCCCCAATCCTTCCCATCAGGAAAATGATGAAAAGACGATTCTTGGCAAGGCACAAATCTCCGATCAACATGGGGAACGTGCCATTTGAGCCAGACGCTACTGATTCCTGAAATGTTATTTTATATCTCGATATGCTGCATTCCTGTAGTCTTCATATTTTCAACGAAATTGTTTAAAATTACATTGTCAAAAAATCTGCTGAAGGCAAAAACTCTTTCTCTTTTTGAAGAGTTAATCTCCATAACCACCTCTATGAGAATTAATCACTAAAATTTTTATATCAAAGTATGCGTTGTTTCATGTTGGAAAACTTCTCGAAGTTGTCAAACCTTCAAAGATAAGGATTCCGAAAATATGTGATCTTCAACGTTGAAAAAGTCTTCGCAAAATTTATCCCACTTTAAAAGTTCACATTTTTTGACTTCATTGACATATTATACAAGAAAATAATCTGTAGAGTTTTGAAAACTGTTGCATGTTGATTCTCCTTGTTTGTAGACTGGAATGGCATATGTTAGACTATTCATGTTTCTGAATTTTCAATAGTATATCAGACTCATATTAAATTTTAGCATTTTCGAAAAACCAACGATTTTCATTAAAACCAAACCAAATTTCTGGCTACGCCACTGCTTGGGGCAAATTGGCAGTCTAGACGTATCTCAATTTAATCGTCTTCTATATGCAAGGGAATCTTTATTCCAAAATTGTTACTTTCAACCACGTATTTTAAGTTGTTTTGCAAAACGAAGCTTTCTATTTGGGCCAATGTGTTGAATACTGATATCTACTGAATGGTACAGGCGATGAACCGTAATAACGCTTGCATTAAATAAAACAGATCATTTTCGGCTAGATGATGAAAACTTTTTTTGATCCACCTAGTGGTGCCATTGTGCCTTTCTCATTTCTCCAAAGTATGATATCTCATGTCCAATATAATTGTGGCAATATCTATTACATTCTTATTTTCTGTATTGCAACGACATTAAATTAGCAAGGTGAAATATTTTTCAAATATTAAGAGCCATAGTACTCAAGGAAGAGCAAGGATTTGAAGTAAGAATGTTTAGAAAAGCGTGGAGTAGGGTCAATGAGCAAGCTTAGAGTTTCCGACTATTTAACTCTTTGTCTTCTGCAACGCAGGAGTCAGGATCTTTTGGCATTAAATGCGAATCACCTGAGTCTGCGGCATGTCCGGACAAGCGTGCCATTTTTTGGCAATATAAAAAAAGATCACAGTAGGCTATAGAAAATTGATCGTTTGAACCAAAAGAGATAGCGCATGATTGTCTTCGACATAGTTGTAGAGGAGAGTATTTTTATAAGTTTTGCAGAAGATATATTGTCTCTATCACTCACGGTAATCGAGTTACGAGACGTTTTCTAAGATGAATTTCTGAAATTCTTATTTTTACTTATAACTTTTCTGTTTATGATTTTGCGCGTTAATAATGTTCGAAGATATGTTTTATCCTTGCAAAACACGCAACTTTCCCGAAGAGACCAATTAGTTGTGAATACTTTGTAAAGAGTTATGACTGTTTTGATTTTATTTTAACCTGTTTTTGAACCCGTATAACTTCACTATCGGAAAAAAACTGTAATTATCCCGATCAGAATGAAATAACAAGATTATAACAGAACACAATTTCTGTTACATATTGTGTTATAAATTAGATCTCGTTAGTAGTTAAAATAACAGAAATTTATAACAAGTAACAATGCGAGATATAGTTTTGAAATATTTCTGTTGTTTGTTTCCATAGAACTTGATTTCATCAACAAAACGAAGGTAAAATCGTTTGTCCAAAAGCACCCGTTCAGAAGTTACACATTGTTCAAAGCATTATGTCTGGTCTTCCTGAAGTCTCGCGAATGGCTCATTGAACGAGTAGGCGCTGGTGTTCAAATATGCTTTCGCTTGATTTTCTCAGTGGCGCGCACTCCGTGTACTAGCGAGCCTTCTGGAAGGTTAACACCGATTTTGAATGATTATTTTCTATCAGGTGATGTACAACTTCATCTTGTTTCGGTTAGTAGTATGAATGTTAGCTTCAGTTAGCTTTTCGTTGATTGTCAGTCACAAGAGGACCTTCTTTGGGAACTTGGTGTGGGAGATACACTTTACGTCGCGTCGCCTCGTTCCTGGGAGACGTGAAATAGCCAGTTATTGACGTCAAGCGTCAGGTCGTCGTTCATGACCACAACCACGTTGCACATCGCATGGAAGACACCCTTGACGAGCACCTTCAGCCGCTGCTCATGGGTTCGGACGTCTTCATAGCTGGTTGGTTAACGTTTACTCCTACTTACAAGTGGATATATCAAATCGGTCGGATGGGGGACATGTTAATCCTACTAGTTGTCGACTCTTTTGGCATTCAGTGTTAGTTCGGGCAAGGAGTGCAGAACTGGCACCTAAGATATAGTTAAATATTCAGCACTTCTTAACTTGTAACTATTTTAACAGACACGAATCCACTATAACTATAATGTACAGTTTCTTGAACAAATAGAAAAAATCTCCGTAGATAATAATTTGAACCAAATATTTAGATAAAGATTAGTACAAGACAGCTAAGAGAAATAAATACGATTCGAGAAGACATTAAATATTAATTCAAACGATCAGGAAAAAAAGTTTTAAACACACTGTTTGCCCAATACCTTCTGTATCCTGTATCCTAGCTTGAAACGGTTTGATATAAATAATTGATTCACGAATTTATTTGCTGCGAATTGCAACGAATAAAGCGGAGATTTCCCGCCTACTCTGACCTACTGGGATAGAAACCGAATTATTTGGAAAAGATCTTATTTTTGCAAAGCGTCATAAATATTAACAACCCAGTATTCCCCATCAAAATAACATCAGCAAGGTGCGGATGTGCGTTGATTCCAGGAGCTTCTTCAAGCCACCTTCCATTGAAGTTGTTGGAGCGATGATGGCACAAAGCAGTTATATCTACATATTTGCCAGAATTGTCCTCCTTTCAAAACCGAACGTTCGCCGGGCTGAGGTGTGGCACGACGAATGTGAATTCCGACATACCCATTCACACGTTCTACACGCCAATGCTCTTAAAATTTATTGCTTCTTGTTAGGCACTTTTGAATTTCACTCGCCTGCCTCGGAAACGGGAACGGTATAGGGATGGGGATCGAAGGAGGCCCTTTACCGTCGTTGGCGGTGTCACGGTACAGTGCCGGTAGATAGGTAGGGATGGTTTAGTAGGCGATGATAATTGAAAAGTTTATGACTTGATTGAAAGTAATCCAGCATTTTAACGGTCGCATGATGATGGTTGAAAGGGTTTCCGTTACTTTGATTAAGTCATAAATTTTGAATTAAAATGAATAGCTGTTGATTGATTGTTGGGCTTCCGTTACGTTCTTATCAATTGGTTCGTGTTTCCAATGAAGCGGCTATTATGCTATTAAATATAACGATTATTGGTTATTACAAATTGTTTATTGTACAAACGTGATGAATGGGAGTGGAACAGTGGCTCAATCGCTAAAAATGCGAAGTCCAGACCTGCTACACTCTGTAGCGCTTTTATTTTGTTTTCCGATCTAATTTTACATAAAAATAACTTTCTTCAAGGTCGCTATCACTCCATGGTTCACACCAAACGGAATTCCCACCGCTCAAGTGTCGCCATAAACATGGAGCACCATCGTCCGATCGTGCAGGAGAGATTCTCGAAACGATTGGCCGTAAACCTCCAACAAACAACACAGGCATCCATCCCATATAACATAGAACCAGAACGGGGCCTACATGTGGTGAATCTGTCATCTCGAATTACGCTCCAATAAAAGGCCCGTCACACCACAATCGTCATCATTATTTATGTTCGGGTTCGGGAATTGCCGAAAAACAACGCTCCACCACCGAATGCCACCAGAACGACATCGCAGCAAGCCATTATTGGCCGCGAAAATTCAAGATAAACTGAACAGAGAAAAAAGCAATGTGCGACAAGATCGAAGCAGTCCGTTCAACCCTTTGATGTTCGTTTCCATACAATTGCAATGATGTCCGAAATTTTTGAATTATTCTTGCTCACGTCTTCTGAGTACATGGATTGGAAGTCATCCATTCGCGATATTCCTATGATACGTAGCTGAGCTACGGTAGGATATGATTAAGCGATTTCGGAATATTGATAGGACTGTAACGATTATAAATACTCAATTCAAGCAGTATGACTAATAATTTCGAGCAACTTTGTAGAATATCTCAATTAATCAAATTTGATAGAAAATTTCTTTAAAAATTTCATTATTTTATAAAACAGCAAAGCCGCCCCAAACTATTATGTAATTTAATGTACTTAATTAATAATGAGTTAGATTACCAAAAAATCCATTGGCCATCACAGGGTTGATTTCTACTGTTTGCCTCCCGACAAATTGCAGCATGTATAGGAACGCAACAGAAAACGATGGGGAAGAGCCCGTACAACAAATATTGTCACATATCGGACCGAACGATGGAAGAAGCAACATGAACAACAATAACAACAACAGGAAAACAAACATACATATGTTGGCGTGTGGGAGTTTTCGGGAAGAAGAGCAAGCAGCAAAGACGAGTGAGTTGTATTCAATTTAATTTAATGGCATCTGTAGCGGTTCAGTCAGTACTTTGTGTATCGATAAAAATCCAGCTTGCTGTGAAAGGCGCGGGGACTAGCATCTGGCTCTTCCGATCGATACGCCGGCGTGTAAATAAAGAATGAGAACCACAGAAGGACGTCGAGACGGAAAGGAGAGCGAAGGAAAACGGAACGCGCGCCAGTCGATTAGTGTCTGCACGATCATTGTGGTGGTTGCAATGGACGGACAGACGGACGGTCTTTTGTCAATTGCGGTTCGTGGCGGTAAGCGGCGGATGGACCGCTGAAAGGATGTTGCGAAGCATGATCGAAGCAGGCGAAATGGGATTTCGGGAAGCAGTGGGAAGGAAATGTCAACTGAATTGAGTCCATAAATCAGGCTGTATTTGGAATACGATTAAACTTTCGAAGTGGAATTGTTAGTATTGAATGGTTTAGTTTTGATAGATTGAGATCTTTTTAAATGTGGTAGTTTTCGGGATCTGCGAGTAGTTAATGTATGTATCTTGAAACTTATAAATAGTATAAACAATACAAAGAAGGCAATTGATGCGTCTATCTATTCTGTATTACTTTCTAAAATGTCACGGAGATCGGTTGACTATGTTGCGAGTTTTTTATAAATGTAAACAAAAGTCGCACTCACACGTGTCATAGGTGTGTATTGATGACAAAATTTGTATGGCATGTCATAATCGTGACTATGACTATGATCTACCACCTACTGTAGCAAGGTACAACCAGTAGCATGGACTGACCTTACTGCATAATTTGTTCAGGTTTACGTTCTGGATATCTTCGGCATATCATTGTATGAAGGGTCAAAATAGGGTGGGCGAACCCGTAAGCTGAAGTACTTACGCGCCATTCGCGGGATTGTTGAGAGTCTCCTTCCAATGACATCATCATATACTAAACGCAAAACAAGCCATTATACTAGATGTTGTCCCAGTAGGTGAGGAGAAGAGCACGCCTTCAATCTACGAGATGTTAACAATAGGAAGTTGGCAGTTCTACTCTCCCTATCCACCATCGTTCCAATCAGGTGCCTTGGTGGTCCCACCCGATCCCGAGGTATCAAATCAGATCAATATATGTTTTCTATATAACTACTACAATGTGTCTATTTGCAAATATTTACTGCTTCTATTACTACAATTTAGTGAAAAAAAATGTCAGCTACAACTACGAATGCATCATATTCTACTTTTAATAATTTTAATGTGAGAGGTACTATCCGTAGAGTTCAGTAAGAAAAAAGACGGCATTAGTTATTACATCCACATAAACTTAGGTTAACATAAGCATAGAGTATATGCCAACCTGTTTGTAGTGTTTCGTGATAAGCGAATTGGTTAAAGTCGTCCATCCTGTAGCGAAGTACAACACTTTCTGCCGTAGCCTGTCTCATCACGAAGGTGGTACTGAAAAACCAAAAGTATTCATTCCCCAATCCGTTTCAGGAAAGCGTCGTGTATCATATTTGGCAAGCCCTCGACTCCTTTGGATTACCTAACTTCTATAATATACTGGAATTCGTTGATTGGGTTATATGACGATAGATTGAATGTTAGTTAAAATTACGATTATTGATACTTGATTATTTACAGAAACTAAAAACAAAATTATGTACCAAGATTTTTATAATAGGTATACTAGATAAAATTCAATGCAGATGGATATTAGACCGGCAACAAATTTGACTTTGTTTCGGAACACTGCTAATTCGAATGGTAGTTGGTAATGATAATCATATGCAAAATATGAGCTTTTTCCGATAGTTCAAATTCACCCACATGAGGATTCAAGTTTCTATAGTAATATATATGGAAACTCGGAAATAAAAACCTAAAATCTAATAAAAAAATTGCACAGTAACTCTGTGTACCTCAAACTTTACGGTCGCGTAGTTTATTTTATAATGAATAACTTTGTTGAAGATCACATATTGATTGGAGGTTCCCCCAAAAAGTTATTTAACTTTGAAGACCAACCATTTTTTTTAAATTTCCTATTTTAAGCATGTGCGAGAAAGAGAGGTAACACATAACTTTATATGAGAAAATCTTTTTACTGCAAAAACGGATCAATTTGCAGTCTTCGGCAATGTTGTTCCGTACACCTTAAGCTACAAGTCTGCAGATTTTGAGATGTATAAGATGAATCTGATATTTTGTACTGAATTTATTGTTTCAGCTGTATATTTTTCATGTATTTTCACATATAAACTTGAAAACTCTTGTAAGTGAATTAAAGTTTTCGAAAAAAGCTCATATTTGACAAGTGGTATGTGAAGCCAATTATCTTTTGATTTAACAGTGTTCCGAAAAAAAAACTCAAAATTGTTGCCGGTCTAATGGATATACTAAGTAACATTCAATGCTACGAGTCTGCGTAAAAAAATATAATACACTTACCCATACCTCTCAGTCTCAGTTGCTTCGATTGTTGTTTTCATTCGTTTTTAAATATTTTTTAAATTTTATTTTATTTTATTTATTTTTGCCTTTCTCCTATAGAAAGGTTATGCAATTACTCTGAACATCGTCAACTTAATACCCCTTAATTTTTTGACTTACATAGGTTTTCCGTATTTTAACAGGGTCGTAGTTAGGGGGATACGGTGAGCACCTTCCCCTCAACCCTCCACATCACTCGCCACCCTTCCCTCATCAAGTTCCCCTCTAAGCGAATAAATTTTCTAATTCCTCTAGAATATTTTTTCCTAGTGGGTCTGTCCTAGATTCTTTCCAATCCATCTTTCATCTTCTTGTTGCAAATCTTTGATATCTATTTGCGCATTAAAATCACCAAGAATCATCAGATGCCTTCTATCTCTCTCTCTCTCTCTCTCTCTCTCTCTCTCTCTCTCTCTCTCTCTCTCTCTCTCTCTCTCTCTCTCTCTTTTGATGTTATTTCAGTAAGTTTAGAACTGCTAATGCAAATTATTTGACATAAAGATAAATTCATTTTAGCGAAATTTTTACCTTTTTGCCTTCATCGAGGTATCATTTTGAATCGGAATTTTCTATGTGACCGTATGCCACAACCCGCAACACCGGAACCGTAAGTCGGATCAGAATTAAATTTAATAGCAGTTTACGGGGTAGTAAAAGCTTTCATTTAAGCTTGGTCCAAACGGTCCAGCCATCTCCGAAAAACCGATGTAATTGTTATTCTAAGTTTGGATATTTCCGCCTGGGCCGCCGGATCCGGCGATGGTGGCCAATGTGGCCAAAGAGACATTGAATGACTATAAATCCAAGC
The DNA here is from genome assembly GCF_030247195.1 of Topomyia yanbarensis. Taxonomy (NCBI): domain Eukaryota; kingdom Metazoa; phylum Arthropoda; class Insecta; order Diptera; family Culicidae; genus Topomyia; species Topomyia yanbarensis. The sequence goes on from NC_080671.1 coordinate 469,737,501, forward strand.
AGTTGTGGTAGCATTTTTGAAGAAAAAAATCACCTTTATAAGTTCATCGCAGTATCCGTTGAAATCGGGATTTTATGCGTGATTGTACTCATAATCCTGTAATTCCGGAACTAGAAGTCAAACCCACACAAAATTCAGTTAGCAGCCGATGAAAATGTTGTACCTTTTATTTATTTATTTATTTATTTATTTATGTATCATCGGACATTATAGTCTAAATAATTCGGGTGGGAAAAAGTCCGTTTGAGTTGGCCTCCTCCTACCAGACGCCACCCTCACATGAACGTAAAAACCACTATCTTTTCGTAAGGTTCAAAGTATAAAGTCAAGTAAAATTACATGTCAGGTTTCTTATTACTGATACACATAATAATCACAGTAAACGCAATCGTCTTAAATTGCTTGCAAATATTTTCGAGGAGTCACTAAACTCAAAGACACCGTCAGCACGAGAAAAGGTTCGAATCATTGAAGACAGTGACTCATGGAATCCAAAAGATGTCCGATGGAACCTCGGCAAAAATAGTGATGTATCACGTGTTCTCCTCGCTACTCGGAAATCTAAGCGGGACAGCAGTTCAGGCGAATCACATTCTCCATTTAAGATTTTCACCAAGGTAGTAGCTTGCTGGATACTACGACGACATTCTAAAGCCTCCAAATTGAGCAGCTGGCAACGGTCACGATACGATGGTAAATTTTGCGGGTCCCGCCAAGGTAAGTTCCTAAGAGCTAAGCGTATAAACCTTTTCTGTACTCTTTCCAATTTTAAACACCAAGTTAGGTGATGCGGATTCCAAACCGGTGAGACGAACTCGAGGATTGGTCTAACCAATGCGCAGTATAGGGATTTTAGACAGTAAGGATCCGTAAAATCCCGTGAAATCTTCGAAATAAATCCCAACTGCCGATTTGCTTTCGCAATTATGCTGGTCATATGAGAATTGAAGGACAGTTTGTGGTCAAGAAATACACCCAGGTCACACACTTCATTGACTCTTTGTAGCGCAATCCCGTCGATACTGTAATCGAAGATTAACGGATCGTTCTTCCTATGGAACGTCATCACGGAGCATTTGGCAATATTTACGGTAAGCTGATTCATTCGACACCACTTCACAAAGCGATCCAAAAGTGTTAGCAGCTGGCGGTAGTCCTCGACTAACTGGATGACTAAGTACAGCTTAAGGTCGTCAGCAAATATGAGCTTGCACCCGGAACCTAACACTACTGCTACATCATTAAAAAACAGTTAGAAAAGTAGTGGGCCCAGATTGCTGCCTTGCGGTACACCTGATCTACTGGTAAACGGAGCCGATATACAAGAGTCCAATTTCACACAAAGCGTTCTGTGCGTAAGATAGGAGCGTAGCCACGATGTAAGCTTGTCGGACGCTCGTTAGGAGCGTACTTGTACAACTTTTTGAGAAGAATTTCATGGTCGATTCGGTCAAAAGCTGCTTTCAAATCTGTGTATATAGTGTCCACTTGTATTTTCTTCTCCATGCAATTGATGTAAGTTGACGTAAATTCGTAAACCATGTTGGTCTGGGGAAATGAAACTTCCTGTACGGCTGAGGATGAATTGATTGACAACAATTTCAAACAACTTAGATCCAGCTGAAAGATTCGTTATTCCGCGGTACTGCATGATATTTCGCTTATCTCCGGCTTTGAACACTGGGAACATGTAGGATTGCTTCCAAATGTCAGGGAACTTAGCCTGGTCAAATGATTGGTTGAAGATGCGTTCCAACATCCTTTAGGATTGCTTCGTAAGCCGACTTGAACTCGTACATACGATCTATACAGAACAGCGTTGAGATTCCGGTATGCTTCACTAGCAACGTGAAAGTCGTGCCTTGTAGCCGGCGATCGTTTGCGACGAAGTTTGTGTTGGCATGCATTTCGTTTTCGGCGAAGGGATCGCAGCGTCGATGTACTCCACGCCGGGGAAACAGGCTGTCGTTTTACCGGGAGATTATTCTGCAACCAGTCATGAATTACTTGGCAGAAGTTTATAGTCATTGCATCTGCATCGCTGTTTCATAGATGCGTTGACCAATCCAGATGGAGCAAATAATCACAAAGCTCGGAAAAATCAATCCTGTGATAATTTAGCTGTTGGCTAGCTGGATCAATTACCGGCATAGCCGGACAACTAGGCGATTGTATCGTGACAAGTAGCGGAGGGTGGTGCGTGTCGACATGTAGAAGGGGGGATACTGACTTCTCGACCGAAATGTTGTGGTCCATCGAGCAGAAAACTAAGTCAAGGACCCGTCCGATTTGATTGGCATGTACATTAAACTGGTTAAGATTTAAAAAATCCATTCCCTCAATTAAGGCGGAGCTTGTTGGCGGCAACTGGGCAGCATTTTCAACTTGGATTACGTTGTCATGCGATAACCAACTCAAGCGTGGTTGATTGTAATCTCCGCAAACCAAGACAGTGTCCTCAATTGATCCCTTGTCACAAAGCTCACGCAATGATGCAATGTGTGACTCAATCATACAGACATCTCTACTGTTATCTGGAGGAATATATATATATATTGCACAAAGAAAAAGCTTACGTCCATTGCTGAATGCCGATACGCAGACTTGTTCTAAATTAGTCCCGTGGGTAATGTTCATACGTGAACTAAAATGTTGCTGTGCAACAGCGATCAGAACACCTCCGAAGGTGGATTTCGCACTGTTGGTTTTGTTCCTAGCGCAACGGAATACATGATAGGAACTGCCGAAAAGTTGAAGAGAGTCGATCCGATCATTAAGACCAGTTTCTGTCATAATAATGACATCGAAGTTGCAATCGCGTACCGCAAGAAAAACAGCATCAATTTTGTTTCGTAAGCCACGTACGTTCTGGTAATAAAGCCAGATACCGTTGAGGTGATCATGTTAAACAGTGGGAAATTGTGTCTGCAAATGGGTAAACTCTTTCAACGTGTGTGTAGCATGAGACCTAGCTTCGTGAAGACATATACTCTCGATTTTTTTACCTGTCGAACCAGGGTTGGCACTAGTTTCCAACTGATTTCCCGAGCTTGTAGTTTGTGGTCCAGGTAGGTTGACGAGCGTGAACTGCAACATCTGTAATTGTGAGGTTTCAATCCTAGCTTCGTGAAGACATAATATACCCTCGAATTTTTTACCTGGCGAACGAGGGTAGGCACTGGTTTCCTTTCCGGACAGCTTCATTATTACAGATAATTGTTACGAGTAATCAATCCTCGATCTAGCCAGCTTCAGGCGCTTTGAATAAAGCGGGCAATCCAAACTCCACGCAGCGTGATTCTCGTTCATTTTCTCGGTGGCAGACTGTGCTGCTGCATTCATTCCAACACAGTTCACACACTTCGCGTTAGCGGCTTCGCAGTCTTTGGCTTTGTGGCCTTCCGCACATTTTGGGCAACATACTGGCTTGGAGCAGGCCTGTGCTTTGTGGCCTTATTTGGAGCAATTGTAGCATCAGAAAACATCGACGTCTTCGAAGATCCGGCAGCGGTCCCAGCCAATGTTGACACGTTGAAGTTTTAGCAAGCAGTTGCAGGTGTTGGCATCAGTTTCCAATGTTATTACAAAGGGATTTTGTTCTTCACATGCTTTCGTTTCTGAGATTTCACGATCTTAAGCTCACAGGATTCCGGCAGACTGTTCTATGCTTTTAGTTTTCCAATAATTTCATCCTGGGCAAACTCTTCCGAGATTATAGTCACTTTGATTCTGGGTTTGAGCGGTTTTTGAATCTCGATGTCATATTTCTCGGAGAGCAACTCTTTGGAAGTGGACACCAGTTTTAGAGCGAGTTCGCTAGAATCACATCTAACGGCTACCGCGCCATTATCTTTAAATCTCACATCTTTGACAGAGAATGTAGTCGGATCAAGGTTAATTCGGATGTCTTTTTTGGTTATTTCAGCTACTTGAGAAGTTTTAGGCTTGAAAATTACCGTTTGTTCGATCTTTCGCACAGTTTTTGACTTCGGTACTGGCGTTTTATTTTCACACTCAGTAAAAGCTGGCGAAAGATTTTCATTCTGCACAACGTCATGCTCGTTATCACGGATAATTCTGCGACGCTTTCCAGACCTTAAAAGACCACCTTCCTCGATTGTGGGAAAATCGAACAAGCTATTTTTCAGTGCTGGTCGCTCTATCGTACCTGTCCGTTTTGCCTTCGAGCGTGACAGCGCTTCTGCGCCACGTACTGCGCTTGCGTATGTACTGGTTGAATTGGGACGAGCTATTGAGTCGACTTCGGACAAATTATGAGCTGCAGCAACTTCATTTCTTACCACTTCCTTTAGTGCAGACATCATTCAGGGGAACACGCATTGCACAGCGCCGACGACATGGCCTTCTGTGTTTGCTTTGGTCCGCACCTCTTTCTTCGCCCGGGCGCGAGCTTTGAACGTTGTGCTGATGCTGTTGTCGGTGTTTATTTTTGTTTGCCGCGGGAGAAGATACAGGTTAAAGATTTTACGCCGTGGTGCGAAATCACTCGTTCAACTTCACAAACAAACTAGCTCAAAATGTAGCTTTTTTCACGAGCAATAGACAGGTATAAATATAAACACAAATCGAACAATTTTCCACCTTGAATTTACGAGTTTAAGATAAACAAATAAACAACGGTTGCAGTTTCGTTGACCACACCATCCTAATTTAAGACTAAGTTTGTGATAATCGGTTCAGAAATGCCGAGAAACTGATGTAGACAAATTATAACACGATTTTATATGTAACCGTACTCTTCAACTCGTATCTCCGGAACCAAATATCGGATCAAAATAAAATTCAAGAGCAGCCGATAGGAACGTTGTACCTTTCATTTGCGACTAAGTTTGTGAAAATCTGTTCAGCCATCTTCGATAAACCGATGTGGACATTGTGCTGACATGTCTGTACATACACACACACAGATACAGACATTTTCCGATCTCGACGAACTGAGTCGAATGGTATATGACACTCGTCCCTCTGGGCCTCGGTTGGAAAGAATTTTACAGCAATAGCATAACCTTTCCGTATGAGAAAGGCAAAAAGGCATAAATCCATAATTTCATTGCATCAAACTTATAGTACTTTGGTAGTACATTTTTCAGTAAAATAAAAAGGCATAAGTTTATGAAAATATATTGGTAATTGGCGGTCTGAAAGAAGCTCTCATTTCGCTTTTCAATTCCTGCAATATCTTGAAAGAATCTTTCACCAAACACGATACGCATACCGACTTAGGAGTCCAAAGCTCATAAACGAATTTAGATACGAATCCGAAATAATGTTTATAAGCAGTAAGAACATTTTCGGTCAACCTGTTTCTGGAACGTTGTAAAATATGGTTTATATATACTCACTATACACAACACTATACAGCATAGCAATGTGTAATGATATACTCATTTGAGAACCCCTTGCTGAAACACCATGAGAAATCTGTGTGTATTTTTTGTAAAAGTTAAATTTCGTTGGGGTCCAGCAGTTAACGAAATGCGATATCAGGGTTTTTGGAACGGGGACATGCTAGGTAACTACTACTGGATGCAAGCTCGAGAAGACTGTACTCAATAGAAACGATAACTATTAAGTGTAGAAAATTAGTTCATCCGAAAGTGTGATTGTGCGAAAAATACAAAGTTACAATTTTCACTCAGTGCTTCATACCATTCACATTTTGCATCCGATTTTGTGACCATTGGCTAAACATTTATTTAAAGAGATTATCTATCGCATTAAATTCCAAAAGAATTTTCTTCTGTCCTTGATTTGTTAGAAAAATTATGCTTCTAAGAGAGCTTCAAACTGATTATTATCAATTTGATGTACAGTAAGATTCCGTTTTTGGCATGCTCCCATTTTGGCACACTCCGATTTTGGCAACAAATGGGTTCTGTTTTTGGCAACATTCTTGTTGTACATAATAAGCCTTTCAAAAATCTGCAATAGATATTTTTTGTATCAATTGACATCACATTTAATTTTATTTCTAAACATGGGAGTCAAATTAACCCTCAAAGGGGCAAATCATTTTTTTCCAATTTTTTTTTAAATTTTTTCATAGTTTCAATACATCACTGTGATAATTTTGATAATCGCAATGTTGTTTTAAAGCAGTGTTATGCATTCAAGGGTTAACTATATTTTACACTATACGTGTTGTGTTTAATGATCACAATAAGTATAGAAATGTATTATTTATGTATAATATAACTGGTAACAGTGTAACTAGTGTCTGACGGAATCAATTTTTTAGCAAGACCCAGAGCCTGTGCACTTTAAGAGTCAAGTACAGAGGAATGCGCTACACTGCATAATAATACTAGTTCTGGAGAAAATTTTAAATAGAACCTTAATAACATTGCGAGCTTCTTTCTCTTTGGATTATTGCGACGTCAATACAAAACTTGGCACTAAATTTTCAGTACATATCGAAAGCAGACCATGATGCGTCCCAAAGCCGCATTTAGGAATACAAAACTGATGGCCCCCAAATAGTTTGGTTTAGCTTTATGATGTCTTTGGAAAATTTGTTAGTTTTCTGGCGATTTTTTCCAAATGAATGGAATAGGGTGGTCCTTGTGGTTGAGGTGTTGTGGTGGTGTTAATGTAGGGTGGCTCTTGAAAAATAGGATTGCCTATTGATGTGTTAATTTCTCGCAATTGCTTGATCTAGAGATTTTTGGATCTTTTATTGGAGCACATTTTCACCGTAGCACTGATGTTTCAATCCATTTTGTCTGGATAGTTGCAGGTAATTTATACAGATTTTCTTCGCCCCTTACTATCTTCAAACATTGCAATTTGGTTTTCAATCTATTAATTCCATCTGGAAGATCGACGATTGGTTAGTTATAGAGAACAAAATTTATTTATTTTTTAAAAGAGCTATGTTTTTTAAACAAAATTGTTCATTAAAATTCATGAAAAAAACCAATTTAATCCACCTATCAGTGATATGAGACATTTCTTACACATATCACTGTTGTATTATTCATTAGTTTGCCGAACACGCGCAAAGTTGGCAAGCAACTAGATGTGAGATAAGCACAGTTTCGAGTCCTGCACGAATAACACTTCGAATAAACTGAATAAATTGAAGAAAAATAATAAAACAAATAAAAATTTAAAATAATTATGAAGCAAAAAAAGTTATTCATAAAATGAGAAGAATGATTAATATAAATCAAATTGATACGAATATGATGCATGAGATAATAAACTGATCGGAATGCATACAAAGAAAAAAATGAATACAATAGATAAAATGAGGTCGAATAGACAAAATGAATCAAAAGAATGCTAAATGAAATGATCATATATTTAAAATAAGTGAAATATTTAAAATAAAAAATAAATATATCAAATATAATCCATGAAATGAATGATCTAGAAAAATGAGTATAAGGAATAAAATTTAAAAATGTTAGTTAAATGAAGTAAATGAATAAAACGAATTTCACGAATTCCAAAACCATTGTTTCAGAATATTCTGAAGTGTTTGTGAAAATCCTATTGCAAAGAGCACGTATTCGTTCTTCTTTTCTTGAGGGCGTTTTAGGATTATATGGTGTTTCTACTATATTGATAGACCTTAATTAGTCATCAGGAATCTAAACCAGAAATTTGTCTTGGAATTAAAAAATGTCTTTTTGGTCACAGATATCTGAAAAATGATTTTTGCACAGAATTGTATTTTCAGGTCCAGTATTCTAACACGTAACTGGAAATAGTAAACTGAGATAAGGCCACCTGTAAATAGTATTCATTTGCATTGAAGTGTATAGAAAAGAGTGTCAAGTGTCTAGGTTATGTTGGCAATTATATTATTGTCGATGGCACAGAAGCCGTACATTCAGTCGATTACAATGCAGTCTCTTTCCACTCATCCTTATCACTAGCGAATTGTTTCGTTCGGAATTCTCGTTCTGGAGATATGGGTTTATGAGTCCTACACGAAACAATACCATAACAAAGGAATGGTTCAAACTACCAGAATAAGTATTTAAATTTATCGAAAATCCAGTGGCCATTGAAAGTATCCCTGGACTGCTTTTGAGACACGAACATACTTGAAACTACAAGTCGTAGGGTAAAGTGCCTATTTTCACCATTTTAAGCAGGGTGCCTTACTAATTAATTAATTCCTCAGCCTACAATCAATGAAATGCCTTAAAATTGACATCAACAGCTTTGCTTCGTTGTTAAGAACCAATATAATAACACAAATGCGCTGAAAACAGTGAAATTCTCGTGTTTGATCGCAACAAAAACTCGAATCGACTGTCCTTATTGTAGCGCTACCATTTGACTCAATGCGTTGAACAAGCTGGCAGACACTGCTCTAACAAACTGCTTCAAATGGGTATGGTGACAATAGAAACATGACAAAAATGGGCTCTTCACTCTATTCTTCGCAACTAAATATGTTTTTTGCCACATTGATCATGAAAAATGTATATTGGGGTTTTCAGTAAAACTCAGCAGAGCCGTCTTAAGACCACTCGGGGCCCCTGGGCACAACTGAGCGGAGGGGCCCCTATAATTGAACAGGTTTAAACTGCTGTAGAGTAGGGTGATCTAAAAATGATCCCCAGCATCAGGGACCCATCCATGCCACCTTGAGATTTATTTTTCAAATTTAAGCCAAATCATTGAACCATGTGAAATATTAAAAATACTGTAGGAATCAAAATATATGGAGAAAATTTTTTAGATTTCCATCACTATAGGCGGCATTGTAAATGTCCAGGTACCGTAGAAAAACGGAAGATGATTTTGATAGATCATAAAAAGATATTATTATTTCTGACCAATCTGACCAAAAGTGACAAAGGCCCTAACATACTATATGCGGTTGTGGGAGTTCGAACTTACGTGAGCTGCGTACAGTATAATGGACTTACCAGCTGCGCTATTCCCCTCTACATGATATAATCTAACCTTCATAGTTGTAAGACGTTGTTTGAGGCTGAAGAGTGCCTCCGTCAATAATGAGGAATGATGGAGTAAGACGGTGTCGATGATTTATTCAATAATAGTTCTTACACTATGACAATATAGGAAAAATGTTTAGCTACATGCCAATAAAATTCAACTTGTTAGTAGATTACAACTACGTGATTTTCAAAAGTTATCTTGATTCGTACAATATTGTTCTCGCTTTCTTTCTGTTCCGCCCCCGCCTTGATACTGCACCTTGATGTGGTCCGGGGGCTTTTCCACCAAAGCAGTATTACAGTGATCATATCACAGAAACTTGGGATACGACTATTTTCTTTTTAGTAAAGCTTCATTGTGATCAATTTTAGTACTTAACTTGGCGACCTTTATTATCATGGCCTTTGCGATAACACAAACCTGGTCACAAATGCGAACGCCAGCGATCTCGCCAACATTCAAATACTCCCGTAATTAAGTGAACGTTTGAACCTAAAAATTTACAAACGCGGTCTCAAGCATCAACCCACCGCTCACGCAATCATGAATCGGTCACGTCCGGAAGTCTCTGCCCTTGATCCTAACAGCCCAAACTCATGCTTTCAGTTGGACTAATAGAAATAAAAACTAGACAAGACAACCACGCACATGTGACAAAACCGTCAACATACAATTGCTCAAGTCCTTCGCGATCATCCACGCACAACCGCACGCAAGATCTCGCGAACAGGACCCCGGTGACTAAGTGAATGGTTTAGCATTTATAAATTCACAAACGCGGTCTCAAAAGTGAACCTCCAAATGTCCGTGCTCACGCGATCATGAATCGGTTACGTCCGGAAGTCTCTATCTTCGATTCCAGAAACCTAGGTCAATGCCAATTGAATCAACTAAAAAGAAAGCTTTCATATCCACTGGATAACACGTTCCATGGCTACATGACCAGGAACTCTAGTGATATGGAAGAACCCACTTTGTTCTAGAATCTTTACCGCACACGAAAAAATTAAGTATCAGATTCACGGTCCGCGCGCGATCATTTTAGAATGCGAAAGGCAAACGGTCTTAATATAGAATTTATGCGCGCGTAGTTACATACACGTTAGCATACGCGACATACAAACGAACACGCGATCGGACACGTTAACGTATAAATGCTCGAGTCCTTCGCGATGATACACGCGATCGCGAAGTCCCTACGCCCGCGTATACCTGAACCGTACTATAAATATCACATTCAGATATAGCTAGATAGCTTTAACAAAAAACCACATTTTTCAATCATAATTCAACTATATTTACAGTTGGAAATATTGAATATTGCAGCCAAATCAATCGATAGTGTGTCGAATCTAAGTGCGCGATTCGAGGTTTTAGATATTCGCATTTTTCGCTGCAGGAATAGAACGAAATAGTGAAATAGTGTCTCTTCATGCCCAAATTGTTGGTGAGGTAAATTTTTGTTATATATTCTGACAGAAGTTTTGTGGTTTCTTTTATAGTGAACGGATCTGAGATTATAAGTAATATTAATATTTCCATATTCAACGAATTAGTATCTCAAAGGCAGCACCGGTAGTGGCAAGTCTAGTGTTTTGATGGTAGAGTCGCCACTGTGGTGTCGGTGATAGGCACTCAGTGCAGAAAGAGACCGAACGAAAAAAAAAAATTAACGTTTTAACGACACTCAATTAGCTAGAGATTACTGGGTAGGGAAAGTTATGAAACTTAGAGCCATAGTACTCATAGGATGTGAAGTAAACAGATCGGAAAACTAGAAGTGGCAGGGTCATTAGAACAGGCTTAATATCGTACGGGCTTAATCTTTGCCTTCTGTTAATGAGGGTCGAGCTTAGGCAGAATAACTACGAATCACCCGAGTTCACAGGACCCTCATTAACAGAAGGCAAATATTAAGCCCGTACGATATTAAGCCTGTTCTAATGACCCTGCCACTTCTAGTTTTCCGATCTGTTTACTTCACATCCTTGCTCTCACTTGAGTACTATGGCTCTAAGTTTCATAACTTTCCCTACCCAGTAATCTCTAGCTAATTGAATGTCGTTAAAACTTAAAAAAGAAAATGTGACTAACACAGTCGAAATAAAAAAGGAAAAAAGGAAAAAAATAATAATAACAATAATTAGCCTTATCACCTTTCGAATGTACAAATGTTCTATACCTTCATTGTTACGCAAACAAATAAACATAGCGAAACATCGAAATTACTCAAACCTGTTAATATAAGCAACACAATTCATTTCACTACCACAACTTTTTGGAGTTCATTCATAATCAAATAATTCATAATGCTAATGCTATATCACTTAGACTGCAATATTATACAAAATGTAAATAAATGAATAAAAATTTAAGTTAATTAAAATCATTTCAATACCTGTCATGTAAAACAGTCGAAACAGGTAACACATCAAATGCACGCTGCCATGAGGTACAAATCCTCGACTACCTACGGGATACGTTCTATTTGAGCCAGTATATTCCGATTCTTGATTCTGACGGCCTCAAATATTTTTGATAAGGCGGCGTATTTTTGATAAGGCGTACAAAAATAAAATAATTGGTACTATACCAGAGTACGACGGCATAGTAGAAAATGCCTAATCTAGCCGCAAAAGTATTGTGAGACCTCAAAAGGTGCAGGAGTCATTTTTTGAATTATTCGATATTCATCCTAAGTTGGAGGCCCCTAAAAGCTCGGGGCCCCTGGCCCTGGCCCAGTGTGCCCATGCGTAAAGACGGTACTGAAACTCAGTATCAGTTGTAGTTACATTGTAATATGTATGACATAAATTCAGTGAGATCAACTATCTGTATAAATTGTGATTGTAATTCTCGCTAATTTATTTACGTGTAGAATAAAGAGCACTCAAACGAAACGTCTATTGAATTGTCCAATGCCTGTACTTATTCTGGAATTGATGGTTCAATTGAAGCGTTCTCAGCATAAGGGGGCCAATTTGGGCAATTGAAATCATGACTATAAGTTAAAAACATCCTTTTACAGAGATGCAAGTATAGTTGGATAGTTTAGAGGTCTTTGGGCGCCATTTTCCTAGGATCTAATTTGTGGATATTTTTGGAATTTGATCCGTTATTTTTAATAAAAGTGTATTCCAGTACAATGAATCAGCATTTTCAATAATATCAACCCAAAACAGGTGTTCTTAATTTTCAAATGACACATTTGAGCATATTTTCATTCAAAATTCAGTAGAGATACGAAAAGTTTAAAAAAGTACACGTGGGATGTCTCTTTTTAACATTTTTGTCTTCAAACAACCATATTACCCAATTTAAAATACCCAAGGATTTCCTTAATTGTAGTATATACAAACACTCAGTATAGAATTCAATTAAATTGGAATTGATGTAGTTTTCGGTTTTTGGTCACATGACTCTCCTTAGTGCAACGTTTCGAAGGAATAACCCCTCATCTTCAGAGGAAAGCAGGGTTTGAGCATAAATTAATTAAAGTAATTATAATTATATCAATTATAGTTTTCTCATAATACAAACATTTTGAGAATTTTGCCAGGACCACAAATATTTTTTTTCAAGTAGAATGTCATATTTATTTTGTTTCCGAAAGTGGCTCAGTTCTACACTAAAATGGAAAACTATTTATAGGAAAACAGAAGACAAAAATTGGTTTGTTTTTTTTTAACCTGAACAAATGCATCGCAAGATTAAATTAGCTTGGATACTAACAAATATTTCAGATTAGTTGAAGATCTTATGACACATCTTGGAAATGGATTTGGAAATATCAGGATAGATCTTAATCGTGACATTTGCCACGAACACGATTGGTGAGAAATCGGGGGTGGGGCGACTAGTGACTAGTGAGGAATGGTAAATGATGGTTAGTGCTGTGACATTATTTTTGTATATAGTGCGAAATTTTGATTCCTTACATCTTTATTATACATAAAGCAACTGATAATTTTTACGCCATAATTAGTATAACGTAAATCTGGCAAAAGAAGATAAATTTTCACTAGAATTTTGTTATTCAAAAATACAGTTGCTTTCGGTGATTCTACGAGTATAATATGAATATGAATTATGTTAGAAAACTATCTTCTCACTACTAGGTTAATTACTTGGTGATCTGTGCATTTATATACCATCCAACGTCTATCTCACGACTGAACGCAATGCTTAATCCAACATATAAATACATCAACTCTAGACAAATTTTCGCTTTGAAGTGAATTTACACATTGTTTTGTCTTTGCAGTAAACTTGATATTAATTTTGAAGAATAGATAATTAATTATCAAGTAAATTCACAAAATGTTTACGGAATCGAATTTCTTGAATCACGCAGATGTGTTTTCATACCCCGATATTCTAAAACGGTTTAGTTTTGCCCTAAAACAATCTCAATTTGTCGAGCTGAGTCGATTGGTATATGAGACTCGGCCCTCCGGGCCTCGGAAAAAGTTTTCAAAGTTTGAGCGAATTCTATACATTTCTTTTGTAAGAAATGTAAAAAGATAACAATCCCAGGAGCGACTGTCATGATAACATTTATCAAACTTTGAAGCTTTTTTTATTATTGTAAATTTTCGAAGATTTAGGAATAAAACATTTATTTCTAGATACATTTTTCATTAAAAAAAATGTTAACATTCATTTTCTCGAGTAATTTTTTAAATGTCATGTAGCGCCATCTACATAAGTTATAAAGTATAAATGTCTTCAGTACATGTGTTAAAAATATCAAACAAACAACTTTGCCGAAGAAAGTTTTTTGATTGAACACCTTTGTCAAAAGATAGAACTGATCTGGATCAGTTTCTTCTTGTCTAGATCAAAATCAAAGTTGTCAAAATAATTATCATTTCCATCTAGGATACTTTGCTAAAGGCACTAATCCTCCAGGATATTTACCCAAGGCGCTAGAGGTTTTGAGCGTCGAAGGAGAATTCTGCCCCACCGTACGTCTGAATTTGATAAAAACAAGAATAAAATTGAATTTGCTTATTTTTTTTCTTTTACCCCATTCCATTTCACATATGATTAAAAATCCTTGAAACATTTTTGAAATCGTAAATTGAAAATCTAAACTTTAAAAATAATGTTCCATTTTTGGCACGGTTTCGGTTTTGGCAACTGAAAAAAATAAAATTGTTGCCAAAAACGGAATCCTACTGTATTTATTAGGCTGTTATAGTTATACTTAAAACTACAATTGTTAGTCAAACTTTTATCGGATTCTATTTCGAGGTCTGAGTTTGGCTAAACATAGAATTAATTGACCCCTCTTATTCGAAGCGATTGAGGCTGCATACGATTCCAATTTCGAATATCTTAAACCGTCTCTGTTATTTCCGAAAACAGCACCACACATAGTTCACCAACCAACTCGGCAGTTCGCATTCACAGAACATGTACCAAACATTTGGGTCATGCAGGAATATATTATTCAAATTGTAAATCTGGGAATAAGTTGCTGGCTTGCCTGCCTCAATTGACTTATATTGTGCGGAGAGTGCACCCACAAAAACGAAAATTGGGGCTACCATCGTATGAACCCCGTTTCCCCTTGGCATCCACGGCCACGGCTTTAAACGGAAAACCCTTTGACTGGTCCCCGAAAAACGAAGAGGGACAACAACAATAACAAAAAAAAACAAGAAACTATATATCAGAATACTGCTCCAGAGTGGGCCGCTAGCTCTAGCTGGTTGTTGGTTGGGAGCAGCAGTCTTCCCGAAAGCAGTTCCAGTTCAGCAGTGGAAATTCTTGGCCTCGACTCGACTGCCAGTGGCACGTAATGCATATTTATAGCCGGGCCACAGTATGTTAATACAAGGTTGGATGTTTTGCTAGTGCCAGGGTTGTTGTGATTTCTGTTCATGTGGTTCATGAAGAATTCATGTGTTCGCTTCTGCTATTCCCCGGGTTCACGCTTGTTACGGGAGGGGGGCGGGCTGGTTGGTTCGGACTCGGTATTCGCTTGATGATCCGTTGGTTGGTTGCTTTTCCTTATGAAGACTTGAAGGAGGAACTCACGAAATTTTGGGTTTCTGAAAGTGGCCTGGTTTAGCCCACTATTGCAAGCGGCACGGATTCGATCATGCGCGACGAGTCTGATGAAAAATTGAATAATTTGAATTATTTATCCGGGGGATTGCGCCGCGAGGAATAGTTTTCGGCGTGAGTTTAATGTTTGATTTTTTGAGCTAGCTGTTTTATATAAGAGTATTTTTTTATGCAAACCAGAAGTGAGCTTATTCCATCAAAATCCGCAGCTGTGGTTATAAGTTTTGGATTAATTATTCAACGATGCTAAATCCCTATACTCATTACGAGCGTGTAACAAAGAATTTTATCTGCAAACACATTCAAAGACAAGTAAAATCTCGAACAAACATTGAGAAAAAAAAAAGTTTTGTTAAACAATCTCACACCCAACTCTGTTCTATGAGCGCTGTCGAATACAGTGTCGGGGAGCAAAATTTTCGCACAAGTTCGACACCATCAGCTCAGCAAGGGACGAACTTTTCCGCACTTGTGTAATTGTTGTTTGGTAATATTTTATGTGGGATTTATTTGAATTTATTACTCCAACAAAGCGGTTTCTTCACTCTTGCACCCAACCAAAGAACGCGGGTGGGCGAGCTTCGCCGTATCTAATCCTCTCTTTTCCTAATCGGGGATTTTCGCAGATTGCAATTTATGGTCAATTTCGTTAAGAAAGTCAAATCGTCTTTCGACGACCGACGAGTTTTCGCTGTGCTTCTCCGCTAATCTCACTGGGAGGTAAAACTCGGGGAGATTATATTTTGATGACTTAAAAAGTTGATCCTCGAAGCTCGGATAAACGAGCAACATAATTGCTGATGGTTGTAGCTTCACGACATTGAACCGATTTGCCAAACGATTAAACCCTCTCGAAATGGTTTGCCACCAAGCAGCCGAAAATGTCTTAATTGAATGAGTATCTTTTTATTAGTTATTTATTTGACCGACTCAATTTACGACGAGCAAACGAATAAAGGCGCCAAAGCTCGAAAGCGCTAAGCTGCAAACTAAAGAAAAAATACACACAGCTCTTCCTAAACTCTCATCGCCGCCATCCTCAGTCAGTCAAAACGAAAGCCGGCTGAAGTCGTACATAAATTAATTGGTGCAGGAGATTTGTCTGCCAGCAGTTCGAATTTAGCAGCTGCTTTAGGAATTGTTAATTGCCGCCACGTCTGACGGCGCGATGATGATGATGATGATGCGGGGTCGGCGTCAGCACGGGTGGAATAACACGAGACATGCGATATTTTTTCTGCCCTCAGACGTCTGATCTAGATGATTACGACAAGTGTATTGGCAAAGTATAGCAAATATCACGTAATGCCACTGAGGCACGAAATGCGCCACTAAGCAGTACCACCGGAAACACGCCTACTGTGACTATACCATCTATTGCGCTCCTTCTTCATGCCAGACAGTACGTCATGCATCTACGGTGATGATAAGCGTCGAGTCGAGTGGATTGTCAGTTGACACGACATCAGATTTGTTTGACGATTGTGTTAAAATGAGCAATAACCGATGAAGGCGTCATACTCAATCTTTTTTTCGTGCGCTTCTCGTTTGTCATTGGAACCTTCGAAACGATACTAAATAAAGAACAATCAATTACTCTGCATTGCAATCGCTTAATCAGACAGGTTATTCTTTTTCCTCGCGTTTGAGTTTTCTGTTCTAAATGAGAAAATGTTATATACGGAACCCAGTTCCGTTACATTAGGATCAGCATCATTTCGAATTAAGTGTGAATCAAAATCAAGCAGATAACACTGGTCTACAAAATTGGAAAAAAAAATTGGTGCAGGGTTGTGATAGTAGTTTTTAGGGTAAATCGCTGCTGCGCTGAGTTCAAAAATGACCATAGTTTTTCCCGTCGTGCTCCTGTTTTTGAGATTTCTCCATAAATTTGATTTTTTTTGTAGTCCGTGTTAAATTTTTTCTAAATTTTTCGAATTTGCAAATTGTATCAAAAATTATTAAAAGGTACTACAAACATCTAACAAATATTTGGAAATCTGGAAAGGCATATTGAATACTGTCAAATTCGAAAAAACCATGCGTAAACAAAATAAAATGCCCCTTTTTTAAGAAAATTTGACATTTTGCAAAATTCAAAATGCTGCCATTTCAAAAGGACTGCAGACGGTAGTTTGGATATTCGGCATTTTATCTTCCCTTAACTGACGATATCAAGCTTTATAATTACAAGTGTCAAGAACCATCCGAGTATATTTCTGGATGCGTGCTAGATCAGCATATTAGGCTGGAAAGTCTAGAGTATTAGAGTGTCTACGAACAGACACTGCGTGAACAAATATTTCAAAGCATATGAATAACCTTTTTCGTAAATTTCCAATTTGTGGATTGAGTTGTCCCACGGCAGGCGATAGTGGGATTGTTCCATATATGTCTATTCCTGTTTTGGCAGGGATTATATGGAATATGATGCCAACACTATACACAATTGTGTTTTATTCTGTGGGTTTCCGCATAATAGTTTAACATACATAGGAATTCTAATTCGGTTATAATATTGCACACCTTAAGTGTATTTTATGGAACTTACCTTCAATTACATGTTAATATATTCTAAGATGAAGGAGATGAGCTCCGGACATCGATATAAATAACTGTTGTTAATAAATTACCGCGACATCTTTTTGAATCTTAACGATATTGGCCTTTATGAAGCGCATGTTTAATGTTAAATTACTTCACTTCCAAACTTCACCACATCAAATAACAGCAAAGCTACAGCATCGGTGCTTGACAGCATAGTCAGAATTAGTAACTTATTAAAAGTTTGATATATATTTTTAATATTAAAAATAAATATTGTTGATAATGATAGATTTGTATTGTTTTAGCCAATATGCTGTCTGTCAGCAAGTCGTGTGTCCTGGCTAGAAAACAACAAAATATTTTAAAAAAGGTATCTCAGAAAATCAACAAAAACAGAATTGGGTTTGGGATTTTTTTGTTACAATCAACTAAACAAGCAAACAAAAATTATTTTTTTTTGATTTTTTCATCGAATCGCTATCCGTGAATGAAATGAAATATTTCACATTAAGTAGTGTAGTCCTACGTCTACAGTTCGTGCAACTGCGTAGGGCTGAAAAGAAAAATGTTGAATTTTAAGCATAAAATCGTCAGTAACGCAGTTTATATAAAAGCTAATGAGCTGGTATCCGAAGAAGAAATATGCGCATTTGTAAGTGCTAACAGTTGTCCGAAGTCGACACTCGCGAGAAATTAACTTCAAAGATGTTATATTAAGAAAAACTGAATTTTAAAGAGTCACTCTAAACGAAACAAGGGAAATCAATGTAAAATAAAAACCGTTGAAGATAGAGTTTCGACATTTTTAACAAAGTTACTCTGAATTTATTTCTCTACATTTCATTGGAAAGTTGTATTGTTCTATCTTTTTTCATTCAGGAGAAGATTGTTTTATTTCAAAAATGGTGAGCGCCACCCTAATTTTGCTTTCCCCAAAGTCAAGGGCACTTATTGTAGAGAATTGGTTCCAAAGACACTGAATGTCTAGTACTAACGGTTTATAAGATCTGGATTTTAGACCAACAAACTCAATTTGTGGCCCATAGTGCAGTAGCGGCGATTTCGATTCGATCGGCAACTACAGATAGAATGCTCTGATTCGCAAAATCAACTTATTCAGTATATTTATAACTTCATAGCAACATGATGATTATGAATCTTTTCGTTTCAATCAATCACCAGGATGGTAGGATGTATTTATTATTGACGAATTTTTGTTTTTGTCGGCAATAACGATTGATATTATGAATGATATGCGCATTTTTCAAGTTCCGGTTTTGTGTATACATTTCTAATCTATTTTTACCTCGAGTTATGCCAAAAGCAATAATGTATCGCCAAGTCGTAACTGTGTTGTTTTTTTTTTGTTTCATGTTGCGGTTATGGGGCAGTATTAAATGTTATTTTCTTTTATCTTTCGTTTATGTAACACGATTCTTCACCATATGCACGGAAGATGGATATCCATTTATTCAGTGCAATAAAAAAAAACAAATAAACAAAACGTAGTTTGACCGGTAGTGTGAAGGTTTTTTTGACGAAAGTTAACAAATGTCAAGGTTTACAGTATCTGGTTCTTCTTTTATCACTGCATTTTGTACTCTTTGAGGAATGCACTGTTTGGACATTTCTAATTATCAAATTATGTATCGTAGGGGAGCCGGGTAATAGTTGGCGCATGAATAATTTTAGGGCACGAGTAACTTATACATGCGAATTATTGCAGGGTTGTTTTAATACCAATACTCTGATAACGTTGAATTCATATCTACATTTGCAATTGTGGAATTGTGTAAGTTTCTATGGTATAGTAGCAGCATAATGCATTTTTGTCCCGGACCAATAACGCTTTTTATGCATTATATCAGATATATTGCATATTTCGCATTAGAATCATACCTATTTGTATATAAATCATACTGCTCGCATTTTTTGTAGTAACTGTAGGTGTATTATCTATACGGATAATGAAAGCTGTTTTCACGCTCAATCGTAAAATTCAATCATTCATGGAATAGTTTTTTTTAACTCCCTATAATTAGCACAAAATGTTTTAAAAAAACACTTAATACGCTGGCAAACATAATATTGTCTATAATCTATACAAATCAAAATGTAAGGCAACGCGTACACATTGGAGAATACATTTCACAATATTTGAAATACACATCGAGAGTCAGCACCACAAATGGAGAAAAAGAGTTGTACCAATATACCCCTACCACCAACTAGTCCCGACCTCCTCTATAGTTAGACCAATAGACCATCATTCATAGCATGTATAATACTGCAATGACATCGTGATCACAGGTGCGTCGTAGTGCTAGCATAGTTATTCATGAGGTATTATTACCACTTCCTTGTAGTAAAATGTTTATTTTTCTGACAGACCAAACTGATTTATTTATTTATACCACTTCAAAGTGAGCAGTGGAATAGAAAACGGTTTAGCGCATTTCCCTTCATCTAATTGGACAGCGATGCACGTTCATCTTATTTATTGTCTTGTTACTATGTACGGTCACAGTCATAGAATAATTTGGCTAGTATATCTCGATTTATAATTTTAATCCTCAAAAAGGCAAGGCGCCTGACAGGCCCGGCGTGGTACAATTCTTGAGTTTTAGGGAACTTGTACTAAAATAAAAATGATCCAGCTTTTTAGGGTTCTCAATTCTCTCACTGACAGTAAAGAGGCTTTTGATTTCACTGAGTCTTACGGCGATGCTTCTTGCAGTCTCGATTTTAGCTTGCCTTTTTGAGGGTTATCAAAGGGGACGGAGTCAAAACGCCCAACGGCAAGATTTGACAGCTGATCACGTAGAAACTTCAACATGGCTGACATAGTATACACTTTAACTCAAAGATGAGTAGGATTTGCTAGATACCTCAACATCTAGATGCGGTATGGGTACGGTAATATCCCAAATTTTCTCGACTGAGTTTCAACGTGTTCTAAATTTGCCCTAAACTTATTTGGTAACACTAAGTTATTGTTGAATTCTGATGAACTCAAATTTCATAACTAATTCAGTGTAGAAAGTTTTACAGGGTAGTAGAGCCCTTTGTGACCGGAACCTCTTGGTTTCGAACCAAGCATATAATTGCCCTTATATGCAAAAGTGACGTAAACGCCACTTTGGTCAAATTTCATTTTTTCATATTTCTGAGTTCTCCACTAAATTCCACGTCTTTCAGTGTAGTTGTCTTTAAAAAATTATGCAAAATGGCCTTTTAAAACGAGAAAATCAAAGTGACGTAGACGCCATTTTTTACCAAAGTAATGGTGCAATATAGTATTGAAGGTGTATTTAACAAGGTCAAACAATTTATTCTTAAGCTGTTATATAATAAGTAATGTTGGGAGCCAGATAAGCACCATTTCGTGATGTAAATGGCTAGGGTGCTATAATAATTAGGCAATCGCTAATTAGCTTTTAGCACGATCAATTTTTTTTGATCCATTTATATTTTATAAAGAAGTCTCCTGTGCAAGTTAGAATGCTTCTTTAAAGCAGCAAGCTTAGCCTTTTTCAACATGGATTTTTAATACAACAATAATGTAAGAACGTATCTTGGTGAAAACTTTTGTTCAAATTCAAGTGCATATTAAAAATAATCTTGACTTGTGTTCCTACTACCCAATTCTCAAACGAATATTGATATCAGACTAGCTCGCACTTTTAGCAATGCTCCTACGGCCGGCTGTTTGGAGTTCAAATTGCTTTAGTTTATGAAAAAACTAAATCACTGTGGATGGCCGGCTATCCAGAGTTTAAATACAAGAAAAATCATAGCTAAATATCTTTTTGCTCTGAGTATACGTGTACTCGGAGATTAACCATCCCACCGCATAAAACATATTCATTTTGTGGTCGCATTGCCTGCTTGTGGCGAATCCTAGACCTGTACCTGTCCTTCAATCCAACTCCGTAATACCTATGGAAGCGTCGCTGAGTCGGGGCCTTCTTTAAGTAGGTATTACATCAACATTTGCTACCCTATCCTAAGTATCGGTGAAGATGGTCGTGGCCGGCAATAACGGTTCTCATGCTATTGGTTTACTGAACTCATAAGAGATAAAGTTCATTCCCGATCATTTATCTCACAAGCAAGATGAGTTGAGCTACCTATAGGCAACATGATAATCGTTAGTATGCAATCTACGAATAGCACCGTGCTTCGCAACGCAACGCAACGCAATTCAAAATGCTGCCATTTCAAAAGTTCTCAATGGATTTCGATCAACAATAGCTGTATTTGTAGCTGTAAGCGTCTTCTTTCACACACAAAAAAGTTCAAGCTAAACAGCCGAAAATCGTCTGAGTTCTGATCAATTTACCTAATTGAAGAAAATCTTCAAAATCAACGCTTTTTGATATTACTACAGGTACGACAAAAACTTCAGAAAATCTATTGAAAATAAATGTTTTTTTATAGACTTGGATGCTCTGGATATAAATTAAAAGTCATAAAGTAGTTTTATTATCATATTTCAAAATAACCTAAAAATATTTCATTTTGTAATAGTTATACTATAAACAAAAATACGGAGTTCAAGAGTTAGAAAGAGACAACGAATAGATTTGGACATACTCAATCTGAATATGAAGTCGTAGTTTTGTTACTTTTGGTCAACTTACATAACCTAACTCAATTATATGTCCAATGACGTTTGCGAATGGAATTTCGAAAAGGGAATAGAAACGACCAGCGATCCCAGAATATATTTTATTTTATATATAAATTTTTTTATTATTTCATATCAATATAGCAAAGTAAACTTTTTTTTTGTTGGAGACGAACCACTGCGACCAGTATTTAGATCTATTCTGGTATGCCCCCTTCTTTAATCTAAGTGTACTATCTACTATGACATATCACTATTCATTAGTGATTGTCATTATTGAGATACACATTCTTTCCAGTTAGGCAAACAACTTCGTATGAATTATTTCATGGATTTGTTGACTTTTCTCGGTGAAAATGAAAACTCCAAATTTTCCCATTACCACACGTAACGTTTCGGCTTACTGCTCTTCAGCCATCGTCGGACGCCTACAAACATTTATTTAGCATTAACGTTAACATCAAATTGTTCACAAAAAAATACAAAGCTAGCATTCACAAATTAAACACAATTTACAATTAACTCACATAAACTTATATCACGCATCTCAAACACTGTCGAAGCTTGGTGACCAGACCGTCGTATGTTGTGCAGAACGTTCCACATTCTCTTTGTAGGTTCACCGTTTTTTCCTCGCTGAGAATTTTGATGTGAAACATCTCTGCAGTTAGTCTGCTCTCCTGGTTTTCGATTCGTTCCAGTATCCGGGTGTTGTCGAAATCGAAGATGTGTCCTTCTTGCAATGTGTGTTGGGCTAAACCAGTTCTCGCATCTTTTTTCTTCGCGTCGTTCTTGTGCTCCGCTACTCTCGTTTCCAGCCTTCTCCCCGTTTGTCCTACATACGTTTTGCCATCGCCTGTTCCACACGGAATCGAATACACCACGTTCTTCTGTTTCCCTGGTGGGATCGGGTCTTTCAGTTTGGAGAAAATTCTGTTTTTTATTTTATCTTTTGGCTTGAAAGCAAGTTTTGTGTCGTGTTTTCTCAGAATTTTCTCTAGTTTTTCACTGAGTCCCGGGACGTATGGCACAGCTACATATGCCATTTCAGCAGTCGCATCTTTATTCTGCTGTAGGCCATTATAGTGTTTATGGACCCGATCTTTCAGAATTTTGCGAACAAACCAGTAGGGGTAATGGTTTATTCGCAATATCTTTTTGGCTGTTTCGATTGCCGCTGGTCGGTTTTTACAGTCGGAGAGCTTAACGGACCACTTCAAAATAAACTGTGAATATTTACTTACTGCATATAACGATTTTTTTCACCGTATATACGGCGCTGACGGCATTCAAATCACTTCAATACCTAAAATAGAGCATAGAAAATATTTTAAAATGAATACAAAATTATTAATTCATTATTAGCAAAGATATCCTGTCCAGAAAACTAAAGGCCTAGTATAGATTGCAATGCCATATTATTACCTGACGCCGCAATTTTCTGGGCAGTTTATCTAAGCCTCTACCAAATAAATAGTACTCAACTCACCTTGATCCCTTTGTGACACCCAATGAAAGCTCTTCAAGTCAGCAGAATCCATCAAAAAGGCCCTTGAATCGGAATTTCCTGTCCGAAAGTTCTATGAAAGTAACCTTTTGTTTACATTCATATCGGCAACACTATGGAATTTGTCAAAGCTAGCGCGCACTGTGTGCATTTTGTTGTAATGTGGTCAGAATTCAATATTGAATCCTTTGAGACATAAATTTCGAAACATTATTAACTTTATACATGGACCAATGCATCGACAGTACATTTTGTCATGAAAAAACAATTTTGAAGCGTATTTTTTCGATTTACGTTCAACTAATGAATGAAACATGCTGACATATTTGACCATTCATGGTTGTTCGTTTGTTACAGTGTGAAAACACGTTTCATAAAAATTATATCCCATGGCCATCTACCCATAGTTTCACTTATTTGTTGACACACTTTCATCGCTGTCAAACGGTTTATCTAGTGAGCTAATTGAAAAGGGATTATATCAAATTTATGGAACCGATGCGGCAAAACATGAACAAATGCATTTGCCGGTATTTCTGGTTCTAGTAAAACTCTATATTCAATGGTGAATAAATATACCAAAAGTAGTATATAATCGAAACTTATGCATGAGGCAGACATCATTTGTCTCTAAAGAACATTTGCAATGTAGCCAATCGTTTTTTGGAGTGCCTAAATTTGTAATAGAATATTTTTTTACATTCAGTCTAATAACTGATTGCAACCGTCGTAAGGTAATAATGATCGCATCCGGCGATGGTATGTGAAAAATATATTACAGTCTTCGGTAGAAGTGTGATGAAGAGTTATGTTACTTATTGAAGAGAAAAAGCAAGTTATTCAACTACCAACGTATATACGCCAACGAACGACAAACCCGATGATATGAAAGGGAGTTCAACAAACGTGTAGACATGATGTACGAAGAGTACATAAAACATGGTGTGAAGCTAATCAGCGGGGTGGAAAATGCAAAGGTCGGTAGGGAAGAATTTTTTCGCCTAGTTATTGGTGATGAGAGTCTCCCCAGAACCACCGACGACAGCGTAAACGTCAATATTGCAGCAGGCAGAAAAATGGCTATGTGTAATACTTAGTACAACAAAATATTCGGAAACGCATTTGTAGACATCCAAATGGTGAAACGTGTTTTCAAAACAACCAGGTTTTGACAAATGGTTATTTCGTTGATGTCGTCGATGTTAGTATCTTCCAAAAATCGTCGATTCTAACCATGATGTGCTGGGAGAGAACTATTTACATGCTTGGTCAAACAGTGACTGTTGAATCAGGATGCTGCTAAAGAATATGTTGAAAAGCTCAACGAACGAATAATTGAGCTACTAATAAGAGATAAACTAAACACAGCAAGGTATCAGGTTCACGAGGCGGTCTACTACAGTCACAAAGTGTTAAAAATACAAAAGGGCATCTGTGGAACGGCTGGATCAACGTTGAATGACCAATAGCGACAAACGAGAAAATCCAGACTGTGAGTCGAATGCTTGCAGCGGCTACACAGACAACTTACACATTCAAGTGAAAGCCGGTATAAAATTTTATCGATGTAAGAAGGGGTACTTCGAGAAAAAAATTTCGAAGTACGAGGTAAGCTTTTGCTGGAAAGATTTGCAAAAATTTTACGGGACTATTTTCAGCACAAAAAAGAAAAGTTCTGTGGGATCAGATAGGATCAGGATGAGAAATCTGTTATCAAATTAAACAAAGACAACTGCCAGCGGTTGTCATAGAATGGGCAATCAAATAGAGAATGAAAACACAGAAAAAGGATTGTTGATGAAAAACAGTTTATGAATCTACCCTCGCTAGAAGAAGTTGAAAATATTGCGATAACATGTTTGACAATAAAATGATATCAGTTTATAAGGTATCAAATGAGTAGAACGTAGAGATAAGCATTGCGTTACAAAAGAAACGAAATCACATCTGATCATAAGCCATTTTTCAACTAGATTGCTAGTTGAATAGTTTTACAAATATCTTTTATAACAATAAATGGTTACATTTTTTTTAAATTACTAGATATATGACGGTGAAAAAACGTTTATAAAAATTAGGTAGCCAAATGATAATTTGAATACAACAGAGGCTGTATAAAACTTACCTCCTCTCTACAGCAAAGAGTGTTTCATCAGAATATTTTTTACTGTACACTCGATGGCAAATTCTACAAAAAATCCTTATCGACGCACTAAATTCACCAGACCTTTTATTTTTTAGATATTTCCTCTTCTTCAAAAAAAACTTTGCTGTCGGTTGTAATATTCTAGTCAAAGCACTGACTGGACATTGTAAACTCAAATATCACAAGTTTCCTACTCAGCGTGCTGAGTATTATTTGTGTGACAGTGAATTCGATTACGGAACTTCAAATCTTTTGATATGTAATTGCTCTACAATAACGCAATTACGTAATCGGATTTTTGGTTCTATATACATACACAAACTTTTGTACAGGAAGCTAGTAAGGATATGCTATAGTTCCTAACCCAGTGTGGCAAAGAGCTATAGGCTTTGTCAGTAGGGTTAATTATTCCTCCGGGAATGAAGAATTCATGCTGTTTACTGTTTTGTGTTGATTGTATTGTGTTGTCATTTTCCATTCCCCTTCCTTTTGTCTCCTTTCCCTTCTTATTAGGAATCTTATAAGGGGACAAGGCTGGGCACAAATCTTCGAATAACATGGGGTGCGTACCAATCGAGTCAATATATACTGATTCCAATTTAACGATCAGTAATAAAATAAAGATTGTCTCATCCAAAAGGGCAGAGTTCTGCTGTTTCTTTGCGTGTACCTGTCATACCATCTATTCCGTGTATCGTTACCTTGCCTTGTATAAATCCGAAAAATCTAATATAAAACTAATGGCACTATCATAATAAATGAGCCACAAGATGTTTTTACCAGTTCCAGTTACGCAGTACTCAAATTATAGGATATAATCTTATTTTTGCACACGATTTTGTTGTTGAGCATGTTGAGAACGTTAGTGAAAAACGACTTTTTCAAATGAAACGCTAGATTTTTGTTTGACTTGTCTTGTCAACGCAATCAAAGTAACCAACAGTGTTCCTGGAATATTTTCACTTTCAACACATTATTTTCCATTGAAGTGGTCCCTTAACTGCTCGATCTACGAGTGCAATTGCCGTGTTGCATTTATGCGAATAGGGACTCTCTGAATTGAAATCCAGATATCTACCATCCGCTTGTTTGGGTAGCCAAACTCTTTCGATACGATCATGGTTTCTGGTTAGCATCATGTCAAGAAATCTCAATTTCCCGTTGTCCTCCTCTTCAATGGTGAACTGGAGTTTACTGTGGAAATTATTGAACGAGTCTAAGATTTCTTGAATGTGCTCCCTTTTGCCCACACAGAAGCAATCGTCTACGTACCGACGGTACATCATTAGAGGTATTTGTTTTCTCTCTAATGATGCTATGCACTTCTGTTCCAATCGCTCCATCACCACATTCGCAATGACTGGTGAGAGTGGAGAGCCCATAGGGACGCCGAAAGTTTGTGCATATATTACACCCCGATGTACGAAAAACGTCGATTCCAACACAAGCTTAACCGCCTCCATGAAACTGTGTTGATCGATGCTTGTGTGTTTCTCCACCTCTTCCCATCTCTCGTTCAAGCAGTCCATCAACAGGCACGTTCGTGTACAACGACGTCACATCCAGAGAGAAAAGAACTACATCTTCGGTGATCTGTGTTCCTGTTATTTGATCAGCGACCTCAAAACTA
This sequence comes from Topomyia yanbarensis, assembly GCF_030247195.1. Lineage (NCBI taxonomy): Eukaryota > Metazoa > Arthropoda > Insecta > Diptera > Culicidae > Topomyia > Topomyia yanbarensis. The sequence goes on from NC_080671.1 coordinate 469,764,979, forward strand.
TTTTTAATGTGGCACTCAGTTTTTCCTACTATATTTCCAATCACTCCAGATAGGAATTGGGCCACATTGTACGTTGCTGATCCAATCGTCGAAACCACCGGGCGGAGAGGTCTGTCCTGTTTGTGTATTTTTGGCAAACCATAGACTCTTGGTGGATTACAACTGGATATTTTTATCTTCCGGTGTGTGCGCGCGTCGATGTACTTGTTATCGCGCCACCCATCCACCAATACACCGATTTTCTTCAGAACTTTCGATGTGGGGTCCGATTTCAGTTGTTTGTACGTGCTTTCATCACTCAGAAGGTCCTCCATTTTCTGTTCGTACTCCTCAGATGCAATGATGACGGTTTTGTTTCCCTTGTCCGCTTTGGTGATAACCAGATTGGGGTTTTCTGTCAAGAATTTCTTACTTCTGCATATGTCCTTGCTTATCCATTCATTTTCGCAGTGTCTAGATTGTTTTTTGAAATTCATGTAATTTATCATGGCAGTGGAAACCTCTGTTCTGATTTCATCTGCGTTTTCTTTACGTTTCACCGTTTTTTCCAATTCCGAAATCATTTCAACGTAGGGGATGTGGTTGTTATTCTGAACATTGAAATTCGGACCCAGTTTCAACGTTCTCTCCAGAAAATCCGGGATTTGTGTATTGGTGGTGTTTTCTATCCACTGTCCACCGCGAGTGAGAGTCGCAATTCTCCTGTTTTTCAGTGTCTCGATCTTACGTGTCTCTCTCGTTTTACAGGAGTTGTGTACCACCACAGTCTTGTTCTCCACCATTTTCATCACCCGCTGGACGTCGGCTTGTTGATAGATTAGTTCCATTCGGTTGGAATAGAACATTTTGGTTCTCTTCAACTCAGCTAGCGTTCGTTTGGTGTCGGCCACCATTATGCTGATAATGCGAATTCTGTGCTTGAATAATACCTTTTCAAACTCACGACGGGATCGATCATTATTCAGGTTGATTCCAACCCTGTAGTTCAGACACGTAGGGATGACTTTGCACTTTCTACAATTCAGCAAAAACTTCATGCGATTGCTAGCTTTCGCAATTTTAATTGATGCCTTTTGGTACTGTTGCATCAACTTTCTGCCATCGTAGCCATATTTAATGGCAATTTCTTTGGCGATTAACATACTTCTTCGTACTTGATCAACTGATGAATATAAGATTTTATGGTCACCGCAACATATTTATTTCATGGATTTGTTGACTTTTCTCGGTGAAAATGAAAACTCCAAATTTTCCCATTACCACACGTAACGTTTCGGCTTACTGCTCTTCAGCCATCGTCGGACGCCTACAAACATTTATTTAGCATTAACGAGATGTGTCACATCAAAATTCTCGGCGAGGAAAAAACGGTGAACCTACAAAGAGAATGTGGAACGTTCTGCACAACATACGACGGTCTGGTCACCAAGCTTCGACAGTGTTTGAATAGCGAGGAACGCAGACAGTCGAAGAGTGATCGCCCGCCTGGCGGTGGAGAGTGAATGGAGATGCGTGATATAAGTTTATGTGAGTTAATTGTAAATTGTGTTTAATTTGTGAATGCTAGCTTTGTAATTTTTTGTGAACAATTTGATGTTAACGTTAATGCTAAATAAATGTTTGTAGGCGTCCGACGATGGCTGAAGAGCAGTAAGCCGAAACGTTACGTGTGGTAATGGGAAAATTTGGAGTTTTCATTTTCACCGAGAAAAGTCAACAAATCCATGAAATAAATATGTTGCGGTGACCATAAAATCTTAACTTCGTATGAAGTTTATTACCTGCTTGGGATTTACAATCCAAATATCAAAAGGCTCCAATGTTTTTTTTACCGAGGACTCTTAGTCTGTGTTGTATCAATGCAAAGCATTCGCAGAGCAGATGCTCTGATGTTTCACTTTCAGATCCGCAGACGCGGCATGTATCGTTTGTAAGCTTACCATTTTTTTAAAGATGATATTTACTCGGACAGTGTCCGGTAAGTAGTCCTGTCATGATGCGTTTTTTTGTTTAGTCTAAGCAACTCCAGGCATTTTTCTCGTTGGGTGAGATAAATTTCTTTGATTGTCGTAGTCCAGGTGTGGTACTCCAATTGTTCTTTATAGCTGTGATTTCTCACTTTTCAATTCCATTTTGAGGGCACTCGATGAGAACCCACAGAATGGTTCTGGGTCGATAAAATTAGTGGAAGACCCTGTTCTTGCTAGCTCACCGGCTTTTGACATTAAAAATGTCTTACTCCACTATCTGGGGCTAGGTGTCATTCTAAAATCTAAACTATCTCCCATGTAACGAAACTATGTAAGGTTTGCACGCTTATAACTCCGATATTACTAGATGGATTTTAATCATTCATACACCAACCGATTCAGAAACACCTAACTTAAATATTGGTAATAATTTAATATCTCCCCAATAAAAGTAGACTTTTGGAAATTGGTAAAATTAAAAAGTTCACAAAAAACGGGAAAAATACCATTCGTGAGGCAGATTTCTCAGACACAGCCGTCAAAAGAGGGCAGCTTAGTTGCTCAATGAAACACGAAAAGTCATAAATAGAAGCAACGCATGTCCGTTTAAATCAGTTGTTGCTCTTATCCCACACGAGCAACGTCGTCTCCGGGCGATGCAATAAGCGCTATCGATTTTCGGTAACGTCCGCATTTGCACACACTCGCACCTAAGTGACTAAACCATATACCATATTAGTTTATAAATAGAGGTGACGCGTACTCGTTTGAATCAGTTTTTGTTCTTATGTCGAACGGGTAAGATCATGGCTGCAGCGTCTGGGCACTACAATAAGCGGTAGACGCTATGCATTTTCGGCAGCGGTGGCCGTGTGCGGATTTGTCGGGTACCAGCATGGTGTCACAGAATGATTCGCAAAGTGGGTGGGCGGGGTGGTTTGGATTTAATTCAATACGGTGTGTGCTGCTTAAGAGTGTTGCGTTTGAAAAAAATATATTTATTTTTATGCATGCGTGTGCGTTGTAACTTGTTAATCCATGTTTACGGCGCTTTGTAGCTGCGTAGGGTAAAGAGCCAATTGGTTTTCATGTTTCATATTTCGGTTATATGTTTTTTATCAGTAAGGCATCTGACAACGTGCTTCTGTAGTTATTGCACTGTTCAGCAGCGAAGTATTTTATATAGGAGAGTACACTCAGGTTTTTTACGCGGATTTTGAAATTTACGCGGTTTTCATTAACGCGTTTTTTTTTGAATTTACGCGGTTTTCATTTACACGGCCTGTATCCCCTGCGTGAAAAATCTGAGTGTAATTGCATCGGAAACAATCACATTCCCAGCAGAACTTTTTGTTTTCTAATTTCAAACACTTTTGTTTCGTACTGCACACAACGGAAAATTTTAAAACAGAACTTACCGTCCCAGCAGCAGTTGAAGCGGGTGTTCTTTTTCGATTCAAATTCAAGCCATGTCTTAAGCGTTACTGGACTTAAAATTGTTTTCCCAGTTTAACCAGTCAGAATATCTGTCCTACCCTATGTATTTAAAACACAGTTCTAATTGCGTTTTAAGGTATACAACAAATACGGTTGGGTATACTAATTTAAATTTTAAAATAAATCTGTTTTAAATTATGAAACAAACCGCTGTACTGAAGATATAATTATGTCAGTCCTATTACCACATAAAACACCTATATAACATAAAACGCTGCAGAATTGGTTTAATAATACAATGTTTACACTACAGAGTTATAACACGTTTTAATAATTAGCAACAAGAAAAATGTCACCAAGATAGCATAAAAACCCGTTTTAACTGGTAGTGCGAACGTTGCATAACAATGTAATTTATCAAATAATTTCATTTTTCCACCACTAATCGATCAAGAAATACTTACACTTAAGATTGTTTACTTAAGTTCATTAGTACATTATTGAAAATTTAAATGGAAAATGAAATTTCATATTTTATGGAGAATCTGTATATTTCCGTTGGCGGGCGTGGGTTTCCTCATCACAGCTCTCAATATGGAACTTTTCTTTTGAATATATTTTCTGGACAGACCAGCCTATTTTTACTAGATGGATCAGCCAAATAATGCCAATCACCTAGCGAGATACTTGATTAATTAATAGATTACCGTTAAAAGACCTTCAATAAATTATGTTTTAATGGGGAGGGTATATAGCAAATTGTAACATATGAAAACAGGCGAGTGAACAATAACGTGTGTCGATATGTGTGATAGATAAAAAAGCTATATTTTTAATGTCACCGTGGTCGTGTCCTGTACACAACCCTTTATTTTTTCGTTCTCTGCAACGTCACTATGTCCTGGAACCCAGTATAAATTAACATGGGTTTTCTCCGCCAATTGTCGGAGTGTTGTTGTTGTTATTTATTAAGGCTTTAACCGTTAAGGTCATTCGCCGTTAAAAATTTGTATGTTACATATCATTTATCATCAATTTCATAAGGTATTTTGAGTTGGATGTTGAGTTATTGTGCTGATCAATGGAGTAATTCATCGGTGGTCTTGTTGATTGAATATCGCTTGGCGGGTTCCCTTTTTTGCGCTCGGATACGATGCGGCGGATGATCAGTATTGTTCGCCGGGTTAGAAATGCCAGCAGGTGAGTATCTTGTTCTGTCCTTAGCTTTCATCGATTGGGGACCTGAGAATAGGGATAAAGAGGCAGTAATTGTTCGAAAAGGTAACTTTATGGTGAGTAGTTTCCTGAGAGTTGAATTGTGGGTCGCGGTGAGTCACCTCCTGATCCCAAACGTCAGTACGGAGGACCCACTGGTACAGTTGGTAGTGTGGTTCAGTTAGTAGAAGTTAGATGGTATCGTATATTTTGGTGTCTTTGAGGAAGAGCAGTATGGCCTCCTCTCTCGTTGGGTCGTTAGCCAACACATCTTTGATGCAGGTAGGTAGGTTATGGGCTCGACGAAGATCAGCGAGTTCGATGCAATTAACAAGCAGGTGTTCAATGGTCAGTCTTGTATTGCATGTGTTGCATATAGTGAGCTCGGTTCGGGATAGGGTATGGGCATGGCTAATCCTAGTATGTCCCACCCTCAGTTTGGAAAGTATTCGTTGCTCGGTCCTGTTGTCACGGTCCACCCATTTTTGTACTGTGTCTTTCACTTTGTGGAGATAGCCGTGTGAGTTTCTCCACTGCCTCTGGAAATCGAGTAAGACGCTTTGTTTGAAGGCTCGGATGATGTATTGTTTCGGAACCTCCTTGGTTAGAGCTCTTCTTGCTGTACGGCCTAGTGCGGCAAGGTTATCGGCGTCTTGATTACCAGAAATCCCACTATGACCGGGTATCCAGTAAATAGTGGCTAATGGGTCGTCGTACATTTCTATCGCCTGCACGAAAGGGTGACGATATTCTCCAGATTCCAATGCCGATATCACCGAGAGTGAGTCAGAGCAGAAGACTGTTGCAATTCCTTCTGGTTTCCTTGATAAAGCCAATGCTATCGCAGCAGCTTCGGCCGAAAATACAGAGCATGTCGGCGGTAAGTGGAATGCGAGGCCAGCTCCGATGCCACTCACACCCACTCCGACGTTCCTGTCTGTCTTAGATCCGTCAGTAAAAAGTTTTACGTGGTTCGAGAAGCGGCGATCGATGAGCTGGTAGTATGCGGTACTTCGGGGGCCGCTTCCGCTCCGACGGATCGGGCAAGAGTAGTGTCGATGTTGGGGGGTCTGATATTCCATGGTCGGTGCCATACCCAATGAAGGCGAGCCAGCGGAGGTAAAGGAAATGTAGAGAATTCTTCGTGGATGGCCTTAGCAGTTCGCAAAATACTACAATCTTCTTCTCCGGAGGTTCTCTCTAAAAAGCCGAGTGCCCGCCGTAGTGTCACCAAGGCTATCGTCCAGCGAAATGGAAGGACACCAGCCTCCATACAGGCACTTTCTGCCGGTGTGCTGGGGAGTAAGTTTGATGCAGCACGGATGGATCCATGGAAAAGCGGTGCAAGAATGTTGATCATTCCCGGGATGTTACGGCACGTAATGTCGATGCCGTAATAAAGACGGCTGTTGATGAGCGAGTTGCTGATATTTAGGGTTAATTGTCGGTTGAATTTCGGATGTCGTGAGCAAATAGTGCGGGTCAGTCTTTTTCGGCTCTTGCAATCTTTCTTGAGTTTGCGGAAATGTGGCATGAAAGTAAGCATTCGATCCAGTGTAATACCAAGTATCCTGGGTTCTTTACGAAACGGGATAATGGTATCGTCTATACGTATTGGCCTATCGTATGCCCGATGGTGAGAGGTGCAACAATGGTAGCTAAAGCTTTTACTGATAGAGATCCGAAAACCAACGGACACCGCCCACTGGCGTACAGCGTTAACGGCCGCCTGCAGCTTGATTCGAATCCTGCCGATCGTTTTCCCGGTCGCAAGCAATACTATGTCGTCAGCGTACAGAAATATGAATACTCCCTCAGGGAGAACGGAGAACAGAGACTGCGTGCTTATTAGAAATAAGGTGACCGACAGGACCGATCCTTGGGGGACGTCGTTCTACTCGGGAAACAAGTCAGACTAGCTGCCGCCCACCCCAACTCGGAAATTTCATTTTAATAGAAAACGCTGAACATAGTGACTGAGGTTTCCCCGGATTCCCCAGCCGTGGAGTTGCTGAAGGACTCCCTCTCGCCAGACTGTGTTGTACGACTTGTTTATGTCGAGTGCTGCTATATCTGTGTGTAGTCCATCCTCCATTGCCTGACCCATGACCTCCCCCAGGCATTCGGGGTAAGTTCCAGTGCCCATGCCTTGGCGGAAGGTGTATTGACGACGATCTAGTAAGTTTTGCTGTTCGAGTATCGTGACTAACCTGCGGTTAACCATACGTTCGAGGGCTTTCCCGATACATGGCAAAAGGCTAATGGGTCTAAAGTCCTCTGGTTTTCTTGTTCCTTGGGTCCTCTTAGGGATGGGGATTACCAGTGCGGTTTACCACGATTCAGGAAAAGCCCCACCCTCCCAGATCCGGTTAAAAATATTCAACAGCTCTATCTTTCCTTCGGGTGGCAGATTTCTTAAGAGCGGATATCCAATATTGTCTTTTCCAGTAGCTTTCCCGCGTCCCTTGTTGAGGGCCTCGGTAAGTTCCCTTCCGGAGAAAGGTTGGTTTCCGTTCGAGTTGTATTCGGGGGTGGAAAATATTGGAACAGCTTCAAGGAGCCTCTTCTTACGGAGAAATTCTGGTGGAAGGAAAGCAGTGGCAGAGAGTGAAGCAAAATGACGACCGAGTTCATTCCCGATTGCATTAGGTTGATTGGAAACGACACCATCAATTTCGAGGGAGAAACCATGGTGCCGCCTTTTACCGCTTAGAGCATTTACCCTACTCCAAATCTCACCCGTTGGTTGGTCGGAGTGGATTCCATCCAGAAAGTCTGACCAGCTGGATGCCTTTGCATCAGCGATTGACTTTCTGGCAGCATTTCTAAATCTGCGGTATTCGTTATATCTTGTTTCCCAAAGGGCATGATCGGTAGGGGTTTTACGGAAAGCCCGGAGGGCTCTACGACGATCTCGAATAACCTTCGCCACTTCTTTAATTCACCAGTAGACAGATTTGCGTGGGGGTTTACTACTGGTTCTGGGGATGCATAGCTCGGCAGCTCGAGTGATAAGCTCGGTTAGTTCATCGGGGGAATATTCTTTGTTGCGGTCGAAATTATTTGGCATTCCAGTTTGCTTCCCCACATATCCATTGTCGGCGACGTGACGTCGATGGGGGTGCGCAATTGTATGCGACTTCTATCGGGAAGTGATCACTGCTGCATGAATCATGAAGCACAGACCACGAACAATTAGCGGCCATGACATTGGAGCAAATGGTGAGGTCAATCGGAGATGAGGCTCGTCCCCGCATGAAGGTCATTCTGCCGTCATTAAGGATAACTCCTTCGTTTTCTTCTATAGCTTGGAGAATATCGTTGCCTCGACGATTGGGAGACCTAGAGCCCCATGTTGGATGATGGGCATTCATGTCACCCATTATTAGGAACGGAGGTTCGAGTTGTTGGATCAGGTGGCTGAGTTTGAGGCCGATCTGTGTTACTGCCTGCGGGATGTAAATGTATACTACCGTACAAGGAGTGGGGTATTTGATCCTTCGAGCTACTGCGATCAACTCGGTGTGGAGCGAGATCTTTTTAGATGGGATATTGGTCCTGATTGCGAGACCAATTGTTTGGTAGTTATTTACTCCAGCAGCGAGATCCCACTCGTACAGGTTTCCGAACCAAGGTGCGATAGCGGTGTCAACCGGAACGTGTGTTTCCTGTATGGCTAATACAATCGTATTAGCTTGTTAATCTCCTAGATAATTGTCGGAGTGCAAGAATGGGAGTGTACTAGTTTTGAACGACTTGTAGGAGCCCTTAATGCGTTGAGCGCAGCCTGACTATCTAAGAAAATGCAAATATTTGGGTACTGTTATTTTCTTTTCAGACATACGTAAGTGCATTCTAGAATGGCAAATATTTCTGTTTGAAACACTGTCGGCGGATTTGGATCATTCTTACGCTGTCTCCGTGAAGACGCCATATTTCTCATTGAATCAATTTTGTTTCGGTGAGCTAGGCTATTTACTTCTCGCACATCCCAAGAAATATGCAGGCAACAAACTCAAACGGTATCACAAATAAAACACCAAGAACTATAGAGCTGAACTACCAAACGCCTTCGATCGTAATGAAGTGAGGTGCAAAAATTGCTGTCTGTTACAAAAAAATTAATTTTAAGGTTATGTTAAAATGTGGTCATAAAACTTCTTTGACTTTGAATTTATATCAAGAGCATCGAAGTCTATAAAAAGAAATTTATTTTTAATAGATTTTCCGAAGTTTTTGTCGTGTCTGTAGTAATACCAAAAAGAGTTGATTTTGAAGATTTTCTTCAATTAGGTAAATTGATCAGAACTCTGGCAATTTTCGTCTGTTTAACTTTTTTTATCTGAAAGAAAAGGCTTATAGCTACCAATAAAGCTATCTTTGATAGAAATCCATTGAGAACTTTTGAAATGGCAGCATTTTGAATTTTGCAAAATGTCAAATTTTCTTAAAAAAGGGGAATTTTATTTTGTTTACGCATGTTTTTTTCGAATTTGGCAGTATTCAATATGCCTTTCCAGATATCCAAATATTTGTCTGATGTTTGTGGTACCTTTTAAGAACAGATTTGATACAGTTTGTAAATTCGAAAAATTTAGAAAAAAAATTAGCACTGACTAGTAAAAAATAACAAATTAATGGAGAAATCTCAAAAACAGTAGCACGGCGGTAAAAACTATGGTCATTTTTGAACTCAGCGCACCCGATTTACCCTAAAAACTATTATCGCAACCCTGCACCAAATTGGCTGTCGACCAGTGTAATGGACGAACTGTGCAGCGATGGATGAAGCCTACCATCGATTTCTGGTTACGGGCAAATATCCGGATTGCTTGATCGTATCCCTTCAAAAATCCTGCTGCATGCTTGAAAGCGACATTCAAAGAGTTTGGATGCGCATGATATTGGACAGACACAACGTTATGGTTTTGTTTTCATACATCCAAAAATTTACAGATATTACAGTTACGGTATAACAAATAAGACGAAATATGCATTCGATGAACCGACCAAATATTTCTGCAGACGTTACAGAAACATTCCTTATTTTAAATAGCGTTTGCGTTAAGCATGATATCACTACAAACCATCCCATGTTTTGAAACAAACACACATCGATTTTTTAAGAAAATAACGTAACTTCCATTACTAATTTAATTGCAAGCCCTTTCATTCAAGATCTAACTATTAAAATAAACTATAAAAAGAACTGTTTAAAAATCTGATCAATCGGTAAAACGGCCGGCAAATTAATCCATTTTTGAATGAAAAAATCAACATTCTTTAGCAGTGTTTTAGTATGGTTTGGACAATATACTAGATTGGTTCAATTTTTGACTTTTGCTCCACCAGGCTTTAGTGATTCTTTTTATGACCCTTAGTAATTGTACAAATTTTGGTACCGATCGGTTGTGTCTACGGACCCTTCGAAAATTTCAAAGTTATATATGGAAATATATGGAAATTAGTATGGAAAATCGATTAAAATTGAAAATAAATTCTTAAAAAATCACCTCATCGATCAATTCATGAGAACACAATATATTTCTAAAGGTATTCTTCAATTGAACACATTCGTGGAACATTTTAAGTTTGTGAAAATTCGCTGAAAAAAGTTATTAACTAAAGAAGCAGCACGACTTTAAAACAAGTGGATTTTATCAATAATCATAGCAACCCTGTTTTAATAGCTCCATCGTTATACTAAACTAGGCTTACCACTAACCGCTCCCGTATGGCAGATGCAGCTATTCAATCAGGGTTAATAACTTTTCTTAATAATAACTTTTCTCAGCGAATTTTCACAAACTTAAAATGTTCCACGAATGTGTTCAATTGAAGAATCCCTTTAGAAATATATAGTGTTCTCATGAATTGATTGATGAGGTGATTTTTTAAAAATTTATTTTCAATTTTAATCGATTTTCCTTACTAATTTCCATATAAACTTTGAAATTTTTGGAGGGTCCGTAGACGCAACCGATTGGTACCAAAATTTGCACAATTACTAAGGGTCATAAAAGGAATCGGTAGAGCTTGGTGGAGCAAAAAGTCAAAAATTGAACCAGTCTACCATATACCTAAACAATCACGAAAACATATTAGTGAGCCTAAAGATATATAGTCCATTGATCTGCAAATCAGTTGGAAAAGCACAATCTGCATTCACTACTCACTCCAAATGTTTGCCGGTAAAGATATTTCCTACATAATTTCATTCGCATAACCTAAGTCTTTTGGAATAAATTAAAAATCTTTTTTCCGTGATTCCCGAATCTCTGGAATGAGAAAACACAATTTCCCAGGAATTAATCCCGGGAACTCCAAAAATTCCCGGGATGGAAGCTCTACTCCTAACTCTGGCTGGTTGACGAAATCGGGTCGAAAACATGACAAAATTAGGGGCTGATACAAATGGTATATGAACATTATTCATAAAACCAAGGGAGATTTTATTTATAGCTTTTGGAACATGATCTAGTTTTCGTGGTTGTAAAGTAGTTCACAGAATCGAAACAGTTTCTCGTGAACTATTTCACGAAACCTGGAATAATATTCATGAATCTTTTCAAATAGTATTCATTTATACGCGAATTGATCCATGATTCCTTGCGACTGACAATTCGTGATCATAGCGAAGATAGTTCACAAAACCATAAAATATTGTGCATAGATTCGTGAACTGGTTCATGATTCGTAGTACATAATTCACTATCTATCTTGGGTGCAAGTGATATCTAAAAGACATCCGTAAACATTTTCAATTTCATGCAACTCTGTACATGGTGTTGAAAGTTTCACGTGAACCATTTCAAAACCATTACAAAATTTGTTTTTTTTTCATAAAATATCTAATAGTTATGTTCAGCTGCTAGCGAATAGTATTAGGTGCGAGCAGAAGATATGACAAAACTATTAGGGCCTCGAACATATTTATTCATTTGATTCCATTGTGATGTCCGAACGAAAAATTTGCCGAGTACCAAAAATAAAAGCCACAAATCGTGTTCGTAATGTAGTTCATAAAACAAGATACCGCGAATCAGTCAAGCTTTTATGATCCAATTCATATTGTCGCGTTATTCTGAGAAAAAATTCCGGTAGTAAAAATATGCACATGAGTCACATTACTACAAGTGTCAAATTCGAAAGTGAGCTCAAGATTAGAATATCACGATAACGTGCATATAAATTACGAAAATTGTATCTCAGATCCTGAAATTATAAACCTAAATTACACTATTCGTCACTGAAAAATCAAATTCTGCAATTGCAGACCAGTCAGGCAATGTCAGGTTAGTGGGATCGTGGATCTAATGCTTAATGTTTGGTGTACGGCTCAGATGCTAGAAGAAAGCGAGATCTACCATATCACTGGAGTTCCTGGTCATTTCGGCATGGAACGTGTTATCTAGTGGATATGAGTTTTATTTTTTGATTTGGTCCTGCTGAATGTATGGACCTAAGTTGCTAGAACAGAGGGTAATGGTTTCCGGACGTGACCGATCGCGCGAACACGGGTGTTTGTAGGTTCGCGTTTGAGACAGCGTTTGAAACTTCGTAAGTGCTGAAACGTTTACTTTATTACCGGGGTGTTAGTTAGCGCTATCGAAGGTGTAGGTGAGCGTTGTTGATCGCAAAGGGATTAAGCGTTCGTATGTTAACGTGTTTGTCACGTGTGTTCGCGTGTATGTGACTTCACGTGTACGAAACTGGATTTTGTAACCGTGTAACCATTCATACATAGCCACAACACCCTGGGACTCGATGAATAAAAGAGGCCTTGAGTGCCCGCTCCAAGACTTCCATACATAGTTTTGGCGAATCCCCGTTTGGGACATGCATTTTCCCGAGGCGAGAGCCTTATACAGTCATATTGAGTTCAGTTTTGAAGGGATGCGCTATAATATGGATTATGGTCTTTTTTTAATAAGAAGCGAAATTGGAATTGATTTAATGTCTATGAAACTTAGAACTGCTCACCGGAAAATTGCTTTACTGACTTACTAATAAATTGGCGGAAATGCAATTTTTCAAGAAAAATTCCGTCATTTTATGAATAGAAAGCCCCCTTAATCTAAAAATTTTCTCAAAAACTCAACGTGGGGATTAAGCATTTTTTTCATAGAATGTGTATGCAAAGTTTGTAAAAAATCGGTCAAGTAGTTTTTGAATGGTAGTTAACACCGCAATTCGTGTTTTTTCCAGAGACGTTCCACAAAAAGGTTCGTTACCGAGTCGCTTATAGATAATTTTGCGTTGCGTTGCGTTGCGTTGCGTTGTGACGATGATTTTGGCGGATTGCACACTGACTTCATCATGTTTGACTGCTGATTATCTAATAAGAGTTGCTTAGGAAGTGGTAAGTAGGAATTCATACCAATCCGACCCATATTAAAACCTCAACAGCATGATAGCCATCATTGCCGGCCGCCCCCATCTCCATCGTTCACGGGGAAGGATAAAGGATAAGGTAGACAGGAAGTGTTGATGCTCCACCTACTTAACGGAAGGACGACGATTCATCAGACTCTTCCATAGGTGTCGCGGAGTTGGTGGTTTGGAAGGGTATCAGGTCTAGGATTCGCTCCAAGCAAACGATGCGACCTGTAAAGCATATTTTATTAGGTAGTTGTTTAGTTAGTCTTCGAGTGCACGATCACTCGAAAAAGAGATGATCTTGTTTAGTTTTTGGTTATTTTTAAACTCTGGGCAGCCGGCTACCGAGAGTATACTATGTTCCCTAAACAAAAACAATTTGAACTCCACACAGCCGATCGTGGGAGTATTGCCTGGAAAAGCTAATCTTATCTGCGTAATGGGCCGGATCACTATTTATTGCAACAGTATTTGGACAGAACTCGCTACTTCTTCTCTACGATATATTTATTGGCTTGAAAACTACCAAGTGACAGCATATTATACTGGCAAAAATAGCGCGAGATGTTATAAATCAAGGAAAGTATTTCTTATTTTCCATATCGGATTGTTTGTGGAATACAAGTATACGAGCGATAATACCGAACACTGAAGGGAAATATAAAGGATTGTTAATCTGATGCACGGGCTTGTTAGCAATAACGGAGCTTTAAATTAGGTTCATAAAAACAGACGCGGCGAATTTTCAATACGTATTGAGCCGTGTTCATAGATACTAGTCAGATTAGTCGTATTGGGGCTAATTTCCGATCAACTATTCATTTTTACGGCAATGTTTTCTCGACTAGATCTGTTCGCACCCTCTCATTCTGTTCGCACCCTCTCATTCTGCGGTCTAAGGACCAAATGTCATCAATAGACTTAGAATCGCGTGGAGGCATGAGATAGGAAACTTGTAAGAATTTTGCTATCCCACCGTTTGACTACCAGAATGGATGGGAGAACAGTAATACTAGCAAATACCGACTACCATAAGAGCGGTGCAAATTTGAACGAGTGACGTAGAGTACTGCACTGAAAAAAGGACCAGGAGTGCGATTTTACGAAGTTTTAGCTTCCGATGGCCCTACATTTTCTGACAAAGTGAAGTTCTTGAATGTTGAGATTTTTATTACTGTTTAGAAAAGCAAAAGTATCATAAAGCTAGTGTCAGGCCTTCATGAGACCTCAAGAAGTCACTTTTGGAGGTATTCGTAAATGTAGATTTGTCGGTAGACGGTTCCAAATATAATAGAAAAATACCTAATTTAACACAACTACAGATCACTTGCAACATAAAAAGCTTTTTGTGAAATTCGACAGCTCCATCTTAGGCCAATTCAATAAATTTCCTGCATGAAAGTTTCCATTTTTTAAAAACGGTTTTTAAGCCAAAGCTTTGGAAGTTAAACCTTGGCGTGGAAGTGCCGGTATATTAATATATTCTGTTACTTAGTGTAGAATTAGATTTCGTCATTTACGGCTAATATACAACCGCCAGAAGAAACTTAAAACGTTGGTACACAATCAAGAAAGGCGAATCAGAAAAGGTATATGTCAGTGATTCACTAAATACAGACTGGAAAGAGGGTAATATGGAAAACCTTAAGGTCCGCCCAGATTAAGTCTTCGGTACGGAACAAAACCTCGGCCTAGGAACTCCTAGCATGTTGTTAGTCGCCTCTTACGACATGGGAGGTTCTATTCTTGGTGAGTCGCTTATAGATAATTTTGCATAGAAAAATTTCAGAATGTTATTGAAATGATATAGTATAATGTATAAAGCTTCGATCAATTTGCAGCACCCGTCATTCTAAAATAAATTGGCAAAAAACTGATTTTTAAATGAAAGTCTTAACAAATTCGCAAAAGACAGGAACTCTGTTACAGTTGTTTGAAAAACTGATTCTTCATAATTTTAAAACTTCAAAGATGGCGGTTTTGTAATTATACCATTTGGTCAGTGTCGTGATTTCTGTTACTGGTTCGTGTCGTTTCCTGATGGTGATGGTATGTTCCGGAATTAGCCGGAGCTGGCGCGAACAAGTGAGATTAATCTGCGAGTAAGCGGCATCCGATCTTGTAGCGGAACATTGATTTTCTCATCGTCCGTATATGGGAGGATCATAATTATAGCATTGTCACACACAACCATGTGTTTTAAGTTGTTTGAAATGAATGGTTTCGTCTGGGCAAATTTGTTGAGCGCTAAATGCCTGACATGGTAGAACTCGATAAAGGCGGCTTCCGGAAGTCTAACCTCCATTTACACCATCAGAAAATGTTCCACATTATGAATGTTCGGTCCTATGCGAATCATCAATAATTTTATAATCATCGTATTTGGCTGGAGCACCACTTGTTGCTTCTGCTACTCACTGATCTCAACAGATTACTACAGCAACAATTATAGTAACAGTTTCTTTTATTCTTCAGACAAGGCACACAATATAAAAGTTACTGGCTTCGCACTGGCTCGAGCAAAAGCATAAAGCACAAAGAATTTCATGCCCATTGCCTTTGGTGGTTAGAAATAGCCTTCTTCAACTTTTTCTCAATAATTTGTTCATACCAAATGAGCAACAAATTTTGTTAAAAGTCGCCGGTTTTTAAAATCCAATTTTGAAACATTTCGGGAGCCATTTAGCATTTAGCCCCCAAGCCCACCCTCTGACTACGTGCCTGATTGGGTAGTCCACCTCGAGCCCGGAGGGAATCCCGCGTTCAAGTTCCCCATTGCTCCAGCTAATGTAGGTTAAAACTCTCGCATCTTCCCCAGAAAATACGGGGATTGCACGAAAGGTCTTCATATAGCTGAGGCTGTCCGAAATGATGAAATAGTGATCTGTGGGAAAAAAGTCGATGATCCCAAGGGTATACTGATTAGCAGCTAATTCTGCGCCGTAAACTGAAGCGGGATCATTGAGCTTGATTGAAGCGGTGATAGTATTATTGATGATACCAAAGCCAGTGGACCCATCAGGATTTTGATCCGTAGAAGATTTAGTCGCAGTCAATTTGTCGAAACTTGTTACAAAATATGGTGGGAATCACTTGCGAGCGTATATGGCCCGGCATTCGACGAATCGCTTCCGTCATAGATGTGTCGAAGAATACAGTTGAATCAGAAGTATCACAGAAACTGACACGGTTGGGACTATACGACGAAGGATTGATGCTCTGTCGAAATTTTCAATCATCAACGGGTTTAGAAGCAGCAGAAGAAGAAGCAGAGGTTGAGCAATTGATATGAGAGGTCCCAAATGCCCCCAACTATCACAATGTTCAAAAAACTTTTATGTTGGCTCTGGCTTTCATCAACTCATTAGTCTGTTCATGTTAGCCTAGAAATGCTTCGATCGTTATCATAGGCCAGACAACCGAATCCGGCGAGCAACAGACTGCCAAACCGAAAGCTGCTTGGTTTGATTTCGTGCCCCAGGCCTATAAAATTTGCATTTCAAAACGGCAGGTCACATTTTCCTGGACAGAGCTGGTACACCACCGCATATTCAGAACCAATGAGAGTCAAAATATTGAAATTTTCACAAATTTCCCTCGAGCGAAGGGATTCGGGAAAATCAGTCATCAGACGGTCGAGAGAAAATTTGGGAATCGTTCCCACGACCTGCTTAGGATGGTTTGAAGGTTGTCCTTCGACGAATCATGTGAATGAATTTGTAATTTTTGATACAGTTTGGATCATGAATTCTAAAATAGCGTAAATTTTGTTATAGCGTGGTGTCAGAATAGGTATCATAAATGTTTAAAGTTTTTTTTGTCCAACCTAATTAATCTACTAATAATATATTAATAATGAACCCAAACAGAAATTATAAATGAGTGAATACTGTTCTGAATTAGTTTAGATAGCAATAGACTGGTAAAATCGGTGATTATCAAGATCGAAACATTACAATTTAGGCATGCACATTCGAAGGTGGCACACAATGTTCATCTTGCGGTATCGTTGTCCCGTTGCACTAATCGCTAAACGCATTTATCTAGAAATCATATTTTTATATCTCTCCAGAGTAATTTTACCGCTCTATCTGAAAATTAGATAAGTTTTTTACTAGCAAATTCGTTAACGATAACAAATTGATTTGATTAACTTTTTTTCGAGCGAAACTCAAACTGTGTCACGCATGGAAAATAAAACGAACAGCAATGAGTTACACCACTTTTTACCACCCAACCGATGGCAACACAACCGTGATGATGTTGCTTCAATTTTCCACTCACTCGCTATCCGTGTGATAACAAAATGTTCAATTTGGTGTAAAATTTCATATGCGGCTAGCATTCTTATAAATCTGCTTCGAAATCGATAGAAAACGTTTCCGGGGCGCTGCACTCGTTGCCAGGCTGGGTATTGATTATTTCCCGTTCCTGTATCTGTGCTCATTCGTGCAACGAAAAAAAAAATATATATCGGAACAAGGTGGATGAAGTCATGAAAAGCCATTGGATATTTTTCCCCTTAGTTATAACTAAACTACGGGTCAGCAGTTCGCACAATGTACCTACCGAACGGACCGTTGGTCGATTGCGGGGTTGGGGTTGGGGGATGGGAGGATAACTGATGATACATCGAGTGTTGGCTTTTGTAGCTAGCGAAAAAAAAAATAAGTGAACAGTTAGAGCTTAAACAAGTTGATCACACGACACAGAAACCACAATCAATGGAAGCCGATCGAACCTTTCACCGTGCAACAAAAGAACTGACTGTGTATGTGTATGCGCGGGAAACAGGAAGTTGAAACCGTCACCGGAACAGCACGTGTGTAGCTGCTCTGTTCCGGTGCTCTTCGGTGGCGTACCGTTTATTCGTTACCATTATTTGTTGGCTACAATGGCCATAACAATAATCATAAATCGGGACGGCTGACCTAAGCAGGGACTGAATGAGGCTGATAATGTGTCACATCAAGGAGGGAACTAGTGATCTAAAGTGTTGGGAGAAATCAATACGGTGCTTGAGATTTTATATCGACCGTATGTAACCGTTGATTTGATGATAAAAGGCAATTGAATATGCAGGTACAATCGTAAAACACCAACTTACTTTGCACTACTCTACATGTCTGCATAAGGAGAAAAATATAGGTGAAATGCCAATTTTTCTTCGCCAAGAGAAAACATACTATTATGCATAAAGAACAATAATTTTATAACTTAATTAGTTATGAAATTTGCGTGTCGACTTCGTCTCATCAGAATCCAAAACTAAGTTAGTGCCTGGTCAAAGCAATAATTTGGAATTTTTCGCACCAAGAGTGTAATCCTTTCAACAATTCACAACGCCATACGCGTTTAACCACCAACATAACACAACTCAAAGGATAATTTAGATACCAAAAAATAAGTTTAAATAACAATAATTAATTCTCATTTCTTGGATCAATTTTTCACAACGCTCTGAGAAATAAGTTATCCAAAGACACTTCGCAACAGTGCTGGTAGCTGCTGCAGTTAATTTGTCTAATTACACGACATCCCTGGAAATAATGAAGTGATTACGATCACCAAATTAATATCCATTAAGAGAAACCGAAAATGCGGTGGCTCGAACAAAAAGTCGGAATACGTTGTACTTTCTTTCATCATTCACAATCGCAAACACGCAAAGGATTTCGCGGAATCTGCTTCTTTGCCAAAAATGGTGCTGCCGTTGATTGATGGGAACACGTTTTCGCGAGACTCTTTGCAACTCGGACCGAGGCTGGGGATGAATTTGTCTTTGCGATGAGTAATTATGACCATTAGTAATTTGCAGAAAGGCTCGCGAGAGACATACGAATTTAGAGAGAGAGAAAAAAACCGAAACGCCTACTTAGTTCGGAAGCACCATGGTAGGTAGCCCTGACAAGTGTCTAATCACTGTCAGCGCGATTTTCCCGCAACTTTGGTGCGTGCAATTGATTGCTCTGTGATGTTGGAATTTAGGCGCAGTTCAAAGTATCGTACTAAGGGAGGTGTTCTGTGCTCAATTCCGTATTTTTAATATAAGAAATTTTTCATTACCTTTAAAAACCTAAACTACGTCCCTTTTCCGAAAGAAGATGAATCCATTAGAGGATATCATCAATTGATGACAGCTATTATTCCTCGATTCGATATTTCGAGTGAGCTGTAACTGATTGCTGTAACAATGCCGCGATCCAGTCCGTTTACCATCAATGGAAATAATTCCTCTTTATGAGGCTTCTATTTGGTGGAGCAGACGACAAACAAACAAATCGTTCATGCGAAAATCAGCCGAATGAATGTTTTTTGTTGAATGAAGCGAGAGGGGAATGGGAAGGCGGGGGTATCTGTTCTCGCAAACAAACACCATCATCGGAGGGATTTAGCCTTGAGTGGAGTCCCGGACGGTAGTCATCCAAAATCCAAAAAGGAATCTTCCCTCATCGGAGAAGCACTTGTGGCTACGAGTGGGGACCAGAACGAGGCCCAGGGATTTAGTTTTCCAGATGACAAACGATTACGAGTGATATGTTTGTTTTCAGTGTTGAAAATCTCTTGAAAAATAGACCTTTTCTCGATAATACCCATGTGATGATTGAGCAGAGTTCCCTCAGTCCCCAGTTAGTCACTGAGTCGATTCCGGGTTTTCCCACTCCGGTCATGAGCTTGGGACAGATCTATGGCCCTTTCACCATTCCGGTAAAAAAAAGATTAAGCCTCTACTCAGTATTTTTGCTGTCATCAGAACCGTCCCTTTGAAACGCAAAGCTCGCATCACGAAGATGGCCCTGCTGATGGAGCAACGCAGGAAGTGTATAATTCTGCCATGGGTATAGGCTTATACCCATTTTCCTCCCCTTATCGCATTGCACAGCCTACTATCCACTCGGAGGCGGTCGAAATAAAGTGTAGCTTTTATTTCTGCAAACGTATTAAGAGGCACACGAGGAGGATCGTCAACCTGCTACTCAGTGTGAGGCTGTCATCGCGGATCGTAGAAGAGGCTGACTTTCCACCACGTGACCCCCGCTGCTGTCACCAGAGTGATCCGAATGGCTCGGTTTAGTCACCGTACACTGCTGCTGGGAAAATCTCGGTCCCCAGGACAAAGCTAAACATATCACTGTTTGCCTCTGGACAGAGAGAGATAGAGAGAGAGTGAGGTAGCGTAGGAAGGTTTTGTAAGTGCCGAGATGAAGCAGACAGGCAGCAGTGATTGTCGAGAAAAAGATATGATTCCGATTATTCCGGCTGAGTGCGCAATGATGTACCTTCTCGACACAACTTGTTTAGTTTATTCAGTTTCACGGTTCGGTTAGGCTGAGCTTTCGCCGATGGTTTCGCTGGAGTGTTATTTTGCTTTGGCTGTTTTTTGGAAAGGGTACTATTTATTATCATGATAGAAGTGGATCAAGTTGGAATTTCGTTGCTGAAAACATTATGAATAATAATTTAAGTTTGTATTTATTTTGACTAAATAAGGTACAAGCCGGTGCCCAACAAACTTTATACTAATGATTTCAGTTAACTTGCATCGACAGAGACGCGTTCAGAAGACTCTACGAGCTGCCAGCGGTCAGGCAGTAGTCTGTTAAGCGCACCCTCAATCTGATCGATTATTTCCAGCGCCATATACGGATGTTGGCGAAATTGGATGAACCAGTAGATCATTTGAATACGCCACTGGTGAACATACTTTCGTACAAGCTGGACCAATCAACACTGCGAGCATGAAAGGAGAAAACGAGCAATTAGGATACTCAATTCCGTCGTACCAGATATACAGCAACACGTTTATTTATTTATTATTTCTTCTGAAGAACCTAAGACATATGTCTTTTCTGTTCACGAATGCACGGTAAGATGAAGTGTGATTAACATAGAACTTAAATTGAATTTATGCAAAATAATACTATAATAAATCTAACTAAAATGCTCTATACATGCATTTTTAAACCCTGTTGATGATTCAATAGTTTGTAATTCATGCGGTAATTGATTCCAGTAGCTAATGCCTCGCACAAAAAGAGAATCAGCGTAATGTGATGCAGGCCCGACGAGAGGGGGGGTCAGGGGGGGGCAACTACCCTGGGGCCCGGGTCTGTTTTGGGGGCCCGCATTTTTAACTGAATTAAATTTATTTTAATTTAATTGATGAAGTTTATTGTTTCTGTCGACACTGCAAATATATTACAATCAACTACTTCAACTTTAGCGGCATTAATTGGGGTCGCAATAATACATCATTTCTGTACCCAGACTCATCACACTCATCAACTAACACGTGTATCACTCAGCTACTCGACGGTTACAGCACCGCGGGGCTAGTTCAACTATGTGACGTCACTAATGACAACAACTGTATTTTGGATCTTTGCTTTGGAAGCCAGGAGCTCTCCGATCACTTTGCCGTTTGTCGTGCTCCAGCTCCTCTCGTTAAACTATGCCAACACCACCCTGCTCTTCATTGTTTTCTCCGAAAATGTGTACCTTGTACATTCGAAGATACCACTGAGAAACTGACATATGCCTATCGCAAGACAGATTTTCGAGGAATGCACATTTTCTTGTCTCGTATCAATTGGAATGAAATCTTGTCACAATCTGATGCAAACGCAGCGGCTGAAATTGTTTCGAACGTAATGATTTATGCTATCGACCAGTTTACTCCTAAAAAACTCAATCATGGCTGTGAATATCCTCCATGGTCGAATCGTACACTAAAAAAGTTTAAATTGGCCAAAAGGTCAGCTCTAAAAAAGTTTTCGAAATACCGAACCGATATGCAAAGAATCAGAATCTTTTTAAATCATTGTTACAAGAGACTTAACAAGTCTCTCTTCAATTCCTACCTTCATCGTATTCAGAGCCACCTTCGTAACAATCCAAAAAAGTTTTGGAATTACGATAATGAACAGAGGCGTGAGTCAGGTTTACCCACTTCTATGTCGCTGGGTGATTTAGAAGCGACTTCATTGCCGGACATCTGTGAGTTATTTCGCCAACAATTCAGCAGTGTTTTACCAATGATACTCTTAATAATCAACAAGTCTCCGCAGCAGCCGACAACATTCCCCGTAGGACTAGTATTGGACCTCATTTCACGATATCTTCCGATATTGTACAAAAAGCTTGCACAAAACTCAAGTGTTCTAACACTCCTAGACCTGACGGAATCCCATCATCTATCATTAAAAAATGCTCGTCGTTGCTTTGCCTACCTCTATCCGTCGTTTTCAATATATCGTTAAGTTCCGGAGTGTTTCCTACCATCTGGAAATCATCTTACGTTTTTCCGGTTTATAAAAAAGGATCCAAAAGCGGAGTTCCCAATTACCGAGGAATCGCATCTTTATGTGCACTATCGAAATTATTGGAGCTCATCGTTCTCGAGTTTTTGACACATTGTTGTTCTAGATACATCTCAGAAACTCAACACGGTTTCATTCCCAGGCGATCTACTTGCACTAATTTAGTAGCCTACACCTCATTTATCGCTCGCTCGCTACAGGATCGATTGCAGGCTGATGCAATATACACCGATCTGTCGGCCGCCTTCAATAAAATCAACCAATGGCTTCAATCTTACTTGTCAGGCCGTAAAATGTCTGTTAAAATCGGGAATCATTTATCCTCATCCTTCGACGTAACGTCCGGCGTACCTCAAGGCAGCCATATCGGTCCTTATATTTTCCTTCTATACATAAACGATCTGCATTCATTGATTAAGTGCTTCAAGGTGTCTTATGCCGATGATTATAAGTTATTCCATATAGTTAAAAGTTACTCTGATGCTTTGTTTTTGCAATCTCAGTTAGACATTTTCGCTAATTGGTGCATGACTAACAGGATGGTTTTGAATGCCTCGAAGTGTTCTGTGATTACGTTTGCACGAAAACGCTCCATCGTAACATTCGACTACACTATCTTGCAAAACAAATTAAAAAGAGAAACTACAGTGAAAGATTTAGTGGTTCTTGTGGATTCAAAGCTTACATTTAAGGATCACATTGCTTTTATCTCGTCTAAGGCTCCGCGTAATCTAGGAGTTATTTTTAGGGTTACTAAGCATTTCACTAACGTACAGTGCTTAAAAACGTACTGCTCGCTCGTTCGTTCCACACTGGAATACGCCGCCGTTGTTTGGGCTCCTTTCTACAAGAACAGCATTCAACGCATCGAGAGTATTGAGCGTAAATTTGTGCGTTTTGCGCTGCGCCACCTGCCTTGGAGCGATCCCTACAATCTGCCCAGATACGAAGATCGTTGCAACCTCATTGGTCTTGAAACACTGTCTTTGCGCCGCAATGTGACCAAAGCGTCTTTTGTCTCTGATCTGTTATTGTCTCGCATTAACTGCCCTGATTTACTCCGTCTTCTCAACATTGATATTCGCCTCCGAAACCTTCGTTCCTACTGTTTTGTCCGTCTTCCAGTGTCTCGTACTAATTATGGCAAAAATGAACCCGTCAGCAGCATGTGTAGAGTGTTCAATCAATGTTACAATGTCTTTGACTTCAATTTGTCTCGCACTTCTTTAAAAAAATTGTTTTCGCGCACCCTTTCCCAAACCTGATAGTGTTAGCCAATTTTTTATGTTAATGTTAATACTTTACCTATGTAAGATAGAGTTTAAGAAGTGTTTATTTTAAGCAGTGTTTAGTGTTAGTCATTGTATCATTTGGTTTGTTTGTTAAATGTTGATACCTAAAAGATAGAGGTTTTGTGCCTACGGGAGAAGGAGCTTTTGAAAATCCACTCCCGCGGCTTTTTCCCTCTCAATAATAATAACTACGTTCCAATCGTTCCAATGGTTTTCTGAAGTACGTGAACGTAACCCAATTAGATTCATTCAACAGTGCAATAGAACCATTCTGGTTTCATTTATCGCAAGTGTTTGTCAAAGTGTACAGTATGAAGTTGTTTACAATTTATCATATTCTTAGCTAATGTTACTAATAAAAGTTGGATATTTTCGGAATGGGGTTGACGAGTAGATGACGAAAATCAATGAATGAAGCCACTTTGAAAACCAAGATGGCGAATTCCAGTTAAGACATCTCTATAACCTAAAATATTGACATTTTCGAAAAAAGATAATCATAGAATAGATATAGGTATATTGATTTGTGATGCGGATGATATGATTATAGAAAACTTCTCTGAACCAGAAGACGCTATATTAGCCTTCAAAAGGGCATCGCTCATCTACTCGGCAAACCCGCTTAAAAATACCCTCATAGTTTATACAGATATTGTTTGAAATAGCTCCAAGGTACCATTTCTATCATCTACTCATTAAGCCCGTTTCAAAAATTCCCAAATTGTTAGGGTTATCGAGATTATTGTTCAATCGGAAGTCTCCATCCTGGATTTCAAAAAGGTGCCAAATATCCATTTTCATCATGTACTTGTCAAGCCCGTTCCGGAAATACCCATATTGTTAGGGTTATCGATAATGTTGCTTAACCAACGAATTTTGATAAGAATGTGAAGCGAATTTTTTATGATCTAAATCCCAAAAAACGAACTAATTCAATTTACGAACCCTTGGCTTGGTCCGTAAATAGAGGTTCCAGTGTACACATTTGATGCAGAAAAATGTGGGAATTGAACTAGATACTTATTCTACCTATTAGTATTCACCAAAAGTTGAAACTCTTTCTCTCACAACTCTCTGTCTCAGTCTTTTTAACAGCAGACTTCGCTGTTGGATCCCATTCATCGCATTCGGAATGTTTTCTCTCTGAATGTTAGCGCAAACGTAACAACTGATTCCAAAACCGATTTTACCATGTTCAGAAACCAATAAAGAAAATTCGTTCAGGTCATAGTGACAACTGCAATAGCTGCATCCAGTGCCTCAAAATCATCAACATGTACCAACAATAAGAAACAAGGCAGCATCAGTGGTGCGAAATTTTACATTCAGTTGCCTATTTCTGATTAATTTGCTGAATTTAATATTCAGTTTCAATGCTTCCCTCATTCATTCACTTCCAAACTGACTGAAATTTTATGCAGAATCGAATGGTTGAGTGCAGAGGAAATATAAATTCACTCACAAACCAAAGCATTCATTTGTTATTATGTGGACAGTTTGAAAGCAGAAGTTCTTTTACATTTTCGAGCATAACTGAACTGCATAATCTATATCTGGTGCACTTTTGCTTGATGATCTCAGAGCGGACGGACGAGGAAAACAAACAAACCTTCGATTCATCGCGGCGGGAATAAATGGAATTTTATTTCTCTTTCAAGCTCACGAAGGGATGTCAATTTTTCTAAGCTCGGATTCTGAGCAGCATTAACGATGGTAGCATTAACGTGCGTCAAGGGAGTATGAACGATGGCGATATGGACTGTATGGCAATGTCGCAAAAAAGGTTTCCAATTGCAATGGCAAATCGGACGCAAGTCATTCTAATCGCCAGCCACAAACAAATATTCCATTATTATTTTTATTTTTTTCATCTATTACTTATTTAAAATACTGACGACTCTGGTAAGCTAACGCATTGAATCGTATCAAATAAACAATTTTCATAAAAAATAGTTTAATTGAAACGGTTGCATTTGTATAGTTCCTCTAATCGATGTTGAAATAAGAAGTCATATATGGTACGGCCCGTCAGTACTTCGAACCCCGGGGCCCGGCGCGGCTCTCGACGGCCCTGATGTGATGTTCTGCACCGACTAATTACGAATTTTCTTCCTCTTTGGCTTCGGAGAGCGAATATTTTTTCACATAAATATCCAGGAAACCTATGGTTAACTACATTATGCAACAGCAAAACGGTTCTCATTCTGACAAAATTGTCAAATGAACATCCAATCAATGTCTTTTGCAAGTGAGTCACGGAAGAGTAACGATTTAAGTTGAAAACGAAGCGAATACAACAATTCAGTGCAATTTTTAAGCGATTGAGGGCATATGCGGATGATTGTGACAATATAAAATCACAAAATATAAAGTGTGGATAGATAAAATTTTTAAATACAGTTAACTCTCTCTATGTCGATATTCTCTATGTCGATATTTTTCTCTATCTCGATTATTTCGTGGGTCTCTTCAGATCGCACGTATAAAAACTCCTCTATGTCGATATTTTCTCTATCTCGATATCTCCCTATCTCGATGTACCTAGCTTTATATTTGCCTGCATTATTCTCTCTCTATGTCGATGTGTTTTTGTTTTCTCTCATGACATCACAAAGCATATACATAATGAAATGAAAATTGGTGATCAGGGCGCTAAGTCCTATATCAATATTCTGCATGTATGGGCAGTAAAGACATGATTTGCGGTAAAGTGGATATTCAATGTTTTCCAACGAGACTTTGTAAAACGAATTCATCTTAATCTGCATATATCGAGGTTTTCTAGAAATTATGCATTTTTGGGTTCAAAGTTTTGACTTTAACGTGCTATAAAAATATTTAAAATGCAGCCATCTGTAGCACAGAAATCATACTTTCGTGGTCAAAAAAATTTCAATTAGGGGAACATGCGGAGATTTGACCAAGCGCAGAATTCGATTATTGGATATGACGTGTTCTATTAGGTTCTTATTTTTTTCAAAAATATTTTTATGCTAGTTTCGGTCCGTTAAGGTAATTTTAAAAGTTTGGAATGAAAAATTCTTTCCTTATAGAAAAGATTCCGTATTTAATAAATTCGCGTTAAATGATGTAATTTTTTATCAAACTTTGTATGCACATATCCACTCGCCTAATAATTACTTCTAAAATACTCATACATTATATAGACTTTATGAACTAGTGAAATGATTTTACATACATCGGAATATTTAAATAGTTATTACTAAAATTTGCACGAGATTGAACGCAATAACTAATGATGGGGAGACTTGACCAAGATTTTATGGGAAGACGTGACCAAGTGGCAATAGGCCGATGAAAGATAAAATTTATCTGATATTTACTATGCTGTCGTACCTACTGTTAGTGTTAATCACCTCACAAAAAATCCCACATCAAACATCAGTCTATATCTTGTTGTACTAGTAAACAAAGTTAGTAGTAATATGGCTGATTTCGTGACGTGTTAATATGCAATGTAAGCAGAACAGTTAATCCTTAAAAGGAAATGCATTAAACACAGTCGAAATTTATGAAATGCAACCCTTTTTATATTTTTACTGCTACCTAATGGCCTCGACAATATGGAAAAAAGGATTACAGTATTATTTATGTCATTTTTTGTTCTGATTTTTCAAAATTCTCTTGGTCAAGTCTCCCCAGGCATTGGACAGGTCTCCCCGCATTGGGGAGACTTGACAAAAAACGATCTCAAACTTTTATAACTCTTGAAAAAGTAAATTAAAAATTCCGCAAAGAATTATGAACACGAATAATACCTTTTTACATTATATCTCAATGACTTTGGAAGGATTGAAAACTTTTTTAGAGATTTATGTAGGTTTAGCTGAAAACCTGGTCAAGTTTCCCCATGTTCCCTTACATGTGGGGCAGAATGATAAACTGCAAATAAGGGATTCCTTCTCAAACGGCAAATTTGATGTTTTGCAGTGCGTGTGCTTTTTACCTCGTCGTCTACGACCCTACTCCCCCCAATACGAGCATCTATCTTCATTTCCCGGTATGCATTATGATGTCCTGAAGGAAAAGTTGTCTCAAAGAAAATCATTGTGTTCTATATGTCGATCTCTCCCTATGTCGATGGTCCCTTCAATATCGACATAGAGAGAGTTAACTGTAGCATGATTTTCGTAGACAAGTGAAGGCAATTGGCTTTCAATCGAATTAAACGCAGACTGGCATATATTTTGCCGCACTGCTTTAATATGAATGCATCCCATTCAAAATTACTTTGAATCGTTACACCTAAACTAGTTGCTAAATTGGTGAACTGAATTCGGCTTCCGTTCAGAAATATTTCTGGCTGATAGCTTTGATTGTTCCTTCGTGAAATGCGCACAGCTTGTGTTTTCTCAGCGTTTATCAATAGGGAATTCTCATTCGCCCAGGCATAAATTTTTGCTAAATTGAAGTTTATCAGGCTGGCTGCTTGTTCTTTTGTTAGATTAGTACAGTCAAAGTATATTTGTACATCATCTGCAAACAGATGCCCTTTACAGTTGGTTAAGTTATTCGGCAAATCGTGTATATACATAGAAAATAAAATAGGGCCAAGAACTGATCCTTGTGGCACTCCCGAGTGAACAGGTAGATACTCAGAATATTTTCCATTATTAAAAACTGTCTGATGCCTTTCCGTTAAATATGATTGGATCATTTGAACAGCACCATCGTGAAAACCAAAAAGCATTTTTAGCTTGTAACATAGCTTTTTATGAGAGATGGTATCAAACGCTTTGGAGAAATCCAAAAGGAGTAGAACAGCCATTCCGCCTTTGTCTAGAGGCGAACCAATATCATCACATACCTTTAACATAGCTGTTTAAATACTGTGGTTATGACGATATCCAGATTGATGTTTGTGCATTAAATTGTTTGCTGCTACAAAACTACTAAATTGATTTTTTTAATATTCGCTCAAAAGCTTTAGAAAGAGCGCATAAGATGTTTACAGGTCTTAAGTTATTAAGGGAGTCTTTTTCTTGATCGGTATTATTTTCGAGATCTTCCAAGCATAAGGAAATGTACTAGTCTTAATAATTTGATTGAAAATGTGTCTTATAGGTTTTTTAAATTAGAGGCAATATTGCTTTAATGAACTTAATTGGAATATCGTCAAGTCCTATTGCGTTGGATTTAATTTCATAAATTGCATTGATTATATGATAATCTTCAATAGCATTAAAACTGAAAATATCAAGAGAAGCGCTAGTGTGAGCTTCGCAGACACCATCGCCCATCGTAAAACTGTTTGCGAAAAATCTATTTATTTCATTTGGTGTGAAATCGGGAGGTTCCTTGAAAAGTGTTTTTTCTAAACCAAGAGAGCGCAATTCTTTCCAGAGATCTTTTGTTGGTAGATCGTTACTAATCTTGCTTCTAATGTAGTTGTCTTTGGCATCGGATATCAATTTGGTTACTCTGTTTCGCAGGCGTTTAAATAAGCCATGATCAATGTCACTGCAGGTTTGTTTCCATTTATTGAATGCCAGATCTCGATCTATTATGGCTTTGGATATATATGAAGTGAACCATGGATTGTAGCGCTTTTTAGTTGATATTGTTCGCAGGGGTACGCAATGGTCGTGTAACGATTTAACATGCATGTTAAGAAAACTTAAAAGAGTGTTAGGATCTTCTGTTCTAAAAAAATCAGTCCAATCGATATTATTATACATTGCTATAATCGATGATGGATTTAGGTTATTGTAATCACGGAAAGAGATGGGATTCGCTTGCTTACTAATGTTAATGTCAATAGAAGCAAACAACAAATCATGGTTAGACATTAGAGATGGTCGGGTTTCAATTTTTTCAAACCCGAACCCGACCCGAACCCGAGAGCTTGAAAATTGAAAACCCCGAACCCGACCCGAGCCCGAAATTATAAAATTTGAAAAACCCGAACCCGACCCGAGCCCGAAAATTTCAAAATTGAAAAACCCGGACCCGACCCGTACCCGAGAATGAAAATTTTGTAAAACCCTAACCCGACCCGACCTGGAGAATTTTAAAATTTGAAAACCCGAACCCGACCCGAAAATTTAAAATTTGAGAAACCCGATCCGAACCCAACTTGCTAGTACGGAGAATCAACCAAAGATCTCGAAGATTAAATTTTAGGCACCTGAGCTGGACCCAAGGCTCATCTAAGAGTAGTAGAATCATTCGAATCACCATACGCATTGAGTTATATCTGTCTATGGCAAAACGAATCACTGGCGAGTAGAATTCGCATTTATATTGACTATTATTGAACATCGAATTTGTAATGTTCTGAGAAACTTATAAATCGTCGATATCTTAATCGGAAATCAGGATAAATCGGTGGCTAACTCAAGGGGAAACAAAAAGCTTAATGGTGACAGTTTCAAACAGCCTTACCCGTCGCACTTAGCCAAAATTTCTAGTTCTTTATCAAAAACCATTCTTGAAAAGGCAGATTTGTATAATTTATTACTAGTTGGTACGGTCAAACTTGTGTCGAAGGGTGTCAATCAAGATTCTCTGACGCGTTTTTTATGTCACATCATTAGCGTTAGGACTATCTATGATGGGGTATCTAAATTCCCAGCAAACCAGTAAGCACTAAAGTAATCAGCATATTGACTATATAAGAGCTGTCCGATGTTTATAAGCTTTATATGGGCTTTACAAATGTTTATAAGCTGCATAGCAGCTTTACAAATGTTTATAAGTTTTATACAAGTTTTTCGAATGTTTATAAGCATTACAAGCATTAAGCATTAAAATAGACTGTATATGGGTATATGACCCTTTATAATGCCGTTTATGCTTGACATTTCTATTAAACTAAAGCAATGAAGTCCAAATCAAAACAAATATGATATGGTGCACTTTGTAAACTCAAGAAAAAGCTTGTCGGCTTCGGAGATTTGGCACAAACAAATTAAAGTTAACTAAATCTTTGAGCCATAAAATGATACGAAACTGCGATGAATTACTTTTAAGTTTAGTGTAGGAAGGGAAATAATTTCAAAAATAAAATATTCCCAAAACCATGCTTCTGTTCGTCGGTGAGTGAAATCAACTTCCAATCGAACCAAAAACCGTTCGATTCAAGAACGGAAAATATCATTTATATGACCAAATGCTCAAATGGATCAAACAGCAAGCGCACTGGAACAACTTATCCCCCATATCTTCTAGAAGCAGAAGTTCGAGCCTGGATCAAACGCTGTATAGAAAAAAGTCAAACACATGTGGCAGATAGACCATGAAAGATAAAAAGAGAGAAAAACGGTCTTTCCTCCATTTTCGTTTTGTTTTTTTTCAACCAGTGGGTTCTACCCATTACACAAATTGTTTTGACATTCCTCCATAGGCGCGGCGGAAAAGTGGGAGTAGGCTGCATATCAGCCGAATATTTCGCCAAAAGTGGCTTTTGAACAGCACTCATGTACAATATGATGCCTATAAGCTCAGCTACCCTTGTTCTATACGCGAGTATAGAACCGAATTGATGCCATTTTTACGGCTTAGTGGTTACTTGGGTTATATTATGATTCAGATTATACGGTAAGCGCGCCAGTAGAGATGCTTCGACTTTTCCAACGGAGCTTTCGGAACGAGTCCAAACTTGAAAAAATCCGTCAATGGCTTCAACAGAACACACAATTTGCGATTAATTCCTCAAGAGCGTGGAAATTCATATATATTCATGAAGAAATCCGGATCATGCAACGGCCCAGCCCGGGGACAATCTGACAATCTGTGAGTTCAATATATGGGAATTTGTCTTTGTAGTCAATGGTTGAAAAGCATCTCGTGGATCGCAACTATGCCAAGAATATTCAAATCGTGCTGCCTTGAAATTTAACTATCATTTTAATTCATGTTTCTATTTATAATAGGCATAGTTAAAACAATTATAATGCAATATGTAGCAAAAAGTACTACTATTCAGTATACTCGCGACACCCACTTTTCGATTTCTCGCGACTGTCAAAATGACCAATCAGGAGCGGATCAATATATAGTTTTTTATTGTCTCTACTTCCCGTAGATTTTCACTCGCTTTGCTGTAGGCTTTAGCCGAGTTTCACGCGTTCACTCTAACCTAAATATCAGTTTTAAAGTACCTATCGAAATTTATAATAGAAAGTTGAACCAATATTTGAAGAGAAATTTCTGTGGACTTGGTTTGTTACTAATTATCATGAAAAATAAATTGCAAAAAAAATTTAGATTTGAAACGTACTGTTGAATACTCTAAAATGAATGTTCGTTTAAAAAATAAAATAATTCAGGTAGCTTGCGAATCTGAAGAGAGGGAATTTTATACAAGAATGAAAAAATACAATATTTAAGCATCAGAAAACAACGACGAATTCTAGCGATTCAAATGTGCTAACATTTAGTACGGTTATATGTGTCATACATTCGTATTAAGAAGTATAATACACTACTACAAAAAGAGACTGGGTTTTGTGTACAGACGCCAACTACATCAAGAAATGGTTGGGTTGTTTTGTTCAAAATCCTAACCCCACCCGACCCCGATCATTTCTAATTTGAAAAACCCGAACCCGACCCGAGCCCGAAAATTCAAAATTGCAAAAACCCGGACCGGACCCGAACCCGAGATTTCCTAATTTAAAAACCCGGAACCCGACCCGAACCCGAGAAGCTTAAATTTATAGAACCCGAACCCGACCCGAAACCCGTCGGGTTCGGGTCGGGTCCGGGTTTCGGGTCCAAAAACCCGAACCCGACCATCTCTATTAGACATGAAAGGGACGCTGACTTGATTGAACCGTAAAATCCTGTTACGATTGTTGGTCACCATCAGATCAATTTGAGATGTGCCTGTTCGGTGGAAGTGGGTTGGATAGTTTCCAATTGATGAAAAATCTGCGCCATACAAAAATCTTTCAAATCGCTTAGTTTTTTTCTGAATCACCATCAAGTAAATTAGTGTTAAAATCTCCCATAAGTAAAATATTATCATATTGATAGTTAGTATCAGAAAATTTTTCTTGCAATAAATCTGAACAATCACAACCGGGAGGGTTATAGAAAAAACCCAACAGCAATTTTTCATTATTTATGGTTATTTCTAACAAAATGTATTCAGTCTGTGATTCTCCAACTTGAGTTTGCGGTTTATCCAGAATTCGATATTTGATATACTTTTTCAAGTACACCAAAATTCCACCGCCAAGTCTACCGATATGATCATTACGGATGATTGTATAATCCTCTATAGCCAGCATATCGTTTGGAATTTTATCGTTCAACCATGACTCACTTATACCGACTACATCGACCTTAGAAGTTGAAACTAAATTACGCAATTCGTGAACTTTCGACATTTTTCTAGCACAAATGCTTTGACTGTTCATGCAGCAAATTGAGAGTTTATCGGAAATGAGTGCAGATTTCATCACAATACCAGGAATACTCCAATTTAAGGAGGCATTGCCAGCGGAAGCACTACCCATATTCTAAATTTAGTCCACCAGGGTTAATAAGGCCATGTTTGCAGAGCATTTTTAGTAAAACTAAAAAAAAATTAATTAATTTTAACAAATATGATCAAATATACAAAATTTTCTATGCAAATTCAAATATTATATAATTATCAATGAAACTTCAATTAGCACTTTTATAGCAATAGACTTGCCCATGCCATACGGTAGTAATCATCGTAAATCCAACAGCAGCAACACTAGCAGACAGCATCCACAGCAGCAGCAGCACCAACAGACAGTATTTACGGCAGCAGCAATCCCATTGACTTCCAGGATGGAATCAAGGGAAGATCAAGGAAAGGAGTAACGGGAGAAAAATAGAGTATCTTTATAGGAAAGGTTAGTTACCAGTAGACACATCCACAGCAGCAACAGCAATACCATTGACGTTCAGGATGGAATCAAAGGAGTTAAAGGAAAGGAACAACGGAAAAAAAAGAATATCTGTATAGGACAGGTTAGCTTTGTTGAACTAAACGATTCAAATCCTCTTCGGTTGCAACAGCTACATCAGCATTTGCGTGTTGGCTCCGTACAAAGATGATTCCTCTTCTCGTGTATACAGCCTTAAGTTTCCCGTTCTTCATCAGTCCAATCGCTTTAGATTTAATTTTCCGCGCCGATGGTGTCAGGTTTTCATTCACGTACACTCTTACATCGGACTGAAATCCGATTTGCGCCAATGATAAAGTGCGAATGCGCAAATATTTACTAAAAAAAAATCATCACGTTGATTAAGAATTGCAAACTGCACAAGAATCAAGGGTTTGGAGCCCTCCTGCATCGTAGTTTTGGTTAAACGACGCATATCGACGAGCGGTACAGCAGCTTCAGTATAACCGAGAGCAAGACTCCAACAGCGAAAATAGTCACACAAGTTTTCATCTTTGGTGTATGGAACTCCACTTATGATCAAGTCGTTCGATAATTGTAATCTGGCTATCGAATCGGAATTGTCCTTTACCTCTGACTGCACATTAGATAACTTTTTGTTGATATCGTTTATTTCAGCCTTTATATCGTCTAATCTTTTGCCAATATCAGTACGAAGCTCATTCCCCAGATTGTTGATTCGATCCTCTAATGCTTTGTTTTGCTCCATTATCACTCTGGCTAGATCGTTAGTCGTCATATCGCCTGTTGAGCCATATAGAGAATCTGACTTGATTCGCTTGATGTTATTGTCACTTTTTGACATTCCACTCGTTTTGCTGCGCAAACACAGTTGACTCATTAGCTCAAAACACAGAGAAGAGATCGTTTTATTTCAGGCTACACTAGTTGTGATGAAGAATGAATACAAAGCCAATATACGTGCGATGCCCAAAGTTGGATAATTTTCAGCGCGTTTTTTCAGGATTTATCGAGATGAATTCGACACAATAACACTGTCCGATGATTCTTCGGATTTTCCTTTATTGGGAAATCAATCACGCGAGCAAATAATTAGCAAACAACAGCGTTAATTAAAGTTTCATAACTAGGCAATCAGTGGCGTAGCCAGAAATTTGGTTTGGAGGGGGTTTTGACGAAAATCATAGATTTTTCAAAAATGTTGGCGGGTCTATTGATGACATTTAATCTGTAGGCCGCGATCGACTGGGTACTACCGTGTTCTGCAGTAATAGCGAAATGGGATGGTGTGAGCGGACATGGGCGCCATAACCCTACCGTAGGAAGAACTAAACACCTGTCCTGTCGCAGGTGTCGGTTATGTTGGGTGGCGGACTACGAGACAGGTTAGGTCAAGTTCAACGAGTGGCCCAAAAACACCACTTTACTAACAATCAAGGAGAAAAGGATGAGCTGAAAACTCGCAACTTCGAAACCGTAGCAGTGGAGGAGCTTTGCTAGACGGGGCAGAAGGTGTGGAAATGCGGGGATCGAGCGACGTCACAAGAGCTGAGCAAAATGCACCAACGCGTGATTAGCGAAAGGATGTGTGTAGTGTGGATCAAAGGCCATTTCTTCAACTAGAGCATTATCAATGTGCACTGACCTCACGAAGCCAAGAAAGGTGCATTTTATGGCGGAATGTTAAGCTCGTCATCGGTGACATAAACATCCTGATAGGCCGGGGGCATTGTATAAACCGGTTATCGCACAGGATAGTGGGTACATCTTATAAATAATGTGCACAAATTATCACGATTGATAAGTATATTATGACGAACACCTAAGTAGCGCAGCCGTAGACAACAAGAATCAGCTTGGAGACGCGCACAGTCGACAACAGATTCCGGATCTACCTAAGATTCATGAAAAAATAGGACGGTTGAACCGCTGGCAATGATCAACTGTCATGTGAGCTACTCAAACACAGTGTAGAGGAATTGGCTAGAGCACTCCACTGGGTGCTTTAGAAGATCTGGAAGGAGAAGATTTTACCAAAGTATAGGATGTAGGGAGTAGTATGTCCCATCTATAAAAATGGTGTTAAGCGGGATTTTTGCGACTAATTACCGGTTAATCACATTCCTGAACTGCCGTTGTATGCAAAGGTGACGTAAATGCCAGCGAGTATATTTTTCAGGAAATCAATTTTCAAATCTTGCATGGTGCGGGTAAAAGCATGCTTTGGCCACTTTGTTTTTCGCATTTCAACAGGTTATTTTTAATTTTTATTTGAAGTCGTTTGCACTAAAAGATGCGAATTTTCGTAGTGAACTTAAAAATATGAAAAAGTTAAATTTGACCAAAGTTGCGTTGAAGCCACTTTTGCATACCAGGATAGTAAACGTCATCTACAAGGTGTTCTCCCAAATTCTTTGTTACCGCCTATAACCGTTAGTAGGGGAATTCGTAGTGCAATATGGCCTATAACGCACAAATACGGGTTGCATTCATATCTTCAAACAAGCTATTTGCAATAATATTCTTGAAAACTTTGCTGAAGACATTTTGTCTCGAAATAAGTTTGATTGGAGTTAGTAATGCATCCAATTGGAAAAATTAATCACAAAATTATGCTACTAAATACTACACCACCGAAAGCTTATGGTTTCCAAATTATGGAATCTTTGCGCCATTCAATTCGATACCCAAATGTACACCATAAATAGCGAATCTTAGCTAGTGGCACTTTATATAAGTGATAACCCAAAAAATCAAATGCATATAAAAACCAATTCTGACCTGTTAGAGACAAGCGTAAAACGCCATTTTTCATCAGTTTCTATGTAGGCGTTTTCGTTGAGCTATTTTGCTTGATATTTACATGATATTTATAGGATCCTCACTAAAATATTAGTTACAAGATCCCATTCTCACAATTTACAAAAAGTCCCCATAACGTTTAAAACATTAGGTTCTCAATATAATGAACAGATAATAAACTTCCAAAATTATTTTTTGAATATTTAAATAAACTAGTCAGCATCAAATTTTTTGTCTTCAATTCAAATATTTTGGTTTGGAGGGGGTTTTAACCCCCAAAACCCCCCCTTGGCTACGCCACTGTAGGCAATCTATTCGCACTTCATTCTTACTACCACAGTATTACCACCACAACATGTACTTCCAAAGATGTTATACCCAAACAAGATTCTCCATGTTCATTGGCATGTTCAGAGAGGCACACTCTCCGTATTTTTTTAGTGTACTTCGGAAAGGAAATTTACCAACCAATCCAACAACATTGAGAGGTAGTTTTGCAAAAACTGTTGTGTTGCAGCTATCTGGGCTTCGGCCACCCAGTCAAGAAGTGTGTGTGTCATCTCCACTGCTTCAACAGCCGGTTCAGTTCTGGTTTTACTTCGCCGCAGGTCACCACGACTGTCCTAACCACATGTAGCATAGTTCTGGAAAGGATTGTTTTTAACGCTGTAGATTATCGTGCTCTACTCAACTCGGCAGCAATGTCTAACTTTACCCCTGCACAGTTACCAAAGGTTGTCCTCAGCCGGACATTTCGGTCATAGGAATTGGCCTCTCAACGCAGTCATATCTGAAGCAGTTATCTGCAGAGTTGCCAACCATGCCATACTTTGGCGCAGGGCCGGCGAAACACTTTTTTCTCGAGTGGGTAGGAAGGTTTAGAGTGATTTCTACTCGTAGTGACGAAAGTTCCTACATAGTTTATGTAAGTGAACCCGAAAATTTCCGGATAATACCTGGTGACCACTTGGAAATACCCTTTCGTAGACGAACTGTGTGACCGACGACTCAGCAAAAATGTGTTTGTTGATTACTGATACCTTAAATGTTCCACAGCTAAGTACCAATTACTATATTCTTTTAAATTTCGTTGCATTAATTTTCTATTTACTCCGATAAACCTTCTTTGTGCGGGTACTGAAACCCGCATGATAGTATTGACTAATGGGAAGGTATTACCGACAACAGACAGCCTATTTAGCTCAATGGAGGTCAATTTGAATATTTATCCGATGGCAAAATAATGCCGATAAATCTCCTTTTCGATATAAATTATATTCAGCTAATACAACGGGCCCCTGGAATGTCTACTTCCGGATATATAACGAATATAACCCATTTAACATCATCAATATATCGCGTAAACTAACTAAACAACACTCGGCCGTGTGCGAAGAAGTATCTTGTCTACATACCCGCCTGCAAAGTAATGATTGATGGTGTAGCCTCCGACAGGGGCCTTAATTACGAATTACGAAATTCTGGTTTCCAAGCAAATGCGTTCAAGATAAATCAAAGAGTATAAGAACTTATATTCAAGCAGGCTCATGTCGAGCCTTTCGCCAGATCTTCTCTTCCAAACATTATTCTTTTGAACGAGGCTCGTCCACCTGTTCGCTTTTTTGTGCGTCAGGGCATGCCGTCCTTGCGAACAATCGAGTCCTGCAACTACCCAATGTAGAAACGTGGAAACCACGACTAATTTCTACGCTCCCTTGTCCACTAAAGAGCGAGAGTCTGACAATCCTATTAAGGTAACATGTTCTAATGTGCCTATAACTTTTCGAAAGTAAGAAAATCATTTTCTCTCCTAATCTGCCTGAGAGTGTGCTTTGATGGGTGCTATTACAAAACCGAATTAAGTGACTACTCGTCTCGGAAATCTTAGAAACTAACAAAAATTTCCTCATGGGACATCAAAAATCGCAAGTCCGAATCAAAGGCAGACATTGTCCTTCTATACATCGTACTTCAGCTAGTTCAAGAAGACTTCAACTCCCACGGTATGCTATAGGATTGTCTTCACGTTGATAACCGATCTATCTTATTGCATGATATTCGTGACAATTTCAATGTGATCATGACTACACCACTACCGCGGCCAAGCGCGTTGGATTTATCATTGTATTGAGCCTCAATTAGTGTGCCTATGGATTGGAACGTCCACTATATTCGAAACAATCGAATCAAAACAAGCAATTCCTCCGGTGGAAGCATACAAGGGTTTAACTGGCTTGATTATTGTTGGAACTGGCAGCACGGACATGGTTGGAACTGGGAGCACGGACATACACGAGTAGAATTTACACATTTAGAGAGAGGAAAGATTTAGAGTGTATAGAGAGGAAGAAGTGTCAGAATCAGAAAAAGGAAAAGATTAACAGCGTGCGGAAGAATTTCTATTTCTAAACCTAAACCTTGAAACTTATTGGCTAGTATAAAACTTATTAACTAGTTAAAACTTAATATCTAGTGTAAAACTTAACCTATCTTAGAACTACTGCGAAACACTACTGTAAGTAAATTTGATAGAATTGCAATAATTAAAATATAAGCTAATTGGAAATTTATCCTAACCTAGATTCGCGTACGACAGCGTTAGTTTACACTAAAAGCGGGAGATAGCGTATGCAATTGAACGAATACCGATTTATGTAAGTTTTTATTGTATAACTGTATAAATTTAATCTAAACAAATATAATTACAGCTAAAAGATGAATCGAAATCACAAATTGTGATTTATTGTTTGCGATCTGCTAAACAGATTTCGGATCTTCACGCGCCCCGTCTTCTTGTTCTCCGGAACAATTATCGACGCTGCGATTAAAGGTCAGACGAATCGAGATCCGGCGTAAACAGCAGTGGACGGTCTTCCACTTCGTGGTGGGTAGAGAGCACTCTGAATTGTACGCGAACAGGTGCTATAAGGACTTTTTTAATTGTCCGATCGCCCGATTTTCTCCGAATATACGCAACGTTAGAAACGCAAAAGAAAAACTTAATGAATGCTGAAAACGCGGTTATTGGCACCGATTTGTCGACGGATTATCGAGAGAAATAATGTTTCATCTGGTGACATTCCATATAGATCTATACTCAAACAATTGATGTTTCGCGATGAAATGATACTACTTTATTTAAACGTAATGATTGCTTTTAGAACACACAAATTAACCTGACAGCAAAGATGATCGCGCTAAGCATTGTAGTGCGGTTATCACTGTAGCGTTCGTTAGATGATGACAGCTATGCATCGCTTCTATGCTAATTATTATGACGGTAGGGGTGAGGGTGATCATAAAAAGAGGCTCTGCTGCATACATTCTCCCCACAAACTGATGGTTTTATATTTACCCATCAACGACCATGTCCACATCGCTACAGTTCCAAGGATGCTCTCCATTCGATGGAGCATGGAAAGCACTCCTTGCATTTTCTGGGGAAAACATGGGAGTTCCTTAGTTTCTTATCTGAAAAATCATATCAGATTACCTTAGTTTGAATTCTTTAATATTGCTCCATTCCGGGTAATGAGAAGGCAAGGCGGACACTTAGATTAGAATGGTAACGAGAGTAGGCGTACAGTTAGGCATTAGAAGGTGATATTTTAGAAAGAGTTTTTCAGTATTTCTTGTCAGAGGACGCTCGAAATTTGGCAAATATCGTAGAACAATGGAAGTTTAGGAATCCCCAAAGCACAAACAAGCCTTGGTTCAAGGGGATGGATAAGGTTCGTGACTTCATTCAGATCTATGCTATATTTCACCCTAAGGAGGAAAATTTGGTAAAAACCAAAATTTCTCACTAGGGTGAAAATTTGTTGGTAAAACCAGTCCTTGTACTTGAGAGTACAAATCTTTATTTCATACTCAGTTGCATTGCGGCTTTGTCTCATCAGATGATATCTCGGTTCATATCCAGTCATTATGCGTTGGCAGAGCATCTCCGGTGTAGTGGGGTCGTGGAGAGTGGTCTATGCGCTTATGGCAACATTATACATGTAGTCTGGTCGTGCGCCTAGTTTGGGCTCAGATCTCCGTTAAACGAATCCCTTCTACCTCGTTCTAGTTCGAGATGTGCTAGCTATACTCTATCTCCCTATATGTCTCTGATATACCGATTTTTAAACACGATGGATTGACAAATTTAATTATCTCTTCTTATTTAGTTGATATGCTAACAGCTACCTGGAAATCTGGTTCCAAAGGAGTTCCCAGCGGATCCAATTCGGTTCATGATGTCCTGAAGTATTTTTCCGTTTGCCAAAAAACTGCAAGTTTAATTTCTTATTTCTTTAACATTGTTGTCCGCCCTCTCTTCACTTTCCCTGATACGGTCTCTGCTACTCTGATGTTGAAATCAATTCCTCTTGTGTACATCTTTTGCCCTCCATATAATAAGCCTATTAGTGTTTCTCCTTGCTTCAATTGTTAATCAAATAAGAGTTCATGCTAAAAAAATAATAAATTGTATCTCTAATCTTTGAAAGTATTTCTAACTGCATCCTTTAATCTGAATAAAAATGCACCGGTATTTTTTCTGCATATCGATCTGAATTCCTTGTTTTAAGATGTGAATGTCTCAAAACATATTCATCTTAGTATTAACTTAGAGACTAATCGAGACTACCAACTCACGAACGAGCGCTGAAAATTTGACGGTACACTGTGTATAAGGTTGTGTTACCGGTAATACAGGTACCGAAAATCCCGGGAATACCGACCCATTTTTGGTACCGTAACACCGGTACTGAACAAAAGCCAGTACCAGTATTTTCGGTACCATACAATTTTTTTATGAAAAATATGTAGACTCTCTAGGTGCACCTGTTTAAAAATATCGGCCTGCAAGATGACTTTTAATTATATTAATTACCTTCTATAAGTTAAACATTACTAGCTCCCGTTGTACTAAACGGTATGTTTAAATTTCTGCTTTATTTTGTCCAAATTAAATATTAACGATCTTGTACTAAAATTCAAAATAGAGAGAATCTAGAGTAAGAGACGTAAAAATTTGCTATGAATTTTTTTATTAGCAACATTCTGATTGGTTTCCATTATTCGCTGGGTGGCGCGTAATAAAACTATGGTCTAAGTCATGTCTTTGGTTTGCTCTTAAACCATTATTTATAAAAGAACGAACAGCCACTTAGTAGCTAACAATTTTAGACTCGGTGAACTACTCCAAATGGGGCAATTTGTAATTGTTGGTGATCGGAAAATTCAGCAAAACTCCATAGTTTACAGGAAAGCAAGGAGCCTTGGTATGCAGGTCGAAACCAATTTACAGAAAATCAGGAGAGGAAATTGATTTCAAAATAGCCTAGATTTCGAAATAAAAAAAAAATGCCGCGCACGGAAAATATCTTCAGCTGAAATGAGTTACGCCATTCCGAACCAACTAAACATGTTTTTTTGATCAGCACAAATCAATCATCTGAGAATAAGGTCATCAGTTGGAGCATTCAATTTCACTATGAAACCTTTTCCATTTTTTAAAAAAAATTTTGAGTACCGGTAATAATTATTT
Source organism: Topomyia yanbarensis (assembly GCF_030247195.1). Lineage (NCBI taxonomy): Eukaryota > Metazoa > Arthropoda > Insecta > Diptera > Culicidae > Topomyia > Topomyia yanbarensis. The sequence continues at coordinate 469,806,796 of NC_080671.1, forward strand.
ATTACGATGCACTGAAGATCTTCTTCTGACCCTATGACAAACACCTCGAGCCATAATGTTCCGTCCGTTGTATTGCTTTCGGTTCGGATGTAATGACCTCGGTTCCGAACAGATGTTGGGATATGGCGCTGGATGTTATAGTCGCAAGGGGAATGGGCGATCCATGACCTCCGTTGCTAACTAATTATGAAACCTTTGTAAAATATGTTTCATAAAATTTCGGAAGGCAAAAAATTATCAGAACCTTAACTTAAGGATGATTCTGGGAAAGTCAACGGTACATCGTTATTGGTGAAGGCGATTTTCGTTCAAAAAAATTGCTCAGCGACAGCGCTTAGCCCATGAGATCACTATAATACTGAGTTTTCCAACCCGCAAAAGGCATCCAAAAAATCTCACCCTCCCCAAATTGCGCTGTCATGAGACAGTTCGAATATTGGAACCAATCGGAACTGGTCTACCAGATGTTTTACAACTGAGAAATATTTTTCAGCGATATAAAATAAACAACCTACAACATGTCAGAAAAAAACTGCAATAGAAAAGCAAAGCATCCTTGATCATCCACACGTTTTATGTTTGACATTTCGAGGGACCCTCTAGTACTAAATGAGTTAGTACCTCTTGAGCCACGGGAAACTCGTCAGTCCGCCGTCTCAATTAGTCTCTGGTATTACTAAAAAAATAAGCTTAAATTTTAAAGAAATCCCAATTACTATACCATATTTTCAAGAAATTTAAATTATAAACGGAAAGAAATTTGTATCTCAGTAAAAATGAAATTATTGTGCATCGAGAATTTCAGACGCATGCATTTTGTGCACAAGACAAATATGCGGTTAATTGCAGGTTTTTCGTTTGATCCAAACTTTCGAGTGGGTATTTCCCCTCTCGGTTATTTTCGAGTGGGTATTTCCCCTCTCGGTTATTTTCGAGTGGGTATTTCCCCTCTCGGTTATTTTCGAGTGGGTAGTACTACCCATACTACCCACGGTATCCGCCGGCCCTGCTTTGGCGTGGAAAATGCCGCACTTTGAGTAAGCATAGACCCATATCCCAGGAAGGACTGACATCGTCATCGGAAATGATGCCTTGTGGGTACTTCATATCGGTAGGTAACGTACTTCCGTGGGTAGTCGAAACGCCATTCGGATGAGCAGTATCCGATCTCGCGTCCAATAGCTCTGTCGGATTTCTCCATTTTTTTATATATCTTTCAGCACACTTAAGCACTGAACTGCTTTCATCTACGTCTTCTCAAAAACTGATCCAGTTCTCTTTTTCCTCCATCCAATTCCCTCAAGCGTCGCTCAAGTTTTTTTTCGATCCTTTTCTGTTTGAGAAGTACTAGAATTATGCAAGCATCCGTGAAAGTGTAATGCTTTTGCTTTTGTTTCACTCACACATTCTGTTAACGGAAAGGATTTCTTACTAGTACTACAGTAGTTATTTTTTGAGTACACACCTATTTGAAACAGAACTATTTAATGTTTTTTTTGCACAATATTTTCGCTCGAAATGATTTTTTTTGTTTGTTTCCCGCAGACTATGTAGGAGTATAATTTAAGACCATTTATTTTAATTTATTATCAACACTTACTATCTACAAGCTCTACGTGCATTCCCCGGATTTGCAATCTCTTCATTAGCAACGAATTATGTACTGGCGACAGATCTCCTCTATATGTCCCTCGTATACATCTTTTCTTATCATTCTCAGAAGTGGCTTCTTCTGCCTGTACCCTATACCCACGATGGTTTGATGCGACTCTAACGCGACACAAAACATCTCTGTCGAATAAGCCAACAAACACGGGACCTACAGCACGAACATCACTCGCGCAACTCGAAGTGTTCTCGATCCACATCTGAGCCGTACTACGAAATCGTCTGGAGAAACGTCCGCCGTCTCGAGGAGGACCACCCGGCGTCCCATGATTCTTCCTGACGAAGACCACCCGAGTCTGTAATCTATACCGTTGATCTCCCGATGCCTGAAACTGAAAGTTAATAATTTTCTCCCCGCTGTCATCTTCGTCCACCCAACCCTCCTCTGATTCTTATATACAGACGTATCACCACCCAACCGTCGGTTGTCACAGTAAAGATGGACACATCTATCGATACCAGGACACATGTTAGTGAACTCGGGTGATTCGTAGTTATACTGCCTAAGCTCGACCCTCATTAACAGAAGACAAAGATTAAGCCCGTACGATATTAAGCCTGTTCTAATGGCTGTTTTCTTCACATCCTTGCTCTCACTTGAGTAGTATGGCTCTAATTTTCATAACTTTCCCTACCCAGTAGTCTCTAGCTAATTGAATGTCGTTAAAATATAAAAAAATACTTTCTAATTTTTACAACCTTATTAGGGAAGTTGTTTAATAAGCTTTTGTAATATTGTGTAGGAAAAATGCTGAAAATTTCTGTGTTTTCTCAATCTCAGCTCTTAGGTATACCAATTAATTTAGGAAGCCGTTTTAACATAAACTGTCGCACAAATGGGAATAGGTTCACCAAAATTTTGGAAGAAATCGATAAAATAACCCCTTGAAAACTACCTAAAAATTGATGCACTTCGATGCAATTGAAAGAAAATATCCTCAGAAAATAGGATGTACCTATTAATGTGGGACACAGTGAATAATAAATAAAGTAAAGACCCGTTGTGATCAGCCTCATGGTGTGTTTTAAGCAGACATTGACTAAATCGGGACACATTTCTTTCCTTCTTTATAATAAACTGAAGCTGTTAAAATATTCTTCGCTTACCATGATCTAGTTTGATAGCTATTTCTGATTATATAATATAAATTTCACTTAAAGTGGCGCAAATGTAAAAAATATGATTTTTATTTTTGCAAATTTTCACCTTAAAGATAAGGTAAGAAAAATATGTACAAGAAAGGATTTACTCGAATTTAGCTTTGTTCTTTTGCTAGAGCCCGTCAAACATATTTTCATATGAGACTGACAAATCGGGAGTGGCCTAAATCGGGGGCTAATCAAATGGGGTCTTCGCAGTATTGTAATAAATAAGCAGTATTCGAAGAAGTTTCTTGTGGACGAGTGTAGAACGACTTTGTTTCTACTTACTACTTAGGGTCAGCGGCGTAGCTAGAAATTCGGTTTGGTGAAAATCTAACTTAATGTCCAAATGGCATAATCCCGAAGCCGTCATATTTGAAGTTTTCAAAATTATGGAGAATTAATTTTTCAAAAAATAGTAACAGAGTTCGTTTCTTTAGCGAATTTGTTGAGACTATAATTTAAAACAACTTTATTTGCATGAATACTACCTATAGGGAGTATATCGAGTTTTAAAATGATATTTACAAAATGTTTCTAAATCTATTTTTTATCTTAAACAACTTTTTATTGCGAGATTCACAAACTCAAGTTTTGGATAAAATGTAAAGTTTATTGTTTATAAATAGCAGAAGATCATAAACACTAAAATCATAATAATTTATTTTAAAAGTACAAATAGCATAAAATATCGTCATCGGGAGTTACTTTACGCCACGTGGGCTACTTTACGCCAAAATTAAAGAATGATACTTGAGCTTCTAGTTCAAAGTTAACGTTATATTTTGACAAAAAAATAGTATTATTCGCTGGTTCAACAAAAAGTATAAAAAAATGGAAATAGATTTAAGAAAATGATTGCAAATAATCGTAGTAGGTGATGAAACTGAACTATAAAATATACGCAAAAAGCATTGTAACTTAAATTCTCTTGGGAAAGTGTGATATACCAGTCAAATTATTAGATAAGAGGATATGGATGCATGGAGCCATCACTGGTCTACAAAGGATTTTCAACCAGGTTGCTTCAGCTTTCGATTTCAACGTGTCTAGACAAACTCTGCGTCAGCAATTTTCTAGACTTTTGATTTTGACACATTTGATTTTTTACCGTTTTTGTAAATTATTGCATGACCACTATTTGTGAATATGACTTGAATATTAGTAATAAGTTTATTATTAAGACCAACACCATTGGGGCTTTGGTATGCCTGTTGGTGTATAAGACTAATAAAGAATAGATTACGTGAAATTAACCTGGTAATGTAAAACAATTATTTGTGTTTGTACTTTTTATCCGCATTTTTTATTTTTTTTTATCTTACTTTCCGCCAAGCTTTACTTAAGTCTATATTATTCTCATCAATCCAAATTTTTTTTTTTGAGTTGGGGCAGGGGGTGGGTTCAATCCTGAAGCCTTCTCTTGGCTTCGCCGTTACTTGGAGTTATTTATATAGCTTTTCATTTTCTAAGATTTGTTTCAGATCGATCCGATGTCCATATTGCACAATCTGTATATTTGATCTAAAATTTACTCTTACTTTGGGATTTGATTCTAATTCAAAGTAGATTTTTTTAGCGTACTAGTTTGACTGTTTTGGAAAATAACAGCAATCGATAATTTGCAAGTTGAGTAGTGTAGTTGCAATGAAGGCAAACATAGTAAAACGCCATCGTTTCTAGAAGTATTTAAACTATGTGTATTGAAGCAATTTGTCGTGGAATGACAGAATAAGCAGCGGGAAATAGTTCTGCAGTGTAGGCGAATGAACTTATGGTTAAAACCTTACTAAACGAAAAGGTCATCAATATAAATTGGAAATGGAAATCTTATTAAATATGGATGAACAGACTTGACCATTAAATATAACAATACCTAAAATGTTATTACCCTGAACACATGGAGCCTTCATGTCGTTAACAAAGTGGTTTGTAATAGCACTCCCCAAAATTTTGCTGAAGACATTACAACTCGAACTAGGTTTGTTTGAAGAGTAAATTCTCCATAAATACTTCTTAGAGGATATAACGTTATTTTATCAGATGATGTGCTGTTTAACGTTTGTAAAATTCATCGAAGATACTAAACCTCCGAAATTGGTGGTAGCAAAATGATGTAATCATGACCTTAAATTGCTGTTTGCGAACATTTATTTTAACTATTCATATAATTGGTAATACTACAAAAATTAAAAGCTCATCAAAATTGATCAGGACCTGCTAGAGTCGAACGGAAAACGCTATTTTTCATATGTTTCACTCAAGTGTTATTCTCGTTATTGATCAAATAACGTATTCCCAAAATAAAGACATGTTCAGCAAATGTTGAATGCTGTGCAATTTTTCGGTGAGCAGTTCTATGTTTCATGTTTCTGTGTGTTCAACTTCGCTTCCTATTAAAAAAAACCCTAATCCATATTACAGTACATCCATTCAAAAGTGAGCTCAATATGATAGGAAATCTGAGGATTGATTTCAGAACTCTGGAATGAGTGTCTATTGGAATGTTTTCAGGCAGGTATTTGATATTGATGTGAATAGACAACTGTTTGATCAAGACCAATAGATCAGTTACAGATCAGGATCGCATTCCCATAATTTTTCAAAAGTCCTCATGATGTTTAAAACGACAGGTTATCAATGTACTGATTTGATAATTATTATTGTAATATTGAATGAAGTAATCAATCAATGAATTATTCTCATCAATCCAAATAGTTTTTTGAGTTGGGGCAGGGGGTGGGGTTGAATCTTGAAGCCTTCTCTTGGCTTCGCCGTTACCTGGAGTTATTTATATAGCTTTTCATTTTCCAAGATATGTTTCAGATCGATCCGATGTTTGTAATTTAGAAACTATGCAGTCATCATGTTCGCGCAAACGAAATTTTTTGCATCAATAAGTGATCAAGTTTCATGTAGACAACTTAGAATTGTTCCGCGGTTAAAATATACGCCATTTTTACGCATTCAAACATTCTTATCTTGGAAACTAAACATCAGAATCAAAAACAAATTAATAGCGTTCTTACTGTTTGATAGTTCTTTAATTTAAAATTGGTTTGGATAAGATCGGTTCAGCCATTGCTGAGAAACACGAATGAGAATTTGGCCGTTACATACACACACACACAGAGACATTGTCCAAATCGTCGAGCTGAGTCGATTGGTATATAAGACTCGGCCCTCCGGGCCTCCCCCACCACAACGCATTTTAAAATATGTTATCATGAAGACAACATTGAACCCACGCTGATTAAGCCAATTAAATATTATACTTTTGTTTCTTTCAAGTGTGTCAGCGTCGACATGTTGCTCATCAGTTTCGTGGTAGTCGTGCACTTATATGTACTTACCAAATGTAATAAGAATGTGACTTTTCCACAATGTTATATTGAACGTAACAAGCTATTGAATCATAGTTTGGATAAATGAAAAAGGCACAATTTCGCCATTAGGTGGATTAAAGCAGGTTTTTATTTTGTAGCACCGTGCAATCAAACAAACCGGGATCAGCAATTGCCGTCAAATCCATTTGTGCAATATGCTCAACCAATCTCCGACCAATCCTTCCGATCAATTCCAACGCTCGCCAAACGGCAATCGACCAGACAAGCAGGACCAACCGGATCGTAATCATCGCCATCGTGTCGCGCCGTCGCCGGCCGATCGTTTTGGTTTTGAAACACATGGCGTTGACGTTTCCATAAACAACACATTACTCATCAAACACAGTAGGCTCATAAATAAACAGGCCCTTTCCCAGCTGCGCGAAAGTGAGTGGATGAGTGGGATGCCAGTTAATATTTATGTTTGCATGTTTGCCAAGCGCCGCGACCGTATCTGGCCACGTGCGCGCAGTACCCCTCAAACCGCTACTAACCCTTCTTGGTCGATGGCCTTCGAAGTTACAAATCGGAAACGAAAAATGGCAGCGAGTGCAGCTGAATAATGAACAAACAATAATAAATGTTTCTTTTTCTCAATTGATGTCAAAAAATTCGTTATGGTTTCCGATGAAAGATAAATCATTTCTTTTCCAGTTACGCGAGTTGCTGGGCTGTTCGGCTAATGCATTTCATTGTCAGTTTAGGGTTGGTTGGTTGGTGTATGTGTAATTAAAGCTTTGGAGCACGTCTCGAAACCTTTCGAAGAATCGATAGTGAGGGGCGGGGGAAAACAGGCGCAATTGAAACTAATGGCCATTTTTTATGACGTTCCACAAAGTTACTAGTGGCTTAACAGAAGAAAACCACTGCCGCTATGCATCAGCCAAACCAACATGGATAATTACCCTGTAAGAGAAGATGACCGTAAAGAGCAACTTTGTCCATAGATGCCTACACTTTACTGGATGCGGTATCCTTTTTTTCCGGGAACCTTACGAAAGTAGCAAAACGGACAACCATTTTTACAGCTTTGTGGATTACCGACGGGCAAATGAGTGGGTGGAATGGGGACAGCAGCAGCAGCGTACAGTTTTCGGAAACAAGCATGGAGTAGAGAATTAAATGGCGATTCGACACAACTTGCGCGCCAAAGCAATTAAGTGCGGTTTTGTTTTAGTTCACTCTATCCGGACGGACCTTTACCCACCCGTTATTGCCATCAGCCGCCGACGGAACTGTGTGAAGACCTTCCGGCAAAAAATCTACGCCAAAAATTGAGTGCAGTTTGAACAAGTTTCGCTTTGTTCTTTCAGTCGCTCACTGACAACACATAGAGCGAGACTAAGAGAGAGACAGAGAGAGAGAGAGAAAGGAAACAAAAAAAGCCACTAAAATAGGGTGCCGCCCTCTGATGAAAGAATCGTTTAAAATTTCATAACCATCACCCATGTAACTATGCCTCTTCGGCTCATCGGAAAACCGAGCGTTGACTGCATGGGCCGGCGGCTTTTCTACACTCGATTTTGTTGTATATGCATGGATTATTGATTTACTGTTTGAGCTTAAAGATTTGGTCGTATACAAGCGACTCACTTTATTCACACATTCGCGTAGTGGTTGCCCGGGGTACGATCGAGGGGTGATCAGTTTTTCAAACCTTTCATCTGACTTCCCGAGTATGAAAAATTGCTTAAATATTTATTCTCAACTTCGCAAGGTACCAGCAATGTAATAAAATTGAGATTAAAAGAAAAACTAGAAACCAATAAATACAGAAGTTGCTTAAAATTCGTATAAAATTCATATTACACCGTCAATAACAAGTTAAATTGTTCAAAGCACGCTCTTTGTTGATGTTTTGACATTTCTTAACCAATTTGATTCAAGAGAGTACTACAATTTTTAGAATGTGTAAATAGTGTGGTTTGTTGTCAAACAAAAATATAATAAGACAGTTTCTTTTAACCAAAACTATGTTTGTTGAAACTAAATCTGTCAAGTAACGAATGTTTATTGTATTTAAAATGGAGGAAAAGTTATTTTTACAGCATAACTATGATAATATGGACAGGAACTATCTTCTGCTAAAGTACATTTACGGAGCTGTATACGATATATTCCACCGTAGAGTTCCTAAGAAACGTGTAAACAAAAAGATGGCCTATTAGTGTCACTGATAGGATTCCGAACTTCGTCGACTACGCAACATTCTCCGAAAATAAACGCAAATAATGCTTCTGTCATAAGATCGACAATTTTTTGCCAAAACAAACAACGAGAATTTTACTATCGAAAGATTTTTTCAATTTTTTTTATTGTTCTTGTCAGTATGTCAGATTGGTCGATGAAACGCAAACATCTGTCCATTTTGAAAAGAACAGCTATCTTCAGTCACTGGATTCCGTTTGTATGAAGATTCAGCATTTCAAATAAATCACTCATTTTAATCCAAGCAGCCTGTTTTCAAAGAAGCAGTGGTAAGCAACCATTATAACGAACGTTTCTGGAAGTGAGTGAAAAAATCAGAACAATCCAAGTAGGCTTCTCCTGTTCGATCTAGTTTATTATTCTTGTACTGTTGCAGCTTATAGACTGAATTTTCTTTCAAAGTTTGTTAACAGTTCCGACAAAAACATACTTCTGCTGGAGTAAAGAAATCCAAAAGTTCAAATTCAGAGTAAAGGTACTATTAAGAGATGTATCACATCTAATTTGAAACGTCCTATAGTTTGAAGCCATTCGATTATTTCCGATCAACTGGTAATCAAACTAAAATGAATCAATTATTGACAATTGACATCATTGACAATCAATTGACCTAGAAGCCAAAGCAACACGCGAACAGAAGCGAGCCAAAGTTTCCTTGACAATCGATGAGTACGAATTTAAGGAAGGACTCATAGAACTCCAACCAATATAACTGAAAAAAGTATTTCGCACTCGTCCAAAAATCTCATGTTTTCGTTTGAAACTGCATCGGTTACTCGAACGAATTGGCATATACTTAGCATCAGAGCTTGGAAAACGAATCAGCTGAAAAAGAACGAACACTCTTCATTCGTTCTTCGCTTCATGAATACACCACCCATTGAACCATTCACCACTGAGCTGCGGACTTGACGGCTTTGGTTCACCACCACCAAGGCTGGTGAACCATTACTGCTCAATAGTGTAGGTGTATGAGCATAGCGTACTAGTACCGTTGCTCATTCTCTCTCCCATTCGAAGAGATATCAACCGCTGTGCACCATTGGTTCTCCATAGCAAGCTGTACATAGGCACCCAGATTCTCTTTGCTTGCTGGGTGCGAATGTAGGTGCGAAAAATAATGCCGCCCAGCTGCCCTGGAGAACAGCGCTCATAACGAGAATGTGTTTGTTGTCTTTTATTATTTTTATTCGAAGTAGGCACATGTTCTGTGTGTTTTTCATGTGCCCTATTTTTAGTTTTGTCTTCAACCTATTGAATCTGTCGAATTGTGAAAATACAAACAGGGTTAGGGGAACATGGGGAGACTTGACCAAGCGCGAAGTTCAACAACTATTAATAACGTGTTCCATTTGGTTCTTAATTTTTTTTTAAATATTTTTATATTTGTTTCGATCCCATCAGCTAATTTTAAAAGTTTGGAGCGAAAAATACTTTCCTCATAGAAAATATTCCGTAATTCATAAATTTGCGTTACCCTTTACATATGTCGAGGTTGATCAAAAAATCGATTTTTTTTTCATTCTTTAATCGCAAAGCTTAGGTTCTTAAGAATGTTATCTCAAATTTTTATAGAGATTGGAGCAGTGGACGCAAAGTTATAGCGTTTTTCATCTTGCTCCCTTACGGAGGCGTGGTTTATACTTGAAACTTTAAACGCGATTATCTCGATCTTTGCAGTGACTACGATTGCCGAAAAAGTTTTCAACCGATTTCAAAACCTTTTTTTTGGCTTGTTCGTAATTTAACTGCTGTGTCCTTTAACGAATCCATTTTTACATTTCTTACAAAAGAAATGTATAGGATTCGCTCAAACTTTGAAAACTTTTTCCGAGGCCCGGAGGGCCGAGTTTCATATACCAATCGACTCAGCTCGACAAATTGAGACAATGTCTGTATGTGTGTGTGTATGTGTGTATGTGTGTATGTGTGTATGTATGTATGTACAAAATGTCATGTAATTATCTCAGCAATGGCTGAACCGATCTTAATGAAACTAGTTTCAAATGAAAGGCCTAACGCTCCCATTTGACACTATTATTTTTGTTTTTCGATATGTTGTTTACTTTCTGAGATATGGGTAATTTTGTCAAAACAGGGCTGTTTTGAAGCAAATAACATTCGAACAAGGCAACTACATTACGTGAAATAAACAGAAACAAAAACCTTATGAAAATACCTTTCTAACAAGCTATAGATTGTCAAAATACGTTCACGAGCGGCGGAGATATTAAACATTTTGTATTTTCATTCTTCGCTTGCCAATTTCCACTAACTAAAGCCAAGACCGTTCCATACAGAGTATTGCTTTGCTGGTTTTTAGGGTCAAAACTAAACCGATTTTGAATATCCGGGTATGCAAACACATCTGCGTGATTCAAGGATTTTGATTCCGAAAACATTTTGTGAATTTACTTAATAATCAATTACCTATTTCTCAAAAATTAATAAGCAATTTCGTTTCAAAGACAAAATAATGTGTAAATTCACTTCAATGTGCAAATTTGTCCAGAGTTTTTTTTAATTTCGATTATAGAGGTTTTAACCTTAAGGTCATTCGCCTCTTCGGGTTAGAAAAATCTCTTATGTAAAATTTCTAACCCTATGTGCGGGGTCGGGACTCGAACCCAGGTGCGCTGCGTACAAGGCAATCGATTTACCATCTACGCTACATCCACCCTCATTGTCCAGAGTTGATGAATTTACCCGTTGGATTGAGCAATGCGTTGGCTCGTGAGATAAACGTTGGATGGTATATGAATACATCAAGTAATACTCCTAGTAGTGAGAAAATAGATTTCTAATATAATTCATATTCATATTATACTCGTAGCATCACCAAGAGCAACTGTATTTTTGAATAACAAAATTGTAGTGAAAATTTATCAGTTGCATTATTGAAAATAAAGATTTAAAGAATCAAAATTTCGCACTATAAACAAAAATAATGTCACAGCTCTAACCATCATTTACCATTCCTCACAACTGACACTTAGTTGTACTGAAAACCCCAATATATATTTTTCATGATCAATGTGACTAAAAGTATATTTATTTGCGAAAAAATACGACATGTAATTTCAAGAATGTTCGTGTATCAAAGCAGTGCAGGGGCACTTTCAATACTAACTGGCTTTTTGATGAATTTAAGTGCTTATTCTGGTAGTTTGAACCATTTCTTTGCAATGGTATTGCTTTGTATAGGACTCATTAACCCATATATCCAGAACGATAGTTCCGAACGAAACAATTCGCAAGTAATAAGGATGGGTGGAAAAAGACTGCATTGTAATCGACTGCATGTATGAGTTTTATGCCATCGACAATAATATAATTGCCAACATAGCCTGGACACTTGACACTCTTTTCTAGATATTTCAATGCGATTCATGGAAACATTCTTACATTTTTCCTGTGTTTAAAAAAGGAAGCAAATGCCCTATATCAAACTATCGCGGGATAGCTGCCTTATGTGCAGTATCTAAGCTATTTGAAATTATTGTGCTCCAATTCATCACTCACAACTGCTCTAGATACATATCTGATACCCAGCATGGTTTTATGCCCAAACGGTCAACTTCAACAAACCTTGTTTGCTATACATCTTTCATCATCAAGTCCTTACAAGCACGACTTCAGGTTGACAGCATATATACCGATTTCTCTGCTGCTTTCGATAAGATAAATCACCAGATAGCCATGGCCAAGTTCGATAGGCTTGGGTTCAATGGTTCCTTTCTGGCTTGGATCCAGTCATATTTGGCTGGTCGTGACATGACTGTGAAAATTGGAGACTGCACAACCATGCCATTCGAAGTGACCTCTGGGGTCCCACAGGGAAGTCATCTTGGACCCTTCATATTTTTACTCTATCTAAATGATTTAAACTTTTCATTGGAATGCTTTAAGTTGTCATTCACCGACGACTTCAAACTATTTCATCTAATCAAAGATTCTGAAGATACCGATTTTCTGCAGACACAGTTGGATATTTTTTCAAGTTGGTGCAGCGTAAATAGGATGGTATTGAATCCTTCAAAATTTTCCGTTATCTCTTTCTCCCGCAAACGCACGATAATTAAATATGACTACAAGATTTCGCAAACCTTTCTCAAGCGAGAGTCATCCGTAAAAGACTTGGGGATTCTACTAGACTCTAAAATGAATTTTAAGGATCACATAGAATATACAATTTCCAAGGCCTCTAAGTTACTGGGGTTTATTTTTCGTGTTTCGAAGAACTTCGACGATATATACTGCTTAAAGGCACTTTACTGTGCTCTGGTTCGTTCAACGCTTGAATATGGTGCTGTTATTTGGGCACCATATTACCAAATCGATTTCCAGCGCATCGAAGCTATTCAACGCAAATTTATTCGTTTCGCTCTTCGTCGGCTTCCATGGAGAGATCCACTAAACCTCCCGAGTTACCAGGACCGCTGTCAAATTATTAATTTCGACCTGCTGTCCGTTCGACGAGATGTCTCTAAAGCTGTTTTCATTGCTGATCTGCTACAATCACGAATTGATTGCTCTAATCTCCTACAATATGTGGATTTCAATATTCAACCTCGTAGTCTTCGATTTCCTCCCTTTTTAAGAATACCTTATGCCAGGACCAATTACGGGTATAATGAGCCATTTGCTAGTATGTGTCGTCTATTCAATCGTTGTTCTAATGTCTTTGATTTTCACTTGTCCCGAGATGTTGTAAAGCGATTGTTCCATAATACCCTGTCATATCAATAATAATCTCAGTGTTAGTTTGTAAGCGTAAATATTGTACTCGTAGTATTAGTTATAGTTTTATTTATTGTATTCATTTAATTCTTTGTATGCATTCCGATCAGTTTATTATCTTATGTATCTTATTCGAATTATTCATTTAATTTATTTTATTCACTTTTTTCTAATATTTTTTTCTGATATTTTTCCGGTTCACACTTTTATTCATTTTAATAATCCGACTAATTTTGTTCAGTCATTCACTTTATTCATTTCATCTAGAACATTAATTAGATACAATATAATTTCTTCTATTAATTCTATTACTTTTTAATATCGCTGATTTTTTCATTTTAATAATTTAACTGCTTAAAAACAAACAAAATGAAAAAATGATAAAACATAGAAAACATTTTTATTGTGATAAAAATTCTTTATTTTGTTTATATTATTCATTCCATTCATTTTATTGATTTTATTAACTCTCTGTTATTTATGAACAACATTTTCAAATAGCTTTACTGCCCATGCTCGCAAATCAGTCCCATAAAGATAGAAAACGGGACAAATATGCGTTCATGGGCAGTATAACTTTGGGCTTGGACAAGGTTTCTTCACAGAAAAGTAAAACTAATAATTGTGACAATCACCGTTTATTTGAGCGCTAATAGTTGCAAGAAAGATCCGTAGAACTCAAGTTATTGCAATTGTTTTGATTGGATTTCACTAGAGCAGTGCTGCCAGAGACATTTTCAGTTATCGGTGAAAAATTATATTTTGATATATCTTCGTTTTCTTCAAATATTTTTGAAAACTGATAAATCTTATTAATTTGGACGGCTACCTTTTCTGTCCAAACTGTTCAAAATTTTGCAGGAGATGTGCATTAAGGATTAGTATGTAAAAAATCAGCAGCTTCTAACACTGCTAGAGAAGCATCTATCTTGATCAAAACAGGTTTTTCGTGTTTCTTTACTCTAACACTTTTAAGAAAAACGGCTTTGGTACCCTATATATGCGACAAAATAATTAGGTATGAAAGAGTTAATTTAATCCATATTATTCATATTAGGGTAAGGTGGGGCAAATCCGACCGTTGGGTAAACCCGACCCCCTCTGTTATCGAAAATCGAAAGCACTAAGCGAACTAATATCAATGTTGTCGTGTAGAGCATCGAAAATAATTATAATGGTGGTATGGCAGCATTTTACTAGTCTACATTGAGATGCTCAAACCTTATTGTTGTTTTTACAACTTTTGATTTGATTTTTGTGTATCATTGACTACAGGATATTTCTTATTGTTAAAGTGAAAGCATAAAAAGTGTAAGTGGATTTAAATTCTTTGATTAAAGGCCTACAAAGTGCATAGATGAATTTAGTCCAACTTTCTCATCATTTTTTTAATTGCATCGTAATGAAAAATGACGCGGTGGGGCAAATCCGATCTCTAAATAGTAGGGTAAATCCGACCGCTTTTTTGCTAAGAAAATGATTATTTATCAAATTGGAATATATTTTTATTGTTATTTTTTATTATTTTTTCACAATGGTTCATAATTACAAACGAAAGATACAAAAACGTGATGAATACAGTATTCGTCTAGTAATTGCTCCGAGAAAAATGGGAATATCTTTACGTACTACTGCTCGTGATTTGGACATTCCAAGATTGACATTGAAGTCCATTTTCTTCATGCTACAATTCAATAACATAACATTCATTGATTTATTTTCAATGATAAATCCATATAATTTGGGTAGTATCTATACTAAATCAACCAAAAACATAGGCGGTCGGATTTACCCCACCATTTTTGAAAACTGCAAGAATGAACGTTTTCGTAAAACACTGGTATCTCAAAGTTTTCCCAAGATAGGAATACAATACTATACATTGAACGTTGTCCAGAAGTCTAACCTTTAATTTGGTATATAAAACGATTTGATCCGATGTAAAATGAGCATTTTACAGCCAAAACCATTTACTAGGTCGGATTTGCCACACCCTACCCTATTTATTTTATTATTCCAATTTTTTATGGTTTTATTCATATTATTTATTTCAATCATTTTATTAAATGGTTAGTTTTTCACAGTTCACATATTTTATTCATTTTCTTAATTTTATCAATTCGGTTTTGCCAGTCCTTTATGTTATTGTATGATAGCTTATTATCCTGAAACTATTTAATTTTCTCTCTTAATTTCATTACGTTTTAATATCGTCTAATTTTAATTTGAGCTAATTTGATTTATTTATTTTATTAATTTGATTTATGTTAATCATTCTATTCATTTTATGAATAACTTTTTTATTTTAAATTTTTTGTTTTATTATTTTTCTTTAATTTATTCAGTATATTCGAAGCGTTATTCGTGCACATCTCACATTTAGTTGCTTGTAAATTTAGCGTGTGATCGGCAAGCTAATGAATAATACAACAGTGATATGTGTAAGAAATGTCTCATCTCACTGATAGGTGGATTAAATCGGTTTTTCGTCAAAATTTTCATATTAATGAATTTGTTAATAATTTTTTTCAGGTGAAAATGGTCTTTATTTGGGAAAAATCATTCCTGTTTCCAAAAAGAAGAAAATTCAAGGATACATATACACTATTATTTTTTTTTAGTTTTATGCTTCCAGTTGAGCTGTTGGACTGGAATCGTTGTTACGGCAAACCTCTTTGTAAAAAAACGCGCTTTGCGAAAATTGCTATAACTTCGACAATTATTAATATTTTTATGTTCTCAAGAGGATTTTGCAAATTGGACATTGTACTACGCTAGACGTATAACAAGAATTTCATAAAAATATGGCTACATACCTATACTTAAATTCAAACTTTTCCCTTTTTCCCGCACCTTAACATGTATAACCCCTTAATTGATGTAAATTTTTATCAAACTTTTTATGGACATATCTACTAAAGTCATTTTTTTATGTAACTAATATACCATGTTAATCTTTATGAAGTAGTGAAATGGTTCTACATCGGAATATTGCAATAATTATTTATAAAATTAGTACGACATTGAACGCAAGAACTAATGTTGGTGAGACTTGACCAAGATTTTATGGGAGACCTGACCAAGTGCCAATAAACCGAAGAAAGATACAAAATTTTTGATACTTACTATTCTTTCGTATCTACTGTGAATGTTAATAACGTTACAAAAAAATCCCACCTTAAATACTAATCTAAATCTTTTTAGTATAGTCAACAAAGTTATCAGTTATATGGCTGATTTTATGACACGTGAACCTGCAATGTAATCAGTACAGTTAATCCCAAAAAAATCAAAGCTCATGAAATACAATCGTTTTATATTTTTAACTAGTACAAAGGACCTCAACAATATGGTAAAAATGATAACAGTATGTTTTATACCATTGTTTTTTGTTCTGATATTTCAAAATTCTCTTGGTCAAGTCTCCCCGCGGTGGGGATTATTATATTTGTTAACATTAAACTATTAAGGAAAAGAATGTAGTATATCATAGTTTGAAACATATATTGTCCTTGTTAAATGCGAATAACTCTAGACCAACACGAGAAAAGGGTGGAAGTCCGAATGAGAGTCTCTCTTTGTTTACTCTCTCTTCCGTAAATAACTCGGCCGCTTCTACGTTTGCTCCTTAACTCTTAGCATAAAATGCTAGATGACATCAGAGTCTTTCAATATTTATTGAAACAATGTTGGAAAGTTTTATGTTGACGCCATAATAATCGAAAGAGAAAAAAACACAGAGAGGCTCTCATTTGGACTTCCGCCCATTTCACATGTTGGTCTAGAACTTATAACCAAGCTTCGTTTGGTTCACGATTATAAAGTTCCAAATATTCGTAAGCTAGAGATACAATGTTAGAAAAAAAAACTGAACCTGTATGTTTTGGGCTGAATCATCTGAGGAACCAACATCCAAAAAACTGATTAAATACATATCGATGTTTGAATATCCTCGATTTCCCTAAATATATAAAGCATCGTGAACGCAAGTTCAAATTCTTTCCTCTCAAACCTCAACAGAATCAATTTAACGGTACTTGTTGCCTAATGTCCGCTCCACAAGCCATATGTTCCTAACTGACGTAGCGAAATACGCTGAAAACCGCTAATGTGGCCAGATGAATTATATATTCAGATTCAGCATTATACCATGAATCTGAATGATTCAACAGCTTGTATGTTCGTGAACCAAATCCACCAAATAATCAACCAAGCAACAAGAGATCACTATTCAAGAGAGAAGAGCAAACTGATATACTCTCTCTCTCAATGATACTCACAACTGTTCATCATTATAATGATACGTGCTTATGCAAGCATGTGTGGTAAATTCGTTCCCGTTTCTGTTTCCTCGTATTGTTGCTTCGGTATCCATACCTGCAATTCATTCGGTTGGGATGAGGCAAGTGTTTTACTGAACTGTATTGTGGTTCGTTCGGATTGAACTTGAATGAATGGTGAAAACTCTGCTTAGCATAAATTAGGTAAACAGAAAGTTTAAGTAAAATCGAAGCTACACTTACTTCGGTGTTAGAACAACAAGAGAACATTCGAAGAATAGTTTTCTAAATTGATGGTACAGACAGCAATACGCGGAACCGGATCTATGATTTAGCATGTACAGTTCTAAGCACATCATGTACACAAATGACCCCCGGTGGCTGTTGGTATGGGATCACTGGAAACCCTCTAGTAAAATATCACATACAATTGCAATCCCCCAACACAACTACCATTCACCCCCTCAAAACAGTCGACATAAATACCATCACGGCCAACTCATTGGACCCATCTCAGTCATCACACCAAAAAAATCTGAATTTTATCGTTAATGTAATTCCAAATTTGTCACAATCTAACAAACTGTAATTCTAGGTGTGTGCCTAACCCCTAGATGTTCGTGGCACCCAGTCACCTCCCGGCCTCAAAGCACAGACGACAGTCGTTCACGCACGGAAAGAAGCGCTCTCTTCTGCTCCGGCCCTGACCACGAATGTACCGGACCCCACCGACGAGCCTTCAGCGGTTTCCGGCGCAGGGGGCCCGGCTTCCCCATGGGCAAGTTCAACCATATCCTTTCCCAACCACGAATAGATATAAGGCCCTGAATCTTTTTTTCAGAAAGCCCTCCCTGCGTTACTTCCAGCAACAACTCAGACACAGCGCACTAGCAGACCCATTGCCAAGCTCATCGCGGTCTTCGTTGCCATACCCCATATCTTCCGAATCAAGAGACGGCACGCCCCTGGAGAAAGCCCTCTCCTCTGCACCGGCCCCGCCTGCGGACGTACCGGCTTGCACCCAAGGGCCTTCGGTGGCTTTTGGTGGAAGAGGCCCGGATCCCCATCGGGCAAGTCCAACCACTTAATGTACCTATCCCGTACGGTCCTCAGCCCATTTCAGACGACCCATCTTTAAACGGCTCCCGGGACCCCTCCGTTGAGCGGTCTCTCGACCTGGCATCACAATGCAAGCGCCCAACGAAGATACGATGGAGCACCGACACACGGAACCACACTCAATCTCAGTACACGATACACACGCATTAGCAGCTCCGATACCAACTACCACCCGCAGCGCAGCTCGCTGACGCTCTAGTAAAATGCCAACTGGCTGAGAAGGAATCTAGGGACCTCCAGCCCCACATCACCCGATATAACATCATCGTACTTGCCATCCAAGAAACTAATACCCCCGAGGGCACCGACGTCTGCAGGTGGCTTGAAATTCGCTACACATGGCAGTCCCGGACTGGTGAAAACATCTTCCAAACCGTCCGATGGCTACTAGAGCCCATATTCCCGGGGAAGAAATCCGGCTGAACAGTCAGCTAATGGCGATCGCAAGAAGAATCCGTAAACCCGTCTCGTGCACAGTGGCCAGGGAGTTGGAAAGAAAGTAAACCAACTGATACGACAAATCCCGATCCCTTCCTCATCATGGGCGATTTCAACGCACAACGCCCCGCCTGCGGATCACGCTGACCCAACCGCCGCGCAACGAAACACTAAAAACCGTTGAGAACAATGGAGTCATCATCCTTAACGCGGAAGCTCGACCTTCACCAGAGGATCAGCTATACTACAAATAGACTCTCTATCTGCTCCAGCTCCCTGGCGACCGACTGCCTCTCGTCCCCGCTCCCGTACTCTTGTAGAAGCGACCCCCAACCCCGTCCTTGTTACACACAAATCAGCCTCTACCCGCCGCAGATGATGGCTCTACAAAGAAACCGATCGGACCCGCTTCGACGAAGCCTTCAAGGACAACTTTGATACTGGGCTACCCGGTTCAATCACTTTCACAAGCTCCGTAACGACGCACGGAAAACAATCACCGAGGCCAAACCACCAAGCTGGAACTTATTCATAGACGAAATCCACCTCGACTCGTCCACCGCAGAAATCTGGCGATGAGTGAATGCACTCTGTGGAAAGACGTGCAACACCAGGGGGTTCTCGACGGATATCGGATGCTGTCGAACTGGAACGGTACTTCTCCTCGTTCTCCGCAACCGCTTCGCTCTCACAAAATTCGAGGCCAGGAAAAACCTACTGGAGGCTGCCTCCGTGACATTGTTCCCCGATTCGTTACTATTGTGGAACCAGCTCTTCTCACCGACGATCTCACTCAGAGGCGAGAAAAGGCCACCTGGGTTTGAAACATCGATACCTAACACCATCTGGAAAAAGAGTTCTCTAGTGCTACAACCGTACCAGGGAGGGTGAGCCCCTAACGAATTCATATCCATCGAGTCCGGTGGCAATTGCCCTGGCTGACCCCCCTCTCATCGGGCCTGATAACATCATTCACATGCATTACGTCCTTCGTCAACAACTTCCAAGCAGAGCGAGATGCAATCGAGGTTCCGGTCCGTTTAGAGAATTTTGTGGCGATGTGGAATAAATTCAACGAGGTACAGGCCGAGTTAGAGAGCATGGAGGAATCTGAGGAGACTATGGAGTCATACCTGAAGGAACGAACAGAATTCGAGAAGTCATACTACCCTGTCAAGGGTAAGCTGCTGCTTTACAATAAACCCAACACAGATCCTCAAGACTCTTATCGTCGGCTTCAGGAGTCATCCTCGCAAATTCCCCACATGAAATTGCCAGATGTGCGGCTGCCTGTATTTAGTGGAGATTTCGAAACATGGCTCAATTTCCATGACCTTTTCCTATCGCTCGTCCACTCCTCAGCGCACTTATCTACAATCCAAAAAATTTACCTATTGCAGTTCCTCTTTGCCGGGCGAGGCGCTCAAGTTGATACAAACAATTTCCATCTGCAATGAACAATACCCGGTGGCGGTGAAAATGCTTGAAGACCACTTTTCCAATCCACGTCGACTAAAACGCACTTACTTGCAGTCCCTATTCGACTTCTCATGCATAAAGCTAGGAACGGCTTCAGAGTTACATTCGCCCATCGAAAAATTTATAGCAAACGTGAAAATTTACAAGCAACTTGGAGAGCGCACCGAGCACTGGGACGTATTGATTATTCATTTACTCAGCACTCGTTTGGACATGGTTACAAGGAGAGATTGGGAGGAGCATACTGAGATGAATCAAACAACGAAGTTTAGCCAGTTGATCGAGTTTCTTCAACACCGAGTGAATGTTCTGCAAACGGTGGTCTATAAATCTGGAGATTCACAACAGCTGCCGTCAGCTGTGACAAGGCCCGTCAGGCGACGTTCTGGATATTATGGATCAGCACAAGGAAACTCGAGTGGCTGCATAGCGTGTTTAGGTCCACATTCCCTTTATCAATGCGGAACATTTTCAAACTACGCCGCATACGAGAAAGAACAATTTGTTTCTTTGGAACCAGTTGTGTAGGAATTGCTTACGTAGAGGACATATGGCAAAGAATTGTAGTTCGGAAAGTATCTGTCGAAAATGCCGTGGTCGCCACCACACCCAGCTATGTACAATCCAGAGAATCGAGGTAAGTAGTCAAACAGCTTCAATTTCACTACAATTAGATCACTCAAATTTAACGACGTTACCTACCAACCAAGGCACAGTTTCTTCTACACCAGCTGCACACACGGGGTAACAAGTTGCAACGCGCATGGTGAAGGTGCGAGCAAGATTTTGTTGGCAACAGCTATTATTATTCTAATAGCAATGTTGCAAATATTCTTCGCCGAACTAGTTCATTCGTTCATCATCGATGCGATATTCGTCGTGTCATTCACCCATGCCTCGAATAACGCTGCGCCGTTCGTCACACGAAAGCACAGAATCATCGAAAATGAATAATACAAACAAACAAAAAATCCGAATCTGATGACTGCTGTTCGCTGCTTGTTCGCATCGTTGTTTGTTGAATTTAGCCATTCATGCAATGTTCATCTTCACGCATCGTTCGGATCGGCACACGAATGGCTTAGGTGATAATCGCCACTAGCCATTCTTCGCTAAGGATTCTTCGTTCTTCATTCCTCCTGCATTGCGACCAAGAAAAACAAATTTCTTGTTCATTGATGGAAGAGTCAGAGCTTCATGACTGAAGTGGTGCAGAAATGCTTGCTATGTTCGGAATAGGATGACTTTTGCTATAAACAACAATTAGTATTACATAATGATTATTTGCTGATGTTTTTTTTTATCAGATTTGAAACGGGAAGCTGCGTAAGCAAAGCAAAACAAATCAATTACATATGTAAATCTGCGGATGTCTCGCGGGCGAAAACCGAATCAACACAATTATGAATCTACATAGTAGACTATTGGTACTTCAAATAACTTTTTTTCTAATGATGAAATCAACACTGGGTGATAGTTTCCTTGAATCTACGTTTAATGATTTTCTTAGGACCATTTGGCACAAATAGCAACCGTAAGACGAAATACTCTTATATAATATAATTTCTATATCTATAGAAGTATAATCAAGCCACAAGTTTTTGACAAATCGATGCATTCCGATTTCAACCAAACTTAGCAAATATTAAACTTTTTGCCAAAACTGAACTGGTTAGTCTTATACCCTAGTATCAATTGAGGTTTTATCGTACTTTTATAGCCACTCATAACATTTAAATTGCACTTGTAGCGTGCTATAAAACTTCAATTGTTGCTTGTAAACATAAGTTTTTGTACCATGAAAGACTATTCTTTAGCTTAAATAGCAGCTAATATGGTTTTAATTTCAGCAAAATTTAGCATGTTTTCAATAAAGTTGTACAACAAAGCATTACAGAAAAAAATGCTGAATATGTATATCTTACTTGACATGACATCAAGAAATAAAATTTGGATATATTCTATTAAGGGGCTACACCACTGTAGAGCACGCCAAATATGTCATGAAAATGGACACAAAATTAATTAAAAAAGCTAAGCAATAAAAAAAAAATCCTCCGTACGTCGCTGGAGAAATCAATTTTGAATATACTGTGAAAATTTCCAAGCGTTCAAAAATCATTTGTTCGAGTTACATTTGCGGCTTCGAGAAAAACACGGTTAAAGTTTTCAGTACACACGAGATATACATAAGAGGCATTGCGGTAGAATGGAAAATCTGAATATTTATGTATTGTTTGCGTCTTCCATGTTTTGGGACATGATTTTTAACATTCTAAAGCCATTTTTGACTAATAAATTGAAAATCGACTTTTTTTTATTCTACAGTGCTGTGACACTTTAAAAAACTGTTTTTAGATAAATTTAGTAATTATTATTTAACATAAATGTAATCTCTGGACATATTAAAAATATTTTAGAGCGCATGAGATGTTTAAGGACACCAACCACTAAACTATTTTCGTTTGAAAGTTATAAAAACTTCGTCATCTTCGAATAAAGTGCCTGAAAGTGAAACCTGTTTTTTCCATAAAGAATATACGACTTTTTAGAAAAAAAATGGGCTGAAAATGCCAAAACAATTTTTTTATATGTTGCAATATTCATTCAAAATCCTATATAAAAAGTGTTCATAATTTTTTCACGGAACAAACTAGAGTCTAGGGAATCAATATGTCAAGACATATCAATCCTCTAGGCCAGATTTTTAAAGGCAAAATTTTTCTTCGAAAACTTCAAAATTTCTTTTGTGGAGAATATGAGAAATGGACGTTAAAAATATCAATATTTTCCAATATCGCTCAAGTGTTCTACAAGTCATGACATACTATGAAGTTGAACGGAAATAAACTTTGCTTGCCATAATCAGTGCTACTGGAATATTAAACAGAAATATTTTTAATGAAAAAGTGTTCATAACAGTTTCATAAATAAATTCAAAATGTCTAGCGTGAAAATGCGTTCCGCGATATGCTTTTTTTTTAAACGACTTATTTTGATCAGAAATGTGTTGATTATCTTGAAGCTTGCGTTACTAAATTTGATCAAGTTGTTTATTTTAAGTGGGCGAAATTTAAATGTAAAATTGATTGGAACTTGGTACTTCTAGCATATTTCGAAAATGTACGAAAATTTAATTGCTCTGACGATAGAGTAGGGGAACATGGGGAGACTTGACTAAGTGTAAGATTCTACATTTGGCTATAACGTATTCTCTTTGGTTTTTAATTTTTTAAAAATATTTTTATGCTTGTTTCGATCCCTTAAGGTAATTATAAATGTTTGAAATGGAAAATACTTTCATCATAGAAAATATTCTGCTCGGGGCCGCCGTACCCTAATTACGTAAGGCTTTTTTTAGAACTATTCAACCTCGCCCTCCCCCCAGATGAGAGTTCGTATGATTTTGGTGAACTCCCTCTCCCCCTACATAAGATTTTATCTTACTTTGTGTAATTTTAAATCATATTGTTAATTCATTAAATTATTCGATAGCGAACACGATACTTATTGAATTATTAAAAGAGAACTCAGGACAAAATTTAACTACACACCAAAAAATTATAAATTTTATCATTGACGTAATTGCAAACATGACACAATTTAACAAACCGTAATTCACGAAATGACTAAATATTAAACATCACCGTGTTCCATTTAATTTTACATGAAACATATTTTCCATGCGCAATGACATAAAATTACACTTACTGTCATACAGAACAAACGCCATATGTGGAGTAAAATTACATGATTTACGAAATTCAATGTCATGTAAAATTAAAATCAAACGTAAAACTAAGTCATTTTTGATGCTCGTATATGTCAGGATCAGGAGACGTAAATTTATACGATTTTTTCTAAGTGTGTGTATAATCATCTGTAGAAATTTCATTTGCATCCTAATCTCGCCCAGTAGAAATTTCAGAATAAATTTTAAGAGATATTTAGAAACTCCGATTTGTTCCACATAATTTGCTTCGCTATATTCCACTTCCTTTGAATCTATTTTCTTGTGATGTAGAACTCAAAAGAATTTATAACCTCTTCTGATGTGAATTTGTTCGGAGTTTCAACTATAACGCTTATCGTACGCATAGTTCCGACATAGCTATCTTCGAATTTTCTTGAAGTAAAATACAGTTCACACTCTGGAACTATACAGCCAACAAGTTCTTTGACAATCACATGACAGAAATTTTTTCATATACCTTGCGGGTTTGAAGCGAAAGTTTGAAAAGAAGGATGTTGGTCTAACAACACGAATGGTCTCAACACTTCTTAACTCGTAAAGCAGATTGTGACTCCAGTTCCCGATCAGAACAATGTACCACCAAGAGTCAAGAAATTTCTGTAACTGCTCCAAAACCATCGACAATTAAGTCGCCCCTTACGTTGGCAACAATAAATTCCATAACTAATTTAACAATCATATTTTGTCGCTGCAAAACACTTCGATTTGAGGTCTGCGTTTCCATGACCATGATGTACAGTATGTGCTCATTTTGATTGATATATAAAATGTTCATGGCACAAATAAGAAATAGTTTCTTTTCTTATGAGAAGAATATTTTTCTTATCGATTTCATTTTTCATGCATGTTTTATGATATTACTTAAGAAAGGACAAACCTTCCCTCCCCCAGGTGAGAATTGGTAAGATATTTTGAAACACCCACTCCCCCCATATGTCCTTACGTAATTAGTGTATGACCCCTAATTAATAAATTTGCGTTAAATGATGTATTTTTTATCAAACTGTGGTACCTACTGTTAATGTTAACCACGTCACAAAAAATCTCACCTTAAACATCAATCTAACTTTATAGCACTAGTTAACAAAGTTAGCAGTCATGGTTGAATTCGTGAGATGTGCACATGCAATGTAATCATTATAGCTAATCCCTAGAAGGGAATGCATTAAAAATCGAAATTCAACAATTTTATATTTTTTGTTGGTATCTAAGAATCTCGACAATATGGAGTAAAATAATTACAGCACGTTTTTTAAGCCAAGTCTTTCCCGATGGGGGAACAAGAAGTAATATTTGTATTGTCCATATTACACCCACAACACACTGTTCATTCTACAGCTAATTTATTTTTAAACAACCGTGCTGATTAAGCGAATTCGTCGTGATACTAGCAAAACATGCGCAATACGTTAAATTATTGTGATATAACACCATGAGCAGATTAAAATCAAAACTTCATCCAAAAGAATTTTATTTTGCTTATGCCGAGTTTTATCACCAAACAGGGGTTCAATCTCCTTTGAATACTTGACACACAAGGCTTCTATTAAGATTGTACTATATTTAACAAATATTGCCTTGATTCGGCTGTTAATTTAACCCATAGTTTTGTACTGAAGAACCAGTAGCGCATTGGCTTGTTCCGAAAAGTACAACGCATCAGAATAAAAATATATTTCTTCGCGAGCCATCATTCTGCGAAGATAAAATTGAAGTCATCTTCGCCAATAGTTGTAAGCGATCATCGCTATGGTGAGGAATGGTTTGCTGATTCGTTTATTCGTCATTCGCTGCATAGCTTCCTCGTGCAGTTCATTCGGTCGTTCGATGAGTAGCAAGGCAAGAACGTATGGATAAGGCATTCGGGTAAACACGGATTGGCAGTCGGATTCATTCGTGGATGAATATCAACAGCAAGTTGAATATAACAGCGAAGAACGATGTTGGACGAATGCAGGTGATTCATATTCACCGTGCTTCGTCGCGATGAAGATTCTGAAGCAACATTGTCTAATAGACGACAACGGGCGTGTGGATTCGGTAAGCGAATATTGTTTTCCCAGCGAGAGAGTCAGTCAGCGGATGGCTGTTCGTCGCAACAAGGTAGATCTTCCAATTGCGGGCATAGGACAAACGTCAACGCAAGTACGGTTAAAATTTCGCTCGACATTGAAGTCTCGGATTACGGCATATGCGGATGTGGTTGATCTGTTTGTCCTCCCAAAGGTGACAATTGAATTACCTTCCCTTGCCATTAACACACCTTCTTGGGCCATACCGACAGGAATTCAGCTTGCGGACCCTTCCTTTTACGAACCAGGTGTGATTGATGTCGTATTTGGTGCAGAAGACACATTCTTTCGTGACTTTACAACGATTTGACGCGTCTCTGTTCAGTAAATATACCATAACTTTTTTAAATGAACAGTTACATCAAATATTTTTAATGATGCAGAAAGTAGACAAAACTTCCTATAGGAATCGAAGTACATAACTTGCGTTCAGTTAAAGACGAATCTTTTATAAGCGGTAGTCTAACGTGACGTTACAACGCGTCACGAATCAGTACTTTCCACCTCTTTTCATTAAAGTCCGAAAGTCTGCTCTATAAGATTTTTTTTTGGAAAATCAGTCTTCTAGGATTCATTTACAGATGGAAAATAGATGATTTGACGAGATAAAAGCTATTTTTTAAAAACTGATTTATTTACAATCAACTTTTATTTTTCGTGACGTTACAACGCTGCCTATTCAGAAAACAGATATCTCATTGCGTTGTAACGTCACGAAAATCTTGAACTATTTCAACACATCGTAAATTGCACGTACTGTAACTTTTGGAGTGATATAAATAAATATTAATCATAATTTGGCATTTTTATAATAATTTGCCTAAAAATAGGGTGTCGTTGATAAATCGCGAAACATTTAAGAGTCGACAATAAATCACGAAATGATGATTGAAGTATTAATTTAGTTTAATTTTTAACTAATCAAGCAGAGGAGAACATTATTTTCACCATGTATGCGACTGTATTTCTTTTTGTCCACTGATAAATTCTCAGGCTTTGTGTACTTATTTGAGATGTTTATTTACTATTTTATTTGAAGATACAATCTCAGTATTTAATTTTAATTCTTGAACTCAAGTGCGTTGTTGGCGCTAATAATTTTTCCATCCATTTTTACACGAAATATGTGTTGCTTGCTGATTCCGGGATAAGGAGAGGAGTCTTCGAAAATTCGGTGCTCTTCATTGAACTGCGTTATATCACATTCTGAAACTTCAGATACATAAATATTTGGTAGATTATTTCTGGCAATGCGACTGTATCAATACGGTTGGCTTGAGCAAGAAGTTTCTCCCGAACCACCATTTTTGCCTTTCCACCAATAGCATCGCACTTGCCCTTGCCGTGAGATGTACAAAAAAAAAATTCCACGTGAAGTTTTTATTGTACTTTTTGGTCAAGTATAGAAGTATACGCAGCATGAATTGATTCTTGAACTCACTAGCTGCGCCATCGCTCCAGATAACTTCTTGTATCTTTGAATCGCTGACGTTCGATAGTTGACCGTAGATATGATCTAAAAAGTGAACACTGCCTTCTTTTCCTTACTCTTATAATTCGAAACAACTAGCATTGATTGATCAGTTCTATTCAGTTCCACAGCCGCTGTGAATAGAGTTATTGATGATCTCGACCATAGGGCGCTCTGAATTTCTCGTTGAGGCTCCGGGATGAAGTTCATAGCGAAGTCCACATTCACCAATCTCACATTATTCGTGTTTTGATCTTTTTTGTGTTCAAAGAACTGGATTCGCTTCAAATTTACATGATTTGCGAGGGTTTTCCACTGAAAATGGATTTCGACAACGACTTGTTCTATCGTTGTTTCTTCAGTTATACGTTGCAATCGTTTATCGGGTTGCTTCTTCCAAACGCACCGATTGACAATGTTTGATAGCGGCATGTCAATGGAAAAAAGTTTACCATTGCTGCACTGAGAGCAATTATTATTCCAGCAACTAGAGTTTGCTGTCGGGTCACAAAGCGTCTTGACCCAGAAACTGTCTTCATAATGTATGCCCAATGCAGCAAGCGCGAATTGAAAATTCGCATGCTTTTCGCACAGACATTGTTCTTGTGGAGTATTCTTCAGGAGTAGAACGTTCTGAGGACGATACTTACAGAATGTTGAAAATGCAATTTAATCATCTTGATGCTCTTCACAACACATGACGAAAGCTTCTCGCAGATACATAGTCAAAAAGTGTTTTTTGAGTTTTTCTTTGCCATTTGGCGTTTGTATGATGACGTGATCTCGATTAGACATGCCTTGATTTAAAAAGAAGTTAATGTACATTACTCATACTATTGAATTTTGTAACAAATACCAGGTGTTGTATATGTTATATCTCTACGTAAATAGAATTTATGATTACAATCGATGAGTTGATTCGGTTCATTGGCCTGTTGTAGTTGCACTCTCATAGGTGATTGCTTATTTTCCGCATTTACTGCTTCGAGTATGTAGCCATGTTCGATTCCAATACGCTGCCAGACATATTTTCGCAAAACATCGTCTTGCGGTAGTGCTGCTTCTGCTCTAGCGACAGCCTTTCCAGCAGCGCTCCGCGATTTGTATGGAGAAGCAAGGTGGTGGTACGAAACTACGTGCGCTGTTTCCGCACACGGCCAAGGCTTCAAGAACAAGTCATGGGCGACTTGCCACCAGAACGAGTATGTCCGGCCCCTCCATTTACCCGAGTAGGCGTGGACTATTGTGGTTCCTTCAAAATTCGCTTTCCACACCGCAAGACTGATGTTCGAATTTGCTACGTGGTAATCTTTATTTGTCTAGTCACTAAGGCTATTCATCTTGAGATGGTATCCGACCAAACAACAGATGGCTTCATAGCAGCTCTTCGCCGTTTAGTTGCTCGACGAGGACGACCAGAGATCGTGATGTGTGACAACGCCAGATATTTTGTGGGACCAAAAAGAGAATTGGATCAACTCCGTCGATTATTCAACTCACAGGCATTCACGAATTCGATTCCCCAAGCTGCAGCGAGTGAAGGTATCAACTTCAAGTTTATTCCACCCCGGTCTCCCAACTTCGGAGGCCTATGGGAAGCAGCGGTTAAGTCCATGAAATATCATCTGAAGCGAACACTCGGGACTGATATTGTTACACCGGACGAGTTCTATACATTACTAACTCAGATCGAAGCATGTCTAAACAGTCGTCCATTGACCCCTGTTAGCAACGACCCCACGGATTTGGAGGTACTCACCCCGGGACACTTCCTTGTTCATCGTCCGATGTCAGCTATACTAGAGCCTTCGTTGGAAGCTCTGCGAGAAAATACCTTGTCGAGATGGCAAAGAGTCCAGAGATACCTGCAAACCATTTGGAAAAAGTGGTCCACATCGTACTTATCAAATTTACAAAATCGCACAAAATGGACCACACAGCAAAACAATCTTACCGAAGGGATGATGGTCTTGGTAAAGGACGATAACCAACCACCACTGCGATGGTCCCTTGGACGAATTGTCAACGCACATACTGGAGACGTTCGAGTTGTGGTAGTTAAAACCAAGGACGGACTGTTCACAAGGGCCATTTCGAAAATTTGTGTCTTGCCAATACAGGACAACGAATCACTAACTGCTAACAATCAAAGGACGCAATAGTTCTTTCAAGGAAGGCGCAACGCGCCCGCGGAGGCCACCCGGTCTCCGCACTCCAGTTAAGTAATTTTTGTTAAATGTTCTACCAAAAAGTTAAAGGAATGTCCATCTCCCATAGCTTCGTCCGCATCCGTCGACGGTCGCTGACCGTCGCATCAAATATGCCGTCCACACATACACTCATCGCACCAAAGAAGACCACAAACATTGTCACGCGTTTTGGTCGAATTCAAATCCAGAGTTGCCGTTAAATTATTATATATACAAGGCGACTAGTTTCCAGTGGAGGTTGAGGAACCTCCACGCGCAGTTACGTTACGATATCATTCGCTATACTTTGAGAAAGCAACACTCTCATTTATTGATAGGACCACTTCAAGAACGAGACGAACGGGAGACGCTATTCAGAAACCTTCAGAACTATTGGACGAACAAGCAGTACGAGGCCATCTATTGTCATCAGAATCACCCTAGTGTAACGTTCGCATGGGATATGCTGAACGCAACGTCAGCGGCGTAATGCGCGCCTGCGGTGGCGCATAGCCACCGCTAGGGTTCGTCGCGGTGCGGATGTGGGCGGTAAATGGATTGTCCGCACCGCAACCGCAAAAAAATATCAAAACCGCACCGCTTACCGCAACCGCACTATATTTACCGCACCGCACCGCGCGGTAATGCGGTAAATGCGGTAAATTTTTATATTTTTAAAAATTGTGTTGAAAAATTGTTCATTTGTATAACCATATATAATAAAATTTTATTCTTATTTACACGAAATTTAACTTTAAGAGACTCCTCAGAATGTAATGTTTAAGAAAAAATCAACTTTTGCATTTTCTATTAATAAAACTCCGTACATTTAAAATGCAAGCATTATACATTCAAAAACGTTGTGCTGCAGTAATAGGAAAACTTTTATTTTAGCAACCCTCCAGTTAATTGAAAAAATGTAATGAAAATGTAATAAGAAATGAAGTATTTTTTTCTTTAAATTGTCATATTTTCAATGTGTTTGACATATGAAAATTAAATGGATGATTTTCGCATTTACGTAGTAAAAACCACTTTTCATTCTTAAAGGAATTTCAACAACAACAAAATTTAAAGTCGAAATACCAGTGCTTCTATATAGTAGCGCATATATTCCAATACAGTCAAATAAAAACATTGTATTTCATCAATAAGAACGACGCCATATTTGACGAAAAAAAATTGCTCTATACATTACATCTAATCAGGAGTCCAGTCTCAACCGGTACAGAATTATTGAACATTAGAAAATCTGCTAAAAATGTATGATTTGTAACATACAGCAGAAATGTTATTAAAAATAGAGGGTTTTATGGACAAAATATCCCAAAACTCCAACTTCCGCATTTTTCAAGAAACATATGTATTTTCATTCAGAAACTAGGATGGCTCCCTTGAAATATATGAAGTGTGATTTTCTAAATGCTAGTTCTAGAAAGTTCTAGCATTTAATGTATTTTCCTATAATATTTTCTCAAAGAGCCAATGGCAAAAACTTCAATTAACGGGAGTCAACCGATGTGGTATTTGGCAAAAATAGTTTCAAAAAAGCTACAAAATAGTCTTAACCCTCCAGCACACGCGCCGTTGTATTTTCCTTCCGAAACTCTAGCGAAATCTTCTTTCAGCAACAGCGGCTGCTCATTCGGGGAACCATTCGCGCAAGTTCTGGAGGGTTAACTGAAAAATATTAGGACTTAATTTGGTAGAAAACTATCGTAAATTTGAATGGAAGTACGCGAAAAAAAGTTATGTAGCATACTTTTTGAGAAAGAATGATAGAATATTCATCCTAATTTGGACCCCTCCTTATTTTGGACGATTTAATACATTTGTATCCTTTACTGCCAATTACTTCAAATTCGTTTGGTTTGATGAAAATAATTATATTCTTTGGGTTGTGTTTAAGTCCCAGCATAATTAGTTTATCTCTAATTTCTTCAAATTAATCAAAATTCACAGTTGAAAAATTGATATCGGAAACGATTCATAATTCAACGATTTCCAACAGAAATCGGCAGAAGTGATGCACTTTTAAATTGTATTTAAGAGTAAAAATTTATTGTTTTTAAATGATCTAATAATTTTGTCTCTATTTGGATCTTGTATTTTATGTATTTGAAATGGTTAGTTTGTGAAGTCTTACTTAGAAGTAATAACTAAAATAACTAGTGTCCAAAATATGTCGTAAAAATAATAGCGTCAAAATATGTCGGACACAGCTAGATTTTCTTTCGTAATAGCAGTCCGTTTATCAATTTAGAATAACCGAAATTATCACTTTATCTATTATTTTTTTGCGGTGCGGTTGCGGTAAAACCGCGCGGTAAAAGCTCTTTCCCGCACCGCATCCGCGGGAAAAAGTGTCTTACCGCACCGCAGATTTTGCGGTGCGGGTGCGGTAAATACCGCGCGGTTGCGGTAATTACCGCAACCGCGACGAACCCTAGCCACCGCTTCAGGGAAGTCGTTTTGTTTCATTTTATTATTGAGTAAAAAATCGCCTCTCATCTGATTCCAGAGATATGGTCCGTTGGGTGCCTCATCCGAGGCTTGAGCTGAATCGTCTCATGAGAACATCAACTACACATACAGTCCACCATCAACAGGTTCCAATATGATTTGAGCATCAAGGAAGGAAGTAAATATCAGTCTAATCGTCATCGTTCAAATGAAATTTTTGCGGATAAGATCGTGTTCTCAACGTTCACGTATTCAAGGCGGTACAATACTTACAGAGTTAGAATTTATGTATGAACTGTGCAGAATTAGATATACAAAAATCACTCATTGTTAGATCATAAGACAAATCATTACTGTACTAAATAGTTCAGTTGAAATTGCTGGTCATTTCAAGGCGGCCGGTGATGTTGGAGCAAAGAAAAGAAGAGTAGTTTAGGGACGTGACATGATCGTCTAAAAGCTACTAAGGCGATACCTAGCAGCCACAGAAGACCAAGCGCAGAGTGCTGTGGTGAATATAGCTTCGGCTTATCATTCTCTCGATCCTCTCTTGCTCTCGTTATCACCGATCACTGATCGTAGGCTAGGTAGTACGGGATATAGGATGTACATTTTAGTCGTTACCACATTATCAACGTGTCAAGTACAATAAAACCAGTGCATGCAAATATTAATAAAGCAGGTTCAGTTCAATAAAGTCCGTAGTTTAAAGTCACACGCGAGTTTCTATCTACAAATTCGACGAAAAGTGAACCAGTGCGGAGTGTCATCAACAACTTCTGTGATATTTTAGTATATAAGTTTTAATTTAGAATAAGATTTTACCGCACATTGACTGAGCTCGAAAGGAACGTGATTTGTACTTTTGCTTCTTCCTATATAAAATGACACATTGGGTAGACCGTCACTGAGCTGTCTCTAGTGCGATGACAGAATGGTGCCTTCCGCCAGACCCAGTGAGTTTGCCCACCATGGTTGAACTCAATACTGGAGATGCATACATCAGCATTGGCAAAACAATCTGTTTGTATACCGCGAGTTTGTTCGTGGTTGACAATTTAGATCGACGGTTTATTGGCGGGTAAAGACGTCTTAGCAGGATTATGCTTTGGTCCACGTGGGAACGAAAAATCATTTTTTTATCGAACGTTAAACCGAGGTAACGTATTTCCGAGGTCCAGGGGATGTCTATCCCGTTCAGGCGAATCTTATTTGTCGGCTCTAGGCGCTGCACAGTGGTCGGAAACGCCAAAAACGTGAACTTAATTCACTAGAGGCCACAAACCATCGAATATATTTACAGGATGTCTTTGGAAGAATTGTTCGTATGAATATTCCCCACAATCTGATAACAATTGAAATTAGGCATGGCTTACTATGATCGAACTAAAAAAAATAACTTTTTATACTGACGACGTAGAAAGTTGGTGTCTTCGACAAAGTTTTAGAAATGCTCATAGTGAAGAATATTGTTGAAGAACTTGAGCTTGTAGGACTAAAGGTTATCGAGTTATAACGCGTTTTCTATGGCAACCCCCTTAAATCTATTTTTTTAATATAACTTTTTTCATTGTGACTTTTCGTGCAAACTATGTTCAAGACAAATGTGTAGGTATGAAAACTACATAATATTGTCGAAGACTGTATGTAAAAATAATCATTCGTTTCAAAGTTATTGAAGATTTTTACATTTTTTTTACGCCAACTTCAATTACGTATAAGAAAGAAAGGTGCAAACCAAAATGCACAAACACGCACTTTTTTAACTCTATAAACTATGCACAATAAAGCTTAGAAGGTTTGATGCGTGGCACTCTAGAACCCTATGAATAGGGTAAGCTTACTTTATCATGTTTTTTTACTTTTTCCATACAAAAATCAGCAAAACAATTCTTCCAAAGACACCCTGTAAATATATTCGATGGTTTGGCCTCTAGTGAATTAAGTTCACGTTTTTGGCGTTTCCGACCACTGTGCGCTGCGTATTTCTGTGTGGGAAAATGATGATTTGCGTCTTAGCCGCGTTCACGCAATTTGCAATTTTTTGGTCATGCATTTAATGTTTGTACTCTTATACATTATAGCGGTATCATCTGCGAAGAGAGATAAAACTCCACCGCCTGGAAGTGGGGGAATGTTCGAAGTGAATAAGTTGTATAAAATTGGTCTTAAAATGCTTCCTTGAGGTACTCCCGCGCACACATCGTAGGGATCAGAGAGTTCTCCTTGAAGATACACTTTTGACTCGCGATCTTGTAGGTAGTTCTGCACGATTTTTTCCAGATACGTTGGGAAGTTGAAGTGAACCAGTTTATGTACGAGACCGTCGTGCCAGACGTTGTCGAAGGCTTTCTCTATATCGAGGCAGGCCATTACGGTCCACTTGGAGACCGCCTTATTTCTGGTAATGTAGTAACTGATGGGCTGTCGAATGGCCTCGACGAAAACCGAACTGTTCCTCTAAGAGAGTATTGTTCGTCTCAGCGTGTTCCAGAATTCGATTGTAAATGGATTGTACGAGAGCTTTGCTGAGGGCAGAGAGCAAGTTAATCGGGTGATAGCTTTTAGGGAAGGTTGGATTCTTACCCAGTTTAAGAATCGGGATGACCTTGGCAGTTTTCCACTGACTTGGGAAGTATGCCAGCGATAGGCAACGGTTAAGAATTTTAGTTATCACGGTGTACGCTTTGGGGCCCAATTTCTTGAGAACCAAGTTAAACAGGCCATCAAAGCCAGGAGCTTTCATGTTCCGCACATGCTTGATATTGTTCCTAACTTCGTCAACGATGATGATCTTATTCAGTAGGATCTCAATTGGAGCAGTAACTAGGTTGTTAATAGTTTCTGAGACAACTGCATCCAACTGACTAGTAATGTGTTGACACATATTGTGAGAGGACAAGAAGTGCTGAGAGAACATTTGTTTTTTCGGCAGAAGTAATTTTTATGCTAATATTTGCTACCAGAGGAGGGATGGGCTTAGGTTTTGTTTTTGGAACTTTCGTGACTCGTCAGAAGGACCTGGAGTAATTTGGAAGGTTGCGCATATCAGAAGAGAACTGTTCATTCTTAACAATTTGTAGTCTAGTCTTAATTATATAAGTGAGCTGTTTTACGTGGTGCATTAATCGGGTATTTTTTGTGCGTTGGTACTGTCGTCTCATCGCCTCATCGCATTACGAGTGGAGATCACTAATTTGGTTTGTTGATCGATTTCAGTGTACTTACTTCTAGCCGAACAGTTGGGACGAATCTCTCTTCCGCTTCGTGAATTGCACTTACCAGAGACTGCAGCGCTTGATCAATATCATCAGTTGTATTCAAGTTGACGTCTTCTTCGAGTTGATCTTCGACGTGTTGCAGAAATCGGTTCCAATCTGTACGATGGAAATTTCGACGATGCTGAATTAACCTTTGTACAGGAGCAGCACTAATTTCAACGATGACAGGCAGGTGATCTGACGATAATTCGGTGATGGTTTTTGATGTTGACAGATGTTCACTGAAGTTGATGAGAAACACGTCCAGATTTGATCCAATCCCGTTGCGGGAGAAGAAGGTGGGTGAATCTGGGTGAACCAGCTCGAAGTGGCAATTGAGGGAATCATCTGCCAGAATTTTCCCGTTCGTGTTTAGTCGAGAGTCTCCCCACGAAGAATGCCGAGCGTTGAGATCACCAGCAATGATAAACCTTCCACCACGTCTGGTCAGGGGCGGCGAAACACTTTACGTCCGAGTGGGTAGAAAGCATAGGGTGAGGGGTCCATTAATAAGGATTTTTTCCCTTTTCGCAATGCACACGCTGACATTACATTCACAATAAATCACGTTCGTTTGAGCAAATGGAATTGTGGTACATAGATGTTTTCAAATGTGTGTAGAGATACATGCGTTGCACATCTAAATTTTTTGAAATAGTTCAAAATTTCGAGTGGGTAATTACCCACTCGGCTATTTTCGAGTGGGTAGTACTACCCATACTACCCACGCTTTCCGCCGGCCCTGCGTCTGGTTAGTGTTTGTATGTCATATTTTAACCTGATATCCGAATCGTCCGATACACGCGATTGCTGTGGGCAGTAGGCTGCGATGATCACAAACTCTCCTATGCTACTGTTGATTTCCACTCCAATTGATTCGATCATTGTTGTTTGAAAACTTGGTAGCACTTTAAACTGTAGGCCTCTACGGATGACAATCGCAACTCCTCCCCCAGCAGCAGTTGTCCGGTCCATCCTAATGACTGTGTAAGCAGCTAGGCAAAAGTTGGCCTCCGGCTTTAGGTGGGTTTCTGTTATAGCGGCGATATCGACATCATGTTTTTTAAAGAAGTCCGATAGTTCGAGGTTCCTCGGAGCCAGCGAACGGGCATTCCAATTAACGACTTTGAGAGGCGAGAATTTGACCATGTCGATAGTAGAACATCATCATCACTGATATCTGCTCTTGACTGGAACGACACGCTCTGGTACGCTTCTCGAGTTCTTGAAACAGGGTGGCCAGCTGGTCCATTGAATAAAGTTGGCTTTTTGTTGGTTGCTGCACAGCATCTGCATAGCTACGGAAACCTGGGGGAGATTTCTTCTTTCCAGCGGTCGTATCAGGAAGTGAATAGGTTCCCGGACACAGTGGCGGGAAGGCGAGTTCATCTATAACCGGATCTGGCTTCTGGTTCGGTTTTCGGTTCGACTTCTTCCTTTCGATTGCACACACTTTTGACATCTGCTTTTAACATGGCAGTTCTTTGCTCCGTGCCCAAAGTTTTGGCAATTTGTGCATTCTGTCACTTCTCGATGTACGGGTCTGTAACGTTCCTACTCGACGATTATATAGAAAAGCGTATTGATTGTTTTCAACTCGCCTAACGAAGTGGAGCCTCTCTCCAAATGGACCAGATACAGTTCATCCCGGTACTTTACCGTTTGGTTTTGTCTTCGTATCTTGTAGACCGCCTTTGGTTTTAGTTTGCACTCCTCAAGCGCCTTCTTGAGTTATTCTGTCAGCATGTCTGCCAGACCACGGAGTACCACCTTCAGCGGCTTGCTCGACGGTAAGTCGTGTGTGAAGTATTCAAATTTAACTTGGTTTAAGTAGTTGTCTATAGCGTTGCAATGCGGCCGGGTTGGGACGAAAATTTTATAACCATTGGCACACAGACGAATGGTGGCCTTGACACTATGGCTAACTAGGTTATTTATATCCGTCCGTAGCGTTGGTGGAAATTCCTGCACGTAAAATGGCCGCAATTTCTCCTTTTTTCGATTTCCTGGCTGGGCAGAGCAGCGAATTTGTTGTTGGCCAGCAGCCGTTTCGTAGCAGCCGTCTCGTCTCCGTCGGCATCAGGTTCTAGCTGCCTTTTGGATGCAGCGGATTGCCCTGCAGAAGGGCGCGGTGTCATCTCTTGTGACGACACTAAAGTCGCAAACAGCTCGGTGATTCAAAAACACAGGTAGCTGCGTACAACAGTCGAAAAAAATAGCGTCCAGTCTCGGAGCGAGCTAAACACAAACTGGCGTCGGCGGTAAAACATGATGATGAGTTATGTTCTACCATAGACCATGCGGTAGACTTGGGTGAAACGCCCAACTCCTACTCTGCAGAAGGCAAAGAATTCTTCACATTTCCTTTCGATCATGTCCATATGAGCCTGCTTAGTTCAAGTTTTCCGTTCTAAGTTTATAACTGATTTACTCTAGAATACCTATCCGTCTTTCAATTTCATTGCTTTCGTTTCTCTTAGTCTCAAATTTGCCGAAAATAGCCAACAAAATCGATACAGTAAAACTGAGCTGGTTCAGCAAAATCCGTCCGTTTAAATAGTCGATGATGACGTCATTCATAGAAGCGTAGCGCGCTAGGTACACAAATCGTGCTGGACCTGGGAAGCGCTATCTATTATCTATTGGAATCTATTGTTAGAAGTATTTCGGGGCGATATGCGCAAAAAATTTGAAAATTTATCGTGAGATGGCTGAATTAAATGCGTTTAAAATTGGACCACTTTTCGTTACATACCATAGTTTTTTTATATTCATAGTTTCGATATATGATTAAAACCACTGCATTCGCTATATTTGTATGCGTACTTTAGGAAAGTTACAATAATGGCAAAATAATTCTAGTTACATGAAATGTGATTATATTATCTAAAATTTGATTTTTCTTCACTGGTCCGGGTTTTTTACTACACACAATCGAAAAGTTTTCTCAAGCTAATCTTATCCTATAAAAATTTAGTTCCAGATATTAGTTCGGTCACAGTTTTCTGTCTTCTTTCTTCAGATCTTCTTAAATAAGTTTAATCGGATTCGATCACCTACTACAAATGAAATGACCTGATAACCAAGAAGTTTTGGTTCAATATGTAATATTCGATGTTGATTGGTTGTGCTTAAACTATGCATAAGAAATATATTTGATTTATTATTACACTAAATGAACTAAGAAAATAAATATTTTGCATTAAGTAGTATAGTCCTACGTCTACAGCTCGTGTAACCCCATAGGGCTGCCCCTTGTAGTTTTTTTTCCTAGATTTTAAGTGGTATAGGTCAATAGA
Source organism: Topomyia yanbarensis (assembly GCF_030247195.1). Lineage (NCBI taxonomy): Eukaryota > Metazoa > Arthropoda > Insecta > Diptera > Culicidae > Topomyia > Topomyia yanbarensis. The sequence goes on from NC_080671.1 coordinate 469,845,765, forward strand.
TAAAAATGATCGTATGTTGAAATGAGAATAAACAACATTTGGTGGAGGGGAAGTTAGCTAAACTGAAACTTAACGAATTTTTACTGAACAACAAATATTAATGATATTGATTCGTAACTTGGAGTGATATAAAACTATAATAATTAGAGGGTAAACCGTAAGTCATCTTTATGATAATGATTATGTGACAAAAAAAAAAAACAAAAAAAAAGACAACGGGGAATGCATGTCAGAATGATCCAGTAACATTTATTGCAAAATATATTTTTGAAAGTAGGCACAATTCTGTTTCTTATTCACATTTTTATGCGACGCAGTTTATCATTAATCCCTTTTTTGCCCACGGTATTCAAAAAACAAAAAAAATTAAACACCCGTTTTGGTATTCGCCGATAGAGAATATAGCCAACAGGCGTAGTTTGCTAAACAGAACACGAGAGAGTATGCAATGAGGATCGTTATGCCTCGATAGTTATTACACTAGATTTTGTGGCCCAATCATTTTGATGTACTCTGAAAAACAGGTTTCGACTGAAATTAAAGTATATGCGAGTGTTATTAAGTCGCAAGTACAATGTCTTGTGAAGCTCTTGCAGTTTCGAATTACTTTATGATTAACTGATTACATTTTATCTATGGTGGATAACGCGAATTATTTTAAGAATAAAGACAATTACTCTGATGATTATTGATTACCAATGTAATCCATGGATTATCTAATTATTTCGAAAAATCAAGGTAATCCTTGATTAAGTCTCGCTATATTGGCTTGTGGGAAACCCCCTGAGAGGAGGGTTGAAACAGTTTTTTTGTTTTTATGTGATAAATCTACAAAAAAGCTATCATTTGACGACCTTTTGATTTTAAATTTTTTACTTCTGTTAATGCTTTATCAAGTTTCGTTCGAATAAATCGTTTGAATCTATAACAAAGCATCAATAAGTTGGAACCAACTACTTTAAATTGCTTGTCTCACTACCGCCATCAAGTTGGAAAAATATGATACTGAGGTGAGAAGTGAAAGTCGATTTATTACTCTGAAACATCAAGACTTTCGATCTATCATCGTTTCAGGAAAATGTAATTGCAGTCCTCGACAAACTTGTTCAGCTTATTTTCAAAGCTCAACTTTATTTCTAGATTCGTGTTCGGTTAATTACAGCGATTTAATGAAGTGCTTTCCCACATATTTTGGCTAAAAATCCCATACACACTGTAAGCACTTTGGGAGAGGAGTTAGACTTAACAGATTTCGCCCAAATAGCGACAGAGTATTTTTTCGTGATTATGAACGTTTCTGGGAGGTGAAGCTTGCGAGAATTTTTTTTCATGTGAACAATCCTTCGAACCCGTTTCGGGCTCATAATGACCATATTCGGGTATCCTGGAACCGTGTCTGGGAAACCCAGTAAATTCTAAACGCGCTATCCATACCGAATGGCATATCAACCATTACAAATTTTCATTAAGAAAACACGAAGATGCAAATTGAGTACTCATAGACTACTCCTGGATATTTTCGGAAGCATCCGAGAACATAACCGATCCTCGGAAACAGCAACATTTGAACCAGCCTATAAATGTCATGCGGAACATCAAATTAAATGAATTTGATGGTCTATGAGAAATGCAATCACGTTTGAAGCCATCCATTTCCGGATTTTTGTTCGCTCACGCAACAAACCAAATGATATCACGTATTTTTTTTAAAGTGCAATAAACTCACTCCTGTTAAAGTTTTCAAATTGAATATCCTTTTCGTTTTTACGTAAAACTGCACCGCGGCACAGTGGGACGAGCCCGGACTTAAGTCCATATATGAAGGTTATGCGATATTCTCACTAGTATTTTTCTCGTATCAGCTGAGCCATCAGAGACATTTTCGCGAGATTTTAGGTGATTTGAATGCAAAATGAATTTTTGACAGCTTTTTGAAGGGCATAACTCAAGTGTTTTTTGCATTATTTGACCATAGGAACTATATACGGTTTTTCTCGTTTTTCAAAGAAACGGTTGATTTTATGAATTGCATTACTTCACCAAAATTATCCGTGTGATAAAATTACATCGAAAAATCGCCAAAAATAAGTCACTAGTTGGTTTAGTTAGTGTTTAGATAACTGTTTGTCATGAATTTTTATTGAATTCGAACTTCTAAAGCGATAACAACAACGACGCCCGTGAATGCCCGCGATCACACTATGCTCATTCGAAAGCTTTTCATTTTCTCTTCAAAATGAGCCTATGCTAGTTTTGCGAAAACTTGCGATAAGCAGTCAAAATTTGAAAAAACTGTGAATGGAGACACATGGTTATTACTGATATTTAATTTGAATATTCACTTTATAACTAGAATAATGACACTAATTTATGCACAACTTTCAAATAGCATTTAGAGCATGATCTTTAAGGGTTTTACTAGTGATCAAGAGTAAGGAGCCGAGTGGGAAGTATGGTTTTTAAGTGGTAAAGGAATTAAGAATGTTTAAAATTCAGTAAATATTTTCAACCATCTGAAATGTGTCATAAAATGTTTCATGAACTATTTTTGCTAACTTACGCAATAACTGTTAAATTGTGTGAACACAGTTGAGTTCTAGTCATTTGGTGAGACTATTTTTTCCGAGTTTGCATAGCACTGATATAGCTTAATGGTATGCGATATTATCCAAATAAAATAAGACCATTTTTAAATGAACCATATACGCAAAAAAGGATTTTGGATTTATTTTAATTTAAGGTATGAAATAAGCAATCTAAGCAACTTAAAACACACCTGCGAAAACAAAATCGTTAACAATCTTGTTGATTAGTGAATGTAAATCAATATTCCACTAAGACGCTCAAAATTTTTGTTTTCATACCAAGTAACCCACTAATGAATTAAACTTTCCAAAATTAGACAATCACATCTTATTTGATCCTTAAAAATAATATAATCATTTCTGAAGCCCCATAATGAGATGTCAATCAATTCGTTTCAATACCGAAAATAAATTTCAAAATTACAATTGAAAGAAATCTTTATAAAAGACAATATTTTTACTTTTGAGCCACTCTAATAAGTAGTAAAGTTAATTTCTATTTTCTATAACCAACATAGGAATTCAGCGCACAAAAATGAATTTAAAAAAAATTTGAACCTTCACAACAAAATAATTATTTTTGAGCCACCCTAATGTACAATGAAATTTTTTTGCAAATGTTAATATCAAAAACGATTTAGCACACGAAAATTAATATACACAAATTTTAAGAACGATTTAGAAAAAAAAAATATTTTTGAGACACCCTAATGAATAGTGAATGTTCATTTTTGAAATGTTTTAATATCGAAAACGAATTCAGCGTACCAAAATTACATAAAAACGTCCTATATGAAGCGATACGGAAAAGTTTGGACTTTAGTCCACCTTTTGTTCTAAGTCGTGCCACTGTGCGCGGGGCGATGTAGTGTGAAAGAGATAGACTGAGTACTGCCAAGTTTGAATAAATCTTGAAAAATAACTCATAAACTAAAAAGAGAGTTAATCGATGGAATTGGTGATTGTAACGATTTTTGTCTGAAATTGCTTGTAATACTGTTCTTCATAATTTCTAATGTTTCTATGTTTGTGAATCTGTGCAACTCGTTTGTGCTAAACCAGGGAGGATGCTTCAAAATCATTTTCAGAATTTTGTTCTGAATCCTTTGAAGCGTTTTCTTCCAACAACAACAACTTGCCCAAATTGACATTGTCGGTCTAAATAGTTGTTCATAAATTAAGACTTTGTTCTTTAGGCAGAGTCTAGAATTCCTGTTTATGAGAGGGTATAAACATTTACATTTCGCCTGAATTCCTTCAATGTGTTCCTTGAAAATAAGCTTTTCATTGCAAGTCAAACTCAAATATTTAACTTGATCTGACCACGTTTAATTCAAACCATTCAATCTAACAATATGATAATTAAATGGTTTAAGAGCAAAGGGTCTCGGCTTATGCAGGAATACAATTGTGCGTTTTCCGCGCTCGTGGAAATGTTCCATTAACGTAGTCATTGAAGGTATTCAAGTTTCTTTGCAGGTGACTGCAAATAACTCCAAGGCTCTTACCTGAAACCGAGATACTAGTATCATCACAGAAAAGTGACTGCCTTAGGTAATTTTGAATAACCTTTATTATCTAAATAGAAAATTGAAATCCCTCGTTTGGCCCAGAGAGAAAAAAAGGATTCTCATTGATATAATAATTTACTAATAGAAGAGAGTAAATTAATTGATCGCTAAATAGATGCTTCTGCTGGATTTTTATCCAGTCTCAGAACCGTGGTATTTTTCCATCTTTCAAAAAAAGTATGCAAATTCAAAACATTTGTTGAATATTTTGATCAAGAACCTCAAGGAAGGTTTTTAGGAAAGATGCTAACAATTCTATCATAACCTAGAGCTTTCATAATAATATTGTTTTATTTTTTTACGACAGATTTGATATCACCGTAATTCGTTATAACAGGTCTAGAAATAAAGCTCGATAAGAAACATTTTCATTTTTTGGTCTAAATTTAAAAAACTCCTCAGAATTCGAATTCAAATAAATGTACCATCTTGCGGACAGTTTCCTATTTCTAGGTTTGCCCCTATCCGACAAGCACGACCGTAGTGTAAATATTTACCAACATCGTCGCCTCGATAAATGGTCAAACCGGGAAAGAATTATTGCTGTTTAATAATGTCAAACCCCTCGTCGACCGACAGGCGGGACACGGATAGAATCTCGATCTCACATTAGCAATCAATTTTCCACCCCTCCCGAGTGACGACTAGCGGAAAGTGTTGCAGCAAATCGCTGGTTCTGCCGGACTGATGGCGGCAGTAGCAGTCAGTCAGGGGAGGGTTAACTATAGCGCACAACTGTTCCTCCCTATGGTGCCCCGGGGGAACCTGACAGATGGCACGGTCCAGTCGGGTCGGTCAATTGTAAGGGAAGCAGTAGAGCCTATCCCAAAAGGAGAATGGAAACAAAAATGAGGGCTATAACTTATCGACTGACCATCGCACGGTGTCGGTCTTGTCGAGGGGGTCTGATTAATTTCGAAGGAAGAGGGATGGTTTGACCTTCATTGATTTACGCTAGGGGCAGTGGAATATCTAAAATATTTATAAAACTCAGTTTGCAGACATATTCAGCAGCATAGAAACTTACTCCGTTGGCAATATGTTGCCGAAATAACTTAATTTTGCCTCTGTCAATCATAATTAAAGTTAGTCAGTTCATTTCGCAGATGACATTTGCAGCAGACCGCTGATTCGAACCGCTAATTGGAAAGAGTGTGGATATAGAAATTGAAACAAAAGAGTAGGCGGGAATATAACGCTCATAAAACCTACTTCAAAAGGCAATCAAATTGCACAATTCTGCCTACTGTTACTTCTTCCAAGTACATTGTTGTTTAAGGCTCAAGTTACCTCAAGGCTTGGTAGTATGCGTAAGAAAAATTGTGTTCAGCTTTGCCACCAGATTATCCATTTAAACCTTTTCAAAACTCTAAAAGAAGAATATCAGTCGATTTATTAGATCATCACGATTCAATTTATGCAAAATACCTGCTGGAAAAACCATCGGCTTAGCTAAATGGTGCTTTTGAAAAAGTGCCTGTGATTTTTTATCACACTACCACACCGAGCTGGGGTACGCAACACAACTGCGCAATGAAAAAACCACAGCCACTTTTTCAAAAGCACCATTTAGCTAAGCCGATGGTTTTTTCCAGCAGGTATTTTGCATGAATTGAATCGTGATGATCTAATAAATCGACTGATATTCTTCTTTTAGAGTTTTAAAAAGGTTTAAATGGATAATCCGGTGGCAAAGCTGAACACAAATTTTCCTACGCACACTACCAAGCGTTCAATTCTAACACATGCTTAAAAAAGGTAACTTGAACCTTAATACATTCGGATATTTACACTTGCCTGCCTCTATGTAGGAAACCGCTATTCATTGCTTCATCCTCCAAACAGACACCGTGTTTGTATTAAGCGAGAATGATTTAGAATCAATTACCCGTATCGAATGTCTTCAAAGACCGAACTCCATTCACTCCTTTGCGCTGTCGCCCGGGCATTTTGGAAAGGAAACAATTGCTGCTCCCGAGCGGCGGAGAAGAAATTCAACAACAAAAAAGCGTGAAATGCATGCGTTGTGCTAATGTGTGACCTCTTCTCTCCATCTGGCGATGATGATGGGCCCTTTCGGTTGCAGTTGCAGTGCGCGCGCTGAGGCTCGTTGCGACAAAGGCATTTTGTCGTTTTGAACGGAATGGCCACGGCCGCCGCCGCCGTTGCTGCCGTACAGTTCAAACAACCTTTTGTCATGTAAACAACCATCAAATAGGAGTTTCAATTACCGAAACCACCGACTCGCATGAACGGAACGCGGGGTTTTCGTTGACTGGGGATGCTCAGCGATTTATCTGCATTGTTTGTAATGTTCTGTTCAAAGCGTTTGACCGATTTTAGACAATGTAAGACATGAATGTTTACGTGATGAAAGTTGCAATCTGCATTTGTCCACGCCGATATGTTATGATTTATGATTGGTCTTCAGTTTGAGTATGCAGTGCAGGGCCTAATTTCACAGAATACAAATTTTATAACAATTGTTTCGTTCATTGGCAGCACTTTTAGAAAAATTCCAATAATGGAAATCCAATCAACAACACGCCAGGTTCAATTTTTAGTTAATACGGTAGTCTTAGTAATATATAAACTAGAACAGTGGTTTTCAACCTTTTTCGTTCCATGTACCCCTTTCCGAATATTGATCCTTATGATGTAGCCCTTTCTGAAAATTATTTCCCATTATTACTCTCTCAGAAAAAAAAGATTTTAAATTGAATAAAAACCATAATTTTCTAATTAGAAACCTGTTCCTGTTCCAGGGGCGGATCCAGAAAAAAATTTCGGAGGGGGTCCGAAATTTCGATTTTGAAATGTTCATTGTAAAATAAGTAAGGGACGATCCATAAATGACGTAGCATTTTTTAAAAGATTTTTAACACCCCCCCCCTCCCCCATCGTAGCATTTCGTCACAAATCTCTAAATACCCCCCTGGTATTTACGTAGCTTGTTAATTATTCCCCTTCAAAAAAGCTACGTAGCATGACATGATCCCCTACCCCCCTGTCGTCACACATCATCACAAAATACAATACTCCCCCCTCCCCCATATAATGCTACGTCATTTATGGATGATCCCTAATATGTAATACCCTCATTTAATTAAAATCAGTTTTGGTGAACGAATCTGATTTGGAATGTTTTAGAATTTAGAATGAATTCAAAATAGAAACTACTTTAAAAATTTCTCATGAAGTTAAGAAAATTCGGGGGGGGGGGGTCCGGACCCCCAAGACCCCCCCTCTGGATCCGCCACTGTCCTGTTCCACTCACAGTAAGCATCTCATTTCTTAACACACTGAAACAATATAAAGACAAGATTCCGTCGGCAATGTTGGGATAACAAATTTGGATGGTCTACAATGGTCTAATTTACATCTGGGGGTGATCTTAGTGCTCCGGATAAATTACCTACCTGCAAAACCCTAAAACGCAATCCTTGTTCGTTCGCAACAATCCCAAGCTTAAAAACAACTCAAGCATGTCGTGATTCCCAGTTACTTTTTTTTGATTTCGGTTAGAGCTACCGTCGTTCCATTGCGTATTTCGAATTTCCAACCGTCCTCTCATTATGGATATTCTTGAATTATGAAACACTCAGTAGGCCTTGAATACTGTTAAACGAGTACAAGTGAGGCAAACATTGATAATCAGTAGTGCATCTTCGTGCGAATGTAATTTTTAAGTCTCTGATTTTAAGGGTCATCGAGGGAAAAATCAATGTTTTCGCGGATTTTTTCTTTTATTTCGATAATATAACGCTTAAATGACATCTTCGTGGAAAATAACAGGTAAGTTCATAAACGAATAAATAAGTGCAAACATTTAAAAAAATATGTGTACTGGTGTGGCAAGATGGCCAGTCCTGAGTGTAGAAACAAAATTCTGGCTGTCAAACGTGGAGAACACTCCAGTTAGCTGAAGACTCGCATGCAGTAGACTGCAGGATGTACGTTAATGTGATCGAGGATAAATACGGAATTCCTAGAACCTGGAAAAGGAAGACGACCTTGTGCAGGTGCCATACTCTGGCTGTGTGTAATCGAGGAACTGATGTTACCAATTGCGAATTTAATATATAACTTTCCGGTTTTGTATGAGTGATTGTGACTGATCATTGAAACTGATTGTATAGCTCTCTTTATGACAACGGAAAAAAATATTAGAAAATACCAGAGGTTAAAATATTCGCTCATTCTCACGACAAGCAGTTTATCGCACAGCTTTTGCATCCTTAGTAGGCACGGACCCAACTTTTCACCTTTCAAGAAATTGCGATAATTTACTGACAATGCTGTATGGAAGCGTGATAATTTCGCAGCTTCGATCCTTGTGATAAATTAAGTTCAGGAAAAACCATTAATATATTACAATATAGAATTTATTTCCCCAAATTATTGCAGTGTTTTCATTCTAAGGATCTGTATCTACTCATTTTTGTGTTTTTTGCGAAACCATTAGTTATTCGGCAGTTTTACATTTGGCGCGAAAATATCATCAAAATATTATACCGCGAAAAGATAAGATCCAATGCTGTCTTGTCGAGAAAAGTTGGAGAGCAAACAATGTTACATCATATGTTTGCTTTTTTATTACTGGTCGAAGTAGGTGAAATATCGCCTAATTCTGATCACGAATGCGAAAATTGTAAACTCTGGAAAATACATTATTTGCTTCAACTGCACTGATAATATAAATTCGTAAATATTATGAAATTGAACCTGAAATACACGAGTTCATTCGTCGTTTTCTGCAACGAAGTATTTTCGTGCATTTTAAATAGTAGGTTTCGTTCATTTCATGAACAAGAATGGCCGCTTGGTGAACGAAAGCTTTCGTAAATTTTACATATTTGGTATAAACTGCACGAATGTTATTGTTGATATCGACATTATTTTTCGTGAATGAAACGATATGTTTTGTTTATTTTAATAAACCTTTGTGTATATTACGACCGATTTCGTTGGTTTCACGAATTCATTTCGTTCATCAAAGAAAAGTTTTCGTATTTATTAGCATATTTTTTTCATTCGATCTTTTGGGATCGATGTTTGACAACACCGTTTTTTTTTTAATTTAAAAAAAATCGATCTGGCCAAACCGATTTTATTGTGGTATGAAGAAATGGTCGTTTGATGAACGAAAGTTTTCGTAAATGCTACTTATTTAGTGTACATTGAACGAATGTTATCGTTGATAGCGACATTATTTTTCGTGAATGAAGCGAATAGTTTCGTTTATGTATATTACGAACGATTTTTTTGGTCGCACGAATTCATTTCGTTCACCTTAGAAAAGTTTTCGTGTTTAATAGCATATTATTTTTACATGGCTCCAGCAGAGAAAAACTCAAACTTCTTCATACAAAACCAACGATCCGTTCTGCTCCGGATTATGGATCAACTGGAAGCAAAAGAGGTTCAGGAAATCTTCCTGAAACTGGAGGACACGGATACGGTTACTAAATAGTCAGACCGAGATCGTCGTGATGATCAACAATTATTGACCCATATTTAGAATAATCTCTTCCCTTACGGAGTCGTTGGCCAAAACCTCGCGGATTGAGAACGGGATGTCATTCCCTATGTCGAAATATGGACGAGATGTCCTCTTTATCGTGATTCGGCGTGCACTGATCGGTGGCGATCGTTGCCCAGCATCTCGAGAGGCACGCTTGATAACGCCTTGATTGTTTCTCGGTAGCGGTGAGATACGGGTAGATTGTCGATAGGTGAGTGAAATGTTGGCGGCTTGTCGGCAGGGTCAGTTGTAGAAGCGAACATCCTGCTCCCGCTGAAATAACGATTTCTGAACCGTTCGTAGACTGTCCTCGATGTTGTTGCAGTTCGTGTAGATTCGTGCGTGTCGATCTTCCCTTTGATGAATCTTGACTCGTTGTAGATTGTAACGTTCCTCCTCAGACCATTCCAGTCGGATACCATGAAAACAAATAAGACCCGATAGCGGGTTTTAAAAAAGTAGAAAGAATGGAGAGGTCCTTACCTGGACCCTACAATTTAAGGGCCTTGTAGTTCCAATAAATACGTCTTCCTTAGCGCATGGTTGACGCTTCGTTGATCCGTCCGAACCGAAACCTCTTATGGTTGATCTGCTCCTGGAGAAACCGACGTATTTGGTAAGGTTGATCTAGATGGAAACCTTTAACTCCATCACGGTTGCGTTGCGTTTGTTGTGTTCGTTGACGCACATTCTGCCGACTCTATCGGAAGAATGCAATCCTTCGCTGCGGGACGGGTGATGATTCCGTTTGCTGTCTGAAGTGTAACAACTCGAATCACTCCGTCATTCCCAGGATGCATATCGCGGATACGCGCCATTGGCCAGCGCATTGGTGGAAGATTTTTCATTGGTTTGATTGGCTGAAGGGATGCAAGGTACTCGACGTGCCATCGCTTCCAGATGTCCTGGAATATCTTCTGGGTTTGCTGCCATTGGTGCAGCCTGTTGAAAGGGATTGACTCGTAATCGGTGTCAGAAACAGATTTGAGTGCCGCTCCGATTAAAAAATGCCCTGGAGTGAGAGCTTGCAAATGCGATGGGTCGTCATGAAGCTTCGTAAGGGGACGTGAATTAAGGCAGCATTCGATCTGTGCTAAAAGGGTCGCCATATCGTCAAATGCGAGCTTCCTGTCACCCAGAACACGGATAAAATGCTTCTGCGCGGAATTTATGGCTGCCTCCCAAAGACCGCCAAAGTGAGAACCCTTCGGAGGGTTAAAGTGCCAGCGAATCCCGCTGTCAGCGCATTCGCGGGTCATCGATTGTTTGAAGTCCTCGTTGCGCACTATTTTCCTAAGCTCGTTGACAGCACCGACAAAATTCTTGCCGTTATCTGTCCATACATCAGAACACAGGCCTCTACGGGAAACAAAACGACGGAAAGCTTGGAAAAATTTGACTGTAGTAATGTCAACGATCAACTCCATATGCACGGCCTTTGTGGAAAAGCACGATTGAGAACGGTCTTGATGCAGTCACTCTCTGAGAAGGTAGCATAAATTGGATCGGACCTAAATTGTTCGACTAGCTTCGGTTTCGCTCGAAAGCATGTGGCGCACGAGTTTATGGTTCGACGCAAGACACTACGACCCCCAAGTATCCAAAAACGAAGTCTAAGTGTATTGGTCAAAAACTGCACAGCTGCATGTAGTAATCGCTGGTGATAACATCGAACTAATAGTTTCGTGAAGTGATGCGATCCTGGCACCAGGATCTGGTGCTTTGAGTCGAACGGAACTGTAGCCCGACCCAATCGTCCGCCAATGCGCATAACATTGTCTGTCATGAGCATCGGGTGAAACCAATATAGGCGTTTCTTGTATTGATTTCCATTCCGACGGGAAGCTTTCTAATTGAACCAAGCGGATAAGCAAGAATTCTGTATCACGAGGTTCAACTGTTGTGAGAGAAATTGAAATTACACTGTTTTTTCCCTTACCCCGAAAATTATTTACGAAGCGTCGACAGTAGGCCGTAAGTCGAAGCATATGTTGATAATCCGAAAACCTTGCAACAAATTCCTCGATGAACGAAGGTGTATCAGGAGTAGCTACTAATGCTGTCTTCCGTTCCTCCTTCAAAATTTCCGACCTGTTCTCTACCATTCCGAGTACTTGAACAGGCCAGGATTCCCTTTGTTGTATAAGCCACGGTGAACCCTGCCACCATAGTTTGCTCTCCAGCAAATCATTTGCAGGCAGCCCTCTGGATACGATGTCAGCTGGATTTTCTGAACCAGCAATATGATTCCATTCGCAGTTTTGAGTTGCATGCTGGATCTTCGAAACCCTGTTAGCAACAAAAGTAGTCCAGAGGGGTAGACGGAGGGGATTTTAGCGAGCTCAGCACGGTTGTTGAATCCACCCAAAAGTATGCCTTTTGCTGAAACACGCAACGCCTTCAATACCTTCCCATACAACTCTGCCGAAAACAATGCCCTGCACAATTCAAGACGTGGGATTGACTGCTGTTTCAATGGTGCAACTTTAGATCGCGAAGTCAGAAGAGCTATTTTCACCTCGCCTACTGTATTCATTGATCGAACGTACACGCATGAACCATACGCGTGCTCCGAAGCATCGGAGAAAAAATGGAGGTCCACTGCAATCGCACCGGGGATCAAAATTATTCATTCGATGCGGAGCTCACTCAACAAAGGTAGCTGAGAGTAATATGATGTCCACCTCTCCCTCATTGATTCTGGTGATTCTCTGTCCCAGTCGTTCGGCTTTTCACTTTCACCCTTTTCACTACAACCGGACTCACTAGACCCAATGGGTCAAATAATTTTGCTATGCAGGAGAGTGCAGAACGTTTGGTTACTGGAAGGTTCAAAGCAGGGTGTTTCGATCTTATATTTCAGACGATCTGTATGCGGCTCCCAATGTAATCCCAGCGATTTGATGGTCTGGTCCATGCTGAACTCGATGGTCTGTTGCAGCGCCCGATCCTCCTCTGGTACATCCACCAGGGCAGCAGACGAGTTACTGGCCCATTTACGAACCTTTAAACCTGCTGAGTCGAACATTGCTTCCAACTGAACACGCAGTTCAACTGCCTCCTCGACAGTCTTAGCACCCGAGAGAAAGTCATCCACATACAAATCTTCGCTGGTGGCTTTGGTTGCAACGGGATAGTTTTGCTGCTACGGTGCTGAAGCGGTGCCGTACGTAACTGTCTTCAATTCAAACATGCTAACTGGCTCAGATGGTGAAAATCGCCAAAATATTCTCTGCAACGGAGTATCTTCGGGGTGCAGTCGAATTTGCCGAAACATTTTAGCGACATCAGCGATCAACATTATCGGATGTAAGCGAGATCGCATGACTATGAAGCGCAGGTCTTCTTGGATGATTGGATCTACCAGCATGACGTCATTTAACGAGAGGCCTGTTGCACTCTTGCAAGAACCGTCAAATACGACCCGAACCTTGGTAGTGCTGCTTTCTTCTCGAATAACTGGATGATGGGGAAGAAAGAAGGATGGCTGTATCTCAGCTTGAGCTTCACTGATTAGTTCCATATGACCGAGCTGTACATACTCTTCCATAAATCCTCGATACTCGTTTGCAAGCTTAACGTCTCGGCTCAATCGGCGCTCAATGAGACGAAATCGATGGAATGCGGTGATCTTGTTATCTCCCAAATTGCTTAAATTTTCTCTTTTAGTGGCAATCTAACACAGTATCGACCGTCGGTATCACGGGTAACTGTATCGCGAAAATATTGCTCACAGAATGTTTCTTGCGGTGAATATTCTGGCAATGTATTATCTTCAATAGTCCAGAATCTTTCCATGGAACGATGTATATCTGATATGGTAGCGACGTTGCATGTCACAGGTATATGATCGGTTGCTAGTGCCGTCCTTCCAGAAACAACCCAGCCAAACACAGAATTAACGAGACATGGTAAAAATTCCCCCAAAGAAATACGACCTGCCACTGTAAAAAGGTCGAAAAATACTTCTGTGCACCAGAAGGACATTCTTTGTTTATTTTGGTACACCAGTTAGTCTTTCTCGATTGAGGGGTGTTTAAACCATTGGAATGTTATATAGTCGAACTTCTGACATGTCAAGAAATTATACAAAAATGCATAGAAAAGTTCATTGATTTACATGGAAAAATGCTTTCTGAATTATTGAATCCTTGAAAAGTTGTATTTCAAGAAGCTATTGTTGATTTTTTAAACCTGTTTAAAGCAAGTTGTTCGTAATTAAGTGCAGAATAAAGGAACTAGAAAGATTTTCACCAATATTTGAAAACTAACTGCTTTCTAACTGATTGAAGTTTTGCTTGTTTCCGCATTGTAACGTCACGAAAAATATATATTTTTTTTAATTCATCAGAAAACTATAATTTTGTTCAAATTGTTATCCCCAATTCTCTTCCAACTTAAAAATACCTTTCCAAAACACTTTTAATTTCGTAAATCGAATGTGTGGAACTGAAATTACAACAGGATTAAATTTGCGTTGTAACGTCACGAATTTCAGTATATATTAACCCTCCGCCACTCGCGCGAATGGCTCCCCGAATGAGCAGCCGCTGGTGCTGAAAGAAGATTTCGCTAGATTCTCTGAAGGTGTTGAACAAAATACAACGGTACGAGTGCCGGAGGGTTAATTACCCTAATAAAATTAGTTGTCTAGAAGAAAAAAAAACTGTCTTTTATACCTGTAAACATCTTTTATATGATTTTCGCTGCACTCTGTTCCGTAAGTTCGTACTATAGCCAGTGCAGTTTTTTCGGAATTCACTCAATTGTTTATATGATAGTTTTTGACATTGTCGGTTCAAGGCGAAAATCTAGGATCTAAAATCACATAACAGAAATCGCAACGGTTTCCGTATGGTTTACGGGATAAGGTATTAAATACTCTCAAAAGTAAGAGGAGAATAAGTTTTAATTCTCTCTACAAATTAGTTAAGCTCTCTTAAGCAGTTTACAGTCTGAAAATTGAGGCATTTGTTTACAAACATATTTTTTCTGACATATAACTCATAATAGTTGACAGGTTATAGTGAAAAAAATACAAAAATAATGGGTAGTACAGCACTTACGGCTGCAGAACGTGCAAAAAATATCGTGACAATAAAAAGGCTGAATTTCAAAGTTCAGAGCAACTTGTGACAGAAAAACAAAAAGGGCTCGTAAGACAGCAGCGTTTTCGATCATTTCTAAGTCAAGAGTTTAAGGAAAGACGTGCCATTCAACAAAAAAACTATCGGAAATCGAAAGCCGTCCACATATCGGAAGAGCTGTCGATTTCAGGTGTTAAAAGTCGATGCGACCACCTTTCTGCATAAACTCCTCAAATGAAGAGGCCAAAATCGTTCTCGTATGCTGGCAATCAAAAGTTGTTGACCAGCGTGTAGATATATAAGATGATAGTGATTAGCAATCAGAAGAGTAAGTGGATGACGATTATCCAAAATCATTGGATGTTTTCTGCTAGGGGAAACGAGTGCGTTTTCCAGCCGTCCACCTACGACGACTATTCCTGCCGTCAATTTTGGACGAAGCGAAATTAGACGAGATGATGAGTTAACTTCGCCTTTTAACGAGAGCTGCGTAATCTCTTCTCCAAAGCTTTCCTTCTGTGCAAGTTTTACGAGTTGCAACAAGGTTTCCTCTCGTTCTTGGAATGACAAGTATCCTGTTTTCCTATTATCGAAGTTTCTACAGTTAAAAGCAAATCTTCGGCACAGAGCTGCAATTCGAATTAGCGCTGTTAATGTTGATCGTGGATGGAAGATTTCATTTGGTTGATGATGTTGAATTGGCGTAGCGACAACGGGCTTCTCCTCCAGTAGCGTTTGATCAACCTCTCTGACGTCTGTTAGTGCTGTCATGGGCCACACCCTTCTTGGCCGGAGTAACCATTCAGGCCCATCCCACCATACACGATATTCTGCTAGCTGATCGGGTGTCATTCCGCGTGATATGACGTCTGCGGGATTTTCGGATCCGGCAATGTGGTTCCAAACACCAGATCGAGTCAAATGTTGGATCTCCGACACTCTGTTCGCCACAAACGCTTGCCACCGGGATGGCGACGAGGCTAACCAGCATTTGACAATGGTAGAGTCTGTCCAAAAGAACGGTTGAGCTGAGATGCCAAGACTGTTGACCACCTTTTCATATAGATGACTTAGAACAAGGGCAGATGACAGCTCCAAACGCGGAATAGTCATCTTTTTTTTTTTTTTTTTTTTTTTATTTCAATTATAGAGGTTTTAACCTTAAGGTCATTCGCCTCTTCGGGTTAGAAAAATCTGTTAGGAAAAATTTCTAACCCTATGTGCGGGGTCGGGACTCGAACCCAGGTGCGCTGCGTACAAGGCAATCGATTTACCAATACGCTACGCCCACTCCCAAATAGTCATCTTCTTTTTTGTGCGTTGAACATCGTCAAGTGGAGCAACTCTGGACTTTGCGGTGATTAGCCTGACCGATACAAGACCATCGTACGTCGTGCATCGAAGATAGATGCATGCTCCGTACGCCTTTTCTGATGCGTCACAAAACCCATGAATTTCTGCTGAAACCGTATCATTGCCAAAAGCGAGCCAACGAGGTACCTTGAGGGTGGAAAGTCCAGTCAAGTTGCGTCGAAATTCCAGCCACCAGTGCTGAAGTTCCTCGCTGAGTGTTTCTGTCCAGGAACATTTCTGTTTCCAGAGATCCTGGAGAAATATCTTGGCTTGGACTACTACTGGCCCTACCAGTCCGAGAGGATCGAAAAGGCGGGCAAAATCGGACAAAATGATGCGCTTGTTGATCTCAGTAGAATCGTTCCAATGAGGCACAGAGAATCGAAAATAGTCCGAGCTGGGTTCCCACGAAAGCCCTAGGGTTTTAATAGTCGATTTCGAGGAGTCCAGTTCCAGGGACGTACGATCGTCCTTAAGAATTTCAGGAATGGCTGCCAATATTTCAGAACTGTTCGAACTCCATTTTCTGAGAGTGAATCCCGCAGGATCCAGAAGTTCATTCATTTCACCGTATATTTTGATGCCATCTTCTACGCTATCTGCTCCAGACAGCATATCGTCAACATAGAAGTCCTTCAGCAAAATCTTCGAAGCTGTCGGATGTAATTCAGCTCCGTTTTCTGCTAGGCGCTGGAGGCACTTGGTGGCCAGATATGGTGCCGATGATGTCCCGTAGGTGACGGTCGTGAGTTCGAATATCCGAATTGGCTCAGATGGGGAGTCTCTCCACAATATCCTTTGGAATCGATGATCATTCGAAGCGATGTTGACCATCCTATACATTTTGGCTATGTCAGCCACGATGGCAAACTTGTGGATACGGAAACGGATTACCGTGGAAAGTAGGTCTTCTTGAACCACTGGTCCTACCATTAAGACATCATTGAGAGACACGCCTGACATTGTGGAACAGGATGCGTCAAAGACTACACGAAGTTTGGTAGTACTGCTGTCAGGTCGTACAACAGCATGATGTGGCATGTAGTATGGAAAGGGTGATGACTCTACTTCATTTGGCTGTACTTGAACTTCACGCATGTGTTTTAGATCAAAATATTCATTGACGAATTCACTGTAAGTTTGCTTTAAAGAAGGGTTGGCGTTCAATCGTCGTTCTAGAGACACGAATCTTCGAAGCGCAATTGAACGGGACTCTCTAAGACGGTCGATTAGATATTGCTTTTTCGGAAGGGTTACGACGAATCTTCCCGAAGTGTCTCTCGTTGTCATTTCATCGTACATCTTTTCACAAAGGGTTTCCTCTACTGACATTGTGCCCTTTGTCCGACACGATTCTAAATCCCAAAATCGCGTGAGTAAGTCATCCAACCTCTCCTCAGAGCAGGAAACAGCGGCCATGGTGGAATCGATGCTGCGACCCTTGGAGACACTTCCCGACACAACCCAGCCTAGTTGTGTATTTTGCAGAGTTGGTCCTTCCTCGTCTAGCTTGTGCTGCCCTTCGATTAGAAGATCGTAGAAAATTTCCGCTCCAATGATGATGTCTATCGTGCTCGGATTGAAGAATTCTGGATCTGCTAACACGATCCCGCTGGGGAATTTCCATTTGCTGACGTCGAGTTTTCTTGTTGGGAGATCCGCAGTTACCTTTGTCAATACAAAGAACTGCAATGGAATGGTGTAATGAGACACACGAGAACGAATCCAAGCGGTTACTGATTGCTTGGAACAGGTGCTAGCTTGACCAATGCCCTTGATAGGCAAGCATTCGCGACGACGTTGAAAATTGAGATTCTGAACAAGGTTTTCAGACATAAAACAAAGTTGTGATCCAGAATCTAGCAAAGCTCGAGCAACGGTGGTATTTCCACGACCGTCGCTGATGTTGATGAGAGCAGTGGACAAGAGAACTGTATTTGGAACTGTTTGCATATTGGACGAGAGGACTGTAGTATGGCTAGTGGAAGGGTAGTCTGTGGTGCTCGACGTTTGTGGTTGAGTGTTACTCGCTGCTGAATTTGTTTTTCGAGCAGGTTGCTGAGTAGATGCTAACGAGCCTTGAATCTGAGGGTTTTCTTGACTCTGCTGTGGTAGCGGGTTGGGCGTTTGAATCTTCTTTCCCGTTTGCGGTTGTTGATTCTGATTTGGTTTTGACTGTGTGTTTGAGGGGTTGCCTGAGTGCAGGAGGGTGTGATGGCTTCTCCCACATGTGTGACACGACCCTTTTGAGCAAAATTTGGCTATGTGTCCCGGTGATAAACAATTAAGACAAAGCGACTTACGTTTCGCTTCATCTACTCGATCGGTCACTTTCAGCCTTGTGAATTTGTTGCATTTGAATGCGGAATGCACCTGATCTTCACAGAAAGGACACGACGCAGATGGTTGAGCACCAATGTGACTCAGTGTGGGAAGACGAACTGGTTTTCTGGATTCTCCTTGATTTGATCTTCCGAGCCCAATGCTACGAAGTACCATGCACTGATCCTTAAGAAAATCGATGAGATTCCTGTATGTTGGAATTTCAGTGGAATTATGATGATTCTCCCAGCTCCGCAGAATGTTCGAATCGAGTCGCTGGCACACCATATGCTGCAAAATGGTACTCATTCCATTAGTGTCTACCCCAATCTTCTGGAGCATCATGAGATTGGTTTCGAATTCACCAACCACGCGATTAAGCTGTTCGTACGATTCTTTATCCATTGGATTCACGGCGAATAAAGCATCTAAGTAAGACTTGGCGATGAGTTTCTCGTTTTCGTAGGTCCTTTGTAAACTGTTCCAAGCGATGGAATAATTTGCAGCTGTAAGTTCGATGGAAAAAATTTCTCTCAGTGCGTCGCTGGTTAAGGATGTCCGTAAGTACGTGAATTTATCGATTGTAGATAAATGCTCGTTGTCGTGGATCATGCTGACGAATGAGTCACGAAAGGTTATCCATTCGCGCAACTTACCACTGAATATCGGTAACTTGAGTTCAGGAAGTTTTACTCGAAGTTGTGATTCAGGAATCGATGACACTCGAGATTGTGTTGTCACGACATCGCGACTACTACCTGCTGGAGCTGCTAACGTTAACAATAATTGCTTTAAAGAATAGTACTCATTTTCAAAATCTCTAATAACCTTTACATTGTCTTGCTCTCGCCTTTCTGTAATTGAGATACGCAGCGATTTCCGTTCCTCCTCCGTTTCAACAGACTCCGCAAAGTCATCCTCCTCTTCGTCAGTCAGTACCTCAATACGCATCCTTACATCCAGAAACTTATCGTAAATCTGATCTAACTTGGCGATTCGCATTTCTAGTGAGCCTCGATCACGGTTTTCTCGGTAGTTGGTGATGAATAATTTTAAATTGTCTACCGAGCTCCGTAATGTACGCTCCTGCTTCAGCAGAATTCTTAGATCGTCCCTCGGCATTTTGGATGCGTTTAGTTTTTATCATTCACTCACTGCACCACCTCAACAGTACTAATAAGACTTATTTGACCTTACTCGAAGTTAGCAACCAACCCAGCGATATAATAGAACTTACGACCCAAACTACACTGTTCCAGCAGAAATTGGTTAAGCGATCCAAAAGTCTCGAAACAAGGCTCAATTTATAATTTAGCAAAGACGACAAAGATTGAACATCACAATTTTATTGTAAACCATGCATGCAAAATGTATCTGCTCTCAACCACGAGGCATCAATTTATTATTTGCAATGGCGGTCTGACCATGCAATTCAGCACCACGCCATAGACATACCGTCTTTGTGTTACTTAGCCTTTTGTCCCTGTCCTCGATGGCGTCTTGTAAGAGCCGATTCTCGGCGGTTTCAGCGCAAATCGTCCTGGTCCAGCAGCAAAGTTTCCCGACGCTCCAGCAACAGCAACAGCAGCAACCTTCCGTCGCAGAATTCGACTGATTAATTGTCGCTTGCACCAGACAATGGTGACCCTTTGATGCAGCCCAGGTTTCTCCACGCGGTTTCTCGAATCCGGTCGTACCGGACCAAATGTTGATGACACTCCGCACTGGTTCACTTTTCGTCGAATTTGTAGATAGAAACTCGCGTGTGACTTTAAACTACGGACTTTATTAAACTGAACCTGCTTTATTAATATTTGCATGCACTGGTTTTATTGTACTTGACACGTTGATAATGTGGTAACGACTAAAATGTACATCCTATATCCCGTACTACCTAGCCTACGATCAGTGATCGGTGATAACGAGAGCAAGAGAGGATCGAGAGAATGATAAGCCGAAGCTATATTCACCACAGCACTCTGCGCTTGGTCTTCTGTGGCTGCTAGGTATCGCCTTAGTAGCTTTTAGATGATCATGTCGCGTCCCTAAACTACTCTTCTCTTTGTTGCTCCAACAGAAGTAAATCACGGAAAATTATCACAGTTCGATTAGTTTATTACAGAAATATATTAATTTGATTTTCATGTGAGTATACAGATTAAATTTTTCAATATGTTACAAGTTAACCTAAAATAAAATGAAATTATAGGATCAGTAAGTGGAATCGCTACTAAAATCGGCCGGTTCAAATACCTGAACTTGTTACAATATCAAGGTAAAACATGAATTAATAAGACTAAATCTAAACTAAACATATATTGATGCCACATATCTGTGCAGATTAGCTACCTTTCACACTGCTGCGATTTATGTTGCTAGGGTTAGCACGAGGTAATTAAAGAAAAACCAAACAATGTAATACAAGAATTATATTATATTTATAAACACACACTAATAGCTGCTACAATCAAAAGCTGCTGTGAGAAAGGTTTTGTCTGGAAATCCGAACATCCAGTGACTTGCGCCCGCTCACACCATTTAAAGCTGCAGAGAGTACAAAATAAATTCCTAAAAATGGTCTTAAACCTTCACCCCACGACAAGTACAACAGAGGTTCACCGGATGGCAAACGTGGACTTGCTTGATGATCGAATTATCCAATGCTATGAGGGATTTCGAATCAGTGCATCATATTCAGAAGCCAAGCTCATACGTGGGCTTTTCAATTAGGTTAGATAGGTAGTATTTTAAAATTAACAAATTAAAAGCAAACAAAACGACAGTTTGAAATGTAATTTTTTCTTATATACCACAACTGAATTACAAAATAAAACGAGAAGAAGAAACTATAGCTGAAAAACGAAAAGTTGAAACCCTAAAAATGTTAAATTAAGTAAATGCACAAACAAAACTGAATAAAATATGATTTAGTCAAAAAAAAGCTGAATCTGCTCAGTTGCCTGTTGAACGACAGGTGAAGCAGATCACTGCGCTGTGTGTTTTCACGACCAGTGTAGCTGAGTTAGAAGTCCGTTACACTGCCTGTGGAGGTACGCTACACAGTGAATGCGACTGAGCTTATCCTTTCAAACACTATGCTATCTTTTGTGTTGTGCTCGTTTCTAGCACACTTTTATGTATAGTACACAAAATAGTTTGTACCTGCGAGTTCCATTTGCAAACACTGTTAACATAGTGTCGTGGTATTAGTTGTCTCTTTCGCTCTACCCATCAGCGTTGATTCATTTTGCTTTGTGCGCTTGGGTTTAATGTTTGAGCGAATGTGTAGGTAGGTAGATCTAATTTGTTACTAAATTGCACAACGAAAGTTTATTATTTACGTTCGATCAATTCATTGATTCATTTCCCCTTCACGTGATTCATTTCCACTCAGCCTATAGTATTTTGATTCTACTAATAGGTACATACTACAAAGCCTATTTATGAATGAATACACTGCCACTTGAAAAACCGTTGCAAAAACGCATATTGTCCATATATAAAATTGTTTTCGATTCTTGTATATTCATAGTTTCGATATATGATTAAGACTACTGCATTCGCTATATTTGTATGCGTACTTTAGGAAAGTTACAATAAAGGCAAAATATAACTAGAATATACATGAAATGAAATTATATTGTCTAAAATTTGATTTTTCTTCACTGGTCCGGGTTTTTTACCACACACAATCGAAAAGTTTTCTCAAGCTAATCTTATCCTATAAAAATTTAGTTCCAGATATTAGTTCGGTCACAGTTTTCTGTCTTCTTTCTTCAGATCTTCTTAAATAAGTTTAATCGGATTCGATCACCTACTACAAATGAAATGACCTGATAACCAAGAAGTTTTGGTTCAATATGTAACATTCGATGTTGATTTGTTGTGCTTAAACTATGCGTAAGAAATATATTTGATTTATTGTTACACTAAATGAAGATTAAGAAAATAAATATTTTGCATTAAGTAGTATAGTCCTGCGTCTACAGTTCGTGCAACCCCATAGGGCTGCCCCTTGTAATTTTTATTTTCTAAATACACGAGACTGTTAACTTCAATGTTGTCACTTATAACCTCAAATTGTACTTAGTCCTACAAAGCGTAACGTTTTACTTGGAATTCAGCACTAAATAGCGTAGATCATGGAACTGGATAAAGGCGACTTCCCCAAGCCCGAGCTCTATTTTCTCTTTTAGAAAATATTCTCCCGAAGATTCGGTCATATGACATAAAATTTAAAGTCAACGACCACGATTTTGTGGCAGGTGCAGCACATTTTCGTCAACTTAATTAGTGACGAGACCTGTTAAAAGCATTCAAATCGAGGAAAATCTCTTCGAATAGAGTTCTCGCGTTCGATTGAAATGCCACTGGTGGATAAATGGTAAACAAAAGATTGAAATGTCGAGCCTTCGTATCAGACATTTAACCGTTGTGTGTCCGACGCGGTACCCGGGTACCTTTTTAAGTTTCAATTAATTAAATTCCTATGTTTTATACATAGCTGGAGATTGAAACTTTGTGACATCTTAGAACTTTACTAAGTCAAGCTTTTGTGTTAATAATATTATTGATATAGTAAGGGGGGAGTGAGGAGGGGCTCCTGAATTTTTTTACTACGTAACAGGCCGACGTGGGTACCCGGGTACCCACAAAACTGAAATTTCAATAACTAAGGAAATTTCCAACCGATTTCGACACTTTTGGGTGTTTTGGATTCAGAAACTCATCCACTTTTGGACTTGGTAAAAATGAATCGGGTTACTTCATTCGGTTCCCGGGAATCCGGGTTTCCGGAAACAGGTTCCAGTGTTGGGGTACTATTTGCGAACTTCAATGGAATACTAGCAATATGGGTATCAAAATTCTTGGAATTGCATCAGTAGGCTGTATCTCGTGGTTTTGGAACCATTTGGTGATTTGACCCCGGAATGGACATTCCGGAGCAGGTTCCCGTGGGGCCGCAAGTGGCCATTCCATTCCAATTCCATTTTTCAAATTGCCATAGTGTCCTGTAACAATAAAAAACAGACTTCCGAGACAATTTGAAGAGTTTTGATACTCATATTGCTAGTACATTATTAAAATTTACTAATCATTTCCTAGTACTGGAACATTACTCCGGAAAATCCGGATTACCAAAAACCAGATCCACTATTCCGGTTCTATTGTGCAGAATCAAAAAGTGGACGAGTTCCTGAATCCAAAATATCTAAAAGTGTCCAAATCGGTTAAAGGAAGCCATAGTTATGAGCATTTCAATTTGTGGGTACCCAGGTACCCTTGTTGGCCTGTTAAAGGTGTTTTTTTTGTTGGACACATAACTGTTAACGTCTTTAGGAAAGCCAAACAAAGCTGAACGGCCACGATTAATTCAAGTAATGTGGTTAAAGGTAAACCATTCACACAGTAAGCCGTGAAAATATCTGTTTTCCATTTTTCTGTTATTAGATTTGTGTTGACGGTTCCCAGTGTTGAGAGGTAAACAAGATATGATGAGCAAGTAATCATCAACACCCCGAGAAAGGACACCAATTTGAGTCGTTTCCAAATGAAATGTGTTAGGTATCAAGGATGTCATTCTCATTGTCATGCAAATATTTTTCATATATGATTTTTCCGTCTATCGTCACTTATAGACGTCAGTCGCAAGACACATTCCCTACAGAGGTAAGTTAGGCTCTAAATTATATTTTCCTCCCACTGCACGTCAATTTCAACTCCAAACCACCTGCGGACAGAGGCGTCACCAGGAGCCAGGTCGGAACTGTCGTTAATACCCTAAGAAAGAGCGAATCCAAAGATCAAGTTTCAATCGTTGCTCCAGCAGGTCTAACAACGCTCCTGTTGGAAGTGAGACGATGTACACCTACCTGTGAAAAAGCTATCTCGCGCATTGTCGTGTAGGTGCTCCTGAACCCTCACCCGGGCACAGTTTGCCATTGGCAGATTGATTTTTTTCTCGCTTCGTTCGTTCAAAACGACACACGACAACAAGAAAGTTTGTTAAGCATTCTCGCGTTTATACATTTTACCGGGCCTGCTGCGATGGCACCCTATCACCCGTTCGCCGAGAAGTTATTGCGCGCGGGAGGTGAATTTCACTTTGCAACTGTTTGACAGATATTGAATATTTCATATTCTGATGGGGGGAAAAAGAGCATCGTCGCCGCCTGCTAAGCCGGTGCTTGTAAGGATGAGCGGAGATATTTTCCGTTCGCTTTGGCAGGCAGGTGCGATGTTTGCTGTACATACATACATACCTACGTCAATGGAAGGATGTTGGCGATGATGGGAGCCATATCGGGGTGAAGGCGCATATTTTTTTTACAATGTTTCCTTCGAACGAGCGGCACTGACAAACTGGCATGTCTCTGTTGAGATGGTCGGTCTGCCCTCGGGAAGATTACGAAGAATGGAATGTTTAGGAATTTTGCCATGTAGATAACAAGAAGCATTACTTTTGTGAATTTATTTCCCACTTCCGTATCTGGTGTTCGAGACGTCACGGATGCTCGGAAGTCGACTTTACGTGAAAGAAAAAATGTCGTGTGAAGGAAAAGATGCTGTTTGGTGCTGATTGGGAGTAGATTGAGCGGGGGAAGCTGATTAATTATGCGGATGTATTAGGTCTGTAGCAAAGCATCAATTTTTGATCAAAGAGATCCTGGTTCACACGATGTGGTAGAGCACAAATATTTCAAGGCAAAATATGACGCTGGTTTAGCTTAATTAAATTGGATACGATGGAATTTCGCACGTGGTTCCACAGTTTGCATAATTTATTCAGCGTTATTTCCCGATGAAACGAAACTCAACAAATGCAATCATCATTTTGTGGTCTAATCAGGGTTAATTTTCAGTCAATTGTATCGAATCAATGTCCAATTGATTCAGCCCAATTTAATGCAATCGTTCAATTTAAACAGCAACACAAGTTAGGTAATAATTGAACTCATTTACATGCACTTCGTGGTTGTGAAACGTCATGCTGCAGTATATACGGAACATAGCAGATTCACTTAGATGGAAACCATAATTTCATTACTTTTTTATGTTTTGTAATTTTAGTATTCAATCATTTATTTATTTTTGTAATTCGTTTATCTTTGTAGTTAACCATGAATTTCTCACTGTGTTGCATGCAGAATTATTGTTTTAATGGTGGCAACATGACGACTGTTAGCCCCACCTCGTTTGTGAATCATGCATAGTTACACTAGACATGTCCTAGCGATTAACAAGTAGTTTAATTGTGAGTTAATTATAAATTGATTCTCCAGTTGAAATAAAGGTATGTCTCAATGTATCGCTCAATACATCTGTGCCGGTGAAATTAGATATTTAGAAACAATATACTGTTTATATTCGTGAGTTCCAGAAATACTGCCAATTTTTTGTGGCCGGAATACGGATACTGATAAAAAATAAGTACCAGTATTTTGGTACTATGCAAAACGTTTGATAAGGGATATATTTAACTTTCCAATGTAGAGGCTCGTTTCAAAATATCGTACCTCAACGCTGATGATGATGGTCAAAGCGAAAGAGACAACTAGTACCACGACACTATGTTAACCATGTTTGCAAATGGAGCTCGAATGTACAAGCGATTTTGTGTACGAATAATTGTATTCGAGATTGTACATAAAAGTGTGCTGGAAACGAGCACAACACAAAAGAAGGCATAGTGTTTGACCGGACAAGCTCAGTCGCGTGTTGGACGGCACTGAATAGCGTACCTCCGCAGCAAGTGTAACGGACTTTCAACTCAGCTACACTGGCTGCTTCGCCTCCTGTTCAACAGACAACTGAACTTATCCGGCCAAATCCGTTCTTTAAATAGTCGATGATGACGTCATTCATAGAAGCGTAGCGCGCTAGGTACACAAATCTGTCGTGCCGGACTTGGAAAGCGCTATCTTCTTATGTAAATGCGCGATATTTTGACTAGGTTGTACATTAGAGTGCCCAGAAAAATAAAGAATTTTTGAAAACTCACTCAGCCCACCACTGAGTCAATTTCTAGTCCCACCAGGAGTATTTGCTCCAAATTTGAAGCAAATCGGACCAGTCTAGCTATCGGACCAACGTGCCTGAAGTTTGCATGGGATTTTTCGACAATTTACATGGAGAAAACCCACTAGCTCGCATTTTCACCGCTAGGTGGCACTGTATGCATCGTATTATCACTGTAAGTGAAAATAAGAAAGATAATTTAATTGTCCACAACTTTGTCGAAGACTGCTAGTCAATCCGGCTTTGTTGAAAGAAGTTATTAAACTTTTAGCGAAGCGATGTCTGAGTCAGTTTTGCATGGGGCCTAGCAGTGCATGGTAGTGTATCAGTACTAGGGTCTAACAAACTAAACATTTTGTGGAATAATGGTTAGATTTAGCTCAATAGTATGTTCGGAAGAATTGTAGTACATAATACGAGTTATGTTTTGGTTAGAAAATTTTAGTTCCACCTGTGACCGCATAGAGGGCGCCAACACTAACTTTTCAACGGAGAGAGATAAAATATCGAGATGTTTGGAAGAATTACTGCAAAAGGCTTGTTCTACAACTTTGTAGAAAACACCTAATTTCTATCTCTCTCCGTTGAAAAGTTAGTGTTGGCGCCATCTATGCGGTCACAGGTGGAACTAAAATTTTCTAACCAAATGTACTACAATTCTTCTTGAGCTAAATCTAACCATTATTCCACAAAATTTTTAGTTTGTTAGAACCTAGTACTGATACACTACCATGCACTGCTAGGCCCCATGCAAAACTGAATCAGACATCACTTCGTTAAAATTTTAATAACTTTTCTTGTTCGAGTCGGATCGCTTTGCAGTTTTCAACAAAGTTGTAGATAATAGAATTGTCTTCTTAAGTTTCACTTTTGGTGATAATCTCATGTATGCAGTGCCACCTAGCGGAGAAAATGTGCGAAAGTGGGTTTTCTCCATGTAAATTGTCGAAAAATCCCATACAAACTTCAAGCACGTTGATCCGGTAGCTAGACTTGTTCGATTTGGCTCAAATTTGGAGCAGACACTCCTGGTGGGACTAGGAATCGACTCAGGGGTGGGCCGATGGGGGTCATTTTTTTCTGTCACTCTATTGTACATTCAGTTTGTGTTTGACTCGCTCCGAGAGACACTGCTGTGTCCAAGCGGCCGCTGGATCTAGACACCGACGGAGATGAGTCTGCAAAGAAACGACTGCTTGTCAGTAACAAGTTTGCTGCCTTACCGAACGAGGACATCGTGAAGAAAGGGAAACTGTCCCCTTTCTTCGCCTACTCTGAGGACGGATCTCAACAAACTAATATCCCATGGAGTCAAAGCATCAATCCGCCTGTGTTCCGATGGGTACAAGATCGTCGTCACTACAAGACCGCACTACAACGCCACTCAGAATTATCTGAAGCAAGTGAAATTCCAATGTCCTTTTTGGATCCCATCCGTCGCTTTTGAAAGTATCCGCAAGAATGAGCTGTTAGTCGATGATGATGCGCTATTTATATCATTCTAACAGGAAGCAAAATATTGCTTTCTTCTTCTTGTCGCAGAAAAAATAACCTCCTCTCCAGAGATGTAACCAAAGCGAAGAGTAATGAAACTTTTTTTGCCTTTCTCATATAGAAAGGTTATGGAATCACTCTAAAAATCGTTAATGTAATCCCGGCCCGGAGAGTCGGAAAATGTCTGTGTGTATGTATGTGTGTATGTGGAAAGAATGTCACATCTGTTTCTTAGAGATGGCTAAACCGATTTGCACAAAATTAGTCTCAAATGAAAGGTACAACCTTCCAATCGGCTGCTATTGATTTTTTTATTGGTTGGACTTCCGGTTCCAGAGTTACGGGTTGAAGAGTGCAACACAGCAAATTCCCATATAAACTAAAATGAAAAATTCTCAAAGCACCCCCCCCCCCCCGGTGAGTAAGGGAAAATTTCACAATCGAATTTGCATTTTTGATGCTAAATGACTTTAAAATGCATGAAACGTTGAGATTTGATGAAATCTCAAAAAAAAATTGACTAAAATTGACTTTGTTGGACTTTGGCATCTTTTTGCCTTTCTCATATAGAAAGGTTATGCAATCACTCTAAAAATCGTCAACCTAATCCCGACGGAGGGCCGTGATTTTTTTACTTTTTTAGGCATAGGTAGGAGTAGGAAATGAGGGGTTGCTACTTTAAAATTGAAACTAGTTTAAAATTTCTTAACAAGTTGAAAATTTTCTACAGAGTCCGGACCCCCCGGATCCTCTTCCTTGATCCGCCGCTGGTTTCAAGCGATGTTTCAGTG
Organism: Topomyia yanbarensis; assembly: GCF_030247195.1. Taxonomy (NCBI): domain Eukaryota; kingdom Metazoa; phylum Arthropoda; class Insecta; order Diptera; family Culicidae; genus Topomyia; species Topomyia yanbarensis. The sequence goes on from NC_080671.1 coordinate 469,874,511, forward strand.
TCGGCACATAGTATCTGAAGATCTTGGCTGTCGATCCATTGTATGTATGTGCAAATCATACTGAATATGTAATATTCATTTTCACCGTTGTATTGATCATAACCAGCCATGGAAACGTAGTTTGGACAAATGAGAAAGGCACAATTGCACCACTAGGTGGATTAAAACAGGTTTTTTTTATTCTCTCTCTATTTTGCTGGGCTGGTGATTATGTGTATGGGGGGAATTTCTTCTTATTTTCACAGATAATGTTTTATACGATTAGGTATGGCATTTATTCTTTAATTGCTATTGTATTATATATCTCTGCTACAGTTTCCATAACAGCTGAACCTTCGCATTTTCCCAGTGTCTCTATTGTTTTTATTGTGGTGAGAATGCTTCCGTACAAACCAACTCCTTCATACGTAACCATTTTATGCAGATCAACCGAAAATGTGACGTTTCATCAGACAGCACTGGTTATGCACCCATGGTAAATTCCTATGCGCGAATTCTACAAAAAGACACTGCACTACGGAAAACATTGTGCAAAAGCAGCTAAGAAAAGCCCACCTACTATAATCGTGAACAGTTATCTTATACCAAACCACAAACGGCCACAAAACCAATATCTACGGATCTGACAGGAACAAATATTCACTCAACAACAATCGCGCCCAGTGTCTCCAAGCCAACAACCGGCACCACCATCAAAGAAGCGAACGTAGAAGAGGATGGATGCGTTTGTCCATGCACTCGCATTTCTGTTTGACGCTCTTTTTCTTTCTTCGAAAATTCTTTGAATTAGCTTCTCAATATTTTATAGTGCATTCCGTCGATTCAAACAATATAACTCGTTTTTAACTTGTACATAAAGTAAACAACTCCCTTAAGAATGTTTTTTTTAACAAATAAAGTTTTCAAATAAAGTTTTCATTTTTTTACGCTTTCAACATATAACAATTTAAAAAGGCGAATGATTACAAATGAAAATTACAAATTACTACTACTCTTTTTATAGGCCTTCTATAAATACCGGACGTGTTTGCCCATCTTCTGGGTAAAAACGTGAGCCTCCAAATACGACCCGGGCCCCAGGCAATTGCCCTGGCTGTCCCCCCCCCCCCCCCCTCTTCCAAAGAGCCTGCCGCGACCAACTATATCTCGTGCACTTAGATAGGGCCTCCGTAACTCTGAGAGAGCTAAAAAGCATCAAAGCACTCTTTCACATCATTGTCGATTGTGGGATCGCTACAAGCCGGTCCACCGTGACGTGACCCAGTGTACCAACTGCTTGAACTTAGGGCATGGAACGAGAAACTGCCACATCCGCACTCGATGCCTGAAGTGCGGCGAGAACCATATGCAAGAAGAGTGCTTGCAGGAAAAACCCGAGGAAAAGTGCTTCAACTGCGACGAAAATACTACTATCAGAATCCTTAATTGGAATGCCCATTCCGTGGCTTCAAAGAAACTGGAATTGGCGGAATTCCTACAAACCGCTAAAATCGTCATAGCAGCAATCATGGAGACATACCTCAAGCCAAACACTTCTCTGTCTCTCAGACTACACCATCGCTCGACTGGACCACAGTTCTTCTGGAGGAGGAGATGGGGCCATAGCAGTTCGGAAAGGGATTTCCTTCAAGGTGCTCCCGAGCTTCAACACGACGTTTATTGAAGCACTAGGTATCGAGATAGATACATCCCATGGAAAGACCATCTGCATTGCCGTGTACTGCCCTAAACAAGCTAGAACCAGTAACAGCACTGACAGCAGGTTCAAGAACGACCTGCAGAAACTATCTCGATGTAATACAAGGTTCATAGTGGCTGGTGATCTCAACGCTCGCTCCTCGTCATGAGGTTGCACTACGTCAAACATGAACGGTAAGATTCTTGCCGATGACGCACAACATCATCGCTTACCCGGGTGCACCCACCTTCTACTCGCCGGTCGGAATCGGATCAACACTAGAGATGGTCGGGTTCGGGTTTTTGGACCCGGTTCGGGTTCTATAAATTAAAACTTCTCGGGTTCGGGTCGGGTTCCGGGTTTTCAAATTTGAAATTCTCGGGTTCGGGTCGTGTCCGGGTTTTTGAAATTTTGACCTTTCGGGCTCGGGTCGGGTTCGGGTTTTTCAAATTAGAAGTTATTGGAGTCAGGTCGGGTTCGGGTTTTGAACAAAACATACCAACCATTTGTTGACGCTGTTTGCATCTGTTCACAAAACCCAGTCAAGTAGTCAATTATGCTTCTTGATACGAATGGATGACACATATAACCGTACTTAATGTTAGCATTTTTGAATTGCTAGAATTCGTCGTATTTTCTGGTGCTTAAATATTGTATTTTTCATTATTGTATAAAATTCCCTCTCTTCAGATTCGCAAACTGCCTGAATTTTATTTTTAAACGTACATTCACGAGAGAGTATTCAACAATACGTGTGTCAAATCTAAAATCTATTTGCGATTTATTTTTCATGACAATTAGTAATAAACCAAGTCAACAGGAATTTATAGGAAAATATTGGATCAACTTTCTATTATGGAATATACATTTTGACAATACCGATACTTAGGCCGCGGTTGGAGTAAACGCGTAAAACTCGGCTAAAGTGTACAGCTAATCGTATCTACAGCAAACCGAGTGGAAATCTACGGGAAGTAGAGACATTAAAAAACTATTTATTGATCCGCTCCTGATTGGCCGTTTTGACAGTCGCGAGAAATCGGAAAGTAAGTGTCGCGAGTGTGCTGAATAGTAGTACTTTTTGCTACATATTAAATTATTATCAACAGAAACATGAATTAAAGTGATAATTAAATTTCAATGCACCACGATTTGTATATTCTTGGCATAGTTGCGATCCACGAGATGCTTTTCAACCATTGATTACAAAGGCCGTTGCAGCCCGAGGACGATTTGACGATTCCCATACTCACACATTTGGTGGTACTTTGGAGGCATTAAAGCGGATCAAATTGCATCGTCATTTATTTTTTAAATGCAGATATTTTATCAGACCTAAACAGAAAACCTAGTGGATTCCATTTAAAAAATCTTCCGCAAGAATTCGTTGTTCAGGACACTCATATGAGCGACCAAAAGTAAAGGACAGAACATGCTTCGAAAAACCCGTCTCAAATATATTAGAATATAAAAGGGGAGTGGGCGTAGCGTATTGGTAAATCGATTGCCTTGTACGCAGCGCACCTGGGTTCAGGTCCCGACCCCGCACATAGGGTTAGAAATTTTTCCTAAGAGATTTTTCTAACCCGAAGAGGCGAATGACCTTAAGGTTAAAACCTCTATAATTGAAATTAAAAAAATAGAATATAAAAACCGGATATAAACTTCAAGCATAAAAATCGGACTGGGACTTTCCTTTGTAAGAGTCGGATAAAAAAAACCTTCAGTAAAAAAAACCGGGAAAAATATATCCGATTCAATCAAATCACTTTCTATCAGATTGTCCCCGGGCTGGGCCGTTGCATGATCCGGATTCCTTCATAAAAATACAGTAAAGACCCGTTTTTATCAGCCCCTTGGCGAATTTTAAGCTGATAAAACAGGGACACTGATAAAATCGGGACATATATTTTTCTGTCTTTTTAATAAAGCTCTTAAAATATTATTCTTTGTTCCTTAGATATAGCCTTGCAATATTATCTGATTATTTACTTTAAGTTCCCCTTAAGGGGTCTAAAAGTGCAAAATTTAAAAAAAATAATATTTTTATTTTTGCATTCAATAAAATCGGGGGCTGATAAAATCTGGTGCTGATAAAACCGGGTCTCCACCATACATGAATTTCCACGATCTGAATGAATTGATCGTAAAAATCTTGTGTGCTCTGTTGAAGCCATTGATGGATGTTCGGAGTCGTTCCTAGAGCTCCATTGGAGATGTCGAAGCATCTCTACTGGCGCGCTTACCGTACAGTATGAAGCGTAAAATAAATTAGATACCCCATCTTTAATTGTCCAAATACTAATGTGACATAAAGAACGCGTCAGAGACTCTTGTTTGACACCCTTCGACACATGTTTGACCATATCAACCAGTAGAATCAGAATCAGAATATATTGGCTTAAATGGCACGTTCCCCGTACATAGTCGAGGATTTGTGCCAGTAACGTGGGTGACGTCATGTAAACTGTCGAATACGGATAGCAACAGCATAATTTAATACATGTAATAAATTATATAAAACTGCCTTGCAAGAATGGTTTTTGAAAAAAAAAATTGAAAATTTTGGTTAAGTATGTAACGGTTTGTTCGTGCACACAACGTCGGCAACTTCAGCGCCACTTCCGTAAGGAAGGCTGCCGACGCAAGACGGTAGTCCGGCCAGAGACTCTAACCACGGGCGGGTAAATGAAAGTGGCTCAAACACAATGTCTCATTCGACTTTCCCGAACGCAAAAAAGAGCAGAAGACTAAATCCGAGTAAGAGATCGAAAAGGTAAGCTAATCGCGGGTTCAAATAAACACGGGTAAACTAAATTAAAATCTACGCGTTCGCCTTAGGGAGAGATTGCCGGTGACCTTTAAGCTTGAGAGGAGTAGCGTTTCACTTCATGATCACATTGTGTATTTTCAGTTGGTTTACATTTGTTCTAGGTCCCGGGACAAGCTTTACTCCTACACTTATGCTAACTCATTAGCCTAGCATCGATCTGACCTGCAGTTGGTGAACAGCGGTAACGGGGACTGGTTGGTGACGTTGGCGGTGGTATCTGGAACTGATTGGTGACGTTGACGGCGGGAACAGGAACTGGTTGGTGACGGTGACGGCGGTAATTGGAACTGGTTGGTGACGTTGACGGGCGGCAGGCGTGAGCGACCGCGTGCGTCGATTTTCGATGAACTTACGCAGAATGTTTCAGTAGGCTGCTCGATTCGTAGCAATCATCCCCGAATTTGTACCATAAAACATAGCTCGAGTGGGTGATGGTGTCTCCGATAGCTTCGTGACAGGTTTGCTATGTGCCGCCAGGTGGCACGTGGAGAGTATAGTTCTGACGTTGCACGTAATGCTCGGCGGGAGGGTTATGTTGCCGACCTTCTATGCGACGGTGTGTTATGTAGCAACTGTATTTTCCGACGAGGGGCGCTCTGATGCGTACACGCCGAGTTGTCGGTTCTACGAGCCCCAAAAAAAACCCACGTTGGCGCGGGTTTTCAACCTGGTCAACGTGATCGATTAGATGAGATAACCTCAGTTTCTGCTTATGAATTACCTGACTATACTGGTACAGACCGCACAATTCGGACTGATTGGATACTTTTCTTGCCTATTTCACTGGTTTAAGCTTTCTTATGAGAACGGCTGCAATAAAATAGGTTTTAGCCCTATGTGCCTAGCACGTGTTTAATGACATCGGTCGGAATTTAGCTCACCTTACAGAAACAGTAATCTTTTGCACCGTAACCGTGCTCTACACAAATATTGTCAAGTTTTGCCGTACCGTAAGAGAAATATCACCTCGAAATTGTTTTAATTAATTCTATGGCTAATGGTTTCACTCTATCTGACCGCCGTGTAAAGGGATCGACAGTCTCCACTTAAGTGATCTGATCAGTCTTTTTTTGAGACAATTAGTGGCGTGATCTTGGGAAAACAAAAGCATTTTCCTTCTCGCTCAGTCCCATCGGCATTTGTAACTGATCCTTCTACGGGTGGGAAAAACGAAGGGGAGTGCGTGGAGCAGATCTCGGTGATTTAAATTTCCATCAGCAAGACAGTCTCCCGTTGACGGATAGATGGCACTGAAAGTAATGCTGTCAGTCGTATGCACAGTGGGCTAATTAATATCGTTACATACTCGCGCATGCTAATCAAATAAAAATTTTGAAATTTGAACTAAATTTCAAAATTTTTATTGCGTTATGTTTTAATTAACGGAATAATTATTTAGAATCTAACAATAAGTTTGGCTAAAATTCCTATCGTTGAATTTGTATTCTCAAATTACGCAGAACTCTACCAAAACATTGAGTAAACTATCTGAATTCGGCTTGATTATGCTGTTCTGTTCCCCCTTTTTCTACCTTTCCATGTATTCATTCATGCGCTCATGTGAACCTACCAATCATTCTAACAAAATCCGATTACTTCAAAAAAATTTGAAAATTTGCTAACCCTAAACCAAAAATGACTCCAGAAATGTCTGGAAAAATATTCATTCCGAAACCGATAACTCCAATTGATAAATTGGAAACATATTTTTACTAATCCTCTCGAGATACTTTACTGATCTCCTTACATTCGCTCATTCTTCAACGCCCTTTTCAAATCTTTATAGCAGAACAACACGTCAAAGCGAATCAGACGCTTTCAGACGTTACAACATACTGGAATTTACGGTGCGGGTATATTTTGCGAAGCTGTCAAATGTCAACATAATTTGGCATGCAAACGCAGAAAACAAATTAACTAAAACCAATTTGATACGGAAAAACTACGAACAGATGCAAATTAAGATATTTTCGGTGGGCTATTCTGTCGGTAAGTGGTTAATTAGTGGCGGTGACCTTATTACTGGTGGTTTAACTTTCCGGATCTTAACTATATGGTTGTCAACAACGTGAGGAAACAGCGGACTGACATCTCGAACGTTGGACGTTTTGCCGTAGCACCTCAGTGAGTGTTTTATTTAGGCTTGTGCGATTGTTTTTGTGCATCCCGGCAGATGCACCGTCATAGCTTGACTTTTTTTACTGAAATTAGCCGTGGTTATAGGCCACGGTCGTTGCCTATGCTCGCTTAAGGAAGGAACCGTGGAACGTTCCAGGAATTCGTTGCCCGGTTTCATCTTCCAGCACATACGTGTTTGTACCCAATTCGGATCGAATCCGCGCTTTGGAATATTTATTTCCAAATTTACCGACGAAATGCTTCGATTTATCGGACAGGTGTACGTTTCGTTTGTATACAAAATCGCCGGCTCGGAATTTGTGTTTCTGGTTGGACCGTAAATTGTATGGCTTTGAGTACCTTTCGTACGCTTTGTGGAGGTTATGTCGCACCAACTCGTACAACTTCTGGATATTTTCACTGCGTTGGGGGGAGTCATAGTGGTTTCCGTCATCTGCTTCTCGAAGATGTTCGTATTCTGTGCCACTGCTGACCATATTTCTACCGAAATTTATGAAGTAAGGTGTAAATCCTGTGCTCTCATGGACGCTCGTTCTAATAGCCATTGCAATTGTCTGGACTGATTCGTCCCAGTTACGATGATCCGGTTGCTTGTTCAAAGCACATCGAATAGCGGTGACGATGACACGGTTTACTCGTTCAGACGGGTTTGGGCTCGGGTGATACACTGCCAAATTCCATTGGGTGACCCCGTAGGTTTTCAGGGTTTTCCGGAATTGATCTGACAAGAACACCTTCGCGTTGTCCGTAATGCATATGGACGGGGCTCCAAATAGGTTGAACACCAGGTTTTCCATAACCGCACAAACGGCTGGGGCGGTGGCGGATTTAAGACATTGGACTAAGACAAATTTGGAGAAAAAGTCGCAAATGACTAAAATCCACACGTTTCCCTTTTTCGTTCTCGGGTAGGGTCCAAGGAAGTCCATCGAAATCATCTCCCAAGGTCTCGTGCAAAGCTTAGGTTTCCCACAGGGTGGGCGTACGTTTTGATTCGGCACTTTCGATTCTTTACAAATTGGACAACTATAGCAGAACCGCTTAATTTCAGTGGCCATGCGAGGCCAATAATACCTTTCCCGGACCTTTTCGAGAGTTTTCAAAAAACCGAGATGGGCTTCATTGTGAATTGCTTCTATTACTTTTTTTCGATCTGCTTGAGGTAGGACTTGTTTCCATCGGTAGGCAGGGTCCTCTAACATGGATGAGTTAGTTACAAACTTGAAAATGTTCCCATCAACTATCTTAAAATCACGATATCGCTCCTGATCGCTTTCTATTACCCGTTTCAGATCTTCGATGTACGGATCGGCCAAAGAAGCTTGGACGGAGAATATCGAACGGCTTAGAGCATCCGCGGATATGTTCTCGGAACCCTTTTTGTATTGCAGCTCGACGTCATACTTCGATAGCTTTAGCGCCCATCGAGCGATTCGAGGACTTTTTGACTCAATGGACATCGTTTTCAAGAAAGTCAGACTCATTGCGTCGGTTTGCACAACGAACCGATTTCCCTCCACGAAATGCCGGAAGTTTTCGATGGCCAGAAGGACCGCTAAGCACTCACGCTCGGTGGCACTATATTTTCTCTGCGTACTGGATAATTTCCTAGAGAAATAGGCGATGCATCTTCGCTCCCCGTTCTGGATCTGCACTAGTACGGCACCGATAGCAAGGTCTGAGCTATCCGTTTCAATAATGAAGCTTTGTGAAAAATCAGGGTTGGCCAACACGGGTGCCGATATAAGCACCTCCTTAAGTTTCCGTAGTGCTATATCACCTTCGGACGACCACTCAAACTTCTTACGTCCCTTTTTCAATAGGTCAGTGATTGGCGTAGTTATGTCGGAGTAGTTACGGATAAATTTCTGATAAAATCCGGCGAGACCAAGAAGCCTGCGTACCTCTTTAACTGTCCGGGGTGCTGGATAATCGAGGATAGGTTGGATTTTTGCGCTGTCGGTCGATAGACCTTCTTCAGAAAGCACGTAGCCGAGATAGCGAATACTTTTTTGGCAGAATTTGGATTTTAGGATGTTAATTGTGAGACCGGCCTTGCGCAAACGAGCTGCGACACACCGAATCAACTGAAGGTGCTCCTCAAACGACTCGGCCGAGATGATTATATCATCCAGATACACGTAAACGAAGGGTTCCAAATCATGTCCTATGACCTTCGCCATCAAGCGGGACATCGTTGCTGGAGCGTTAATCAAACCGAACGGCATAACCTTGAAACGGAAGAGGCCTTTGTTCGTCCGGAATGCGGTCATGTTTTTCGCCTGCTCATCTAGTTCCACCTGATAATACGATTCGGTAAGGTCAATTACTGAAAAGAAGCGGGCTTTCTGAATCCTTTGCAATATCTGGGTCATATTCGGGATTGGAAATTCGTCCTTTTTGGTTACCGAATTCAAACGACGAGAGTCCAAACAGATCCTCCACTTTCCGTTTGGCTTCTTAATTGGCAGCAGTGGGTTCAGAAAGTCGGCGGAATGGGTGCACGGTTCGATTACATCGAGGTTCTGCAAACGCTCCATTTCAGTGTCGATCACAGCTTCCACCGTTGGTGACCATTTATAGGAAGGGATCCGTTTTGGAGTCGCTCCAACAAGTAACTCGATTGAATGTTTGATCAGCGGAGTTCGACCTAGTTGGCCTTCTTGGGTGATCGGGAGTTCTTGTATTGCCTTAAAGAGGTTCATTCGTTGATCGCCATCAAGTGCATGTTCCGTCTCCAGATCACTTGCATCAAAGGGTCTGTTAGGTATTTCGACGGTTGGCATCTCCAAACTTTCATCTTCCTCGATCGATGGAGTAATGGCGACGGGCTCGCTAGAGGGTACAAGGTGAAAACAAATGTGACCAGTATCTTCTCCAAAATAGTCTTCTATATACGCTAATTCAAACCTTTCAGTTTCAGACTTACTCTCTGCTTCTGGAGCTCTGGGCTCATCAACCAATCGAAAATTGAACGCTCGAAGGAAGTCAATACCAAGAATTAAATCTTTCGATATTTCGGGGACTACTAGCGTTGGGATTACCTTGGTGATGGATTTATACCGATATGGAACATTTATGTATCCAAGACAAGAGTATGGCGTTCGATCAGCTGTCAGGATTTTTAAGTTGCAAGGCTGGATTTGTAACCCCAGCCGATCAATCAGCCGACGTGAGCTTATAATTGACACGCTTGCTCCAGTGTCAGCAAGTCCTTCTACTTTTACATCAAGTATGGATACAGACAAATGAGGGCAACGTCTAAAGGTTGTGTTGATTAAATAAATCTGTTGTGAATGTGGAAAATTGGGACGGGGAACCGCTGCGCGAGGAGGGGTTGGAGAGAGGTTCCCGGAGATCTCCTCCTCTACCCGTTTTTTGGATTCGTTTCCCCGACGGGACGGAGGTTATGTTGTTGGGGACATCTAAATGCGGTAGTTTCGGGATGACCACACATGTGGCAGAAAATCGATTTGTGCTGATCGCATTCGCGCCACAGATGACCTATTTTCCGGCAATTCCAACAGATCGGCTGGCCTGGAGTTTCGGACCTACGAGACGAGTCAGATTTCCTGCAGTCTCGTTTGACTTGGATTGCCGCTACTTCGTCCTCCTCATAGCCTTCCTCTTCTATCAGGATCTCGTCAGTGAGTCGTATTTCATTCACGCTATTTGCTTTAACACAGGACCGTGGATTATACAAATGTCCTTCCAAGGTGTCAAAGCGATAGCACAACTGTGCTAGATGGTCCATGGAATGTACTCGTTCCAGCGCCAACCTTCGCTTGTACGACATCTTCATGTTTTCAACCACTATATCGAACTTTTCCTCTTCTGGCATCGGCCGAATCAATCGTTGAGACAAAGTTTCGATATCGGTTAGGAACGCACTGAACAGCTCGTTAGGTCTTTGCTTTCGGCTGCGCATTTCTTCCCTAGTGAAACGATCTCGGTTCGGGTTGTCGTACCTTAGTCGTAGATAATACATCAAGGTCTCCCATGAATCGAACTTCGGTTCGTACGCCGTATACCATACATACGCATCTTCTTTAAACAGTAAATGTGCGTGTGTTCTAAGCTCTTCCTGACTAATTTGATAAGACCGACACAATAAATTTAACTGTCGAAGAAAATCAATTACGGGTACCGGATTTGCATCTCCAGCAAATTTTGGCCATTTTTCCATAATATTGCAAGTTTGGTGGGGTAACCTTCGGCGAGCATAAGGTTGAGCTAAACCAGCGACCGGGGATAACGGAGATGGTATTGCATCAGGAACCGCATAGGTAGCCGAGTTATTGGGACGACGATGAAAGATTCCAGGATTAGGAGTCGTCTCGGGTATAACATACGGTGTTGAATATGTCGGCAACGTACTCCGGTATCTGTCGTAAAATATGGGCGGGGTATTTGGGATGTTCACTCGTCCTTGGTGGTGATCCGAATTTTGTCGAGGCAGTTGTAAGGGTGGCGAAAGACTCTGCTGGCCATCTCTTTCTAAAAGTGGTGGGGGATGTTCTGGGCGAGTAGAACTTGACCGCCTTGGCTCGCGTATGCCCACATCAGCCATCTGATGTGCTAAGTTGTTCACAATCGTATCTCGAACAAGTGGCCGATCCGAACGAAAATTCAACAAGTTGTTCACGTAGGTTTGTACATAATTTTCAATGTCCTCGACATGTACGTAATTCAAAAAATTCCTATTTTCATTTCTAGGCATCCCTACTGACCTGGTGTCCTGGTCAGGGGCCTGTCGTGTCTGAGAAACATCGTTTCCCGCGGCAGAGACCGGGAAATTGTTATTCAGCTCAGTGTCCGGTCCTAGTCCATTGATCGACCGTACTGCTCCTGTAAATCTTGATAAAGGTGAACTCAGCGATCGATATCCGGGCAAGATTGATGATTGAATAGTCGCAGTCGGGCGCACTTCGGGATTTAAATTCGCTAGCCATGGTGTGCCTACGGATGACACTAATTGCACATCGGCATTCCGAACGGATAACGGTTGAGATGCGACAGACCTCACATTGATGGTTGGACCCGAGGGCTCTACCAAAGACGTTGTTCCTAGGTGCTCAAATCTCGTTGCCAAATTGATAGGTCCCAGATTGAACGAATGTCTTTCAGATACTCCGGGAAGTTGGAACGGCGTTCGACCAGTCGCCAACGGAAACGATGACCTGGGGGTCATATATTGCTCAAGTTGCATAGCTCGGTTACTCGGGAGAGAAGAGTTAAGCTGCGGATTGGGCAAATCTGCAAGGGTTTGCTCCAACTCTAATTGAGCTATTGAAATTCGTTGAGCTCGAAGGTCATCCGTAACTTCGAGAGTTGCTTGGGTCGAGTTCCGTAAACCAGTGTTTGACGCAGGAGATATCTCTCCTGATAGATTAGTACTTTCTCTTCTAGGAAGGATTGTGTCATCGGCGGTTTGCGGTTGAGTAGTTGCTACGTTTGGGAAATCAAGCTTTGTCATGTCCAGTTCAAAATATTGTAGGGCAAGTCGCAATACTATCTCGAGCAGAATTTTCTTGTTGCCTTGCTCGGTAACTGTTGATGCACTGCACCGTCGAAGTCGTCGATAGTAGTGGATCAATCGTGAACGTCCACCTAAAGCACGACCGACCTTTAATGCTTCTTCGAGGTCTTGTAAACTATTAGGGATTATTTGATACTCTTGGGTGATCGAGTTCACTGATGGGTACTCGGTTAAACCCTCGCTCCGAAACCAGTTGCGCAGAATTCTTCTACCTTCCGGTCCACTATTCCCACTAAGACATCGGAGGTTAAGTTCATATTGAACTTCCTCGTCCGTAAGATCATCCGCATTTATATGAAAATTTTCCATTTAGGAATGGTAGTAAAATTTTATCGAAATATTTCTCTCTAATTTAGAGCAATAGTATATAAGAAATAACCAAGTATGCAAATGCTAACTAAATCTAATTCCAAGCTAATCCTAAGCTATATCTAACGTAACGCCTACAAACTAACTTTATATCGATCCAAACCCTAAACCAAAAAAAATCTACTCCAAAACTTGGATTGCAAACTAAATTTTAGCCAAACTTCAAATATTTAATCGCGGCCCCACGTTGGGCGCCAAATGTAACGGTTTGTTCGTGCACACAACGTCGGCAACTTCAGCGCCACTTCCGTAATGAAGGCTGCCGACGCAAGACGGTAGTCCGGCCAGAGACTCTAACCACGGGCGGGTAAATGAAAGTGGCTCAAACACAATGTCTCATTCGACTTTCCCGAACGCAAAAAAGAGCAGAAGACTAAATCCGAGTAAGAGATCGAAAAGGTAAGCTAATCGCGGGTTCAAATAAACACGGGTAAACTAAATTAAAATCTACGCGTTCGCCTTAGGGAGAGATTGCCGGTGACCTTTAAGCTTGAGAGGAGTAGCGTTTCACTTCATGATCACATTGTGTATTTTCAGTTGGTTTACATTTGTTCTAGGTCCCGGGACAAGCTTTACTCCTACACTTATGCTAACTCATTAGCCTAGCATCGATCTGACCTGCAGTTGGTGAACAGCGGTAACGGGGACTGGTTGGTGACGTTGGCGGTGGTATCTGGAACTGATTGGTGACGTTGACGGCGGGAACAGGAACTGGTTGGTGACGGTGACGGCGGTAATTGGAACTGGTTGGTGACGTTGACGGGCGGCAGGCGTGAGCGACCGCGTGCGTCGATTTTCGATGAACTTACGCAGAATGTTTCAGTAGGCTGCTCGATTCGTAGCAATCATCCCCGAATTTGTACCATAAAACATAGCTCGAGTGGGTGATGGTGTCTCCGATAGCTTCGTGACAGGTTTGCTATGTGCCGCCAGGTGGCACGTGGAGAGTATAGTTCTGACGTTGCACGTAATGCTCGGCGGGAGGGTTATGTTGCCGACCTTCTATGCGACGGTGTGTTATGTAGCAACTGTATTTTCCGACGAGGGGCGCTCTGATGCGTACACGCCGAGTTGTCGGTTCTACGAGCCCCAAAAAAAACCCACGTTGGCGCGGGTTTTCAACCTGGTCAACGTGATCGATTAGATGAGATAACCTCAGTTTCTGCTTATGAATTACCTGACTATACTGGTACAGACCGCACAATTCGGACTGATTGGATACTTTTCTTGCCTATTTCACTGGTTTAAGCTTTCTTATGAGAACGGCTGCAATAAAATAGGTTTTAGCCCTATGTGCCTAGCACGTGTTTAATGACATCGGTCGGAATTTAGCTCACCTTACAGAAACAGTAATCTTTTGCACCGTAACCGTGCTCTACACAAATATTGTCAAGTTTTGCCGTACCGTAAGAGAAATATCACCTCGAAATTGTTTTAATTAATTCTATGGCTAATGGTTTCACTCTATCTGACCGCCGTGTAAAGGGATCGACAGTCTCCACTTAAGTGATCTGATCAGTCTTTTTTTGAGACAATTAGTGGCGTGATCTTGGGAAAACAAAAGCATTTTCCTTCTCGCTCAGTCCCATCGGCATTTGTAACTGATCCTTCTACGGGTGGGAAAAACGAAGGGGAGTGCGTGGAGCAGATCTCGGTGATTTAAATTTCCATCAGCAAGACAGTCTCCCGTTGACGGATAGATGGCACTGAAAGTAATGCTGTCAGTCGTATGCACAGTGGGCTAATTAATATCGTTACAAGTACGACGGACAATGTTGTTTGAAACTATCACTGTTTTTTCCCCATGAGTTAGCAGCCGATTTATCATAATTTCCGGTTAAGATATCGACAATTTATAAGTTTCTCGGAACATTACAAATTCAAACTTCAATAATAGTAAATATAAATGTGGATTCTACTCGCCAGTAATTCGTTTTGCCATACACAAATATAACTCAACGCGTATGGTGTTACTTCAGATTCGCGTGATTCTACTATTCTGAGATGAGCATAGGGTCCTGCTGGGGTGCTTAAAGTTACAAATCTTCGAGATCTTTGGTTGATTCTCTGTATTGGAAAGTTGGATTCGGATCGGGTTTCTCAAATTTTAAATTTTCGGGTTCGAGTCGGGTTCGGGTTTTCAAATTTTAAAATTCTCGGGGTCGGGTCGGGTTCGGTTTTTACAAAATTTTTATTCTCGGGTACGGGTCGGGTTCGGGTTTTTCAAATTTTACAATTTCGGGCTCGGGTCGGGTTCGGGTTTTTCAATTTTCATGCTCTCGGGTTCGGGTCGGGTTCGGGTTCGAAGAAAATGAAACCCGACCATTTCTAATCAACACTGGATATCTTCTTGACCAAAATGACAGAAGGGTTGTCTGTTCCGGAAACACATACTGCTTTATCCTCAGTCCACCTACCGGTGGTGTTGAATTTCGAAGCCGAAGTCACTCGTTCGAGAAGCACACGAAAGAATTTCCATCGAGTCAATTGGGACCAATTTGCAAATTTTTTCAAGAGCCGCATCGACGAGGATACTTCTATCGAGACTAGCGACGACGTTGACAGAGTGTTAGAGTATTTCATCCAATTGGCGAAGGAATCAGTGGATGCACGTCGCTACTGTATCTCAAGTAAATTTTTCCAGCTAGACCATACTACCAAAGCATTGAAAAACACCATAAGACAGTACCAATGCACCTTAAACGTCAGAAGAAAGTTCCTTTTTTAAAAAATTATCAAACATCGTCAAAATTAGAAACAACAACTTTGCCAACGATCTAAAGCGACTACCAAACTACTCACGGCCTTTCTGGCGGGTAGCTAAAGTGATGAAGGATAAACCTAGCCCGATCTCTCGTAACATGAAAGCCCCTGGTTTCGACGAGTTGATCAACATCGTTTTGCAAAAAAAAACTAGGTCCCAACACATTATCGTTACTCTGTAAACTTTTCAGCTGTTGCCTATCGATGAGCTACTTCCCTTCCCAATGGAAACTCGCCACACTCAAACCAAAGATCTTAGACTAATTCATCCAGCTACCGCCCGATAAGCTTACTAACATCACTCAGCAAGTTATTCGAAAAATCAATCTACACCCGCATGCTTGCACATGTTGAAGACCAGAACGTGCTTCCAGACGAGCTTCATCGCGTGATGAATAATATCAATAGAAATAAATCAGTCTCCAAATCAGCCATCATGGCTTTTTTGGATGTCGAAAAGACCTTCGAGAATGTGTGGCACGACGGCTTAATTCACAATTTAATCTCTTTCAACTTTACAACATACCTGATGGTAAAAAACATCCAAAGCTATCTTACACATCGTAGCTCTAGAGCCTCGTCGTACCCTTTCCGACGTGTTCGACGTTCCAGCTGGAGTTCCACAGGGCAGCATATTGGGACCCATCCTGTACAATATTTTAACCGCTGATGTCCAACTGGTTCCGGGTGGCAGAAAGTTGTCCTTTTTCGCCGACGACTCATCAATTTCCTTCGCTGGTACAAGCATCAACCACATTGTTGGTAATCTGCAAAAGGGCCTCGATTGTTTCATCAGCTACCTAACAGATTGGAAAATCTGCGTAAATGCTTCAAAAACGCAGGTCGTTATCTTCCCTCATCGGAATTCCCAGCGGTTACTGAATCCGACAAAAACCGTTCAAATACGCGGAGTGAACAAACCATAAGAAAAAAAACTAAGAAAACTGTAGGGGAACATGGGGAGACTTGACCAAGCGCAAAATTCTATGTTTGGCTATGGTGTCTTCTATTCGATTCTTAAATTTTTTTCAAAAATGTTTTTATACTTGTTTCAATCCCTTAAGGTAATTTTAAAAGTTTGGAATGAAAAATCCTTTCCTTACAGAAAATATTACGTGGTTTATAAATTTGCATTTAATGATGTAATCAAACTTTGTATGTACATATCTACTCGACTACTAATTACTATTAATGTACTAATATACCATCTTAATCTTTGTGAAGCAGTGAAATGATTTTACATTAATTGGAACATTGGAATAGTTATTACTAGAATTTGCAAGACATTGAACGTAATAACTAATGTTGGGGAGACTTGATTTATGGGGAGACTTGACCAAGTGGCAATTAGCTGAAGAAAGATACAAAATTCCTGATATTTATTATGCTGTGGTATCTACAGCTAATGTTAATCACGCAATTAAAAAATCTTAACATAAGTCTTTATATTTTAGTATTAGTAAACAAAGTTAGCAATAGTAGGACTGATTTCGTGATGTGTGAACATGCAATGTAGGCAGTACAGTTAATCCTTAAAAAGAAATGCATTGAAAAAATCGAAATTTATCAAATGCAACCCTTTTATATTTTTTACTGATACCTATTGATCTCGACAATATGGAAAAAATAATTACAGTATGTTTTATTTTTTGTGATGATTTTTTAAAATTCTCTTGGTCAAGTCACCCCACGCCTTGGTCAAGTCTTCCCGTAGCGGGGAGACTTGATCAAAAAAAAAACGATCTCAGAAAAACTTTTGTAACTTTTCAAAAATTAAATTAAAAATTCTGCGAAAAATCATGAAGACGCACAATAGCTTTGCACATTATATCTCTATGACTTTTGAGGGACCTTTTTAGAAATTTATGCAGTTTTAGCTGAAAACCTGGTCAAGTCTCCCCATGTTCCCCTATCCTTTGATTAATCGAAGATCCAAGCTATCCACAACAAGTCGCCTTGCTGTTTACAAGCAGATTGTGCAACCCATGCTGCTATATGCTGCACCAGTATGGATGAACTGTGCTGCAACGCATCGGCGTAAAATCCAGACACTGACTCCAGAGCAAATATTTAAAAATCTTCCAATCGACACGAGCACCATCGAAGTTCACCATTTAGCTAACATTCTCTTAATAAATAATAGACTACTAGAAATTAATAATTTGGATCACCAAGCAGCAGAATCATCTGAGTACCAGCTCATACGTGTGCTTTTTTTCTTAGGTTTTTTTTTTCAATTCTTAGGCTATCAAATTAAAATCATCCAACTATACATTTGTACTGTACAATATGTTGATACGAACGTTATATGTCAATCGCTTCCAAAGCTAAAAACACTTAAGAAGAACTAAAAAACTGCGTGTTGAATCCCTCAAAATGTTAAAAAGTGGCAATGTAACAGGGCTAAAAAGTTTAAATAAAAATTCTATTCATGTAAAAAAATCTAAGTTGTATATTATTTAAATTTTTAATGCCATGATATCAAAAATCTTTGGGTTTATCTGTTGGAATCTATTCTTAAAGGTATTTCGGGGCGATATGGGCAAAAATTGAAAATTTATCGTGAGATGGCTGAATTATATGCGTTTAAAATTGGACCACTTTTCGTTACATATCATTTTTGTAGAATTTGCAAAGTGCACCCCCATATCGAAAACAAAGGCGTAGTCATACGTCCCAAATTGGGTATGCAATTTCATCACGGTTGACGGGGGGGGGGGGGGTGTGCAAGGTTAATTCGGCACTTTTAAAAAGAATGTTTAAAAGTAGTGTTAGTAAATTCATTCAATTCCCATATAATGAAGCCTTAATTGTATAATATTTCCTCAAATTTTCATGACAAAATACTGAAAATTGACAGTGAATCAACGGACGCACCTAGTCGAATGCTTGTTTTTCGGTCCACACCGTAACTCATAATGTACTGGACCAATTATTTTGAAATTCTGCATAGTTCTTCCAAATACAAATTAAATACGCCAAGGTTCCATACAAAAGGGTTTTCACTTTTTGGCTCACCGGACATGCATATTAAGCTATCCGATTGCTATGTTTCCCCTTGGCAGGTACAAACTACTGAATCATATTGAAACTGGCAACGCTCTCTGATCAGAGTATGCTATGGATTATGCAATTTTCTTTCTTACATATACCAATTGATAACAAAATCATTTATAGTACTGTAATGTTTCGATTATATCACGCTTTTTGAAAATCAGACAAGGGGTCATACACTAATTACGTAAGGGCATATTAGCACATATCGTACATCATGGCCAAGGAAGGGCTGACCTCGAATTGCAGTTTGTTTGCAGCAGTAGAATATTATTGTTAAATTGGTTATGGCATTTGGTTGATTGTTGCCAACGTGAGGGGCGGCTTAATTGTCGATGATTGTTCATTGTTCAAATCGGTAACTGGGGTTACAATCTGCTTTACAAACTAAAAAGTGTTGTTAGACCAACATCCTTCTTTTCAAACTTTCGCTTCAAACCCGCAAGGTATCCTGAAAATTTTCTGTCATGTGATTGTCATAGATCTTGTAGGCCGGATATTTTCAGAGCGTGAACTGCATTTTACTTGGCATGTTGGAGCTATGCGTATGATAAGCGTTATAGTGGGAACGTCAGAAGAGGTTATAAATTCTCTTGAGTTCTACATCACAAGGAAACAGATTCATAGAAATATAGCGAAGCAGATTATGTGGTTCAAATTGAAGTTTTTAAATATCTCCCAACGGTTATTCCGAAATTTATACTGCGCGAGATTAGGATGCAAATACAATTAATGCAGATGATTACAGTTAAATTTTGTGCTGAATTTTCTTGTAATAATTAAGGTGTAAGTATTAATTTAACCCAATGCGTTGAACAAAAATGGCAGACGCTGCTCTAACCAACGGTTTCAAATGGGAAGTGTGTTAATAGAAACATGGTAAAAATAGGCTCATTACCCTACTTTGACTTATTCTTTTTAACTAACTTTAACTTTTTATTACTTTTTGTTTATAGAAGTACATGGGTTAATGCTTGATTTTTTTTATTTGTTTTAAATATATCACGCTAAAATACAGACTAGAGCTTCCATTTCTCGACGGTTTTCAGCTTCCCGGGATTCGGGAAATAAATATGAAATTTCCCGGGAAATCCCGGGATCCCGGGAATATGAAAAAAATAAAAAAGTGGATCATTTTCTTGAAAACAAAAGGTAAAATTGAAAAGTTTTCATACCCGTTTGATTGCATGTATATCTGTCTTAAAAGCAGTTGTCAGAAGATGCCGATTGGATGGAGTACACATCACTGAATCATTTGATATCTCGTCACTCAGTTTGCATAACATCAGCTTCTTTTAAAGATTTTTCTTGGGTATATGTACAACTTAAATTTGGTAATTAGGATTATAATTGGGACGATATACTAAACGCAGCTAGTTGAGCTACTGTCCAAAATTAAGTATCAGAACCTTTCGATGGAATGTTAACTTAATGCAAAGCACCTTCTTTGGTAATCTTGAATGAAATGATTGAGCTGCTTCAGGGTAGTGTGCAATTATTTTCGATCAAATTAGAAAACATGATATATGAAATTCATTTCCGTCACATTAGGATCAGCATCATTGCGAATTAAGTATGAATCAAAATCAAGCAGATAATGGACGAAATGTGCAGCGATGGGTGAAGTCTACCATCGATTTCCTGTTACGAGCGAGTATCTGTCAGAATCTGAATTTCTTGATCTTAAGGTTCTTCAAAAATCCAGCGTGCGTCTTTGAAAGCGACTTTCAAAGAGTTTGAATGCGAATGATATGACATGACATGACGGATACAGCATTCTGTATTACTTTTTATACATCCAAAAATTTAAATATTCGGGCATGCAAAATTCACGACAAAAGCAGATATTACAGTTCGAGTAAAACAAATTATACGAAGTATGTATTCAATGAACCGACCAAATATTTCTACAGATGCTCTAGAAACATTTCTTATTTTAAATAGCGTTTGAGTTAAGCACAATACCTATCCAAACAATTTTCAAAACAAACAGTGATTGATTTTTTAAGAAAGTAACACTATTTCCATAACTAATTTGTGTTTGCAGGCCCTTTCATTTAAGATCTAACTATTAAAATGAACTTTTAAAAGAACTTTTAAAAAAAGCTGATCAATAGGCTCATCGGTTGCAGAGATATCTTGTGCTCCGCTAACGCTACTGTAAGGAAATGCTTCGGAACAACGGCCGGCAAATTCATCCATTTTTGCATGAAAATACGCACTTTCTTTAGCAGTGACTTTAGTAAGGCTATATACTTGAAGAAATCACAAAAAGAAATATCTGCGAGCTTAAGCTATATATTCCATTGATCTGCAAATCAGTTGAAAAAGCATAATTTGCAATCACTACGCACCCCAAATGTTTACCGGTCAAATAATTCCTACAGAATTTCATTTGCAGAACCTAAGTCTTTTGGAATAAATTAAAAATCTTTTTCCCGGAATTCCCGATATTCCAAATAACGAACACTTTTTTGTGAACTAATTCAATTTACGAACCCCCGGTTTGGTTCGTAAATGGAGGTTTCAGTGTACTACAATTATTCATCCATTTTTAGTACCATAGCCGTTTGACAACTTGAAAAAAGTATTTACTATTTTTCGATAATGTTGTTCGATAATAATTAACAGACAAGAAAGTTGTTCGTTACAACATGCTAGTGATAAAATAACACTGCACTATGGACCCAAAGCTGTATTTAGGAAGACAAAACTGTTTGCGCCCAAATCGTTAGTTTTAGATATATAGTGTCTTCGGGGAAATTTCGTAGAACTTTCTTGACGTTTTTTTTTCTAATTAGTTGAGTTAGGGTGGTCCTTGTGGTTAGGGGTGTTCAAAGTATCAACTTTTTAGATGTGTGAAATTCAGCTACATCATGTTCTACAAAGTTATAAATCAAATGAAATTTTTTGAAGAAACTATATTGCTATATCTAATGGTTAATGGCTCTTGCAAAATCGGTTTTCTAATAATATTTTTTATGTGTTTATTACTCGCAAATATTTTTTTCTAGAGATTTTTAGAACGTTTGTAATTGCACATTTTTTCCGAAGCAATAAAGTTCCTATCTCTTATGTTTGCATAGTTAAGGCGATTTTCAAAACATTTTTTTTCAAAGCTCTAGGTATATCTTCCAAGATTGCAAATGAATTTTCAATATTTTAAATCCATTTGAAAGATCAAAGTTTTTCTAGTTTTTCGTGAAAAAACTGCGGGAGTGTTATTTCTGTAAAAAAATTATTGAATTTTCAAAAATGGTGCAGTTTTCAACCAAAATCGTTCATAACTTTTCAAATAGACGAGATAATCACTTCGTCACTTAAGCAAAAATATGCGCCATTCAAAGTTCTAAAAGTGCTGCAAACAAAGTATTTACAACAAATCAATGTAAGAAATGACACATGAAAAATAGTGATTATAAGGGGTCGCGTTTTCATTGTTATGTACGCCTAGCTGTATAACCTAGTGTAAAACTGCTATCTTTTCGTAATGAACATGCTGCGGTTGAGAACACAATCTCGAACAAGCGAAAGATAGATCCATATTTTTAAGCTTTCGCATGCACATAGATTGATGGTCGTAATCGTTTATGTGAAAGATGAGCTCGTTACTCCGTGACCCGCGAAATACTTTCATACGAAAAGGATGCGCTCGAAATGATGAATATGATAGTTTTCTTTATCAGCAAACGAAAATATTTCCAACTGTCAGAAAATCATAAACAAGTTTTGCAATGCAGCCAGTTAGCAATATTTCATCAAAGTACACTGTCACTTTGTCAGTGTATCTTCTGGTGTACCTGGGTGCTCGAAACGTGAGCACGAAAAATCGTCAGAGCAATCCGTATTAACATATTTGTATTTGGTTCTTCCTTACATCATTTCCCAGGTAATGGGAAGAGTTTTTATTTTTTCTCGATTTTTAAATTTTTCATGGCACTTCGAAACTAAAAAGCCGATTTTCGCTATAAATAATCGGTTAACATATTATTGGAAAAATAATATTTCTTATTATTTTGTGAAACGCTGTGAAGGAGAACTGTGCGAAGTTTCAAAACGATTGGTTCAGGAAATACACCGCATTTTATCGAGGTGCCTCTTGAAGATTCACGGTCACTAGTTCAATTTTCAATATTTTGCACTGAAAATTTAAGAAAATATTATTCAAATGTTGCACTATTGAATCGAAATTGGTTAAATAGACCAACATATGTGTATCACCAAAACTATTTTTTAAATCTGTTAGAACTGCCCTAGTAGCAATTAAGGTTTTATGGTACTCTAGAAGCCATCCTTTAAACTTAGATTGTACTTGTAGTGTGCTATAAAGCTCTAAACGCTACTTGGGTGTTCCATAAACAACCATGTTTTCAACGTATAGTTTAAAATTCAATCAACCTTGCATGACAAACGTTTGTTTCGCAACAACAGAATAGAAATTATTCTTTGAAACCTTTTAAACAACTGGAACAAATTGTGACAAACATAAACTTGTTTAGAATTCTTGAAAAAGATCTCACACGAGTCGAAACTTTAGATAAAGACAAAGTAATTAAGTCGAAGAATGTCCAAATGAAGATATTTTTTTCCCTCGTGCCAGCTGGAGACTTCTACATCTTGCAAACATTTCAAAGCGTTTTAGACAAAACATTCTAGATTCTCCGGGGACATCCCGAGTTAGCACTTGAATACTGCCAAACATATCTTGGTATCAGACCATGTTTAAAAGCCCTCTTTTGACGCTCAGATGCTTCTCGAAGGTGGAGGTCGAGCGGTAAATCACTGGTTCTGGTAAAAGTCCATGTAGCTTTCAAAAATTGAGCGTAGCGACTATTCCATGGTTCAATACTAATCCTTTTGTTTGTCACAAATATCAAATAACACATGTTCAATAAAAAACATACATTACTACCGAGTTTAAAGGAAAGTTTCCATATTCTTCCCTCTAGCGTCCGACTATTAATATAAATTCGGGAACAGATTCCCCAGATACTAATTACTTTTTCAGAGTTCTAAAATTTAATTCGGCTACCAATTCCATTCATTTCATTTGCCCAATTTGTGGAATTCCCGAGGAACAAGTTAAAATCATCATGCGCTCCGATAAACACATAAGCTGCAATTTCAAACGACCACTCCGGAATCCCGAAAACCCTTCGGTACAGAAGCAAATCGTGAACGAAGAAGCAATAAAAATAATACTTAAAATCGATGAACGTCGGTCCTATCTATAAGTCCCTACGCTATCTTTTGGCGTCTCGTCCGGTTCGATAGCGGGAAGAGCGGGTACCTACCGGTCCTATCCGGCAAAGAACGAGTTATTTTATTTCTAAATATTCGAACGTCCGACCAACCTTTCTCTGCCAACATCAACAACCATTGCACTGCACTGGGAACGGTGACGGTGGCTGCTTCGATCGATGGTAATGTTGTGGTTCACCAATCATCCCCGCCTGCTGTTTCCCTTCTATTCTCGTATACATAATGGCTATTGTGAGTACCTTTTCAGCGCGGAAACTGCTCGGAACTGCAAAGCTGTGGTCTTACCGGATTCTCGGAAAGAAACTCATATATCATAGCTGTATGGAAGTAGTGTGCACAGGAAGTAGCGACAGCAGTAGCTCCTGCAGGACGTGCACGCGCTGGGTCCGGCTTGATCCGGTCCGGTCTCTACTGTCCGGGTTTATTCAATGTAGAAATAAACATGAAATTAAATTAATATCGTTCGCCAATGGAGCTACAAATCAATTGCACATTCGATTTTCATGCATACGCTGGAGATTTCCTCGACATGATTTGAACGGACTGGAAGCTATATGCCGCCTAGTCCTTCTCAAGGCTGCTTGGTGCTTTGTCAGGAAGGTTACAAATTTTAGCATTATTGTTTCTAAGCCGATCAAAGTAGGCAAGGGTTTCAGCGACAACGGCAACAGAATACTAAGCTGGTGTTTTGTCGCCTTTCGCGATGTCTTCACGACAGGGTCTAATGGCTTGCTGCGATGGGGTTTACAGTGCGGGATAAAATCAATCACACAATTATGAATTTTGCACGGCGCTTTAATTTTTTTGTCATTTGTTACAGAGACGTTTCAATTTGAATTTTATTGTCATATTTTCAAGCTGTTTACTGTTTCAACTGATTGTACAAAACCCAGACATTGAACTTACATTGAAATCATAATTTGCCATCACGGTCTAGAGACACTTTCAGCAATCAACCCTATTCCAGAACTCATACCTTTTTCAATAGAAGCTCGGATCCATAGGATAAACTTCTTGAAATAATATGAATAGCGAAGGCAATCACCATCACAATCCTTTTTCAACAGCTCTTTTATTGCAACAATGGTTGCTTGAACGGTCGGTGGGTGCGCACAATTTCTTCTGTCAAACCCACAGCAAAGCCATTTATCTAACCCGTCCCCGCTCCCAACTGTTGCCCCGTTGGCAACGGGAAATTTCCCTTTGTGAACTAGTTTCCGCCTTGGCTGCTTGCACCATTCACACCTCCTCGCATACTTCGTTTCTATTTTTTTTTAATATTCCGATCGCGAACAATCAGCCGAGCAAATTGGCGCCAAGATCGGCACCGTGGCAGCAGGTCAAGGCAAACGTGATGACGATGGCTTTCAGTGGAAAGGACACTGTGAAACGCGTAACCAACAGCAACTTTCCGGACAATTGCTGGACTTTGAACCATTTGTTGTTGTGGTTGTCCTCTGCTGCTCTGCTTTGAATAGCGACGTGTCCTCCGCTGTCGTACCGAGGTTATTCCCCGTTTGGAACCTGGTTGCTCCCGCTATAAACTGACACTTGGTTCTGTCTGCAGAAGGCGAAAGACTGTACCGCTGGGAAGCAGCTCTCGACAATGCAGCGCAATTGGATGGCTTTTCTGCAGTTCCTGTGGGTGGGGGAAAAGGCTGGCAACTGCCAACGACGATCCGGCTGTTGTGGCCCCTATAACAGTCGAGATAAAAGGAGTGAAATTATTACTGCTCGCTGGAAGTTTTCCAATTTAAAATATGATATTGTTTGCAATAAATTTTTTAATGCCCCACTTTGTCGCTCGCTGTGGAATTAGGACAAGTTTAGCATCTGTGGAGTGCTGCCGTGCGGTTGAATGAGGGTGGTTCGTTCAGTTTCCGACACGATTCTTCTGTTGTTCAACCCCTTTTTTCTGGAAACACGGAAAGGTTCCACTGCGGATATACTGGTTGAAGAACAATAAGAATAGGGGCAAAATGGACCGGTTTCAGAGAAAAAAAAATAATTAAATACAGTTGCCATGTGAGATGAATCACAGTACAGAAATTTATTAAACATTTTTTGCCATCCCTCTTGGATCTAATGTCAAATTCCTGAAGAGAGCTTCTCTGTATCCATCGCCTACTGCGCTGTCAAGAGTGTCATGTACCATGCCTTCAACCGAGTAAAAAAACAACTCTCCTACCTTGGATACGGTCGAATTGGAAAGCCAGCCACAACCTGTAAACAAAGAATGCCTGCTACGATTGAAGTTCGGTACGGTACAGCACTGGAACAGGTACGCAGACTGGCAGCTTCGCGTTTTGTAAGTGAGTGACGCGAGCAAATGATTTTCCCACCTGTTTAACGAAGCGGAGCCCAACAGTCCACCGCAGAGGCTCAGACGCCCGACGAAAACGTCATCAGCGCACTGCACAAGTACTCAAAAAGCGACAATTTTCCTCCGGACACATCAAACACGAGGGGTTCACAAGGTGGTTTATTAGAGAGAAAAAGCTGACGCTAAGTGGTTGGACAAACATTACTTCACAGGCGCCGCCGCCGCCGCCTGCCGGACGAGGAGTCTCCGGGCGAGGCATCCGAAGCGCGGCAAAAAGCTCCGCAATCTCGTTTACGCTTGGGATGAGAGAGCGTCAAACGCTTTGAACCTCTGTTCTTCCGTTCCTCCAACTCCAAAGGCGGATTAATGAGAAGAGTTTTCGTTGATTGATGTAGTGGAATTACTGCACAGTGCGATATTCAGTTCAAGAGCACCAGACGGTGAAGTAATTTGCTGAAACGCAGCACTTTTCAAGTCTAGCTCTCGTGCTATTCAGGCCGATAGGCAAATGACGTATAGAACGTCACCCATCGCGACAGCAACGTCAACGACTCGAGATAAGAAGGCTTTGTTCTGACGCCTACTCGAGGGCTGGCGGGATCTGCAGCTGAACATCCCATAGGTGGCACGTCTTGTTCGGAAGTCTGACTTTGTCATCAGTGCACTGAAGCTTAGTCTACACGTCCGCAGGTGCACTACTTAATTAATCAAACTGAGCATGTGAAAAGGGATACACAAAATGATGTTCAAAAGAAGAAAATCATTTTCATTGCATATTTGATTAACTCAAACCAATCACAAAACAATCTCATCATGTTTAATATGCAAGTTATATTCATACAGAATAAAGAAAAATATCCAATCAAGCTTTCTTTATAGCGAATGCGAATTGGCGATGCTTTCGTTTGACTCCAGTAAGTTTTGCACAGCCTCCTTGGTCACTTTCCTCGTCCCCGAACGCAGTTTACCTTGAACTGCATCTCGTTAACAATTGTCTTTCACATCTTCTTGAGGTTCCCCTTGACGATTGCCCAATATTTTTCTATTGGGCGAAGTTCTGGCACATTGGGAGGGTTGATGTCCTTGAGTACCACCTGGACTTTGTTCGCGACATACCATTCCATGGCTCTGTTTCCGTAATGGCAATATGCCAAATCCGACCAAACCAGAGCGGAACAATTATGTTGCTTGAGGAAAGGCAACAGACTTTTTTACCAGGCACTCCTGCCCATGATTGTAGCTCTTCAAGCCACAAGAACAGGATGGCCTGACACACGAAATATTTCTTTACGAGCTTCGACAGCTTAGTGTGTTTGAAAATCTCTATCATCTTTCTTCTCCCAGTCGATGCATAATATTCCTGTCCGGGAAACTGTTGAAAGTCTGCCTTGACGTAAGTTTCGTCATCCTGTAACACGCAATCAAATTGCGTCAGCATCTTCATGTACAACTTCCTCGATCGTTCTCCAACCGACTTGTTTTGCTTATCGTCGCGATAGGTCGCTTCCCATGATAGGTTCACTTTTCGGCACTCATGATGCAAGATTTGATTCTCTGTGTAATTGTTGCGCGTTAATGATACAATGGCCCATTTACCTGTATTTAATACAATTATGCAGTGCATGAGGCGCGGTTCGAACAGCGGAACATGCAGATGATCCTTGTTGAAAAAAAAACATATTTAAGCCTAAAGCAGTCCCAACAAACATCACCCGACTTGGATGGGACATACCATTTTGTCACGTTCAGTACGATTGCCACTCAAAATCTGCGCTCACCCCGTGCTTCACTAGACCCGCACATTAAAAACTCGAATCGGTGACTACACCGTCGATCTCAACCTTGTGAGAGGGCATGTAGACGCGGTAGTCCTTCATAAAAGGCTTGTCGTCAGTGATGTCATTTGCTTGGTTTAGAAAGATTATCACAATTCTGTGCTTATCTGAAGGAACTTTTGAGAAGCTACCACAGCTCAAAATTTTTGCTTCAGTTTTTTCAAAACCTTTAGAATACTTAGCGGATTACCTTTGATCCGAAAGAAGATTAGATATGGTCCGACCGAGTGCAATGTATTTAATTTTAAACGGGAAGTCATTGATGAAGAATCTTGTTTGACATCCATTTTACTATCAGCTAGGTCTTTTCAAAAGAATTCATTTATGCACGAGCATAGAGTCTGGCGCAAAGCTAAAACTGAAAGAATTCGATGTATGACTGAATGCTAACGACTTTCACAGCAACTGGTACAAACAATATGAACAGGCGAAATCACATGCAATGTAAAACCTCTTTAATAAAACAAACCAACCAACCAATCAATTTATAAAAACTTTTATTAACAATAGATCACTAAAGCTTCATGGTTTCACTCGCATGTGCAAAAAGAAGGGGACACTCCGGTTTTGTCGAAGACAAAACCGGAGTGTCGTGACGGTAGATTAGAGTGACAGAAAAAAAATGATCCCCATCGGGCCACCCCTCAACCGATTTCTAGTCCCACAACGAGTGTCTGTGCCAAATTTGAGCTAAATCGGACAAGTCTAGCTACCGGACCAAACGTGTTCGTTGTTTGAATGAGATTTTGCAACTATTTACATGAAGAAAGCCGCCTAACTTCCATTTTAACCTGCAGGTAGCACTGCATTTATCAGTTTATCACTGCAGTGGAAAGTAAGAAAGACTATTTTATTTCCTACAACTTTGTCGAAGACTGCGAATTAATCCCTCCAAACTTACATGGAAGAAATTAGTAAACTTTTGATGAAGTGATGTCTGAGTCAGTTTTTCGTTGGCCTTACAGCCCCACTAAAAAGTTGAAGAACTAGTCTTTTTGGAACCCTCTATGCAGTGAAATGTTGAACTAAAATTTTGTGGTCAAACGATGACTCATATTATGTACTAAAATTGTTTAAGTATCCTGTCTATGTACCCGCCCGGGATGTAGAGATTCATGGTATAGTCTCCAACATGGGCTTTTACTGCGAAGGTTCGCTGGAGTATGGGGTTGGCTCCTTCAAGGACTCTTTGCTTCAATCAATGAAAATTCTGGATTGTAAGCACTTAAGATCAGCAAAAATCGAGGAGTATAAGAAAACTATTTATTTTCCATCAGCCCCATTTCGGGCCTTCAGCCGGATATGCTCTTCATAGCTTTGTTCTCTTGTATTTTACATTGTGTAAAACTTCCACAATTTTAACATTATTCACCAGAATCGAGAAAAGACTATGAAAGTGTGTTTGTCAGGGACCAACAATCTTCCA
Organism: Topomyia yanbarensis; assembly: GCF_030247195.1. Lineage (NCBI taxonomy): Eukaryota > Metazoa > Arthropoda > Insecta > Diptera > Culicidae > Topomyia > Topomyia yanbarensis. Next base: position 469,903,732 of record NC_080671.1, read on the forward strand.
ATCGAATTAACCTTTGAAGTAGTCCATTTCAAGCCTGAATCAAAGGCAATTGCTTCCATATACATTCCACCGCAGCCTTTTAGACAGCACTCAAACCCTATTTGCTTCTCAGTTGATTTTAGAAGACTTCAACTCCCACGGTATGTCATGGGATTGTCGCCTATTCCAACCAGCGCACAGTGGGCAAAAAGCGACCCCCAGAGGCACTTAATTAGTCGCCACGGGATTCCTATCCTAATTTATATATGAAAAGTTGCGGAATTTGATAAGAAATCAAACGCAACTAGTTTGGTCCACTGCACGCATTTGTGGCCAGAGTCACGGGGGTTTGAGTATCCGGAGTATTCCGGTATTAGACAAAAATGATTCCAAAAATATTGGAACTACTTTAAACGTTATGTTGTCGAAAATATATTATACATAAACATTTATTGTGGGCTTTTATATTACCAAATGAGATCTACTCAAAATTATCACTGAAACCCCTGAAACTTTTTCCTAAACTACTACATGCACAAATATTCTATCAAGTGATATACGCTGTTGAAAAGGAATTTGCGGTTAGGGTGAATCGTGCACAACCTGGTGGCGCAGGCAATTCAAATACGGGTAATAAGATGTCTGAATAACTTCTTATGTTTATTTGTTTTAATATTTTAAATCGCTATTATTACAGGAAATATGGCCAGACGACTACTGTCTCAACCGGTGTTATTTGCCAAACATTTAAAAATAGAAAATGGCGAGCGAATCGTTGAGGATATTAGTATTTTAAGTATACTAAGTACCACATCTCAATCACTAGACGGTGACAAAGTTCTGCAGCTTTTCGAAACGGTTTCGGAGAATTTGCAGAAATCTTTACAACATGTTAAGATTCTACCGCCGTGTATAGAAAAATATCGTCACATGAAGGATATATCTGAGATGATGGTTGATATTTACCTTTAAAAATAATAGTAATAAGATTAATGATAATTACATAAACAATTTTCAGCCTCTCCCGTTATCGTTCTACTCCGAAGAAGCTGGAGAATCTGCTCATCGTAGGCACAAGATGAATCGATTGTATTCATCATGGAAGGCAAGTTTCCCAACAATAATTTAATTATTTAAACATGTCGATATTGAATTAGGTGTCGCCTGAAGCAAATCTCGAGGATATGCTAGTAGCTGCTCTAGCGTGGACGGATCCATGTATCGCGGATCGCAATATCTCTAAGTCTAGTAAAACCAAACGAACGAAGAATACGCAGTTTGATGAAAAAATTCGGCAATACTTAAAGAGATCAAATGATAATTTAGACACTTTGGTAGAATTAGACTTTGATGCCGGATTGAATTCAGATTCTGACTAATTTTAATCATTATATTTTTATTACTTTTAATTTTATATTTCTTTACAATTTTGACCATTTATCAGTGTTATCAGTGTTAGTTGAGGAGTTCATTTACGATACTCCTGTACCAGAATTTCAATCTAAAATTAGGGTAATACAAGTTTTAACTGTAATTTTCGCGAACATTTATCTGTCATTGAATGGTAACAAATAACACAAAGCCTAAAAAGTCTCTAACTAAATTCTAGTTTGATTTTTTTTTTCTAAACATAGCCGTGGTTGTTGTTTCGCGTAATATGAATTAGCACAGCAAATAGACAGAATATAATAAATGTAGTCCAGGGTTATGAAACTCGAATCAGATCTTTATTTCGATTCCATTATTTTATGCTTTCACGTTATTATATTTACCGAAGCGTGATGTCTATAATATAATATGGCTTCATCTTCAGAAAAAAAATGGCCAAATTTTTTTTTCTGAGACGCCTTTATGGGGAAAAACCCTACTACTGCCCTCATGGAAAATAGCAGCGAAAAAATAATTTTTATTGAATCGGAAAAAAAATCAAATTACTACAAATTTAGTTTATTCCTCACGAAAATACCCAAATACGCTACACTCTCCTATTACCACACTCTTCTAAATTCCATAAATAACATCCTCGAACAAAAATATTATCCTACCGTAATTGTTAACACTTGGAAACTAAAATGAAAATGAATAAAGTCGAATATTTTGGCAGTTTTACTACTTTACCCTAATACCAGGAATTTTTCGGATACTAAAACCCTGACTGGTGACTCTGGTCACAGCTGCGTGCAGTGGACCAAACCAGTTGCGTTTGATTTCTTATCAAATTCCGCAACTTTTCACATATAAATTAATAGGAATCCGGCGGCGACTGATTGAGTGCCTCTCGGAATCACTTTTTGTCTAATACCGGAATACTGCGGGTACTCAAACCCCCGTGACTCTGGCCACAGATGCGTGCAGTGGACCAAACTAGTTGCATTTGATTTCTTATCAAATTCCGCAACTTTTCATATATAAATTATTATAGAAATCCCGCAGCAACTAATTTAGTGCCTCTGGAAATCACTTTTTGCCTAATACCGGGAGTTCTCCGGGTACTCAAACCCCCCCTAGCTCTGGCCACAGATGCGTGCAGTGGACCAAGCTAGGTGCGTTTGATTTCTTATCAAATTCCGCAACTTTTCATATATAAATTATGATAGGAATCCCGCGGCGACTAATTAAGTGCCTCTGGGGGTCGCTTTTTGCCCACTGTGCAGCGAGCAGAGTGAAAAATATTCAATGATTTTTAGGCATAATTAACCACAGGATATTTCTGATTGTTAAAGTGATCGCATAAGAAGGTAAGTGGATTCAGATTGCTTGAATAAGTCCTACACAGAGCATAGATGGATTAGGTTTAATTATTTTCGTATTTTGCCTTTCTCGTATATAAAGGTTATGTGTTTTAATGGCGTCGTAATGAAAAATGACGCGGTGGGGCAAATCTGATCGCTTTTTCGCTACGAAATTGTGTATTCATCAAATTAAAATGTGTTTTTATTATTTTTAGCACAATGGTTCGTAATTACAAACGAAAAACACGTGATGAATACAATATTCGTCGAGCAGTTGCTGCGATGCAAATGGGAATATCTTTTTACGTGTCGCTGCTCGTGATTTTGACATTCCGAGATTGACAATGAATTCCATTTTCTTTTATTACCATTCAATAACATAACATTCATAGATTTATCATTGAAAACAATTTATTTTTATTGGTATGAGCTATTATGAAGAATAACGGATCAAAATCCAAAAATATCCACGAATTAAATCCGGGAAAAGACGTCTCGCAAAGACTCCACTCTCGATGGGCAATGCATTTACAATGTTTTTTGCCTTTCTCATATAAAGAAAGGCTATGCAATCACTGTAAAAATCGACTTTTTAACCGAGGCCCGGAGGGCCGAGTGTCATACACCATTCGATTCAGTTCGTCGAGATCGGCAAATGTCTGTGTGTGTATGTATGTGTGTGTGTGTATTGGTGTGTGTGTGTAAGTGTGTGTGTCATTTAAACTCACAATTTTCTCAGAGATGGCTGAACCGATTTTCGCAAACTTAGTTTCATCTGAAAGGTATAACGCTCCCATAAGCTGCTATTGAATTTTTAGTTGATCCGACTTCCGGTTCCGGAGTTACGGGTTGAAGAGTGCGGTCACACAGCAAATTCCCATATAAACTGGTACCACCATGATGTTCAAATGATGTAAAACATATTAAAATTGATGTAACATTACTCTAGTTTGCGGGTCTGGATCACTAATGATCAATCAAAGTAGCTTTGACCACATTGGCCACCTATGACGGTTCATGACGCCCCCGGGGAACCCGCCAAGTTCCTAAGCTAATATCACACCCATTCCCCAACGAATTCTCTACCGATTTTTACAAACTTGATTTCAAATGAAAGATACAGTAATGCCATTGACTGCTGCTGAATTTCATTCGGTTCTGACTCTTGCTTCCGGAGTTACAGGGGTGTTAGTAAGGATACACTGGAATTTCCCATATAAATCGCGGTACAATCGTAATACCTCAGAGGCTAAAAACTATTGAAATGGTCACCAAATTACTTCTAATCGCAGATCTAGATCACTGATTGCCAATCAAACATTCTTTGAATATATTGTCCACTATCGACGATTCCGGAAGTCTGGAATTCCGGGCATATTACACAATTAAAGTCACATCGGTTCTTCGGTGATGACTGAACCGATTTTCTCAAACAAAGTCTCAAATGGAAGGCAAAATATGCAGTTGAGTATTACGTCGCCGCCCCTCCTACCCCCGCCTTGCCCTTACACCTCCCTCCTTCATCACTCCCCTCCCCTTGGACCACCCTCACGCCCGCATTTCCTTCATCCACCTCGTATACCGAAATAAGATGAAGGATTTCTGACGCATCCTCCACTCTCACTCTACTAACCCCCCATTCCCTCCACTTTCAAACCCATTCCACCAACATTTCAAAATATAATTACATGAAGATAACATTGAACTCATGCTGATTAAGGTAATTAAATACTATTCTTTTGCCTTTCTCATATAGAAAGGTTATGCAATTGCTCCAAAAACCGACTTCCTAACCGAAGCCCGGAGGGCCGAGTCTCATATAACATTCGACTCAGTTCGCCGAGATCGCAAAATATCTGTGTGTATGTATGTGTGTTTGTATGTGCGTATGTATGTGTGCATGTATGTATGTATGTATGTATGTATGTATGTATGTATGTATGTATGTATGTGTGTGTATGTGCGGATTTGTTAACAAAATGTCCACATCGGTTTCTCGGAGATGGTTGAACCGATTTTTAGAAACTAAGATTCAAATGAAAGGTATACTATTCTCATAGGTTGCTATTGAATTTCATTTTCAACCGACATCTTGTTCCGGATTACGAGTTGAAGAGTATGGTTACAAAACAAAATTTGTTGATTTGTCCACATCGGTTTCTCGGAATTTTCTGAACCGATTTTGACAAACTTGATTTTAAATGGAAGGTCCATCAGCTGCTGTTGAATTTTGTGTGGATCCGAGTTCTGGTTCCTGAATTACAGGGTGATACGTACGATCACGCAGCAAATCTCGATTCTAACGATTCTAATTCTGCGATGAATGTAAAAAGGTAAAATTTTTGCCTTTCTCAATAGAAAGGTATTGCAATTGCTCTGAAAACCGACTTTTTAACGGAGGCCCGGAGGGCCGAGTGGCATATACCATTCGATTCAGTTCGTCGAGTTCGGCAAATGTCTGAGCGTGTGTATGTATGTGTGTGTATGTGCGTCTGTGTGTGTATGTGACCAAAAATGTCACTCATTTTTCTCAGAGCTGGCTGAACCGATTTTGACAAACTTAGTCTCAAATGAAAGATACAACGTTCCCATAGGCTGCTATTGAATTTCTGATGGATCCGACTTCCGGTTCCGGAATTACAGGGTGGTGAGCACGATCACGCAGAAAATGTCGATTTTAATAAATTCTGCAATGAATGTATAAAGGTGAAAATTTTTCCAAAATATGACCACAACTGCTTCGATTTGTAGTATTAGGTCACTAACATCCATTCAAAGTCTTTTTGGCCCCATTGGCCACCATCATCGGTTCTGGAAGCCCCGGCGGAAGTATCCAAATTCAGAATAACAGTCACATCGGTTTCCCGGAGATGGCTGGACCGATTCAACCAAACTTAGTCTCAAATGAAAGGTGTTGCGCCTTCGTAAATGGTTATTTAATTTCATCCCGATCTGACTTCCGGTTCCGGAGTTACAGGTTGTGGCGTGCGATCACATAGCAAATTGCGATTCAAACCGATACTCCGATGAAAGCAAAAAAGGTAAAAATTTCGCTAAAATGTCTCTCAAACAACTTAAATTTGCTGTTCTAGGTCATCGACGGCCAACCAAACTTTCGTTGACTACATTGACCACCATAGACGGTTCCGGAAGTGCCCGGGAAAAGCGGCCATCTTTCAAAATTGACGTACTCACATCAGTTTCCCGGAAATGGTTGGGCCGATTTTCACAAACACTGTCCCAAATGATAACTATAGTATCCCCACAGATGTCTATAAAATTTCGTACGGATCGCTTGGATGCGTCCGGAAATATAGACTAATCCATCCGGTCACATATGAAATTCCCATATAAGCCGGAACTATATTTTTTTTCAAAGGGGGGACCCCATGAAATTTCAGAAATCAAATTCGTTTTTGATGCCAAACATCTTTAAAATGCATGAAACGTCGAGATTTTATGTTATCTCGAAATTTTTTTTTTTTATGAAGATCGACTTTTTGGGACTGCCGATTTCGCACCTTTTTTCAATTTAATATTAATGTAGCTGTTTTTTCTTTTACAAAATTTTAGAACTCGAATAGTGATTTTTTCTTGTATATTTGTCATGTCATGTATAATAATAAAATGTAATATATTCATTTGAAAGCTTTTAATGAATATAAACAACGCAAACATTCACGTGTTCATGATTGAGAAAGGCACAATTGCACCGCTAGGTGGATTAAAATAGGTTTTTTATAATTTATAATGGTCCATTTTGGTTGAACGTTCCAGGTTTCTGATAACTAATTAAGGTCCATCAATAGACCAGAACACCAGATAATGGCAGCCCTAAGTTTGCGCAGCTAAAACAACAAAAAAGATCCATAAAAAATTGAAAAACGATCCTTAAAAAAGTTGTCCATGTTCCATAAAACAAAGCCGAAAATCCATAAAACAGTGTGAATGATCCATAAAAAGGGGTGATTTGATCCAAAGATTATGTAAAATTGAACCATAAAATGGTCGCAAAAGAGCACTAAAATAGTAATAAAAGAGCAATTAAATTCAACCAATGCCCCATAAAAATATTGGAAATGTTCCATAAAATGATACATTTTGCGCCATAAATTAACTGACATTGATCCATAGAATATTAACAATGTACAATAAAACACGTCGATATGTTCCATAATATCGACAAAAATGTTCCACGGTATTACAAAATGGAGCAATAAAATGTCAGAAAAGTTCCATAAATTTGATGAAAATGTTTGCTAAATAATTTTTCTTGGTCCATAGAAGATGTAAAAATGAACATTAGAAATGATTCATATATCGAACGTTAAATTATGGTTCATGGATATTTACAAAACGATCCATAGGAAAAGAAAATGTAAAACGATCCATTAATATGTGCTTATGCACCAGAAAAATTAAATTTAATGAATTCATGCGAAATTTTTGCTATTCGAACTAATAATAAAGTTTATTACATTTGGTTGTAATGTCAAACTACAACAAACCATGCATATATGCACTGCATATAACTACAACAAACAATGCATACATTATAGTTAAACTTAAGCTTCCGTATCCCACTAGTCAGGTAACTGACCTTAGCTAACCTGAAATCATTATGGTAACTCTTTAAACGTCAGGGTATTTATGATATTAGAGCGCTGAGACTTATTAGACCACTGATACAGGCTGGCATGAGTCGCAAATACTATCTGAATAACTATCTGAAGCGAAAATGGACACTTTATACACGAACACTGACTAATGTGGCTACGCCACATCGCTTTCTAGTGCACTGTCCGATTTCGCTGCCGCTCAGTCGGCTTTTAACTAGCAATAGCCCCTACGTTTAAGTAAACCGGGCAAACGAGAGGACCACAGGTTTGCTTGCAATTCCAGCCACGGGTTAATCAATGCCTCGTCCAACGGATCCTCAGCGGCTTTGCGCCGCTTCGGATCCTTGGCCTCGGATATGCGGCCAAGCCGCATCACACTAGCGCCCAGTATAAGCTCACTTGTTAAAACACTGTCACTATTATGAGAATTATTAAGCAAAACTTATTTTTTTCAGTTTACCATAAAATTTCGCATGAATTCATTAAATTTATTTTTATTAGTGCATAAGCACATATTAATGGATCGTTTTGTAAATATCCATGAGCCATAATTTAACGTTCGATATATGAATCATTTCTAATGTTCATTTTTACATCTTCTATGGACCAAGAAAAATTATTTAGCAAACATTTTCATCAAATTTATGGAACTTTTTCTGACATTTTATTGTTCCATTTTGTAATACCGTGGAACATTTTTGTCGATATTATGGAACATATCGACGAATTTTATTGTACATTGTTAATATTCTATGGATCAATGTCAGTTAATTTATGGCGCAAAATGTATCATTTTATGGAACATTTCCAATATTTTTATGGGGCATTGGTTGATTTTAATTGCTCTTTTATTACTATTTTAGTGCTCTTTTGCGACCATTTTATGGTTCAATTTTACATAATATATGGATCAAATCACCCCTTTTTATGGATCATTCACATTGTTTTATGGATTTTCAGTTTTGTTTTATGGAACATGGACAACTTCTTTAAGGATCGTTTTACAATTCTTTATGGATTATTTTCAATATTTTATATGCAAAAGTACATTTTCCCCCAGATAATCACAAATGACACCGTCAAGAAAAGAGGAACCAAAGCCACAGATAGTTCATTGTATATTATTGATTAGCCATTTTTCAGATAATGAAATTTTCAAAAACAATTCATAATTTTCTGATACAATGATTCTCAAATTCGTTCAATCCGATTTGTTCATTTACTTTATTCACAAATTGTTTTTAATTTCATTCTAAATAGTGAATTTATTTAGTTTCTTAATTTCATGGATTTCATTCGTTTATTTTATTAGTTTTGAATATTTGACGATTGAATTTTAATTATTTATTTCATTCTGCATTTTTTTATTCGTTTTGTTCATTTCTGTTCGTTTTATCTATTTTATTCGATTTATTCTTTTGATTTACTCTGATCAGTTTGATTTTTTCATTCATTTTATTCATATCATACATTTCGATTTTGAATTAATACAGGGTGTTTGGTTCATGGTTAAGAACCTCTCGGGGGGTGATAGACTGTCATATTTGGAGAAACAAATTGTTCTACACATACCACCAAATCTCACCCGTTACAGAGTTATTGAAAACTTTAAGATGTGTAAAAAACTTATTTGTCTTAAAATACCTCTAACTCAAAAAGTATACTTTGCATTTCAAATATTTTAGGTCCACTGGGAAGGTGAGAAAATTTCGCATTGAGTGATGCCCTCACATGTTTCAGGTAATGAGTTTAAGTAGCCTTTTCAAAGTAATTTAGTGAAAATTAAACAATTTTAATCGATTTTTCGTTCATTTCTTGAATTTCTTGAATTTCATCCTAATAGTTAACCTCATCATTTTAATAATCCAGATTGTTAGTCTTGAAGAGCTGCATAATCCGTTCTTTGACATGATACACTTACCTTTTCTTATTTTCATGTGTTTGGGTTATTCAACTTGGATATTTTTATCTCATTTTCACTAATACCAGCTCTAATTGTACGGCACTTATTGTACTTTTTTTCTTTTTATTCGAAAGCCAGGAAAATTTTACAGAGAAAAATGTATTAATACCTTTCAGTTAAGTGAATTTAGTATTCTTTTAGATGTAAATTAGTTTAAAGTTAGTGCTATTATTAGCATTTTCGTTAATTTTCTTAAAATAGTAAATAATAAACATCACCATTATTATCGTGAAAATAATGCATCTCAGCAAGTTCTACAGTTCTTTCTTTGACTCCATTCAATTATCTCTTTTGGTTTCGACGCGAAATCGTTTTTATCACATCGTTTCATATGCAAAAATAACGATTTCGAACCCACTACATTTGTGGCGAGGTCATGCTGTGTTAACTATTAAATAGCAGCAAAATGAAAAGAGATATAGACAAAGTGTCAAAGAAAAAGTTATAGAGAACATTAGGGGGCATCAAATGAACAATAGTAACGATAAATTTTGTTGATTAATAATTAGAATAAATAAAAAACTCTCCAAAAACACAAATTTTGAGTTATTTCCTTAGTAAAAAATCATTTAGTGCACTTAACTAAAAGATATTTGTACATACTCTGATAGGACATTTTCTCAGCTTTCCAATAAAATCTTGTAAATAACGATATAAAGCATATTTTTCAGATTAGAGACTTTTAAGTACTTGCAAGTCGGTTACAGGAAAAGTATAGTAATGAAATTACAAAGAAATGAGAAGAGATAGGAATATGTCGTCCAAGAACAAATTATGAATCGTCCTAAAACCCAATTTTTGGATAATGGATATTGCTATAATCATACTTCATTGTTTCATTGAAAATTAGCAAAAACCTCCTCAAAAACACTAACTTTTAACTACTTTACAGTTAAAATATAATTAAAACTAATTAACTAAAAGATATGAGAACACCATTGAATAGAAAATTTGCTTACCTTTCGAATGGAACTAAAAGATTTACGAAGTATACTTTTAAAGTTAGAGGTATTTTAAGACAAATAAGTTTTTTAAACAAAAAGTTCAATAACTCTGTATCGGTTGAGATTTGATGGTATGTGTAGAACAACTTTTTTCTCCAAATATGACAGTCTATCACCCCCCGAGAGATTCTTAACCATGAACCAAACACCCTGTATACTGTCTTCGAATTAATAAATTTTCGTACATACTGAAATACTATACTAACTTAAACCTATTTTCAATTTGAACATTTCTCTACTTAAGTTAAAGTCAAAATGATGAAAAACGCTATTGAAGAACTGATAGCAAAAATCTACCGGGTTATTCTGGCCGTACTGCGTGCGGTGAGTAGAGCGCCGAAAGAAGTCCATTCTCCGCAGAGACCTACCAGGAACGTTGAAGTCCAGCTTAGCGAGAAGCAGAGGGCAGTCAATGTTGTCAGCGAGAAGATCGAACACAAAAAGTCGCTGCAGAAAAACTCTCCGTAGCGTAGGCAGGTTGATAAGAGTACAACGATGCTCATACGGTGGTAGTTCAAATCGATTTCGCCAGGGAAGCCGTCGAAGTGCATACCAGACGAAGCTCTTTTGCACCCGTTCTATGCGATTAATGTGTACGGTGTGATACGGGGCCCAAACGATAACTCCATACTCTAGAATGCTGCGTACCAGACTGATGTACAGTGCCTTCAGGCAGTAGACGTCGTTGAAATCTTGGGTGTTTCGTTTGATGAGTCCTAGTACTGCAAAGGCTTTAGCAGTAACTGCATTGAAGTGTTCGATGAAACGTAGCTTACGGTCAAGTATAACACCAAGGTCCTTGATTGATGAAACTCGTTTTACTGGGGCAGCGCTCACTGCATATTCAAACGTAACTGGCGAGAGTATTCGTGTGAATGTGATTATGTTGCATTTCTGAATGTTTATAGTCATTCCGTTTCTATCACACCAACTCATGATCCTATCTATGTCCATCTGAAGTGCACAACAATCTACCAGAGTTGTTATGATGCGATAAATTTTCAGATCATCTGCGTACATCACTTTATACGATGTCAATTCGCTGCAAATGTCATTCACAAAGAGCACGAAGAGAAGAGGTCCAAGGTGACTTCCTTGAGGTACACCCGATGTGATGTCGAATGGGTCTGAAAGTACAGTTCCAAGTCGCACAGATGCACTGCGGTTTGTAAGGTACGAGAAGATCCAATTGGTCAGCCAGTCCGGAAATCCGATTCGCCTCAACTTTTCAACAGCTAGCTGATGAGGAAGGCGATCGAAGGCTTTGGAGAAATCTACATACACTGCATCAATTTGTTGTCGTTTCTCTAATTTATCAATCAGCGTTGACACATAGCTCATTAAGTTCGTCGTTGTTGAGCGCTTTCTAACAAACCCATGCTGATCTGTAGTGATGATGTGTTTTACTGCAGGGTAGAGAATATCTAACAGCATACTTTCAAAAACTTTTGGAAGGCAGCTCAGGATTGAAATTCCCCTGTAATTTATGACATCATGGACGTTACCGGCTTTATGAATTGGTGTTATTAAAGACTCCTTCCACTTGGCGGGAAAAATACGTTCACCGAGAGAGCGATTGAAAAGCATGGATATCGGTACAGCTAACGATGAAGAGCATTCCTTGACGAAACATGGTTGTATTCCGTCCGATCCTGGTCCCTTTGAACCGTCAACACCACGTAGATTGGTGTACACTTCGCGTTCGGTGAAAGATGTTACAGGCAAATTCAAGGAGAACGTCGGCAGACTACTCAGGTACGATTCAGACAAAGGTGGTGGGTTATTACTTAGCACACTTTGAAATAAAGACGAGAATAGATTTGCTGACTCCGCAGGTGTCGTTGAGGTCCTGTCACGGTAGTTCACGTTTTCAGGAAAACCACGGGTGGATGTTTTGTTCCGCAAATAAGCCCAAAATTGCTTCGGCTCGTCCTTCATGTTACTCTCAAGTCGTGAAACGTATGATCGAAAGCAAGATGCATTCAATGATTGAAATTGTCGCTCTAAATCTCGCACAAACGATTTATCATCTTCACCTCTTTTCCGGAAATTTCAATATTAATTCTTCCAAAGGGCGAAAGAGCTTTTTGTAAACAAACTTGTTTCGCTCATTATTCCACTGCCGAGTTGAATTTCATGTGAAATACACATTAATCCTCATCTTTACCCTTGGTAGAATCAATTTCAAATGTTTTCTGTATTGAAATTAAAACAAATTAAGAGAAATCAGCAAAACAAAAGTTTGTTTACAAATCTTATTACCCTATTCAAAAGTTGATATGGATTTGATTTATTTTATTCCCTGTTTTCATTCTATGCATTCTATTCGTTTTTTTCTAGTTCTTACATTTTATTCTGTTTCTTAATTTCAATATTCTGACTATTTTCTCAGTTATTTATTTCATTTCATTCAAAAAATTTATTATGATGCAATTTATTTTTTCTATTATTTTTTTTCAGAAGATTGTGCATTCCACAATACTTTCGTATTGGAAAAGAGTACTGAGTTGTATGGATGATGTGTTTATTTTTGGTGATAGGAAGCAGGAATACGACAAAAACCTAAAAACAACTACATGTCCATAACGTCAACATTAAGAAGGAAAAATATACGCTTCTTCAACCAGAGGTATCGTTTCTGGGTTTTAAATCTGCGGAGACCAGAAAATCAAACTGAAGTTAAGAGTTCTTTAGGTTTGACCAACTGAATCGAAAGGTTTGTACCTCTACGTGTAGATAAAATACGACATCTTACTAAAGTCAACCAACTCGCCAAAAATGACACAGAATTCCAATTACCTTCACGCAATGATTGGAAAATGATCTAAACGCTGGGTTACTACAATCGAGATGATAAAGCAGAGTTTTTTGTGGACGCTCCACCATTTGGACTGGGTACAGTACTTGTCCAATTCGACTCGAACGTGAAATTTAGCTTCGAGAGCACTTTCAGCTATCGAAAAGAAATGCCTCCATACTGAAAATGATGCTCTAGCAATGGTGCGGTGTTTTAATAAATTTTACGCTCACCCCCACGAATGCGCAGTTCACTAATTAGACGCTGAATCCAATGACTTCATATTCGGTGCTATATATCGTATTGAAAAAGGCAGTTTTTTGTGCTGATGTTTGTGCGAAAAGGCTACAATCGTATAATTTTAAAATAGTACACATACCTGACAATGGTCGACAATGACTGGGCAGTGCGTAAGCCTCTTGTACCTGAAGGCATAAAATAGACCCCACTTGCGGTCCTTAGCTTCCTGCCCAGTAACTCCTAGCCCTGGCCTCCTCGTGGCGTCGACTGGGATACGAGTAACCTTAGTGAAGATCGGGTAACCAACCCCGGTGGGAACTTTGGTCGTATGCTGGCAGGGAAGGGGGGGTTACCCTTCTTCGGAAGGTGTAAACCTGTCCTGGTGCCCAGGTGGGACCTTAAGCAGTCCTGGCACGATGGCCCACCGGTGGTTACAGGTGGTTGGCGTAGGCCCTATAAGCCACCCCTTAAAAAACCCACATAACGAACAATACAGAAGAGAATACGACCCAGGCGACGAATAAAGGATCACGATTGGAAACTCGGAACATGGAACTGCAGATCGCTCGGCTTCGCAGGATGTGACAGGATAATCTACGACGAGCTACACCCCCGCAACTTCGATATCGTGGCGCTGCAGGAACTTTGCTGGACGGGACAGAAGGTGTGGAAAAGCGGGCATCGAGCGGCTACCTTCTACCAGAGCTGTGGTACAACCATCGAGCTGGGAACCGGCTTCATAGTGCTGGGCAAGATGCGCCAACGTGTGATCGGGTGGCAGCCGATCAACACAAGGATGTGTAAGTTGAGGATCAAAGGCCGTTTCTTCAACTACAGCATCATCAACGTGCACTGCCCACACGAAGGGAGACCCGACGACGAGAAAGAAGCGTTCTACATGCAGCTGGAGCAGACATACGACGGTTGCCCTCTGCGAGACGTGAAAATTGTCATCGGCGACATGAACGCACAGGTAGGAAGGGAGGCAATGTACAGACCGGTGATCGGGCCTAACAGCCTGCATTCCGTATCAAATGACAACGGCCAACGATGTGTGAACTTCGCAGCCTCCCGTGGAATGGTAATCCGAAGCACCTTCTTCCCTCGCAAAGATATCCACAAAGTCACCTGGAGATCACCGGACCAAGTAACAAAAAATCAAATCGACCTATCAAATCATTCTAATCGACGGTAGATTCTTCTCGGATATCACAAACGTCCGCACTTATCGCAGTGCGAATATAGATTCGGACCACCACCTGGTTGCAGTATGCTTACGCTCAAAACTCTCGACAGTGCAAACCGAACGCCGCGGCTAAACATCGAGCGGCTACAAGATGGCAGAGTGGCTCAAGAATACGCGCAGCAGTTGGAAGTGGCACTACCAACGGAAGAGCAGCTAGGCGCAGTTGCCCTTGAAGATGGCTGGAGAGATATCCGATCCGCCATAGGTAGCACCGCAGCCACTGCACTAGGTACGGTGGGCCCGGACCGAAGAAGCGACTGGTACGACGGTGAATGCGAGCAGTTAGTCGAAGAGAAGAATGCAGCATGGGCGAGAATGCTGCAACACCGCACGAGGGCGAACGAGGCGCGATATAATCAGGCACGGAACAGGCAGAATTCGGTTTTCCGGACCAAAAAGCGCCAGCAGGAAGACCGAGATCGCGAAGCGATGGATCAGCTGTACGGCGCTAAAGACACACGGAAATTCTACGAGAAGTTGAATCGCTCGCGCAGGGGCCACGTACTACAGGCCGACATGTGTAGAGATACAAACGGGAATCTTCTCACGGACCAGTGTGAGGTGATCCAGAGGTGGCGGCAGTACTACGAAGAACACCTGAACGGCGATGCAGCAGACGACGAGGATGGCACGGTAACGCACCTGGGAGCACGCGCGGAAGACATTACACTATCGGCTCCGGATCTCCAAGAAATCCAGGAGGAGATCAGTCGGCTCAAAAATAATAAAGCCGCTAGGGTTGACCAAATACCAAGCGAGCTACTAAAACACGGTGGCGAGCCACTGGCTAAAGCGCTGCACTGGGTGATTACCAAGATTTGGGAGGAGGAGATTTTACCGGAGGAGTGGATGGAAGGTGTCGTGTGTCCTATCTACAAAAAGGGCGACAAGCTGGATTGCTGTAATTACCGAGCAATCACCCTGCTGAACGCCGCCTACAAGGTACTCTCCCAAATACTATGCCGTCGACTATCACCAATTGCAAGAGAGTTCGTGGGGCAGTACCAGGCGGGTTTCATGAGCGAACGATCTACCACGGACCAGGTGTTCGCTCATCGTCAAGTACTGCAGAAATGCCCCGAGTACAATGTGCCCACACATCATTTGTTCATCGACTTCAAAGCCGCATACGACACTATCGATCGAGATCAGCTATGGCAGATTATGCACGAGTACGGATTCCCGGACAAACTGACGCGATTAGTGAAGGCGACGATGGATCGGGTGATGTGCGTAGTACGTGTCTCAGGGACGCTCTCGAGTCCCTTCGAATCACGCAGAGGGTTACGGGAAGGTGATGGTCTCTCGTGTCTGTTATTCAACATCGCGCTGGAAGGTGTAATAAGAAGAGCGGGGATCGACACGAGTGATACGATTCAGCTACTTGGCTATGCCGATGACGTTGATATTATTGCACGAAAGTTTGAGAAGATGGAGGAAGCCTACATCAGACTGAAAAGAGAAGCCAAGCGCGTCGGACTTGCCATCAACACGTCGAAGACAAAGTACATGATAGGAAGAGGTTCACGAGAAGAGAATGAGAACCGCCCGCTTCGAGTTTGCATCGGTGGCGACGAAATCGAGGTGGTTGAAGAGTTCGTGTACTTGGGCTCACTGGTGACCGCCGACAATGATACCAGCAGAGAGATTCGTAGACGCATCGTGGCAGGAAATCGTGCTTACTTTGGCCTCCGCAAGACACTTCGGTCGAACAGAGTTCGCCGTCGTACGAAGTTGACCATCTACAAGACGCTGATTAGACCGGTAGTTCTCTACGGGCACGAGACCTGGACCATGCTCGTGGAGGACCAACGCGCACTTGGTGTCTTCGAACGGAAAGTGCTGCGTACCATCTACGGTGGAGTGCAGATGGAAGACGGCACATGGAGACGGCGAATGACCCATGAGTTGCATCAGCTGTTGGGGGAGCCGCCCATCTGTCATACTGCGAAAATCGGACGACTACGGCGGGCCGGGCACGTAGCCAGAATGTCGGACAATAGCCCGGTGAAAACGGTTCTCAATTGCAATCTGACCGGTACAAGAAGACGTGGCGCGCAGCGAGCACGATGGATCGACCAGGTGGAAGACGATTTGCGGACCCTTCGCAGACTGCGGACCGAGTGGAATGGAGGAATCTTTTGTATACGGCACAGGCCACTTCGGCCTTAATCTGTTAATAAATAAATAAACATACCTGACAATGAGAATCTTTCTCTGTGCTCGAAATGCACTACACTTTTCTGTATGCTTGAATGCATTTATTATGTCACTTTCGAACATTTTCACTACCGATATTTCGCTTAGAACCGTGTATTGTTCCCGAAGATGCTTCAAAATTTAATTAACTGAACAGTAATTTCGAAGAATCACATGAAACTTGAAGCTGTGCGTAGCCTGTTATTTACAAAATAAAAAGTTTTATTGTCACAACTGAAACTATGAAAAAATTGCCTATTTCGTTCGATAAATAAGAAATAAAAAACACAGATAGCCCAGTACACTGAAACCTCTATTTACGAACTCTTTTTTTACGTAATATTCGATTTACGTAACTTTTTTTTACGAACTAAATTCGAAATAACGAACTCTTTTTTTAAGAACCAAGTTTGTAAAAAAAGTTTGAGGTTTTACAGTACAGTAAGTTTCACGTATTCTTAGCTAACTGTTACTAATAAAAGTTGGGTAGTTTAGGAATGGAGTTGACGAATATATGACGGGCCATTCCGAAAGCCAAGATGGCGACTTCCGGTTCAGATAAATTCTCTTTAACCTCAACAATATGGATATTTTCGGAACATGGGCATTTTTGGAATGGGATAATTATAGAGTAGATATAGATATACTTATAATTGATGTTATGTATTTATCAGCCCCTTGGTGAATTTTAGGCTGATAAAACAGTGCACACCTCTACTTATTTTAAAAAGAAATGCAATAATTTTAAAATTGTCCATTTTCATCATCTATACTTGTCAATCCCGTTCTAAAAAAATTTCACATTTATAGGTCTATCAAGGATTTTTCTCAACTGGAAGTCGCCATCTTGGATTTCAAAAAAGGTTCCAATTCTCCGTTTTCATCTACTTGTCAAGCCCGTTCCAAAAATACCCAAAAAATTAGAGTTATCGAGAATTTTTCTCAACCGGATGTCGCCATCATGAATTTCAAAAATGTTCCAGTTGTCCATATTCATCATCTTCTTGTCGAAGCCGTTCCCAAAATCAGAGGTGGGTAAGAAAACCAACCGGTACGTACTTTCACCGGTACGGTTGTCAAAATCTCAACACGTGTAAACGAGTGATGCACATCGTATTCGATTTTGATTTCGTTCACACGGTAATCAAAAGCTCCACCGGGTCTCAGTTTCTAAAACCAAACCGAGTCACTCAGCGCCGTTTACATGTGTGCACGAGTTTCTACTTGTGTTGATGTATTCTTAGCAGTGGTTTCGGTTCGGCTTTAGAAAACCGAACCAGGTTTTTTCTATACACGGCGCTGCGGTTAAAAGAAGAAGCAGTAAATTCTTTGTGCAATGCTGCACAAAGAGGAGAGGCTCCTGAATTTTTTTACTACGTAACAGGCCGACGTGGGTACCCGGGTACCCACAAAACTAAAATGCCCGTAACTAAGGTAATATCCAACCGATTTCGATACTTTTGGCCGTTTTGGATCAGGAACTCATCCACTTTTGGACTTGATAAAAAGAATCGGGTTACTTCATTCGATTCCCGGGAATCCGGGTTTCCGGAAGCAGGTTCCAGTGCTGGGGTATAATTTGCGAACATCAATGGAATACTAGCAATATGGGTATCAAAATTCTTAAAATTGCATCAGTAGGCTGTATCTCGTAGTTTTGGAACCATTTGGTGATTTGATCCCGGAACGGACATTCCGGAGCAGGTTCCCGTGGGGCCATGAGTGACCATTCCATTCCAATTTTATTTTTCAAATTGCCATAGGGTCCCATAACAATAAAAACAGACTTCCGAAACAATTTGAAGAGTTTTGATACTCATATTGCTAGTACATTATTAAAATTTACAAATCATATCCTAGTACTGGAACAATACTCCGGAAAATCCGGATTACCAAAAACCAGATCCATTATTCCGATTCTATTGTACAGAATCAAAAAGTGGACGAGTTCCTGAATCCAAAATATCTAAAAGTGTCTAAATCGGTTAAAGGAAGCCATACTTATGAGCATTTCAATTTGTGGGTACCCGGGTACCCTCGTTGGCCTGTTAAAGGTGTTTTTTTTGTTGGACACATAACTGTTAGTTGTTTGGAGTTGATGGAGTAATATCGAAATGGCTGGTTCTGAGCAGTTGTTAATAGTTCAACAATTGATGTTGGTTTCAATGCTGAAAACCTAGATGGCGTACACCAAACTAAAAACCGCTACCTTGTCTTGGCGAATAATTGCATGAAACCGAGAAATGTAGATATGTTTGATTCGACAAAAATGTCTAGAGCATATAAATTGATGTTAACCCTTTCATGCCCAACTTTTTTCTAGTGAATGTAGGGTTTCAAATCTTTTTTTCCTTGAAAACAGTTGGGTCAAGAAACACGAAAAGACTATTTTCATAAAGATAGATGCTTCCATGGCAGTGCTAGAAGCTGGTCAATTTTTACCTTCTAATGCTCAATACAATTCTCCTAGAATAATTACAACAGTCCAAGTACGTGGGAAACGTTATCAGTTTTCAATAATATTGCACCATAACGAAGATATATGATAAAATAATTTTCCGTCGCCAACGTAAACTGTCCCTGGCAGCACTGGTCCATCGGAATTCAATCAGAATAATTGCAATAACTTCAGTTTCTAGAGCTGATCTTTGTAACTGTTAATACTCAAATTAAAAGCAATAATCACATGAATGAGCCTTACTTGTTTTTGTGAGCAAATCTCGCCTCAATCAACAGTTACAGCTGTTTAAAAACGTTGTTGTCCGCAAACAACATGGGCATGAATGGGTTAATGTCAAAATGTTTAAATTTAAATTAATGAAAACAATGAAATCAGCGAAGTCAATGAAATAACAAAAATAATAAAATCCATTAAATTAATGAAGTCAATAACTTCACATTCATTCAAAGAGGCCAGTTGTATTTATATCGCTAATAGTCGTATCAATGAAATCTAATCCATGTCTGATTGTGCTGGTTGGGCGATTCTCGAATAATCTCGAGCACATAGTCACATTACGTATACGTATATCCTTATTATTACTCTATGACACATCGTATTGATACATATATCCTTGCACAGAGACAATTGCGTGTATGTGTGTGTGTTATTCACATATGGTAAGCAACTCAGACGCAAGTGGGGGAAACTCACTGTTAAACGATTAGGTCCTTATTTACTGAGTACTGGTAAAACATATTTCGGTTATTGTTGCTGTTACTGTGCATCGTTTTGACACATTATGGAGGTCCTCTAGAAGGTTTGGTCGCGATCATTCGAGTCAAGAGAAAACTACCACTCAATTATTCAATTACTAAAAAACTTAATTCGGTGAGAACAGCAACCAACTAACGAATAGCAAGAATACTTTCATTTAATAGGCTGCCGTTGGAAACTAAGTTGCTTTAAGGAATAAACATTTCCGGCGATACCAGTCGATGTATGTATACAAATCTACTGCAGAACAATCAAATTTAAAAAAAAAAAATTGCGCAAACATTCAAATGAAAAAAAAAAAAAAAATATTCACATTGTAACCAATCACGAAATTGTCTGTTTCATTTCGACAAAACATATAAAACGTCCTTTAAACATTAATGTGGATATTGGTCCATACTGTAACCATGCTAGTTGTTAAATCATCATGAATAGGCCATAACTTTTAATATCATTCCTCCATTTTGAATTTCTAATTTACGACGCAATTCAAGTTTCGTTTCCTTGGAATTATATTCCTATTTAAATATGCATGGTTTTAAATGCTAAATCGTCGTGAAAATAACACCATATTGGGATGCAAATTGGCGACAAATAACAATTTTAAATCTCTAGACAACTTTTTGATATCAAAAATACCCGGGTTTCATGATTTTTTTCATTAAAACGTTATAGAATGCCAGTAGTATTGAATATAGCTCGCCATATCATATTTTAAATGACGGCAGGCATCAATTTGCGATCTTTTAACATATTTCTTTTATTAAAAATTTCCATGTCGCATAATTCTAGATCACAGAATATCTTGAATATTCCGTCATCTTAAATTTTGATCTGCTATCTAATTGCGAAAACTATTAAATTTCCTTTTACTTTCGATTTTTCGGCAGTTTCCCATACCAAACATACTCATATTGCAAACTTCCTGATGATTATTAATTATTTTTTTATTCTATTTGTTTATTTGATAAGGCAGGTTTGCGTTAGCTTAAAGGTGCCAATCTTGGGTTGTTTTACATTTCAAATTACTTAAAACTAGGGGATTACATATTGACTTTTTTTTATAAATTAAACTAAGGAGAATTTATAGCTATACATATACACAAGGGGGTAATAATGATTACACGCAGAGAAATAAGGCATATTCGAATCAAATATTTTGCGACTTTGATTCTAAGTCAAAGATTTTGTTAAAACAGAAATGCAATTTCTCTGTTTCAAATACCAAACATTGTTGGTACAAAAATATCGGCATTAGTGACAAAATAATCTGCATTTTGATTCTAAAATCCCTGCAAAAAGCAGGGAATATTCGTATCAAATATATTGAAACTTTGATTCAAATTCAAGTATTTAGTTGAACCAAAAAAGCATTGGTTGGTTGTACAATAGCATTATTTAAAACAAAAATATTGCTGTTAGATTTAGAAACATTGCTTGAAAATGGATAGACTGTGTTTGGTTGGATCTTTGTTGTATCATACAAATAAAAAAATGGACGCATCGGAGGTCGAGAATAAAGAATTGGAGTTCAAGACGCTAGATTTAGACTATTTGAGCATTATAAAAATGTAAATACAATTTGATTAGTGCAATGCGGTCGTGAGTGCTTTCATAGGTGAGAAAATTATTTATTAATGGGGTAATACCTAAGAACCTAATATTGTTATTATTCCAGAAAGTTGATGCATCGTCGAAATTTATCGAACGAGAGAAAGCAGAGGAGCTATAACAGCATTTTTTTTAGCGGAAAGCTTGGAAAAGTTGTAATTTACGTAATTATGCAAATTGGAATTTGGGATTGGGATTCGGTGCAAAATATGCGGTGCATCTTAGGGTAGAAGAAAAAACAAAAATCAAGATATTAATATTAATTACACCTTTTTTGAAAACAAAATAAAAGTTTTTTGATTCAAATAGATTTTTTCATTGTTTTACAAAGGAAAAGCATATTTCAACTAACAAATAACATATTTTGTTTAAAAGAAAAGGTATCATAGATTCAAATAAAATTATTATTGAATCTGCACAAAATCCTATGGCGGCTTGTTAGTAGAAACAACAACCATTTTTTTTGGAATCTAACAACAAATATTTTTGAATCTAAAAAATTTTGCAATTAGGCCCTGATTCAAAAATATATATTTTTGATTTCTAAGCGAATTATTTTGGAATTTAATATACATTTTTCTGCGTGTAATCATTATGAAAATGTCGCAATATTGAGTTATAGAACGCCATTTATGACAACGAACCTAATTTATTTGAACAGAAGATGTCTGAAGACATTTTTTCAATTACCGAAAAGATACCTTATATTATACCCAAATTCGATGATTCGATCCAAAATTATTGTTTTGATTTTCATGGCAGTGATGCTGGCTATACAGAGACGCCATTCCACAGTGGCACGACTTAGAACAAAAGGTGGACTAAAGTCCCAACTTTTCCGTATCGGTTCATATAGGACGTTTTTATGTAATTTTGGTACGCTGAATTCGTTTTCGATATTAAAACATTTCAAAAATCAAAAATGAACATTTACTATTCATTAGGGTGTCTCAAATTTTTTTTTTCTAAATCGTTCTTAAAATTTGTGTATATTAATTTTCGTGTGCTAAATCGTTTTTGATATTAACATTTGCAAAAAAAATTCATTATACATTAGGGTGGCTCAAAAATAATTATTTTGTTGTGAAGGTTCAAATTTTTTTTAAAGACATTTTTGTGCGCTGAATTCCTATGTTGGTTATAGAAAATAGAAATTAACTTTACTACTTATTAGAGTGGCTCAAAAGTAAATATTTTGTCTTTTATAAAGATTATTTTCAATTGCAATTTTGAGATTTATTATCCTTATTGAAACGAATTGATTGACATCTTATTATAGGGCTTTAGAAATGACTATATTATTTTTAAGGATCAAATAAGATGTGATTGTCTAATTTTGAAACGTTTGATTCATTAGTGGGTTACTTGGTATGAAAACTACATTTTTTCATTTTCAAAAAAAAAATTTGAACGTCTTAGTGGAATATTGATTTACATTCACTAATCAACAAGATGGTTAACGGTTTTGTTCTCGCAGGTGTATTTTAAGGTGCTTAGATTGCTTATTTCATACCTTAAATTAAAATAAATCCAAAATCCTTTTTTCGCGTATATGGTTCATTTGAAAATGGTCTTATTTTATTTGGATAACGATACCCTTAAGCTATATCAGTGCTATGCAAACTCGGAAAAAATAGTCGCAACAAATGACTAGAACTCAACTGTGTTCACTTAATTTGACAGTTATTGCGTAAGTTAGCAAAAATAGTTCATGAAACATTTTATGACACATTTCAGATGGTTGAAAATATTTACTGAATTTTAAATATTCTTAATTCCTTTACCACTTAAAAACCATACTTCCCAGTCGGCTCCTTACTCTTGATCACTAGTAAAACCCTTGTAGATCATGCTCTAAATGCTATTTGAAAGTTGTGCATAAATTAGTGTCATTATTCTAGTCATAAAGTGAATATTCAAATTAAATATCAGTAATAACCATGCGTCTCCATTCACAGTTTTTTTCAAATTTTGACTGCTTATCGCAAGTTTTCGCAAAACTAGCATAGGCTCATTTTAAAGAGAAAATGAAAAGCTTTCGAATGAGCATAGTGTGATCGCGGGCATTCAAGGGCGTCGTTGTTGTTATCGCTTTAGAAGTTCGAATTCAATAAAAATTCATGACAAACAGTTATCTAAACACTAACTAAACCAACTAGTGATTTATTTTTGGCGATTTTATGATGTAATTTTATCACACGGATAATTTTTGTGAAGTAATGTAATTCATAAAATCAACCGTTTCTTTGAAAAACGAGAATAACCGTAAATAGTTCCTATGGTCAAATAATGCAAAAAAAAACACTAGAATTATGCCCTTCAAAAAGCTGTCAAAAATTTATTTTGCATTCAAATCACCTAAAATTTCTCGAAAATATCTCTGATGGCTCAGCTGATACGAGAAAAATACTAGTGAGAATATCGCATAACCTTCATATATGGACTTAAGTCCAGGCTCGTCCCACTGTGCATTCTTGGCAGGAGGCTGGATAAACATCAACCCGAATACACAACCGAAGTTTGGTTTCGTTATTATCGTGTTTCCTTCTCATACTCGTGCACCGGTAAACGAAAATCAAAACCAAACCGTGGTGCTGTGTAAAGGAAACTCGGTTTGGTTTTCGTGTCTCGTTGAAACACAACCAGCGGTAAGACCGCACACAATGTAAAGGAAACACAAACACGTGTAGAAATTTGGTTTACCGTACCGGTACTCAACCGGTATTTTCCCACCTCTGCCCAAAATACCCATATTGTTATGTTTATCGAGAATATGGCTCAACCAACGAATTTTAATAAGAAAGTTGAGCAAACTTTTTTGTACGAACTAAATTCCAAATAACGAACACTTTTTTTACGAACTAATTCAATTTACGAACCACCGCGGTGGTTTGGTTCGTAAATGGAGGTTTCAGTGTATAACAGATATAGCAGTAGTGCATGAACAAATAATAACGGATAAATGACTGCACTCGCCAATAAATTCAATGCACCAAATCACTAAAGAAACTTTTACCACATTCATTGCTTTTCAAAAGCTCCAATAACTACTATAAATGTTCCTACAAAATTCCACCCCCTTACGGAGCACTTTCTTTCAATCAACTTGAGTAGTACTCCCCGCTGATTACAACTTGAGCACACACTTTCCAGAGCAAATGAAGCGACAAATTAAACTCTACTCGACTTGCTATTTCCGCCATCTCGCCCAAAGAAAGGGTTGGGAAATTACAGTGAAACTTATGGGAAGGGGTTATTTCAATACTTTCCGAAATGATTTGGCACAATCCGGTTCCGGAAGAAGACGGTCGGACGGATGGACGGACGGGAAACTAAATCGCCCCAGGTAACAGTGTAAGACATCGACGGATAGATGTGATTCGACCATACTCTCGAAGAAGACGATGATGATGATGGTGCTTTTCATTCGTTTCTCGTGGGATTAATTCGAGTGTAATTAAAATCTGTTTTGATCGAAAATTGTCTTCTGGAGACGTGTTGAGATAATCGTTCACATAACGGATAAATCCTCGTGAAATGAATCGAGCGTCTACCGGATTTCATTTGTGTTCGCATTCAGTTGGGAAAATTTGTCAACTTGTTTCTTTCGGTTGGCAGGTGATGAGGGGGTGGACAGTTCTTGGAACGTTTGCTTGGGACAATGGTGGCTAGGAATTTGAAGCTGATGTAGAAATTAATGATTCCAAAGCTTAAATCCTAATGAATACTGGAACACGATGGAGCAATCGTTATAGATGGTTATGATTTATCTAGCAGCTGCAATTCAAAGTTTTCTGTACCCCAATGAACATAATACAGAATCCGAAAAAAAAAATGCAAATGTGAATATTTCAGGTTAATGGCACTTTACTGCAATTTTTACAAGCACGAAAAACGACCCCTGTTAAATAATTGAACGGAACCGTGAGTGTCTTTCCTTTGTTACATTTTACTGAACAGCTCAAGTAGCAAAATGACGAAACATCATAGTTAGCTCTCGATGCGAGTCCAATTGTTCGAGTGCGTACTTGTGAAACAAACACTTCATTGTAAACCGAGTTGTCAACCGTGGCAGCCGTACTGGCGTAGATTTATGAAAAGCGAGAATAATTTCCATTAAAAATGAACAGCAAAACAAATCCTGAGCTTAGTCGTTCAAAGCCGACGTATAAATGTCTAGCGACTCAGCAAAGTGAAAAGTTTATACGCGTCCGACTCATTCTGACAGTTTCCCCTCTGTTCCTTCCACCCAATCCATTCACCCATCATTCACTCACTTTTGCGAAACTCATTATGTATGCTGAAAAGCTGCCAGCCAAACAGGCAGACAGTAGTACAACTTTCCTATCAAGTCACCGCGTCTCTAACGATGTCGTCACCCCAGCAGGCTGCGACGACGACGACGACTACGACTACGACCGGTTTCTCCCACATGGGGCACCAACAACCAACCAACAGCAGCGGAAAGACAAAAGCGCGACTTTTGCTGCGGTGCTTTCATTTTAATGCAGATTTTCTCACAATAATTATGAAAATAATGGATGTGCATGTTTATCCGCTTTGCTCGTTGTTTGCCATTAATTGTACGGCGAAGATAACCTGCCGGTGTTGGTCGGTGGTCCTTTGGCCTACTCGGAGGGTCGTTGGTCGTCTGGTTCCGGGTGAGCATGTAAGCAGCGGTTGAGGAGGAGAGGGCAACGGAGGGAGACAGTGATGACAGGGACCATGTATGAACTCGTAAGCATTGTCCTGTTGGTCGGTGGGAGATTTTTTGGTAAAATCGTCCCACGTGACTAGCGCATAAGGTTTTTGGTGGAGTTACATGGTATATTTTGGTTGTGTGTTGAACTGTGATGGACACATTTTATCGTGAACGAGATAGAAATATAAGAATCAAATTCAAGGCATACCATCATCTTTTTTGATTTTTGCGACATTTTTTTCTGAAGTATGAACAACTTTTTCAGCTTTAAGTAACTAAAAGTAATAAAAGGTTTTTGGTACAATGTTATTATTTGCTCAACAATGGTTAACTTACTGTCCAGCAAATATGTGTGGTGCCAAAATTATAAATACAGGGGTACCCGGGGCCAATCAGATTTACCAAAGCAAATCAAACTCTTTAAGACACCAAGAAAAAAAATGCGTCGCAAAAATTTAATCTGATTAGTCACAGCTGTCGATTAGCGTATCATGTATTTTTTGTACTGTGGCGTTTTCAATCGTGTGCGTAACCGCAAGCCGCTGAACGGTGGTTGATGGAATAGGGGGTCCAAATAGCCCAGTACGCTCATATCGCGCAAAAATGGTGAGTATCTTGAAAATATCTGGGTTTTCACCCAACATAAATATCATAGCATAAAATAGGAGCCTCAAGCTTTCCAAAACACTTACCATTTATTTTTTCACTTTTATTTATTGCTTTAACCACGGTTTTACCAAAAAAAATGAACACGTTGCATCTCCTTTCTAAAAAATCCAAAGAATTAGATTTAGCTCTCAAAGTAATGTTTTAGAATAGCGGTTCAACGAATATGTACGATAGTCAGAAAGTCTTACAATTTTCAAAAAAATCGAGGGGGTTCGAATGACCCCGATAGTCTTAATAGCCTCGGGTTCCCCTGCTCCGTGTTGTACTAAATAATAAGTTTTTTTGGTGATAACTGCTGATCGCATCAACCAATTTGAATTGATGGAGAAGCGCTTTAAATCTTCTTCATTACCTATATTTTGACGTAGGATTACGTCTTTGTTTTCGATATGGCGGTTCAGTTTGCAAATTAAACAAAAATGATATGTAACAAAAAGTGGTTTTGTTTTAAACGCTTATAACACAGACATTGGGACGATATATTTAGGCACCCAACGAATACGCCACGATTCCATGAATGACGTCACCCTCGACTATTTAAGGAATTGATTGTACGTACACAGATGTTCCAATCGAACATTGTTTTAGGTAACACCATAAACGGAAAATTTGGTTTTTTTCCAGCCCAGTGTAGAATCTATTGGGTTTGTGTGGTAATGGGTCTATTTTTGCCCTATTTGATTTTGCAGTTGGCTACAGCATCTGCCATTTCTGCACAACGGATTGACTAATATGGTTGTACGATAATTGGTGCATTCGATCCGAGTCATGGTTGCGCTCAAGCAGAAAATATTCACCAATCTCAGGCCATTGTTATTAAATTGGTTCTGGAAGTAGCGGTTTTCCCACTACTTCGGTTCTTGTTTGCCCGGTGGACCCTTATTGACAGGGCGGTCTATTTGAATTTCGGATTTCGCACGTAAACGAAAAAGGTAAACAAACAAAATAATTTTCCCTAATATTTTTTTTCCTTTGCTGTACTGTACACTGCTGGATCTCGCCAATCTGCTGCTACTCTTAGCGGGAAGACGATCGGTTTCTTCCGACCGGCTGGAACTCCAACGACCGCGTTCTGCTGTTAATAACGTTGGCTGCTATCGCAGCGGTCCTTGGCACTTAGCTTGGGAGGTGAGCTCAGGTCCTTCGTTGGAAACTCCCTAGTGATCTTCCCAGGGGGAACCTTTGTCCGTTCTGATTCGTTCATCATCCGTTCGCATAATTCATCATCTGCCGTACCCCTGGAGGTGAATTCACCCCCGGTTGAAAAACATTGATCACAGTTTCCCAGGCTTGTTTGGGTTTGTTGCGGGAAAGACGGGAAGGTACCACGAGCGTATGATTGAGCGAGCTCGAGAGTCGAAAGTTTCCTGATATATCCTTTGGCAATATAATCTGCAATCTGTCGGCTAAGAGCTTCGGCTAACACTGCATCCTTCTCCATGCGCTTCCCAAGAGAGTAACACCGTCGAAGAGTAATCGCGCGGTTGTCAAATCGCCAGAGTAGCCCCATCTGGTATCTACCGTTTCTGACTTTTGTAAGTGACTGCAGCAATTGTTGCGACCGACGATCATCAGTAGACAAGCGTATGTTGTCCGGTTTCGATACTCCGTGACCATCCCACGGCGAAATACTCCTTCGTACTACGATGTAGGCTTTCGTCCAACTGTTCTTGTGGGGGGGGGGGGGGTGCTAGTAAAACGCACATTGGACAATAGGGGGAGCATCTTCAACATGGCCACCGTATACAGTCCATCCTAGCCCAGTCTTAGCTGCGATCGGCTGATCTATTCGGCTCTCTCTGCTTTGCAAGACCAAACCAACACGTGCGTGCTTCAGTCCTATCAGGATATGCGGCTGTGCCTCCCAATATGATTATATTGGCAGGCCTCGTAAGAGTGGGTACAGTTGCGACAACTCGGTGTTGTCCAAAGTTTGGCGTGGAAGTAGGAGTTCATCCACCGTTCTTACCTCCTGTCCACCGCAGACACAGTGGACTAACTTCACCATCTAACTGAAGTTCGTCAGCCAACCCGCTGTCGAGAAGTGTAATTTCTGATCCGTCATCGAAGAAAGCATGAACCGCTTTGTTGATTCCTTGCAGTACTACGAGTAAGTACCGGAACAGTATAGCAGTCGACGACGCTCGATCGTGGTTAAACCCATGCCCTTTGCTCGATCCAGGTTGTACAGACGAAGAATGCCCGGTATTTGGTGGAGGACACCCGTTTTTCTGGACAACTTGTGATGTCTGACGATACAGCCATTCCAGCCGCAAGGTTTTGCTTTGCAGTTCCCATTGTGACGACGTAAGCATGTTCGGCACAATCCGAATTCTCGTACCGCTGCCCATCACGCTACTCGAGAAAGTTCCATAAAACGCTTGCATTTATCTGCCGCCTTACATGTACCCTTGCACGTGGGACAGTTGTAGTTGACCCGAGCTTTCGGTACGAGTGGCGCCCTGTCGGTGGTGTCTACGTTAGGCGTTTTATATGCCGGCTTCTGCTCAGGTGATTCAAGATGAGCTTTCAAGAAAGTGCTGCCCTTCTTGGGATCGCGACCTTCATTAGAAGCCGGCTTGTACTCCTGTACAATCGTACAATTTCCGAAGATCGCCAAGTTGACTCTGGGTAAAGCTCGACGATGGCACGCCCAGTCCAACTTGATCGTTGGTGGCAGTTTATAGTCTCTAACTTGTCCTCCCTAAGAGGTGGTAAGGTATGGATCTTAGCGATCAGAAAATATATTATGGCCTCAGGTTGCCCAAACATGATCTTCAGAGCCATCACTCCTGGAACGTTAGAGGGGTGCATCAGACGGCTCTTCGCCGTTTCGTATGCTTGTCCTTTTAAGCTCTTCTGCAACCGGATAAAGTTCTCGTCCATCGTGAATCCACACATCGTTGTTGTGCTATTGAACGATGACAGAAAGAACGGCCAATCTTCAGGATTACCACAGAACGTAGGTAGATCCCTTGATATTGGTTGTCGATTTGCAAGCTGTGCCCGGGTGGGCTGACAGGATTGTTGTGGTTCTAAAGGGTTCCGATATATAATGCCATTACTTAAGTTAAGTTACTTTACGCTTGTCCGGACATGCCGTAGACTCAGGAGATTAGCATTTCTAAAGCCAAAAGATCTTGACTCCTACGGTAGCAGACAAAAAGTTAAGTCGCCGGTGAACTCTAAGCTTGCATATATGATCCTTCCATGCTTTTCTAAACTTTCTCCCTTCAACTCCTTGCTCTCCCTTGAGTACTATGGCTCTTAATATTGAAAAATATACTTCACCCTCCAGTCCCTTGCTAATTAAATGCCGTAACAAATGTTGACTTAGTGCATTGGGCCGGAGTCTCAAAGGTTGCGAGTTCGAATCTCGCCTCTGGGGGGATTTTTTTCACATGATTGCTTAACTTCACTCACCATTTCCGATCGTTTTTCCCCGTTGGATACAACCAGTCCTAAATAAGGTATTGGCACTTAAGTCGAAAGACCAAAAATTGAATTATTAGCAAAAATATAATTTCTCCGACCGAGCTTAACATTTGGACAGTTATTCTAGGACCCAAATGGAACCGAGGAAGTTGTTCGGAGATAAAGTTTTTGTTTTTTCATGTAACTGTGTCCCACTCTACTGCACATTCAAAATATCCTGATGATCTCCTGCCCTGTCAGAAGTGTTATGAACTGAAAGTTGTTGTGGGTTGAAGTGTTTTGGAACCGAATCGACCATCTGTCCTTCCTTCTGAAGCGTATTGACATCCTTTATTCAATCGTTTACGCGACTCATACCGTCGCGGGAGTACACACTCGTCCGGCTTGTCATCTGTTGGCGAATGTTGTTCTCCCTACCCACGTACAAACGCTGCTTCTCTGCTGCTTGTTGATCAAGAAAATGCTCCCCTTCCAGTTTCAGCAACGAGTTCTTTGAAGATGGGTATGAGATCATGTGGGGTAGCCGTTAGGCGCTAATATAATTTATTTTTTACATTACGTCGACAACAATGTCCGGCCATTAGGCAGTTAGGCAGAAAGATGTTAAGCACATAAAATCTCTCTGTAATCAAAATAATCTGCTCTATGACAATTTAATCAATCATGCATGCATAAAGTCTTGTGGAATGGAACAATCAATTATTGAAGTAGAATACTTCTAACGTTTCAATATACGGGTCCCGTTTCAAAATTTTCTGCCAGAATTTTACCCGATTTTTTAAACGCCTTTGTACTGAATGAAAAAAATAAGATTATTACGCTATCTGATTGGAAATATGTACAACAATTTTGTATCCAATACGGTAGTATGTACAATTACTAAAAATAGCGGAAATAATGGATTTTATGAAAGTAGTAATTATCTGATCCATGATTAGTTGGTACAATTCGCTCAAAAAGCAAGCGTTGCTGGGATTGGCTGTTTTTCATCGAATGAGCTGCGACGCGTATAAAAAGAGAATACAAGAAAAATTCGTTAGTTTGTGTTCTGACGTTGTAAGCGTAGCAGCTGCTGCGTTTCATGTCAGCTCACATTCTTCGATGGTAGGTAATAGATACCAGGACTGCCGCCAAGCGCTGATGATTCTAATCATGAAATGACGTGACATTTTTTGTATTTCAAAATGACACTATTGAAAAACAAGCAAAAATGAACAGATCTCGAAAACGTGAAAACTCCCATACATCATGTTCGGATGAACCAGAAACTATATTTTTGTAGCAGCACTATCAGCAGCAGCTCAAAAACTGCAAATTAAGTTATTTATTATAGTTTTAATTATTTTTATAACAAACTTACTTAAATAGTATCCTCCTTCTTCCAATGTCGAACCTTTCCTGATTTCACCTTCTCCTCTTCTCTCCTGCTACTCCTTCGGTTTGCTTGTCGTCCGACTCAGCGAACGACGACAGATATTCGGGTGGCGAGATAAAATATTCAGCGGATTTAATCTCCTCTAAGCCTCTTCTTGCTGCACTATCAATTTGCTAGCCGTCCAAATTCACGTACGGCGACAGTAGTACAGAGAGTAGACTGCTCTACAACTAAATCTTCGAATTTTTACTTTACTTAAACTTAATTTTTCGCAATAAAAAAGAATATTCTCCGACTATTTTCCTCACGCACAATTTCTTAATTTGTTTTGATTCAACTTTTTGTTTTCTTTTTCTTTCCTCACATGACATGGGTTCGGCTGTCTTGCCGACTGCGGTATTACCGACTGCCTACAGTGACTGCCCAACGGTGTCAACATACCCCAGCCCGTAACATCCGGAAATTTCTCCGGAATTCCCGGATTTACCATCCTGAATCTCCAACACCGCCAAATTCACCACCGTACGCCTATGCACCTTCCCATCCGCAGTTCTTACATCCGCTTGACGAATCCTTCCATCCGCTCCTCTGACTACTTCTTGTATTCTTCCTCGTACCCAGTTCTTCCTATTCTTCCCATCAACCACAAACACTAAATCTCCAACTTGCTATGGCTTTCGATCTTCTATCCACTTTGGTCGATGATTCAGAGTTGGTAGATATTCCTTCGACCAACGTTCCCATAATCTGTTGGCGAGATACTGTGACCGCTTGTAATTATTTTGTAGAGCATCTGCGATGCCCACAGAATCTCCCATTCGCACGTCCGCACTCGTCACCGTTCCACGGAGAAAATGGTTGGGGGTTATAGCTTCTTCCTCGGCTGATTCTTGTGGGATATATGTCAATGGACGAGTGTTAATGATATCCTCAGCTTCAGCCAACGTTGTTGAAAGGATTTCGTCCGTTAGCTTTTGGCCATCATCTAGCACACGCAGAGCCTCTTTGATGGATCGCACCATCCATTCCCAAACACCGCCATATGTGGTGTCCCAGGAGGATTGAAGAGCCATGCGGTTGCAGTCGATGAGACCTTTTCAGCGCACTCACTGTTAATCTTTTCCATCGCTTTCTTCATCACTATGTCCGCCCCATGGAAACAGGTAGCATTGTCCGAAAAAATTTGTTCCGGAGCTCCTCGCTTGCATGCAAATCGTCGGATAGCCATCAAGCAAGATTGCGTAGTCAAGCTGTGAACTATCTCCAGGTGTACGGCCCTTATCGCCATGCACGTGAAGAAAGCGATCCACCTCTTCTCTTTCCTACGCCCCACCGTGACCTCGACAGGACCCAGGTAATCAACACCCACTGCACTAAAGGGACGCAAGTGAGGGGTGATGCGTTGAACCGGCAGCGGTGCCATCATAGGAATGCGAGGTACACAGCGATTCACCTTGCACCACACGCATTCTTTTGTCACTTGCTGTATTGCAGCGCGAGCATTTGGTATCCAAAACTTCTGCCGCAATTCGTTGATAACGGTTTCTCGATTCGCATTGCCGTACTTCTCGTGGAAATGCAGGATCAACTTTTTTATTATTTCATGCTTCCTGGACAGAATTATCGGATACCTTTTGTCGAATGGGATTGACTCGTTCTTTTTCAGCCTGCCTCGTACTCTCAACACACCCTCTGCATCCCCGGCGACAACTTGTAGAGGCAACTAGATTTTTCAATTTTTGCAAGTGGCAGACTTGGTTTATGCTGTAGGTTTTTCATCAACGCATTCATCTCGTCCGGAAAGCTGTCAAATTGCACCTGCTTCCACAGAATGGTTTCGGCCTCTCTCAGTTCCTCCTGCTGAAGTGGCTTCTGAACAGTCAAGTACTCATCCTTTATGTGTCTGTGCTGGATCTTCGTGGCCTTGGATGTAACGGTTGGTAACCCGGCTTTCTTACGCTGAATGTTGGCAATAAAGCGCACTGCCGTTGCAGTCACTCTAACCAGCTTTACCCATCGAGAAACAGCTGCAGCGTCGACCACCGCATGACATAGCACGACTCCTCGCGCTTCTTCGTTCGTCTCATCTATTCGCCCAGTGCATGGCCACTGATCGCGCGATTGATACAGAAAATACGAACCGTTCTTCCATTCCGCATCATTCTGTAATGGTGGACCACGGCCCCATTTGGTGAGAACATCTGCAGCGTTTTGCTTTGATGGCACCCAGTACCAGTCTACCAATCTCGTCAAGTCCAGAATCTCCCCAACTCTGAATGCGACGAACTGTTTGTACCCGTGCGTATCGGAATACAGCCAGGAAAGAACTGTTCGTGAATCGGTCCAAAGAAAGGTGCGTGCGATCTGTAAATTATGGGACGATAGAATCGTTTGACTCATCCTGGCCCCAAGAACCGCAGCCATCAACTCCAACCGAGGGATCGATTGTCTCTTAAGCGAAGCCACCTTTGCGCGGGACATGATCAGGCTACACTGTACCGATCCGTTCACGACAGCACGCAGATATGCAACATAGCCGTAAGCATGCTCGCTCGCATCCTTAAAAATGTGCAATTCAAGCGAGTCGACCGAGGTCGATACAGCATCCCCTAAATAGCATCGCGGGATTCGCAAGGCTTCTACCTGCGGCAACAAGTCGGTCCACTGTTTCCACTTTAACCAAGCCTTGTCGTCGATTAGTTGGTCCCATTCACAACCGTTCCGCCACAAGTGTTGAATGATTACTTTACCATGAATTGTAAAATCGAAAAACCCCATCACACAACTCAATACTATCCGCTTCGTCGGTCGCTCACCGTCGTACAGGTACGCTTTTATATCCTCACGGTGTTTTATGGTGAACGCAAATACATCCCGTTCCGGATCCCAGAATACTCCTAGCACACGCTCGCTACATGCCTGTTTATCTTAGTTAAAGAGTACCGGTTCCATTGGTTTCTCCTCTCCCAGAGCTGACAGAAATTCCGGTGAGTTCGACACCCAATTGCGAATCTCAAACCCGCCTTGTTTATGGATGTGACTCACCTGCTTTGCACGTTCTATGGCTTCTTCGACGGTGTCAACACTGTCGAAATAGTCATCGACATAATGCTGATTGATAATTGCCCCCGCAGCTTCCGGATATTGTGCCGCATGCTCTTCTGCATTTCGGTTCTTGATGTATTGCGCCGACGCCGGAGAGCACGTCGACCCAAACGTCCATCACGTACACTTTCGGTGGCTCACTACTGTTATCCCGGAAGAGGAAACGTTGTGCTTGCTTGTCCCCGGGAATAATTTTCAGCTGGTGATACATCTCTCGGATATCCCCGCCAAAGGCAATCCTTCGTTGGCGGAACCCAATGATCACCGACACCAATGGCACGAGTAGATCAGGTCCCTTCAACAACATTGAATTTAGTGAAACTCCTTGCACAGTTGCAGCAGCATCTCATACTATTCGGACCTTGTTGGGTTTTTTTGGGTTCAACACAATATTGAGAGAAAGATACCACACTTTGTCACATTCGGTGCCAACCAGCTCTGATTCTGTGGCTAGATGAGCATATCCATTCTCCAGGTACCTTTTAATCTGATCCCGGATGTTTTGGTACGATTCCGATGATTTCTCCAACTTTCTTTCTAGCTGCTTCGTCCGCTTGAGAACCATGGGATAGCTATCCGGGAAATACACGTCGTCCATCTACCAGAGAAGTCCGGTCTCAAAGCGATTACCCACGCGTTTCGTGGTTCGCTCTAATATCGAACGAGCCCGTTGGTCTTCAACCGATTCCTGCTGTACACTCACCACCGATTCTTCTAACGCATAGTGACTCTCTAGAAGGTCATGAATCTCTTCATTGGATACCTCTTGACGATACCCTAGATAGCCTCCTGTCAGCGCTGAATCTGCTTGTCTCGGTCCGTAAATTGTCCAGCCGAGCTTGCAGCGAACTGCAATCGGCTCGTTTGTAGTTCCGGCTTTCGCTTCTATCGGGACAAACGAATGGATATTGTTAAGCCCTATTAATATTTCCGGACGGCCATCATACGATGAGATTGCCAGGCCTCGTATGTGTTCGAATTTCGCTGACAACTCTTCGGCATTCAACGTTTGATGAGGCAGCAGCATCCTCTCGACCGTACGAACAGAATAAAGCAAGAACTTGTCACGACTTGTCCCACCAACCGCCGAAGTCCATACGCTCATCCGCCTAGAGCTTTTCTCCACACGTGTGACGTCTGCCGTCCACTTGATGGTGAGTTTCTCCTGCACGCCTACAAGTCCCAAACGATTTGCCAGTTTGTTCTCGATCAAAGTAACTGATGCTCCCTCATCCAGAAAGGCAAGTACTGCCACTGATCTTCCTCCGCAATGTACCTGCACCGGAACCATCCGAAACAGCACCGTGCTGCTCGAGAGAATGTGTGCGCTCATGCCGACCACGCTTGTGACTGGATGAACTAGTGGATTATGCAGCTCCCTACAGTCACCCACATTGCAACGAATCTTAAAACGACACTGACCACCGTGTTCGTTGAGGCAAACTTTACACAGCTTCCATCTTGTCACTACTTTCATGCGATCGCCGTACGACAAGTCCTTGAAGTCTTGGCAGAATCGCACACGATGGTCAGTTCGATGACACACCTTGCACGGCTTTTGCTGCGCCCGATTGGACCCGTCAGCGCTGGAACACTATACCTCGGAGTGGCTATAGAGTGCTGCCTTCTCCTTCGGTTTGCTTCTTCCACTCGTACCTGCGGCAAACCTTGCATCCGGTTTGTACTCGAAAGTGACATTTGCCTCACAAGCATCTGCCACGATTCTCGAAATAAAATCCGTAAACGTTCGAAGTGTAACTGGATTCTTCTTTCGCTTATACTGCACCCATTGACGCTTTTCCCCGTCCGGAAGTTTGCTGACCAAGTCTTGGATGAGAATCGGATTCACCAAGTGGAGCGTGAGTTCCGCTGCTTCCAAGTATTCGCACAGTTGCTCGACCGCATTGCCGAACGGTATGGAACTGGCTAGCTTTTCAGCTTTTGGTGGCTCGAGCCTGCGTACCTTTTCAAGGTGGCTTTGCAGCAACTGTTCTGGGCGTCCATAAAGCTGGCGGAGTTTTGCGATAACTCGTGGGACCGACTTTGGAAGAAGAAGCTGGCCTCGGACGGACTCCAGTGCTGAACCCTTTAGACAGTCTTGAAGTCTCGCCAGATTTTCCACATCAGAATATCCACAGGCTTCATTGGATGCTTGATAGGCGCCGAAAAAGAGAGGCCACTCTTCTGGTTTCCCCGAGAATGTTGGAAGCTTCTTTGTAAGCCCACTTCTCGCAGCCAATTGAGCCCTGCTTGGTCCGGCACGCTGTTGCCCCAGCCCGTATGGAGTTGTATCAACTATTGGCCTCCGGTTTCTTTTGCCGTTTTCGTCGTCACAGCCCTCGTCGCCATCTGTAATATCCGACCGATTTTCTTCATCACTGGTGCCCTCGGCGTTCTGTGCAAACATCTTCAGATTAACTTCCGTCAATTTTCCGAACGCCGGAGGACGCAATGGGGTAGATTTTCCGCCGGATGCTCCGGAAAATCCTTCTTGGGGATCAGCGACCGATTTTGTTTTCTGTCCGCTGTTCACCATTAGCGCTTCCTTCAACTGTTCCTCTACGAAGGACATCTGATCCTGATGGATCTCTTCCATCTTCCTTATGTGGCAAAGATGTTCCTTCTTCTCCTGCAGTTCCCTTTGATGTTGAAGGCTTTTTTCCTCGATCTCCCGTTCACGAAGCTCTCGGTCTTTCTGCAGCTCCTTTTCGCGCAGCTCACGGTCTAAACGCATCCTTCTTTCCTTCAAAGCGTTCTTCATTTCAATCTCCCTTTCCCGCAACAAACATTCCGCATCCATTTCCTCCTCCAAACGCTTCTTCTCCGCTTCCATTGCTCTGATTTTTGCAGCAACGGATGGTGGCAAGGTCGGAGGTTGACGCTCGAGGGATTTCGCGCTCGATCGGTCCGATTCCTCCGTATTCTTCTTCGAACGGTTTGCCTTCTTCTGCTTCTGGTAAGATTGGGAAACTGCTTGGCAACCATCTTCGGGTCAGAACCATTTCGTGTCCTTTTTTGTCGCCACAGTAACTTCCACGCAACGGGAGTGATACCAGCGCTCACAGCTGTCACAGGCAATCATCTCCTCGTTCTGCGTTGATACCTTCCCGCAAGCTTCACACGGAGTCATAGTGAAATCCATGTTCGATTCGCTCATCGTGATTGAGGTTATCCGAAATCTCGATATTTAATTTTTGAGTTTGTTCGGATGAACCAGAAACTATATTTTTGTAGCAGCACTATCAGCAGCAGCTCAAAAACTGCAAATTAAGTTATTTATTATAGTTTTAATTGTTTTTATAACAAACTTACTTGAATAGTATCCTCCTTCTTCCAATGTCGAATCTTTCCTGATTTCACCTTCTCCTCTTCTCTCCTGCTACTCCTTCGGTTTGCTTGTCGTCCGACTCAGCGAACGACGACAGATATTCGGGTGGCGAGATAAAATATTCAGCGGATTTAATCTCCTCTAAGCCTCTTCTTGCTGCACTATCAATTTGCTAGCCGTCCAAATTCACGTACGGCGACAGTAGTACAGAGAGTAGACTGCTCTACAACTAAATCTTCGAATTTTTACTTTACTTAAACTTAATTTTTCGCAATAAAAAAGAATATTCTCCGACTATTTTCCTCACGCACAATTTCTTAATTTGTTTTGATTCAACTTTTTGTTTTCTTTTTCTTTCCTCACATGACATGGGTTCGGCTGTCTTGCCGACTGCGGTATTACCGACTGCCTACAGTGACTGCCCAGTGGTGTCAACACATCAGTCAATCTATCCCCGGCAGAGCTGTCAATAGGGAGCAGGTTAGTAATTCAAACGAACACGAAACGTTATAAATAAATGTGCCGCGTGCCTGTTTGAATCAGTTGTTGCTCTTTTGCCAGGCAAGTAACATCGTGCCTATAGCGCCTCGTACGACAGATTTGAGCACCCAGCACACTACGCTTCTATAAATGACGTCATCATCGACTATTTAAAGAATATCATTCCTAGAGCGACTTCATTCTCCCGTCAAACGTCGGGCCGTAAAGAACAGCAGTAGCAATCAATCATGCATGTTGACAATGCGCTGCGATGAGTGCTGCATTTGATCATCACTGCTACCGCTGGGGGTGATCCGATGTAAATAGCGCGCGGCTGGAAGAGTTGGCAAACCTCAGTTGAAGCTAATTGTTCCATTCTGCATATTATTATTGTTAAATTAAAAATCCCTTTTGAGAGCTATAACAGTAACAAACAATAAAGAACAAATTGGAATATTTCCAATCATTGACAGCGATAGATAGCGCAGTTTATATTCGTTATTTGTTGCTTGCGCATTGCTTGACAATCTGAAATTTGCAACAATCTGTTATTTGTTTAAATGTATGCTTCCGAAACAATACAAAAATGTGCAGCTACTTAAAGTACATTTCCAGGTTGAAATTAACGAAAACCTGTGATTTATTAAAAATAGTCTTCCGGAAACATAATTCAAAATTCTGCAATGTTTCAGAAAATTGGAGGATGTGGCAACACTGCCAGCTAGCGAAAGCCGTACCAAAAAGAATCCGCCAATATTTTTTCGTTATTCTGCATGAAGGCAGTTCTTCCATTATCAGTGCGAAAGTGATAAAAACCGATGTCACGTTTCAAGCTATCAGTATTTCATATTAGATGCTGAAGAGAAAGGTTGTTTCTTTTCATTTCGAAATATTTATCTGATGTAAGTAACGTGCGGCTGGAAGAGATGGCAAACCTTTTTTTGCAGCTGACTAATTGTTCCATTCTGCATGTTATTTTTGTTAAACCAAAAGCCCTGAGTTAGTTTAGTATTTTTCTTTCCATAGCACGCGTGTTTGTGTATCCCACAAATAGTCCTTTTCAGGATTCCACATACAAAACAGAATAATTTCCCTTAAAATCGTTCTTTTTAAGACCCCAAATATAGAACATTTCAGAGTTAATTAAACCACCGAATATATAAAGATACATATGTTATACTTTCTTCGTTTACGAATAATTTGGTTTATGACCAGTTATTTTTCTATCGTGCTGGCAAACATTTGATTTGATAGCAGGTATTTAAAGATAGATGTAAGGTTTTGTTTGTGAGCATCATTAATTTATGTTCCCATTTCATGGATTTGAATAAAACTTATTTAAAACTTGAATTTATCACACTATAGGTTATCGATTTTAATTGAAGAGCGAGTAAGGGCGCTATAACCCTGGCTCATTAGCCAGGGCAGGGGAAAATACTTCTGTCCCGTCCCAGGAACCTAGGACTAAAGGAGTGACATTAACCCTCTTAGCAAAGTCACTCCCAACGGTTTATCAAACTCCCATCAAATTGAAACGGTTGTGTACGGTTGTCCACGTTTCTTCCTTATTCAAGGTTCATAATAATCCGTTGATTAAATTATTCATTGAATGAATAATTTGATTGCCGTATAATTTTTTAATCATCTTTATTTTGTACGCTGCACAGTTGGCCTGGCCGCTGGTGTCATATTCAATATGTGCCATAAACATTAATAATGACAAGAAAAATTGTGGACGAACGTCTGCAATTTTCCAGGATCCCTACATGTATTGGCTGTGAATAGCATGCCTGTGTGTAGTTCTGAAACAGTCGATGGCATTAACGGGTTTTAATTTGGCCACGGATAATATTGCTTGCTCATAAAACTGGCTGTATTTTCAATGTCATCGTGGTCGTGTCTTGCACACAACACTTATTTTTTTCAGAGCTGAATAAATGGATTGGCGATGGGGTGGTTTGGTGCGAGAACCATGCTCTCTTGTTCTTTAAATTATATGTGGCGTCAGGTGCTTGTACAGATAAATTCACCACGGCGCGCGTTCCAGTGTGCACCGTGGTGAATTTATCTGTGTGTTTGTTTCCTCCGGCAAGCCGTAATGCATACTGGTTGTTTCGTTGTGTAAAGGAGATGGTGTGTTGGCTTATTGGATACTGATAATATAATTTTCTGTTCATGATTTGATACGAGTTACTTCGGAAAGTTTATTTATGAGTTTATAGAGCATTTTTGCATTACCAGGGGAAATTTAAAATACTTGGTCCTCGGAGCAAACTGAGAAAAAGTTTTATGTATCATCATGTTATAAACTCAGTTAAATAATGGTCCGTAAAACAGATTAATTGTATCCACATTAAGTTTGGCTTATTTTGTGTGCGGCTAAATGACGCAATGTGCTTTTTAGTTATTTTGTTTGCGAATATCGCGGCTACACAAATGAAAAGCTCCATTATTGTGAAAACTCCACTCTAAGATACCTGCTTGGTTAAGGTTCGAACACATTATTATTTATGAAAACATGGGGTAAAACGCGCCTCCTAAGGAAATATGATCATAGTTTAGCTATAGAACATTAATTGGGAGAATTTAAAAATATCATTTAACCAACATTTCCCCCTGTAATCGCAATCATAACGCTTTAAAAAATACTCAAAATTTTAAAGATTCACAACAACAACGGGACAGAAAGCTCGTTGGACTATGTAACCTCCGAGTCCGGTTACATTGACTGCTTCCAATTTATACGTGCACAATTGGATTAAAAAACACATGTAAATAAATCTATTAATGAATCTTATCCTCTATTCCTTAGCTAAACATAAAATTATTTAAATTATCATTACTATAGTATTAAACTAGCTTAAACACTAATATTAACATTTCCTATTCCAACATGGTGTCAGAATTTATCCCATTAAATAAAGGCTAATGAATTAAATTTATATTAAATTACTTAAGACTATGAATATACCCTATTATTAAATTTAAAATCAAATTTGAACTTGCTATAAAATGTTCCCATACCCCTTAACGCCATAATCCCAACTCTTTGACATTGTCCTGAGTCCCACTACGTAACGGATATTCTCCTGTCATTCGGCACCGACTTTCACATTCAGGACATCAATTAGGCCATCCATTAGACGTTTGTTTGACAATTCAGCGATGGGTTCTGTCAACAAGTCTACTTCTGCGAACAGAAAAACTCGTCCGACAAACAACTTTCGTTAGTCCGAATTGTTTGATGTTAGATCAAATCAACGATATTGTCGGACGTCGCACCCCTCGGAGTAACGTCAGAATAAGTAAACAATAAATAATCAGCTGATCAGAAACGTCTCATGGATTGCCTAATAAAGATAAAAAAGGATGGAAACGATGGATTCGTCCTCATTTTCGTATCAAATATTAAGCAATATAAAGTGTGCATATTAAAATTAAAATAATTATTCCAGTGACACGTGAAAGCAGAAGCCGACCGACCGACAACCCTGCACTGGGAGAGTCCGATTGTGTGCACGGTGGCCCCAGCTCTACATAGTCGATCAGTTGGCCCAATCCGGGTGTGGACCGAACCCGACCGGTTTCTTTCGTCGACGACGAAACAATCGATCCTGCGACCAACATCGAGGAAAGATTTCTGCCGTTGTAGCTGCTGCCGCTGGAGGGCGGTTTGGATTAATGTTGCGACAAATCGAGCCAAAGTAAATGAATAAAATGGCCATGTCTTATTATGCATGTATGAACATATTTTTTTTTTAAATCTTTACTGCCAGAGCCCTTTTCACAAAATATTTTCGGTTGGTTCTGCAGTTAGGGAAGACAGTCCGCAATTCTTCCGAAGCCTATTGCCCCCGCCGGGCAAACGTAAGTAATCAGTTACAACTAACACGTAATTTTGTTTTCTGTTGAGATTTCACAAAAGTGTAGCTTAAATCGTCTTAGGTTATGCAATTCTTAGGTTTTCAAAACAATTGTTCTGTTTTAGATTAGAAAGATGGGTAGGGAATGTCAACGACATTATCGAAATGAAGTAGCATACATTTTAAGTTGTTAATACAAATGTTGCAATTTTTACTAATTTCTGAAAGGTTTTATTAAAATAAGTTATTTCGGTATTTCTAATGGAAATAGCGAAATAACGGTGCAAGTATATACGATTTTCTACTGTTGCCAAATGAATTGATTTACCCTTCAAAATAGTTATTTGTTCTTTTGATTCATTTTAATAATTATACCTTATTTCCTATTTAGCTACGTATCCTCAATTTCAGAGCAAGATTCTTCTTCACTACCTATTTTGTTGTATATCTCTTCCACCTTTCTGTTAAATTTATTTTTTGTTTTCGCCAAGATTTTCCATTCAGTTTCTGATAATTCTGGATTTGAATATGTGCCCAATATTTAAGCTGCAATTCTGTTCACTGCTGTTTTACCTTTAAATAATTTTGATACTTTAATCCTACCTCTTGGTCTATCTCTGGAATATTTTAATAGTTCTTTTATTATTTGAATCTCGTACCTTGCTATTGATTTTCTGTTTCTTTTCAATAAAGCTGCTCCTTTTAATCCGTATGTCATGGCTGGAGAAATCACTGTCATATAAATCAATTTGGCAATTTTCCAACTTGGTTTAAATTTTCTCCTAAATTCTATCACTATCTTTGCACTGTTTGTTGCCTGTCTATACCTAATTTTTGTAGTATTTGCTCTATCCAAAGTTTCCCTTAAATATGTTCCTAAGTACCTCATCGTTTTAACAACATTAATTTGCTCTCCATCGATCAGTAGTGTTAATGGTAGTTTTCTGTTTGTTGACGGTTCCCTAATAATAATTTCACTTTTACTTGGATTTAGCTCTAGTCCTACTTTCCTGAATTCTTCTTTTAATAATATAACAATGCTGTCCAATTCTTTTACTGACTTCGTTATTATTAATATGTCATCTGCGAAAGCTAAACAAACAAGTAAATGCTTATTATTTAATTCAAGTATATTTAACTTGAAAAAACCTGTTTTAATCCACCTAGAGGTGCAATTGTGCCTTTCTCATTTCTCCAAACTATGATTTAATAGCTGGTTCGTACAATATAACATTATGGAAATGTCTTTCATTCTTATTACACTTAAGTATATATAAGAGCACCTTTTTGCATTCATCGCGGTATCGGTTTGAATCGGAGTTTTTTGTGTGATCGCACTCCACAACCCGTAACTCCGGAGCCGGAAGTCGGATGGAGATGGAATTTAATATCAGTTTCCGGGGACGGAACACCTTTCATTTGA
This sequence comes from Topomyia yanbarensis, assembly GCF_030247195.1. Taxonomy (NCBI): domain Eukaryota; kingdom Metazoa; phylum Arthropoda; class Insecta; order Diptera; family Culicidae; genus Topomyia; species Topomyia yanbarensis. The sequence goes on from NC_080671.1 coordinate 469,947,719, forward strand.
GACTAAGTTGATCAAATCGGTCTAGCCATTTTCGAGAAACCAATATAACCGTTATTCTGAATTTGGATGCTTCCTGATCCGTCGATGGTGGCCAGTGTGGCCAAAGAGACTTTGAATGACTGTTGGTGATCTAGATCTACAAATTCAACAGTTGTGTTTACATTTTGGAAAAAAATCCCCTTTTTACATTCATCGCAGAATTCATTAGAATCAAGATTTGCTGCGTGATCGTACGTATCACCCTGTAATTCAGGAACCAGAACTCGGATCCACACAAAATTCAACAGCAGCTGATGGACCTTCCATTTAAAATCAAGTTTGTCAAAATCGGTTCAGAAAATTCCGAGAAATCGATGTGGACAAATCAACAAATTTTGTTTTGTAACCATACTCTTCAAATCGTAATTCGGAACAAGATGTCGGTTGAAAATGAAATTCAATAGCAACCTATGGGAATATTAGACCTTTCATTTGAATCTTAGTTTGTAAAAATCGGTTCAGCCATCTCCGAGAAACCGATGTGGACATTTTGTTAACAAATCCGCACATACACACACATACATACATACATACATACATACATACATACATACATACATACATACATACATACATACATACATACATACACACATACACACATACACACAGATATTTTGCGATCTCGGCGAACTGAGTCGAATGTTATATGAGACTCGGCCCTCCGGGCCTCGATTAGGAAGTCGGTTTTTGGAGCAATTGCGTAACCTTTCTATATAAGAAAGGCAAAAGAATAATATTTAATTAGCTTAATAAGCATGAGTTCAATGTTATCTTCATGTGATTATAATTTGGAAAGGTTGGTGGAATGGGTTTGAACGTGTAGGGAATGGGGGGTTAGTAGAGTGGGAGTGGAGGATGCGTCAGAAATCCATCATCTTATTTCGGTATACGGGGTGGATGAAGGAAATGCGGGCATGAGGGTGGTCCAAGAGGAGGGGAGTGATGAAGGAGGAAGGTGTAAGGACAAGGCGGGGGGGGGGAGGTGCGGCGACGCAATACTCAACTGCATATTTTACCTTCCATTTGAGACTTGGTTTGAGAAAATCGGTTCAGTCATCACCGATGAACCGATGTGACTTTAATTGTGGAATATGCCCGGAATTCCGGACTTCCGGAATCGTCGATAGTGGACAATATATTCAAAGAATGTTTGATTGGCAATCAGTGATCTAGATTTGCGATTAGAAGTAATTTGGTGACCATTTCAATAGTTTTTAGCCTCTGAGGTATTACGATTGTACCGATTTATATGGGAAATTCCAGTGCATCCTTACTAACACCCCTGTAACTCCGGAAGTAAGAGTCAGAACCGAATGAAATTCAGCAGCAGTCAATGGCATTACTGTATCTTTCATTTGAAATCAAGTTTGTAAAAATCGGTAGAGAATTCGTTGTGGAATGGGTGTGATATTAGCTTAGGAACATGGCGGGTTCCATGGGGGCGTCATGAACCGTCATAGGTAGCCAACGTGGTCAAAGCTGCTTTGATTGACCATTAGTGATCCAGACCCCCAAAAAAGAGTAATGTTACATCAATTTTAATATGTTTTACATCATTTGAATTTCATGATGGTACCAGTTTATATGGGAATTTGCTGTGTGACCGCACTCTTCAACCCGTAACTCCGGAACCGGAAGTCGGATCAACTAAAAATTCAATAGCAGCTTATGGGAGCGTTATACCTTTCAGATGAAACTAAGTTTGTGAAAATCGGTTCAGCCATCTCTGAGAAAATTGTGTGAGTTTAAATGACACACACACACATACACACACACATACACACACACACATACATACACACACACACACACAGACATTTGCCGATCTCGACGAACTGAATCGAATGGTGTATGACACTCGGCCCTCCGGGCCTCGGTTAAAAAGTCGATTTTTACAGTGATTGCATAGCCTTTCTTTATATGAGAAAGGCAAAAAAGGAAATTTAGCCTTAACTTCTTTTAAGATTTTCTGGATTATTAACGTGAATATGTATGGGGACATTCGACAACCTTGTTTTAATGCCTTTTCCTTTCATTATTTTCTCTGTTTCTATGCCTCCCAAAAATACTTGTTAACTCATAATTAATTGCCTGTCTAACTCTGTTGATTATATGTTGCGGTACTCCAAGTTCAAACAGTATTTCCTGTATTGAATCCAGATTCACCGTGTCAAATGCTTTTTTTATATCTAGTGGATGCTACTATCACTGTTTCTCCCATATTCCAGTATGCCTCCATATATCTTCTAACGTAAAACATTTGATCATCAGTTGACCGATTATTAATCCCGGTTCTCCAGAATATTCCTTTAATCTTCTAACTAAACAAGTTGTATAAATTTTATACCCTACGCTACTCAGTGTAATTCTTCTGAAATCTCTTTTTGGGGCTTTCTTCTTGGGTAAAGGTATCTGCAGAGCTTCTCTCCATTGGTCCGGAATTTCATTTGTTTTCCAGACTTTCCTTAGCCATAATTCTTCTATTAGTTCATCGTTCGCATATTTAAGATATTCATTTTCAATTCCATCCTTGCCTGATGCTTTACCATTTGTAAGATTTCGAATTATTTCTTTAATTTCAATTTTTGTTGGAGCTTCGGTTAGTTTTTCTTTAACTGGATCATTGGGTATTGTTAAAGTTTGTCCAGAGGAATTTTCCAATTCTGTTATCCATTTTTTCATTAGGATTATTGGGATTTTGTTTGCTTTGCTTCTAAACTGTTTCAAATAGTTGTATAAACGTTTCATTCTTTCTCCAACTTCAAAATGCTCTAACTCATTGTAGAATTTAATTATTTCTTTTTCTTTGTTTTCTTTTATTTTTGCTTTGTAGAGTTGCCGTTTTATTTGAATTTCTTTTCTATACCATTCAATGTCTATTCCTACATATTTTGTTTTTTTTTTCAGTTTCTCCTGTGCGTTTCTAAGATCTTTCAGTGCAGCTTATCTTTTGGGAGTTATAGGTATTTTTTTGTTCATAAGCACAAGTGTTAACTTTTTCTACTAATTGTTATGTATAACCAGGGCTGTAGAGAGAAATTACGGGCCCAGGGGGTCCAGCATAAGGACCCCCTTCATCATTGTAGATTTTTCTATCACAGAAACTGTTGAGCTCGATATCTGTGGGAGAAAATAATTATCAGCTACTATGTATTTTATGGAGAACTATAGGAGAATACACTTAGTGCTGTTAATTCCAAAGAACTGTCTTATTTCAAAGTGTGATACGGTCAATTTTTTCGTTTATTTTCCGTCGGTCTCTGACCACACTGTGTACCTATCACCGACACCAGAGAAGTGACTCCACATCTAGATATCGGTTTATCAACGTTCTACCACTACATGTCCTTTTTTCGTAATGACAGTATTCAAATCCGCTCAAAATAGCGTGGAATAATCGTGTTGCTTCATGAAAGGTAGCAGAGTTTTTTCATGCACTCTTTCACATAAATTTTTTGATTGACGGGTTGGGTCACAATGACAATGTCGCTTTTCAAACCTCAGGTACAGGAAGCCTGCCAAACAAGATGTTTCTATGTGAACTTCGACAGCTTCATATGCTTGAAAATATCGGCCACTGTTCCTCTCACTGGTGACGGTTGATTTGGTCACTTTTAACGGTTTCGCAAACTTGGCGTGCAAGTAATTTCGATTCAGGCTATACGCGAGCAAAATTTCTCCGTGTTGCTCCTTTTTTTCATTGACACTTTTTTTTATGTAGAATAGAAAAAGCATCTTTCTGCACGCAGGTAAATGAACGGTTTGCGGATTTGTTTAAGTTTAAGTCGACCAAATTTAATCGCAAATTTTAAATACATCTGCGAAATTTTTAGTGGCTTTGAAAGTAGCACATCTATCAATTTTTCCATATTTATCAGGATGTCGGTGTTGCTTGATTTCATTCGAATATTTGTCTGGTTTTACCTAAAATTCGTTAAAGAAACAACACATTCGGCCAAGTCGGTGCGCTACAACATTACCAGTCTCTGTAAATACAACTTCTCATTTGTTCGATTGTGTTGCTGATTTTTTGTCGTTTCAGGGAAAACTGGTTCCGGTGATTTTTACGAGTTCTTTATGTACATATTTGGTACAATATTATTAAAGGACTCATAATTAAAACTTTTCACAAACTGTGAGAGAAAAACAAAAAAAGCAACAATCGAGGAAAAACTTATAAATAGATAAAATGAAACAAAACAAGAAAGCTACAAGAACTACTACGGAGAAACAACAGAAAATGGAAAAAAAACTAAGACAATGGGAAAATTAAAAAGAAATTAAAGTATGTAAACTTTTTGAAGAAATAGCAAAAAAATGATTGAATAATTGAAACAATCATATTAAACGAAGGAAATGAGAAATGAAAATTAGACATATATTGAAGAAATTTAGCCGGTTGTCACGGTAAAGATAGATACCGTCGCTGTTGTGCTATCTTATGACAAACGCCATTTAGCACTTTTCGAGAAAAACGATTTTTAATGTTTGCGATTGAATATCTCAGAAACTATAAACAAATGAAAGGTTTCTGTAAAGGCAATCGATGCTTCTATCAATTCTGTATGCCAGTAACTTTTTATACGAAGATCAATCAACTACATTAAAATATTTTGCTTAAAATGTAAAGCAAAGTCACAGTCACACGTGTCATAGGTGTGTATGAACGACAAAAAATGTATAACGTGTCACAATTGTGCACAGCTACTTTCATATAAAAATGAAGGTCCAAATTTTCATGAAATTAACTGTTTTAAAACTAAATTTTCCTTTTTCAACTAGTCCATGTTATAGCAGTGGCCATAGGATACAAAATAATGGAGTTGAAACTAAAAATTTTCGCAATTTTCCTCGATTTTCCGGGAATAAAAGGGAAATATGGATGGACAATTTAGAGTATATATATATATATATATATATATATATATATATATATATATATATATATATATATATATATATATATATATATATATATATATATATATATATATATATATATATATATATATATATATATATATATATATATATATATATATATATATATATATATATTAAAAAATGATATTGCTGATAAGCGGCTGAACGGAATAAATACTCTCTTTCCGTATTGTATCATACAATTTTGAAAATCTTCCAAAAATAGTGAAAATTTCAAAGAAAGTCATCATTAAAACTTTGAAAAACACCCGTCAACCTAGGTGTATAGAAACACTATGGTGGGAAAGCTGTTTCCAAAGACATGAACCAATTTGATTATTATGGTAGATCCAAGAAAAAAATTATTGGATGGTGAACATCGTTCCACGAATCACAAAAATTAACAAATTAAAAATGTTTACAAAAGCCGTGGTGGATTGAATTAGTATTGGACAAAATCAGAGACTGAACAAAGTTTTACGTGTATAGAACACAATACGCTGGAATCAACAGTTTATCCGAAAATGTAATTGTTTCCTAAATTTACGTGTTGTACCACTGTGGATTCGTAATTAAAATAATTAAAATAAGACAAATATTTACATTTTATTCCAGAACATTAAATACATAGATTGTGGTTATTCAATTGGTGTTTAGTTGCTTTGCACAGCTTCGAGTATATGGCTTTTGTCTTGTAGTGTTTTTGACTTGTGATTTAATTTCCGTTGTATGAGACACACGTTTCTTTTTTGTTTTCATCTCCGTTTTTTCTTGTCTATTTATCTCCATGTTCTTTATTTCACCTTTTTCCTGATTACGATTGAATAATTCCTTTCTCCTTTTATAATGTCTATCTGTTTTCTTTTCTGATGGCTCGTCGGGCTGTTTGATTATTTCAGTCGTTGTTGCTGTGTCTTCAAATCCTGGAAGACTCTTGTAAAAGAGAAGATCTTCTCCCGAAAACATCTTATACATTGATTTTATATCTTTAATTTTTTTCTCGTTGATTTGGCGTCCAGTCGGCAATAGTCCAGGCTCGATAAATTCATTAGATTTCAAAGAAACTGTTTTATATTCACCGTCAATAGCTATCTTAAATTTTATTTGAAAGTTACGAAGTCGATATTCAATATAAGCAATTTTTTTGTATGGTATTTCTTTCATATTTGTGAATGTTTTAGCAACTTCAGAAAATGCTCTGAAATTGCACGGAGTCATATCGATCAGTTGTATTTTAAATTTGGGGAATTTAGCTGACTGGTACAGCTTCTTCAATGCAACTGGCGAGTATATTTCTTTGCCTCTAAGAAGCTTTTCAAGCACGCTGTGCGATGAGTCAACATCCGTAACTACTGAATGACCAGCAACTCCGTACTTGTGGATGATCGAGTTTATCTGTTGATGCTTTTGCAAAAATAAAAATAATGCTGAAGTTAAAATCGAGTTTTTGTTCTGACTTGTGCAATTATCCGAATACAACACTATTGTTTTTACGTCGGGGAAAGTGACGACTAATTGGTCAAGAATCACCCATAGTGCTGATGCTATATCGTTGGCTGATCGACCTGAGAGAGCTTCAGTCCACAGAGAGCAATATGTCAAACCGTTATTGGCACATCTACCTGTCAGATTATAGCATGTTAATTTGCTTAGATAAAACGATGCACTAACGTTACTTTTGGGCAAATTAATTATCTGTTGTAAATCAAATGAAAGCAATACAATGTTATCATTGAGTAGCTTACAATCGTCTATTTTTTGTGAACGAGTTATTTCCAATCGACGTTGGTGTTCCAAACGCTGCGCAGTTAACTCTGAACTCTCTGTTTCACATGTATTCTGTGGTATAAAGCATACACCACACTGGTCCTTTTTAGGCAAAATAAACCCGAGGTTTAGCTGTCTCAAAAGATCACAGTACTTCCAATGAGAAATCTTTGGACCATGCTCCTCCACAAAGAGACTGTACATTTTTTCTCTCGTGAGACCACGTTCGACAAATACTTTTGTATTGTTACTCCTGCAATAGTGCGACTCTGTTGTTTCGAATTTCATTATATGTTGTTTAGCAAGCACAACATAGTCGAAACGCACTTTAGACTTCGTATGCAATCCTTGTGCATGGTTCCTTGCTTTCTTAAAAAAGTACTCCAATCTTCCTCGGGAAATATTCAGAGTGTTCAGAAAAAAAGTTGTGCATACTTGTGTTTTTACATTGGTTGAATTATCCGGCATATAATATTTGAATGAAAAATTCTTTTTAGGTATACGAACGGTGTCTTTGTCCTCTGATACTGCTTTTGTCCGTCTACGTTTGGGTATAACTTTCTCCACGTATTTTCCGTACATACATTGCTTCAGCTCATCGTTCAAAGACCAAAACTCATCGTTGAATTTAAGACGTTCATCCGAATTTATGCGCTCGTTGCATTTAAATGCACAACCGGATCCACACGGTTTGCCGAGAACGTTTTTGCCTTTCTCATATAAAGAAAGGCTATGCAATCACTGTAAAAATCGACTTTTTAACCGAGGCCCGGAGGGCCGAGTGTCATACACCATTCGATTCAGTTCGTCGAGATCGGCAAATGTCTGTGTGTGTATGTATGTGTGTGTGTGTGTGTGTGTGTGTCATTTAAACTCACACAATTTTCTCAGAGATGGCTGAACCGATTTTCGCAAACTTAGTTTCATCTGAAAGGTATAACGCTCCCATAAGCTGCTATTGAATTTTTAGTTGATCCGACTTCCGGTTCCGGAGTTACGGGTTGAAGAGTGCGGTCACACAGCAAATTCCCATATAAACTGGTACCACCATGATGTTCAAATGATGTAAAACATATTAAAATTGATGTAACATTACTCTAGTTTGCGGGTCTGGATCACTAATGATCAATCAAAGCAGCTTTGACCACATTGGCCACCTATGACGGTTCATGACGCCCCCGGGGAACCCGCCAAGTTCCTAAGCTAATATCACACCCATTCCCCAACGAATTCTCTACTGATTTTTACAAACTTGATTTCAAATGAAAGATACAGTAATTCCATTGACTGCTGCTGAATTTCATTCTGTTCTGACTCTTGCTTCCGGAGTTACAGGGGTGTTAGTAAGGATACACTGGAATTTCCCATATAAATCGGTACAATCGTAATACCTCAGAGGCTAAAAACTATTGAAATGGTCACCAAATTACTTCTAATCGTAGATCTAGATCACTGATTGCCAATCAAACATTCTTTGAATATATTGTCCACTATCGACGATTCCGGAAGTCCGGAATTCCGGGCATATTCCACAATTAAAGTCACATCGGTTCTTCGGTGATGACTGAACCGATTTTCTCAAACCAAGTCTCAAATGGAAGGCAAAATATGCAGTTGAGTATTACGTCGCCGCCCCTCCTACCCCCGCCTTGCCCTTACACCTCCCTCCTTCATCACTCCCCTCCCCTTGGACCACCCTCACGCCCGCATTTCCTTCATCCACCCCGTATACCGAAATAAGATGAAGGATTTCTGACGCATCCTCCACTCTCACTCTACTAACCCCCCATTCCCTCCACTTTCAAACCCATTCCACCAACATTTCAAAATATAATTACATGAAGATAACATTGAACTCATGCTGATTAAGCTAATTAAATACTATTCTTTTGCCTTTCTCATATAGAAAGGTTATGCAATTGCTCCAAAAACCGACTTCCTAACCGAAGCCCGGAGGGCCGAGTCTCATATAACATTCGACTCAGTTCGCCGAGATCGCAAAATATCTGTGTGTATGTATGTGTGTTTGTATGTGCGTATGTATGTGTGCATGTATGTATGTATGTATGTATGTATGTATGTATGTATGTATGTATGTATGTATGTGTGTGTATGTGCGGATTTGTTAACAAAATGTCCACATCGGTTTCTCGGAGATGGTTGAACCGATTTTTAGAAACTAAGATTCAAATGAAAGGTATACTATTCTCATAGGTTGCTATTGAATTTCATTTTCAACCGACATCTTGTTCCGGATTACGAGTTGAAGAGTATGGTTACAAAACAAAATTTGTTGATTTGTCCACATCGGTTTCTCGGAATTTTCTGAACCGATTTTGACAAACTTGATTTTAAATGGAAGGTCCATCAGCTGCTGTTGAATTTTGTGTGGATCCGAGTTCTGGTTCCTGAATTACAGGGTGATACGTACGATCACGCAGCAAATCCCGATTCTAACGAATTCTGCGATGAATGTAAAAAGGTGATTTTTTTTCCAAAATGTAAACACAACTGTTGAATTTGTAGATCTAGGTCCCCAACAGTCATTCAAAGTCTCTTTGGCCACACTGGCCACCATCGACGGATCCGGAAGCATCCAAAGTCAGAATAACGGTTATATTGGTTTCTCGAAAATGGCTAGATTTGCTTAGTCTCAAATGAAAGGTGTTGCGTCCCCAGAAACTGATATTAAATTCCATCTCCATCCGACTTCCGGCACCGGAGTTACGGGTTGTGGAGGTCGATCACATAGAAAACTCCGATTCAAACCGATACCGCGATGAATGCAAAAAGGTGCTCTTATATATACCTACCAAGTGTAATAAGAATGAAAGACATTTCCATAAAGTTATATTGTACGAACCAGCTATTAAATCATAGTTTGGAGAAATGAGAAAGGCACAATTGCAACTCTAGGTGGATTAAAACAGGTTTTTTTCTTTTGAATCAATATCTTTGAGCGATTCGTGTATTCTTCACCGCCTTGACGAGCTACCCGAACTATAGTTCGTTTCCATTTAGCTACATCCTTCTTCTTTTTTGCATTAGGGTGATTTCTAAAACCATCTTCAATATCAGCAAGGAGACTGAAATAAATAATACAAATAAAAAATGTTAACTATACACAACTAAAGCTTAAATATAGGGTACACTAACATTAAAACTAAACTGAAAATAAACCAAATCTAAACATTACAGAAAATATGCCAGAACTGAACTAAACTGCTTTAAAGCAAATTAGAACTATTTAAATATTCACTTACTAATCCGTACCTTCATTATGTAAATTTTCCGCGTCGGGTGTACATATTCTGTAATTAAACTAATTAAATATTTTTTCTAATAAATTTATAAAAATTACATGTTAATGCCTTCGTTGGTAGATATTTCCACATCACTAGCGATGAAAGATCCTGATTCTGCGCGTAGAGGCGGATCTTGGATATGCTGCAAAATCGCAGAACTGCCCTCCTGGCCCGAAATAACCTCCGATGGTTCTAGCATCGTTTGGCTCACTTTCCGCGGGTATAAAACTGCCGATAACTTGCTGCATTCTTCGGTCGATATGTCCACAGCACATGTAATGGAAAGTCCTGAATCTGCGAAATGAGGCGGATTTCGACTTTGTTGTAAATTCGCGGAACTGTCCTCCTGACCTGAATCAACGTCCGCTGGTTCTAGCCTTTTTCGGCTTATTTCCGGAGGGTATATTAACTCGCTACATTCTTTGATCGTTATTTCAACGGCACTAGCAACAAAAAATCCTGGTTCTGTGAGCAGGGGCGGGTCCTGGCTCTGCTGTACGACGGCGGAACTGCGCTGTTGATCTGAAATAAGGTCCGATGGTTCTAGGCTGCTCCGGATCGTTTTCGGCGGGCTTAAAAGCGCTGTCACCTCGCTGCATCCTTCGGTCGATATGTCAGCAGCACTCCTAATACAGCATTCCAATTCTGTGGGAAGAGGTGGACCCTGACTTTGCTGTATAATCGTGCAACTGCGCTCCTGATCCGAAATAACATCTGATGGTTCTAACCTCCTGTTGTTCATTTCCGGCGGGTCTAAAATTGCCGACAACTCGCTGATTTTCGGTTTAGGTTGAATCATATTTCATTTGTCACGTAGTCTGCAATATTCAGTTTGATAATTATGTCAAACAAAACATACGAATTTACATACAATTTATTTAAATAGAAAGTAACCAATATAAGTTGTCCTTTGAATCCGGATGCGGATGAAAAGTCACGGAATGGCCTTTGAAATCCGAAATAATGCTCGATAGAATTTTTTTTTGCGGGTGATTGATATAAAAAATGAGACCAGAGTTATTTAATCTCGTCGAGGTTGACATTGATTTGCTTTGGTTCGCGCTCTGGTTAGTCAATGTTTGGTTGGCCGTAAAATATAAACAAAATCTAAAAAATGATACAACTCGTGATTCGATTTGTAGCCAGTTAACTTTTCCGAATTTGCTTGTTGTAACGCTATTTTATTGATTGAAGGGCCTTTTCATTTGGTCTATGAGAATAGGGATAATGAAACTTTCAAATATATTAATAAGATTCAAGCCATTCAAGTTTAAAAACAAGTGACAGTTATTACATTTGCTTGAAGAATTATTACTGCCACAATTATTTGAGCATAACGCGTTGCCCTGTGAAGAAAAGAAATAAGAGGGCCGTGGCTAGTGCTGTCTTATAACTATTTGAGTGAGCTTAAAGAGGCAACTGTGTGACAATTTAACATAAATAATCGTCGACTATTTATAAAGAGAAAATAATCTAATTGGAGAATGTTCTTTCTGTTTGTTGGAACAGCTCTTTGCTGGTTTGCTCCAGGATAATTATTCTTCCTCAAACCTAACTTGATATTTTGTATTGTCAAATATGCTAAAATTTAGAAATCCCAATATGCTATCCTGTTCATTGCATATCGCAAAACATTGAACGTGGAGTCTGTATACTCAATGAATCCCGTACAGGGAAATGCGCAGCACTGCATAAATTTATACCAACCTATTTTTTTCTGGCAACCAGAATATATGCTGTAACTTTGAGTAACGTCGACTATGTTGCCAAAAATTTGCATGCGGAGTTAAAAATTTTACTTTGTTGAAGTTTACAGGAAATAATTTTGCATATCCTTGATTCACACTCACTGATTACTAAAACCAAAAATACGTTGTTTTTAGTTGATGTAAAAAATATTGTACTTGATTAGTTAATTTGGAGGAAAACAAATTCTGTTCGCAGGTAATTTAGAGGCAAACAAATAACTTCTGGGCTTAAAGAAAATACGGAAGAGTAAAAATGTGTGATATCAGTGCGCGTCTTTTAATCGCTAGATATCCCAATATAATAACTTTCCTATCGACAACAATACTTATCGTGCATTCTCATCTAACATGAACCTAAACGAAAATGTTTGTTTTGTTTTTTTTATTCGATTTGCAGTAGATTGCAGTAGATTCGATTTTATTCTATCTATGATTTATATAATATTATTGACCGAACGTTGTACGCAATCATGCTGCGCAAAATGAGTTGCGTGTAATACACATTGTATGGCATACAAATGAGTTTCACCTGTAGGGGTTTCCCAAATTTTTATTGTACCAGTAGCTAACAGTTTCAAACATCTACCATGGGGCTCATGAAATTCTTAAAAATCCATGCAAACCATATCCATACAATGCCTATTGTGCCTTTTTGGGATATGTTAAAGTGTTATGCTGTCTTATGACAAGTGAAATTCCATGTAATAACATAGAAATAATGAATTTTCACATTTGTGACACGTCATACAAGGTCACTTCGAATGCAAAGATCTCCTTTGTGGTTTTGATTTGATATAATATTAATTTATGCCATCAGAGACATCTATTGGTATGCTATAATTTTTATGGTTTCAATCTACAGTTGCTTATACGAAGGTGGTCTGTTTTTTGCTGTCCTAAGATAGCACAACACTCCTAGTCGAGAAATTGGCGCTTGTCATAATCGTGCTTCACTATATCTCAGAAACTAAATGAAATTTCGAAATACTGAAAACGCCATTATGAAGTGATTTCCAAAATTAGTAACATAGCATATCTAACTCTGTTCACCCCAAAATGGCGTTTGTCATAAGATAGCACAACAGCGACGAATACGTCTACCTTTATCAGGACACATGTTAGTGAACTCGGGTGATTCGTAGTTATTCTGCCTAAGCTCGACCCTCATTAACAGAAGGCAAAGATTAAGCCCGTACGATATTAAGCCTGTTCTAATGACCCTGCCACTTCTAGTTTTCCGATCTGTTTACTTCACATCCTTGCTCTCACTTGAGTACTATGGCTCTAAGTTTCATAACTTTCCCTACCCAGTAATCTCTAGCTAATTGAATGTCGTTAAAACGTAAAAAAGAAAATGTGACTAACATAGTCGAAATAAAAAAGGAAAAACGAAAAAATAAAAGTTATACAAAATGTTTGAAATATAAAAATTAGTAGCAAATTAAAAAAAAATGGAAAGCATGAAAACAAGTAAATAGGAAAATAATAAAAAGGTTTCAAAATAGAAGATCGAAATAAATTGACTACGAAAAATCTGAAAATGGACAAGTTATTTTTAAAGAACAGATAGAAATGAAAATAAATGATAAATAAATAGCCCAAAAACAGACGATAGTGAAATCGTAACATCAAAATGGTTTTAATGGGTAAAAATTAAAATCCTAGAAGAATTTAAAAAACAGAAATATTATCACAAAGAAAAACAAGAGAAAATTTAAAAAATGGGCTGAAAATGAATAAATCTATATAAAGTAAAAGTGAGGAAAAATTAAAATTTGAGGAAAACATTCAAAAAATGAAGATCAAAATAAAATAATAGGAAAAATATTCAAATGAAGGAAGTAACAAAATAGAAAACATGGAATTCAAAATTGTTTAAATGGGTAAAAAAAGAAAATATTAAAGGTAATGGAACAACTAATAAACAAAAATGGAAGAATATTGAAAAAATCCATACCAAAGAAAAGCATATATTTCAAAACTGATAAATGGAGAACAGAAAATTTCATAACTCGAAAGAAATTAAAACATTAGAAATAGAAAAAAATATTTATTGAGCAAATGAGGGAAACCTAAAATAAATTGATTGGAAGATATGAAAAAATTAAAAAAAGCATATAGATAGTAAAAGATTAGTTAAATAAATTAAATAAATTTAATGAAATCAGTTAAATAATCAATTACAAAAGAAACAAATCAAACGATAAATAAAACTGAAAAAACGTGAAAAAATGAAACAAATTAAAAAGATGGAGCAAATACAAAAAGTTGAACAAATTCCAAAAGGGAAGCAAAAATGGTTAAAAAGGAAAATTATGGGACAAAATATAAAAAAGGTTAAATTAGATTGAATGAAGAAATTAAAAAGAATACAAAACCTAGATGAAATGGAAAAATAAACAAACAAAGCACATATGAAACAAGAGCAAAAATGGAAAAAATCATTTAAATTGAGAAAATTAGTTAAAGATGATAAAAACTTTCGGGTTCGCGTATTGAAATAAAAAAAATCCAGTGAATACGAAAAATTACTAAGCATTGTTTTCTTCGTGGATTTTCGTGTTCTTTCTTTATTTGTGGAGTTATTAAGAATTCGTCTAACAAATCCTATTTGAACAGCTGAGCGTTCTAAAAGACGGTTGCTGAGTTTTTTTTTCTAATAGATTTTTTACTGATTCATTTAATAGAAGTCACAAATCGTTCTGGAAACATAAAAAATCGCAATTGGACCAATGATTAGAAACCTTTTTGTTTTTGAAACCCTTCAACAGATTGAAAGTTTCAAAATTAATTATTAAAATACGAATCAAAATCAATTTCGAGAGCACAGAACGTTCAACTTTAACTAGCTCAATTTTTTAAATAGTTAGTCAAAATCCATGAAATAATTGTTGTAAAGTATGAAATAGAAAATAAATTTCAGTTTTTAATACACAATTTACAAAAAAAAATATTTCTTTTTGCCCACTGCGCGTTCAAATCGTTTTAGAGTTCTAAGTTTCAAAGTTTTTTTTTCACACAGCAGAAACTTTATAATGTAATGTACGATTAACTTTATAATAGAATTTGGAGAAAATTAAATCATACAAATATTAAATCATACCAATTTTGAATTTTCCAATAAATTGTTATTGAAATAATATTTAACAAAATCATTCCATCTGTTCGAAGTCCGGGCCCCCTTCACAACTCCGGGCCCGGGGGGAAACACCCCGTCCCCCCTCCCCTCTCGGCGGCCCTGTGTATAATAACAGTTTCGAAAAATAACATTTGTATCAGTGTAAAAATAGTTTCATAAAAGCGTAACGATGAGTAACGCATTCAGAAGGTGAATTGAATAAACGTCAGCGAGAAGCTAATTATTCTTAGTAGAGACGTGAAGCGAAGCAGTTTGTTTTTTTTTTTTTTTAATTAGTGCGAAAGCCGAAGTCCCGGTTTTCTCCTGCGATCCGCCTTTGTCAGCCTGGATTGGTTCAGCCATCTTCAACCGAGGAAGCTCCGGATAAGTTGTTAAGGTTAGCTGGTGTCTTCCAGAGCCTAGGTATCGGCAAACTTACACTAATAACCCGTACGCTTTTGTTATATCCAAGATGTCAATATTTAGTTTGTTTTGTTTATTTAGAAGTTGATGATATCCTATTTTGTTTGGGTATCTGTATTTTTCAAATATAATTTCTCCGGCTTTATATTTAAAATCTGATTTGTTTATGATCGGACAATGATTATTCATCCGACACAATCCATTTATCAATGTTTTCTGAAACTATATCGCTACATAACGTGAGATCTAGTACCTCTCGTCGTGCTGCCGTGACAAATGTTGGACTTTTGCCCCGGTTACATATATCAATATTATTAGATGTTATATAGTTCAGGAGATCCTCCCCCTGACGTTGGCGAACAATGTGTTATTAGTGAATATGGGCTTATGTAAAATCAAATAAAACCAAATTATACAGAAAAATATCTTGCTTTCTGATAAGTTCCCCCATACCGTGACATTTGTTCCTAATTAAACACATTTTCCGCCATGATTAATGTTCTACCGGGTACAAAGGACACAATTGCAATTAGTCGCCACATTCGCTCCCGCAGCAATCCAACACATCTCCAGCGTTGCCCCAACTGTGAAGTCACGACTCCTGATGTATGACGATGGGCGGAAAGAATAACAAAGCACATTTCTCATCATAATTTCTCACGCTTTCACAGACTCGAGCTTTCGGGTAGTAAAGGCAAAAAGCGTAAGACTAAACAACAACAACAGCAACACTACATCACAATGTTTTAGTGGCAGACTGGAAAGCGACTTGCTGCTGCTCCACTGAGCGCCTGTGACAGGGGGAAAATCTGACTTCTCGAAAGTCCGCCACAGCAGCAGAACCATCCAGGATTAGGACTTCAGATACGGTCCACCTACCCTGCCACAGCGATGCAGAGTGACTATCCTCCTCGGATCCAGTCGGCTGCAGTCACGTCACCGACCGGCTGCTGGAGGAGTAGAACGGATTCTTAACGAGAAACGAGAAACAGCAGCGAGAGAATTATGATTGTGTGTGTGTGTGTGCAAACAAGGCGTTGATGTGGAAAATAAATAGCATTTCTTTTGGAATCTGCAGTTACCAACAATAATAGTGGAAATCGTAGCAGGCGCCGAATGTCGTCGAGTGAGTGAAAATTCGCTCCACTAAGAAGAGGACGATGAGCTGCTTCAGTTGATGAGATGAAATGCACCGGCGGATTGCTGCGACCACAGTCGGCTGGGAATCGCTCCTTTGTCCAATGGGAAGCGGGGTGTACTTTGTGAGTACGGTTTATTTATGGTGCGGGTTAATTTGCATAAATTTCGATAATTAACACACTCTGCGGTTCGTAATTTAATGTCTCGAAGCGACAATTTGTTTTCCCAGAATGGGGATAAATGTCGGACTTTTTACTCACACTGGGAATTTCCCGCATGAAGATTTTACGTAGTGGGGCGGTATCCGGTCGGGCTTTTTATGACAGTGATAAGCTGTTAGCGTTTAAATGGGACTGTTTGAATGGGTTTCCTAATGGCTGTATAGATACTACAACTCGCAGCTTGTCATTGGTTTTTATCACATAATTAGGGGTTGTAGTGCAAAAATATTCGGGAGATTCTAAACAATTCTTTTAACTTGATTTTGCAACCAATCAAAGTAGCCATTCAAACATTCTAATCTTTTAAATTGACGATATGCCTTCACTCCGGAATCGATCATTTTTCACCAGAAAATCCCACTATCAGGGACAAGCAGATTTGCACAATCGAAAATCCGGTCTCGGGAAGCAGACCCAGCAGAATGGATTATTGTATGAAGGCGAATGGAAGAACGGTCTAAGGTTTGTTGTACGGTTTCGGGATTTATGTGAACAAACTGTCATTCAGAAGATACTTGTTTTTCAGACACGGTTACGGAATTGTATACCGTAAAGAGTTGGATACAAACCTGTACGTGAAAGTTTACGTAGGTGCTTGGAGGAACGGTCAAAAGCATGGACTGGGTATTAAGTATTACAAGGATGGTAAGTATCTGGGACTCTGGGAGAAGGATCAACGCAGCGGTCATGGGTTTATGTGGTTCAACAATGGCAGCTTCTACATGGGTGAATGGAGCAGAGATCTGTTTAGTGGTTCCGGTGTGTTTCTTGAGACCAATGGGAACAGATACTACGGTCAGTTCGATGGTGGAAGGAAACATGGCGAAGGGGTGTATTTGCATTCCCGAACCGGTCAAATTCAGAAGGGATTTTGGAAGAAAGGCGTGTTTAAAATTGGTACCATCGAGGATTGGAATCGGAATCAAGTACCTTTTCCCACATTTTATCCTATCCCAGAAGTATAGATAGCATCTCTTTATCGTATTTCATGTGACATATGCATTTAATTGCAGATAAAACTAGCGAATTTCACTTCGGTGTACCAACGATGTTTGGAAGAACAGTCACTCATTTTCAACAACGGTCAGATCGATTCTACAAATCTCTGCGAATGAAACTACAAATTATCGGAACATGTATGACCACGTGTGTAAGTGTATTGGCAAATAAATATATTTCGTGAAGATTAACTTCGAATATCCAATCGTCACAGTATTTCAATAATCCTTTCAGCATAAGGCCATTCTATCTCTTTCGGTAGAGCCGCACACCGAATCGGTGGATTATTGTCGAAAGCTGTCTCAGCGTCGAGAGCGATACAAAGCATTCTTTAGTTTGAATAGCATTTTCAACGTATATATGCCGTAACAGTCTCTGCAAGTATTTTAGCAAAGTAATGACTAACTGGGTTCCTATTGCCATATCGTAAAACGCAACTGTAAATAGGAATTCCACATGCCAAGGTATTTCTCCGACCCGAGCCAGTCGCGTACGGAGTGCCGTGGATCCCTTGCTGTGTTAAGAGGGTCCTCTTATATGATTGGTTGGTGTTAGGTCAGATCAGACTAATGAGGTTTTTCATTGAAAAACCCGGGGGCGGTGGATTGCACTGGTGTTGCATTTTCTAGCAGAAGCGCAGGCCACTAGACGTGTTTCATTCCCACTTCTGCTAGAAAGTGCAAAACCAGTGCAATCCACTGCCCCGGTGTTTTTCAATGAAAAACGACATAAGTAGCAAAACATCAAAACATGAGATAATGATAACACTGGATGAATAATTTCCTCAGCTAACTCGACTTTTGCCAGATTTTAAATATGGAACTATAAACAAGAATTATGGCAAAAAATTCCAATTATAACGTAGAGGATGCTGCGATTCAAACTTCAATTCCTATCGAAATCAATATTTTGTCAATTAGTCAAGTCTGACTTACCACCGACCAATTGTGCAAAAAGTACCAAATGTTTGATATTTTTGGTAGAAGTAAAATGACTTAGGCATGTGAGCTATTCTGCAAAATGTTTATTAAGGTTTCATCTATATAATCAAAATTTTCGAGTGTAATGTGTCAAGAATGACGTCCAAATTGCGGCTCCAGCAAAAGGTGTTTTGAAAACCGACATTAATTACATTTCAATTTTATTTATAATTCACAATATGTCGAATTTTTAGATTCACGTAGATGTGTTTTCATACCCCGGTATTCAAAATCGACTTAATTTTGCTCCTTAAACACCAATAAAGTAATACTCTGTATGTAACGGTCTCATTTTTAGTTATTGGAAATTGGCAAGTTGAAAATAAAAATATAAAATGTCTAATATCTTCGCCGTTCGTGAACGGATTTTAACAATCTATCAAGGGGTGAGTCGCTTAGAACAATGTGCCATATACACTGTATCACCTACGATAACACGATATAAGATTACGATTCACAGTAATGCACGATCATTTCACTCG
Organism: Topomyia yanbarensis; assembly: GCF_030247195.1. Taxonomy (NCBI): domain Eukaryota; kingdom Metazoa; phylum Arthropoda; class Insecta; order Diptera; family Culicidae; genus Topomyia; species Topomyia yanbarensis. The sequence continues at coordinate 469,966,867 of NC_080671.1, forward strand.
TTACCACAATGTGTGGCACAATGAGGCACACTTTTGGCAACTCAAAAACTGTCAACAAAGTGTAGTTGAATAATCATAGCAACCATTGCTTTTGTTTTACTGAACACCATGGCACATCGTGGCACACCGTGGCACATTGCGGCACAAGCTACCACGCTGTTTGTTTGTGATCACAATTCGATTTGTGCTAAGCGACTCACCCCTTGCAATCTATAAGCTTGTTAGAAAGGTTTTTTTTATGGACTTTGTAATTATTTGCACAAAGCGTTTGATTTGCTTGCGGCGCTTCTTCGTGCCATCAACTACCTCGCTGGAGCGATCACGTCCCGTGTTCTTATGTTTGACGAGACTCATCAAGCTCTCTAAAGCGCACGATGCTAACGGTACTTTATAAATGATCAGTCGCATGATTGGATGGATGGCAACCATGGCTTCACATGGCAACCATGTCATGTGTGTCCTTTCTTAGAGTAGCCATCCCTATGGATTATTCCATAGATTTACAGATTTAGGTTTTTTCTACGGATACACGGATTAATTCGAAGAATCCACGAATTTTTCATCATTTCTCCAGACCAGAGCTTGAAAAAATTGACATCCCTGCGTGAACTTGAAAGAAAACAAAATTTAATTAATGATGGAGGCGGTGAATCTGAATGCTGGTTTCGGTAAATACAAGAAGAAATAGGTAACTGATTTTAAAATTTCGCAGCACTGCTCCAGACATTCACTGAAAATATCCAGAACTATATATAATCAATTTTGTGCCTAGAATCCTATCATGAACACCTAACAATAATTGCACTTTCTCGCGCTCGAGATTGGTTAAGTTTTCATAACGTACTGACCCCAAATAGCCAATCATACATGATCTACTCGATTGGTGTCGTTGAATTGATCTCGTGGTGCATCCTCCAGTCAACGCATTCTGTTCGGTCTCTGTTGATAACCCGGCTGAAATGCGATTCCAAAAGCCAAGTGAGTCCGAATCAGTCAATGCATTAAAGCAGGTCCTTTGACAGAAATCAGTCAGAGTTCCGAATCTTATTCTAGATTGAGATGACCAACATTCTTTTTACCATTTTAACAATAGTTTTAAAAGATACGATATCGTTTGGAACACAAGCCGACGCGACTTCCTAGAATCACGATAAACAGTGTCTTTTACGAGGGCAAATGGAGAATGCGATCCGTTTTATCCAAGGAAGATTTAGTTACTTTTGCCTGTTCATGTTTGTAGGTAGGTAGGGTTTCTCCAATGCTTTAAAAATTCACTAAATATTAGTCTCTTACTGATCAACACATACATTGATTTCTTACACCACCGATTATTTACGGACTCTTTAGACTATTTTAATCGTAAAGTTCGAAATAGTAGTGCAAACGAAGCAGGTGAATTGGGATATTTTGTGAAGCCGGGAAAGGAACTCCATATGTGTACAATGTAAAACTTATTGGTCGTAATTTAAAAAAAAATCCCGCTTAAGTATATTTTAAAATGGATTACAGATTTGGACCAGAGAATGCTTGAGCATTCTCGATAAAGTTTGGAGAGTTTCTGTATTAAGATATCCATGCAAATGAAGGCCCATTACCGATTCAAAAAACTTCTCACTCAGAAATGTTTAGTGCTAATAAATGCAAAGAACAGGAAATTCAACAGTATAAGTAAAAAGATTCTGTGCTACATGTCACTGGAGAATTACACAATAGACTACTACAATTACCCTGAACGAATCGCAGATTTGTTTTACATGGTATGATCAGTGATCTGATCGCTAGTACTGATGAGAGACATGAGCCGAAGACGAAATGTTAAACCTACCTATCGCATTTTGAATTCGACCGCACATCCTCGTAGTTTACGTGGCGTAGTGGCACACAGAGGAGTAACTGGGGTCGAATCCTGGCCAAAACTATTTATTGCGGCTATTGCTGTTATTATGCCTTAATATGAACTAAAAATAGAAAATAACTGGTTTTTGGGACTATTTGGCATCTATCCATCTACCAGTGCAGGGGTCAATTTTCTTGATCCTTTTGAATACTAGTATTTTCGAGATGATCTTTGTGAATACATTTGTTTATCCCGCTGCATGAACAGTTGATCAGTGGAAAAGGTAGAAGAAAAGGGATATCTGTGCATATATTCATAAAGATTCGTTTTGCCAAACATAGTATTTGACCCTACAGAATTTTGGCGAACCACAAATTAGTAAAAATATCAATATTTTCAAATCGTTTGGAATTTGTGGATCGGAAAAGATCGGAAGAGATTGTATGTTTTTTGGATAGCCGGAATCTTGTTTTGTAATGTTGTTTCAGTAACTTTGCCGGATCATGCCGTATAATGTAACTTTTTTATCATTCAAATTTGGAATAAATTGTTTAAAAAAGGTGTTTTTAAAGCTGGTCCAATACATAGCAACACTACTATTTTCGGTAATTTTAAGCTAGGGTTATACAAATAGTTGTGTTCAATTATGTTTGTTATAATATTGTCTTCTTTAATACAGTCATCATCATTTGAAAGCGAATTTGCTGGATATATAATAAAAAAATGACTAAAAACCCTTAAAATATCACCATTTTGCATCCATGCAAAAATTCTTTAACAATTTTTGACATATTCTTTATGTTGCCACAATATTCAGTATGCTTTTGGGTATCTAAAAAAAATTAACTAAATAAAGAATCGAAATTTTTTTTTTGGTTATTGGCCAAGAATTTGTTCTAGTTACTCCTCTGTGTGGCGGCGCGAGGTGTTTTGCCGCTCGGGGCCAAAAATGAAATTTGCCGCCCCTTTTATAACGAGTTCGATTATTTCCCAGAAACAAATATGCAAAAAGTAATAAAAAATGTCTACATAACAATGAACTTTTTCACATTTTATTGTCTACATTTTGTCATTAATAGTGATTGAAAAGCCAACACTTGTGTGTATGCTATTAAATTTTAAAATTGTGTCTTTCTTGCAATCGCTTCATGCAAAAGTTTCATCCTTTTTGTCTGCAGGATTATCGAAAAAATGAATTTGGAAGCTTAGCTCAACTAATAGGACCTCACAGGTCAAATAAAAAGGGCGGAGTTTTCTTTGTCATTTCTATCAATTACGCATTCCTGGCGGAGATGTTGCGCAAAAATTTCCACGCGAGAGGTGTCGTTCCGATTCCGTTCACATGTTCGCTTCGCGTTTATGACCTTTAATTATGGCAATAATTGGTTCCTAAAAATTTCTTGTTTGAACAAAGAGAAGAGCTTTTTCATTAGAATTGCAACTACTGGTTATAATTAGCCTAATTATAAAATGAAAGTAGGAAATATAAGTGCAACATTAATTAATTTTAAAATTATAATAAAACCAAAGTATCGCGAAATTACTAACAAATTCTTGTTGAATACATTACAATCATTTAAATAAATGAAACGTGTTTTCAAAACTTTCATATAAAAGAACTGGTCAAAGAATTGGACAAATCATTTTAAATTTTATTCTTGTCAATTACTTGCGATCAACCATTTTTTTAAAATTCTCTATCTAAACGTTCAAAGAAACATAATTCACCTTTAACACCATCAAACCCATTTTGTTTATAAACAATAACGTTTATCAACAACTATATGTTTTGGAAAATGGCAAGACTGGCTTATAAAACTTATAATTGAGACTATTAAATTTCAGATAAGCACTAGTATATATAAGAATTATTCGTAGAACTGAAGTACACTAAAGTTTTTTTACACGGTTTTTTTTGCACGGTTTTTTTACACGGCTTTTTTACACGGTTTTCGCAATTAGCACGGTTTTTTTTGCACAGTTTTCGCAATTAACACGGTTCTTCGCAAAAAATATTCTAAGTCCTTTTAAAGGCAAAAGACTTAGACGGTTTTTGACCAAGTTTTTTTTGCACGGATTTTGAAATTTACACGGTTTCTGCTTTTCCATTTTGAATGCAAAGAATTTCGAAGATTTTTGGAAAAGTGGAAGTGATTGCTTTTGGAACAGCATTAACGAGTAGATGCCAAATGTTCATATCTGAGGCCATTTAGAAAACCAAGATGGCGACTTACGGTCCAGTGGAAGTCTCTGAAACCCCATCAATATGGATATTTTTGGAACAGGATTGATGAGTGGACGTCAGATATCGATGTTTAAGGCCATTTTAAAAACCAAGAAGGCGACTTCCGGTTCAGTGGAATTCTCTATAACCCAATCAGCATGCATATTTTCAGAGCGGGCCTAATAGAGCGAATGATAGAGATCAGTGTCAGAGGCCATTTGGAAAACCAAGATGGCGACTTCAGGTTCATTGGAATTCTCTAAAATCGAATCAATATGGGTATTTTTGGAATGGAATTGACGAATAGACGCTAGATATCGATGTCTGGTGCCATATTGAAATTCAAGATGGCGACTTCCGGTTCTGTGGAATTCTCCAAAGCCCAATCAATATGGGTATTTTTGGAATGGGATTGACGAGTAGGTGCCAAATATCAATGTCTGAGACCATTTCGAAAATCAAGATGGCTACTTCGGTTTAGTAAAATTTTCAATTACCACAACAATGTGAGAATTTTTGTAATAGCGTTAATGAATAGATACCGGATGTCAATTCCGGAAGTCATGTTTTCATCTAAGATGGTGACTTCTATTTTAGTGCCAAGACGATGTTTTAAATATAAAGACACGCGGCGAGAAATTTGGCTGCACGGTTTTACACATTATTTGTCTGCTAGTTTTGGCAACCAGGAATATTGTGTAAACAGCGAGTGACTTGTAGTTTTAATGAATGCTTGGCGAATTCATTTTTTGAAATATTTCCCACAATACTCAATCATGTAACTTGGAAACGCATTGACTTACGTTACTGAGCCTGTCTACATGTTTTTCGTTGCACTAGAAAAAATGTATCGGGGATGCAGGATGCAGACATGCATTTCTTTTCATTTCAATCTCGATACTCCCCACGCATCACTTCCTAAATCTGCCATATTTGTTTACATTGCTAGTTTGGAACCGTTGTTTTGGGTTCGATTGGAACTTTTGGCTTCAGTCTTCGCGCATCTCTATAAGCTCATCTCTGCTTTAGTGTACATCTCATTCATCTTAAGGGGGCGTCTGGTGTAGTGGGCAAAAAATCGACTTCTTTTTTATCCGCTTAATTGTTAGTATTGAGCCTCTAGAATAGTCTCCCGCAATCTCGGTGACCACGCTGAACTTCTTTTGTTTTAAACAGCCATGCATTCCTCTCGCGTATTTGCTGTGACACACGCAGATTTCAATCTATCGGCAACAATTTTCTTAAGACTGACAGCGATAAAAATACAGTGTGAACAATACACTTTAAACTACTTCCACCCAAATTTTTAAAAGAAAATACCAAATGGATTGTTTTCCACAGAATTTTTTCCGTGATGCAATTTGATATGGAGTATCCTTTAATAGCGTTTTTTCGAAGCCACGTTTTTCAAATTGGTGAACACGATAACTCAAAAACTAATCAAAGAATTGACTTGATTTTTTTTATGAAAATGCACAATATATTAGAGATGGTCGGGTTTCATTTTTTTCGAACCCGAACCCGACCCGAACCCGAGAGCTTAAAAATTAAAAAAACCCGAACTCAACCCGAACCCGAGAGCTTAAAAATTAAAAAACCCGAACCCGACCCGAGCCCGAAGATTTTAAAATTACAAAACCCGAACCCGACCCGAACCCGAAAATGAAAATTTTGTAAAACCCGAGCCCGACCCGGACCCGATAATTTTAAAATTCAAAAACCCGAACCCGACCCGTACAAGAAAATTTATAATTTGAGAAATCCGTTCTGAACCGGGCTTATTAAAACCCGATCTAATCCAAGGCTAATCTAAGAATTTTATATAATCACTCGAACCAGAAGTAGCACCATACGCGTCTGAATATGGCAAAACAATTTACTGGCAAGAGGAAGTGGCATTTATATATATATATATATATATATATATATATATATATATATATATATATATATATATATATATATATATATATATATATATATATATATATATATATATATATATATATATATATATATATATATATATATATATATATATATATATATATATATATATATATATATATATATATATATATATATATATATATATATACTATTATTAAACGTCTAATTTGGAATGTTCTGAGAAACTTATAAATCGTCGGTATCTAAACCGGAAAGTGGGATGAATCGGCAGCTAACGCATGGGCAAACAAGAAGCATAATGTAGGCAGATTCAAGCAACCTTACCCGTCATACTTAATCAAAATTTCTATTTTTTATCGAAAACCATTCCTGCAAGAGTAGTTTTGTATAATTTATTAGATATACTAAATTAAGCCATGTCAATTGGCAATTCGTATTCGGCAGTTTACACGACGTCACCCGCGTTACTGGTTGGTACAGTCAAACTTGTGTCGAGAGGTAATCAAGATTTTCTGGCGAGTTTTTGATGCCACATCATTAGCTAGTACGGTATGCGCGCCAGTAGATATGCTTCGACATCTCCAATGGAGTTCTCACAACGACTCCAAGCTTCTATAAATTCGTTCATGGTTTGAACAGAACACACAATATTTTTACGATCAATTCCTTAAAATCGTGGAAATTCATGTATTTTCATGAAGGAATCCGGATCATGCAACGGCCCACAGAAAGTGCATGTTTCATATATGTACCACTAATTTGATAGTGGCGCTAGTATACCATTACCATATGAGCGCCAACGTTGGCAGATTGTCTTTACTTCCCGTAGATTTCTACTCGCTTGAACCAATATTTTCCGAAAATTTTTCTTTGACTTGATTTATTGATGATATAAATAGCATACAGATTTTAGAAGCGAAAGATTGGACCATGAATGGTACACTTATTGTTGAATGCACTCTCATGAGTGCTCGTTTAAAAAATATCAAAATTCAGGCAGTTTGCGAATCTGAAGATGTTTGCGAATTTTATACATGAATAAAAAAATACAATAATTGAGCATCAGAAAATATGACGAATTCTATCGTTTCAATTGTGGTGAAATTTAGTACGCTTATATGTGTCATCCATTCGTATCATGAAGTAAAGTTAAATACTACAAAAAGAGACTGAGTGATGTGTATAGACGTAAACAGCGTCAATAAATGGTTCGGTATTATCTGTTCAAAACCCGAACCCGACCCGACTCCGAAAATTCCAAATTCGAAAAACCCGAACCCGACCCGAGCCCGAAAGTTTAAAATTCCAAAAACCCGAATCCGACCCGAACCCGAAAAATTCGAATTTGAAAACCCGGAACCCGACCCGAACCCGAGAAGTTTAAATTTACAGAACCCGAACCCGACCCGAAACCCGTCGGGTTCGGGTCGGGTCCGGGTTTCGGGTCCAAAAACCCGAACCCGACCATCTCTACAATATATGTAGCCTGTCGGTGAACCACAGAAAACAGAATGAAAAAATTGTTCTCTATATTATTGTGAAGAAAAGTGCACAAATTTTACAGAAAAATATGAGATTTTTCGGTTTACATGAAGCCATTTTCCTAAACTCGAACGCTTTTTTTTTGGGTTCATCGAGTAACTACAAATCTAAGCTTTACAAATTTTACTTAATTTCCTGTGTCAAACAATTTTATCGAGAGTCATCGTGTTAGCCGCGGCGCTCCTTGACGTGGAAATGGTTGGACGTCTACTCTTGGAACGCTCGTATGTGTGGCTCTGCGTGGCTGTCGACCCTATTCTGCGCGGCGTGTGACGTGAGACGACTAATCTCACCTCACTCTATGTGACTTCACCCAATCCTGAAGAGTCACTTCGGGTGACGTGAGACTCCCATTTAACCGCAATGAGGAATCTCACATCACCCGAGTCGACTCTCAGAATCGGATGAGAAAAGTCACGTAAAGTGAGGTGAGTTCAGTCGTCTCACGTCACACGCCGCGCAGAATAAGGCCGTGCAAATATTTTTTTCGTACAGAATAAACGTACAAATTTAAAGCTTAACATTACATAAAAGATGCATTGTTTCCTTGCCTTCAAAATCGTAAAACAAAATAACTTTCGGTTTGAGCACTTTACACCAGACGCCCCCCTTAATAATACAGCGAAGACCTGATTTTATTATTTCCCCCTGATTGTGTCAGCTTTTTGATTCGACTTTGAGTCTCGCATGAAGATTCGCTCGATGAGCTCTAGCAGACGAACCAACTCAAATTCGAGTAAATCCATTCATGAGCACATTTTTCTTATCTTATAAATGCAAAATATACAAAAATAAATGTATCTTTTTGTTTTACGCTGGATATTTATACTAAATAATCAGAACCATCTTGGGTGTTACAATGACGTCAGACCTCTGGCAACTGCATATTTGTCAATCAAGTCCCAAAACACTCCATGTTGTAAGTTATACAGAATATCGCTAAGCCGATAGTCTCAATGTTGTATTTCAAAATGGCCTCAGACATTGATCTCTATCATGCGCTCATTAGGCCCGCTCGGAAAATATGCATACTGATTGGGTTATTGAAAATTCTGTTAGACCGGAAGTCGTCATCTTGGTATTCCAAATGGCCTCAGGCATCGATATTTGGTGCCTACTCGTTAACACTGTACCGAAAACAACCATATTGTTAAAGTGCGGGACAAAAGGAAACCTCAAGATCCGACGTTTCCACTTTTCCAAAAACCTAAGGAATTGGAAAAAGCAAAAATCGTACTACTTGCATAATCCGTGCAAAAAAACCCTTTTCAAAAATCGTCTAAGTCTTTTGCCTTCAAAAGGACTTAGAACATTTTTGATAAAACTCCGAAATTATCCCTTTTCCTAAAATCGTCTAAGTCTTTTGCATTGAATGTAACGCGGTTTTTTTGCACGGTGTTCTGAATTAACACGTTTTGCCTTTCTCATATAAAGAAAGGCTATGCAATCACTGTAAAAATCGACTTTTTAACCGAGGCCCGGAGGGCCGAGTGTCATACACCATTCGATTCAGTTCGTCGAGATCGGCAAATGTCTGTGTGTGTGTATGTATGTGTGTGTATGTGTGTGTGTATGTGTGTGTGTCATTTAAACTCACACAATTTTCTCAGAGATGGCTGAACCGATTTTCGCAAATTTAGTTTCATCTGAAAGGTATAACGCTCCCATAAGCTGCTATTGAATTTTTAGTTGATCCGACTTCCGGTTCCGGAGTTACGGGTTGAAGAGTGCGGTCACACAGCAAATTCCCATATAAACTGGTACCACCATGATGTTCAAATGATGTAAAACATATTAAAATTGATGTAACATTACTCTAGTTTGCGGGTCTGTATCACTAATGATCAATCAAAGTAGCTTTGACCACATTGGCCACCTATGACGGTTCATGTCGCCCCCGGGGAACCCACCAAGTTCCTAAGCTTATATCACACCCATTCCCCAACGAATTCTCTACCGATTTTTACAAACTTGATTTCAAATGAAAGATACAGTAATGCCATTGACTGCTGCTGAATTTCATTCGGTTCTGACTCTTGCTTCCGGAGTTATAGGGGTGTTAGTAAGGATACACTGGAATTTCCCATATAAATCGGTACAATCGTAATACCTCAGAGGCTAAAAACTATTGAAATGGTCACCAAATTACTTCTAATCGTAGATCTAGATCACTGATTGCCAATCAAACATTCTTTGAATATATTGTCCACTATCGACGATTCCGGAAGTCCGGAATTCCGGGCATATTCCACAATTAAAGTCACATCGGTTCTTCGGTGATGACTGAACCGATTTTCTCAAACCAAGTCTCAAATGGAAGGCAAAATATGCAGTTGAGTATTACGTCGCCGCCCCTCCTACCCCCGCCTTGCCCTTACACCTCCCTCCTTCATCACTCCCCTCCCCTTGGACCACCCTCACGCCCGCATTTCCTTCATCCACCCCGTGTACCAAAATAAGATGAAGGTTTTCTGACGCATCCTCCATTCGCACTTTACTAACCCCCCATTCCCTCCACTTTCAAACCCATTCAACCAACATTTCAAAATATAATCACATGAAGATGACATTGGACTCATGCTGATTAAGCTAATTAAATATTATTCTTTTGCCTTTCTCATATAGAAAGGTTATGCAATTGCTCCAAAAACCGACTTTCTAACCGAGGCCCGGAGGGCCGAGTCTCATATAACATTCGACTCAGATCGCCGAGATCGCAAAATATCTGTGTGTATGTATGTGTGTATGTATGTGTGTATGTATGTATGTATGTATGTATGTATGTATGTATGTGTGTATGTGCGGATTTGTTAACAAAATGTCCACATCGGTTTCTCGGAGATGGCTGAACCGATTTTTACAAACTAAGATTCAAATGAAAGGTATAATATTCCCATAGGTTGCTATTGAATTTCATTTTCAACCGACATCTTGTTCCGGATTACGAGTTGAAGAGTATGGTTACAAAACAAAATTTGTTGATTTGTCCATATCGGTTTCTCGGAATTTTCTGAACCGATTTTGACAAAATTGATTTCAGCTGCTGTTGAATTTTGTGTGGATCCGAGTTCTGGTTCCTGAATTACAGGGTGATACGTACGATCACGCAGCAAATCCCGATTCTAACGAATTCTGCGATGAATTGGTGAGTTGATTTTTTTCCAAAATATAAACACAACTGTTGAATTTGTAGATCTAGGTCACCAACAGTCATTCAAAGTCTCTTTGGCCACACTGGCCACCATCGACGGATCCGGAAGCATCCAAATTCAGAATAACGGTTATATTGGTTTTTCGAAAATGGCTAGAACGATTTGATCAACTTAGTCTCAAATGAAAGGTGTTGCGTCCCCGGAAACTGATATTAAATTCCATCTCCATCCGACTTCCAGCTCCGGAGTTACGGGTTGTGGAGTGCGATCACATAGAAAACTCCGATTCAAACCGATACCTCGATGAATGCAAAAAGGTGCTCTTATATATACTTACCAAGTGTAATAAGAATGAAAGACATTTCCATAATGTTATATTGTACGAACCAGTTATTAAATCATAGTTTGGAGAAATGAGAAAGGCACAATTGCACCTATAGGTGGATTAAAACAGGTTTTTTTACACGGATTTCGCAATTAACGCGGTTTTTTTGCACGGTTTTTTTACACGGTACGTATCCCCCGTGTAAAAAAATCCTTAGTGTAATTTCAATTTGTCTGACTGGATCCCGATGGAGCAGTGCTGCCCACGACAGTTTCTGTTAAGGCCATAACATGGAATTTTGATATGTCTATGATGACTCGGATTATTATTGAAAACTGATAAACCCTACCAATTTAGATTGTCTTCGACTACCTTTTCCATACAATTTTATTATTGTAAACATTGTAGGAGAATTGTATTGAGCATCGAATGCTAAATTTCAAGCAGCTTGTAGCACTGCGAAAGAAGGACCTATCTTAGTTAAAACAGGTTTTTCATGCTCAGTTTTGATAAAAATTTGTTTTGGAGCTCTATATTCGACAGGGAAAAAGTCGGACATTGATGGGTTAATGTATATTATATAAATATTAATTTTCAATATTACTGTATCACAACTTTCACTTTTTTCATGCCTTTGGAGTAATATAAATAACTCGGTGCTATAGTGATTTTGTTCTTTTCAGTGACGCAGTAGGTATAGGTTGTAGATTTCATCAAATGCAACCCAAAATAATTAATGAAAAATGCTATATTGCCTCAACATCCTGATTAATACGAACGAAAAATTCGTATTTTTCGAGACATTCGCCACTAAAAATTTAAAGAGATTTAATTCAGCATCTAACGACCTGTTTATCTCCAAATTCGGTTGAAAAATGGTAAAGTTATTTTTTTTCCAAATTATATACTTATTTGTATGAACCTTAAGGAGTTAGTGAGGCATTGTCACGCACTATGGGATTCTATAATTTTATCATCCGTTGTTTTTCCTAATCTTAACTTCAAAGTTTACACACATACTTTCCAATGTATACGTAATCGAGCAAAAAATCGATTTTTAAAAAAATTTATTTGAAACCGTCCCCTTAAAAGTTCATATGAGCACGTTTCTAATTTGGAAAAAAAATAACACTGCCATTGTTAAACCGATTGTGATGAAAAATACCGCATAACACTTTTAATAAAAGTAAATACATAGCATACCGTTGAAAAGGTCATTTTTTCTTCGTTCCACAATACTCGAAAAATTTAAAGTCGTTTGAAGAATGACCGCGTAACTAATTTTTTGGACCCGAAAAATAGTTTTTTTTGCAATAAATCAAGATTTTGAGGGTATATTAATTAGATCAAACGTGGGTTTGTATTGTATTTGACCAGACCTTCCACCTTTACTGGATCATTAGAAAAGTACATTCGCGTACTTTTTCTTGTAGCACCGTTTAATAACGCGCTTCAAAATAAACATAATTGAATGTACTTTTAAAGTGATATAGTAAAGGTTGTAGGTCTGGTCAAAACAACACAAAACCATGTTTGATCAATTTAATGTACCCTCAAAAATCTTGATTTATAGCAAAAAAACGATTTTTCGGAGTTTTTAATTTTTTGAGTGTTTTGAAAAGAAGAAGCAATGACCTTTTCAACGATATGCTATGTTATGTCGTTTTGTTAAAAGTACTATGCGGCTTTGGGATAACAATTTGAAAATTATCATTATTTTGCTATTTTTCCATTGAAGTATGAAAATTGCTCAACATTTTTAGTAGAAAGCGTCTTTGTTGTAATAAAAATTAAATGAGAACATTTACTTCCATATCTAACTACCTATATTTGATCAAAATCGTTTGAAAAATAGCAGAGATTTTTTTTTCCAAATTAGAAACTTGCTTGCATGAACTGTTAAGAGGACGGTCTCATACAAATTTTTCAAAGAAACGATTTTTTTGCTAGATTTTCAAAAGTATGTTTGTGAACTTTGGACATGAAATTGGATAAAATAACGGAAGATATAATTATACCATCTTATAGTGCGAGAGAATACCTCACTAACCCCTTAATAGCTCATGCGAGCAGGTTTCTAATTTGGAAAAAAATACTAACTCAGCCATTTTTTCAACGGATTCTGATCAAAAATAGGTCATTGGATGCGAAATTAAATGCTCTCTTTTAATTTTTGTTAAAACAAAGACATTTCCTAATAAAAATGCTGAGCAATTTTTATATTTTTCATGAAAAAATAGCAAAATAATGGTGACTTTCATATTGTTGTTCCAAAACCGCATAGTACTTTTAACAAAAGAACATAACATAGCATACCATCGGTAAGGAAATTTCTTCTTCTTTCCAAAACACTCAAAAAATTTAAAATCGGTTGAAAAATGATCACGCAAAAATTTATTTAGTATCGAAAGTTTCGAAAAATCGTTTTTTTTTTGTTTCTATAAATCAAGATTTTGAGTGTACGATATCACTGTAGCACCGTGTAATTCGTTATGGTACAAGAGTCGACATCTTTTTTAAGTTTCTGGACTGCTCACGAAAGCATACAATTTCCATATGGATAATATTGTCGAAAAGGAGTTATCTGATGGATTGTATTCTGTATCAACACTGAATCACAATACACAAATAAGATTACCAGTTTAGTTAAGAAAATATCGGAATAAATCCCAAAAGATGGTTGTCCCATCCATAAGGCTCAATGCAAATGTAAATCTTGAACAGCGTTTTTCTCTGTTTTTCAATATGGAACTCTTATGCTTTAACGAGCAGTGTAGTATTTGTATGGTAGTGACAAAAGTAACCCCACAGAATAAAAGTCTGATACCGTTAAATTCGGAGAACGTGAAGGCCATTCCAAATCACCATTTTTGAGATAACGCGTCCTGGGAATTTTGTCTGTCAGAACTTGATTGTAGCGGCTGCGGTGTGGCAATTGTCTTGCCGAAAATAGAAGTAGCGGTAGCGTGCGCCGTCGATTGACTTTTTCTATTTGAAAAAAAAAATACTGCTACAACAACTTCATTGGAACGTTGCGGGCGCTGTCGAATAGGAATCTAGGGACCTACAGACCCGTACTCAACGAAATTCTTCACCAAATTACGAATTGTCTTGTGTCTGCCATATTTTTTGACGATAAGCACGCACAGTTTTCACTATTGAACGATCGTTTTCGATGTAAAGCGCTACGACAGAGAAGAGAAGTGCCACTTCGAACAAAAAAAATCACGAAAGTTCTCACAAAAGCGAATCGGATTTGTTGCTGGTTTTCCTTGCTTTGATTTGAGAGTGCACCCGTATGACGTTTCAACTAGTATAACTTTTGAGACTGGCTCGTATAAATCGTTGCAGGCGGTAAGGTCGAGCTTTGCTAAAGCGTACAGTAAATAACAGAAAATGTATTATTGCATTTCGTATCATAGATTTTACTTTTCTGATTGATATTATCCTTATTGCTGTATGTAATCATTGAACGCTTGTTTTCTAAAACGACATTGTCTGTTATTTTTGCGGGGCGTTCGGAGAACCATTCAGTTTCAACGGAATGTCCTCTGATTACCTGGTCCGACGGAAATGCTTTTATTAATTTTGCACAGTGAAGAGCAACTCGTAAGGAACCTTTACTAAGCAGCACATGATTGCAGAGCCCTCTTTTTAAGTAGTGGAACGTGATCTTCCGCATGGGTGGTGGATTTTTCCATTTGTCATAAATATTACTTGTGATAATTAAGCTGAAGAAGTAAACTTTTTTTTCTGAATTCCAATCCAATGAAGCAAAAGCTAATGTGAGTACTTAAGGTCACAAGAACACTTAGCACAAATTAGGGAATCCAATGGAAGATTTTGTGATAATTCAATTTTGTAAAAAAAATTGTAATTTTGCGAAAAATAAAAAAGTTCGATAAAACGTCAGCTGCATCGGAAAAAATCGAAAACATCATATGACTTAATGACCCAATTAACGTATACAATCTCGCCATCGTCAGTCTTAACAGCATTTGAGTTGTTTTCTCTAACAGTCTAACTATTTTTAAATTTATTTTAGAAAAATTGTTTAACTTGGCTGCTGAGTAACTGATTAATAATTGCTTCTCGGTACGCAGATCTAAAAAGTGTGCAGCAGCGATGCTACAAGTACAGATTTATCTAGAAAGGTACAGATTTTTTGTGTATTTTTGGTACAGATTCTGTACGATACGGATAACATATTTTTGTAAAAAAGTACAGTTTGGTACAGATTTTTTTTTAACATGATATGTAAAATAATTTAACACTGCTATGCATACCAGTAAACAGGTTGTAAACAGGGCCGCAGAGAGAAAATACGGGCCCGGGGGGTCCAACGTACGGGCCCCCACCACTGTGTACAGTACAAAAAAGTTAATGTTTGAAATTCATTACTGTGGGATTTTTTGTAAATACCTTTTCGACAGTTTTGGTGACTTTGAAAAGCGTCATTTTTGTCAATAGTATTTATAAAAGTACGGAAATGGAAAGATTAAAAATGTAGTTATTACAAAAATTAAAAATATCTAAACGGCGATCAACGGCAAAAGATAAAAGAAAAACAATAAGAAAACTAAATATTAAAAGAATGTAAAAAAGAGCTACAAACACCAAAATCAACCAAATAAACAAATTAATGTCAATTGTCAAAAAATGTTTAATCTAGAAAAACCAAAATAAAACCTATAAAAATTTGATAAAAGATAACAGGAAACTAGAAAAAAACATATTCGAACATTATTGAATAAATGTTGAAAATAATGAAAAATCGATAAGAAAGTAGAAAAAAATTATGAATAAATAAAAATGAAAGAAAAACTACTAAAAAGTATACAAACATTAATATAAAAAATGCATAAAACTGAAAAACTCGATAAATCAAGAATAATAAAATTTATTTAACATTTAAAACAAGACATATTTAAAGCAATAGAAAAAGTAAATAGAACGTTAAAAATGCATAAAATTACAGGAGTGTATATAAAAGACAAGAATAAAATAACCATAGAGAAATTAAAATAAATGAACGAACCGGAAAATTTTGAAAAACTGGAAAAGTGGAATGATAAAAAGACAAAAAGTAAAGAAAATTGGATAATGAACAAAAACGGAGCAAACAGACAAAATGAAAAACAAAGATAGTAGGAAAAAGCCAACATGGTATACTATAGAAACACAAAAAATGGAGAAATTAACACTAAGAAAATGAATAAAATGGATTAAATTATTTAAAGAATAGAAAAACACTAGAAATGAAATTTGAAATAAATTAAAATAACGAACTAAATGTTAAATCAAGGAAAAGTGCGCATAGTGCTAAAAAAAGATCAAATGTTTTTTTAGGAAAATAAAAAAAAAAATCAATATAAACGTACAAGAAAATGGTCAACAGAAAAAGTACTTTCAAAATAGGTTAAATGGAAACAATAAAGAAATAACAATAACGAATAAAATCTTAAGAAAAAGGTATAAGAAATAAATAAAATTATATTAAACGATCAGTCGGAAAAAATAAAACTACGAAAAACGAAAAGTTAAAAACATAAGGAAGAAAATAGGAGAAAGGTAAAAAAATTAAACAATAAGACAAATTGGAATGAATTTGAATAAGTAAAATTGCTTATTGAAATGCAAAAAAATATGAAAAAAACGGAAATAGAAAAGACTATGATAAGAATAAATGCAGTAAATAGACAAATTCTAAAAATTGGATGGAATGAAAAAAGAAACAAATAAAAAAGCAGGGTATTAAAATATGAAACAATAAGAAAAATAAAATAAAGAAAGCAGAATTTTCTCGAAAAATTGTGAATAAAATAAAATAACAGAGAAAAAACTATAAATTAAAGTAAGTGATAGTGATAGCAATAGAAAAAAGCAAAAGTAAGGAACGTAAAAAGACGACTAAAATAAAAGAATGGAAATAGATAAAAAAGGCAGAATCTTAAAATTGTAGAAATACAAATAAAATCAACAACTTGAAAAAATAGATAAATGAAATTTTAACAAAATAAAAAAAAACCATGTAAAAATAAAAAAAATGAGAAACATGGATCAAATTTCAAATAAGGGTTGGGGTTGGATTTTACGCTATGCTGGTTTCGAAAACATTGATAATCCTATAAAAACATGAATTATTCTTTATTTGTGTTGGTGTGTTAGCACACCTTAAAATATTTTACAAGAATGTTGTAAATGATTTCTAGTAAATAGTTCAAAAATAAAAATAAAATCGTTACGTTCAGGAAGCGACGTTCAAAATCTCACGCTCGCTCCTCCAAAACGAAAAGATTTTGTATGCGGATTTAACTTGCTACATTAGTTTGCTAATCGTGCTAACTAATTGATTTAGTTAGGTAGCAGAGTTAAATTTTCTCTTCGAAATCAATCAAACACAATTTAGAAATTTAGTTGAACGTATGCTTCTTAGAATAATTGGCAGCTGCAAGATTGTGAACTGAGAGATCATCTCTTCATGCTCTATGACATTTAAAATGCAAAACAAAACTATTAACACTATATTCCTCATAAAAGGGGCTTGTTGTGTACGCAATTTGCTGTTATAATGAAAATGTTGATAAAAGGCCGTATTTGAAAGAATTGTAAAACGTATTTATCTTTTTTCCATTCCTGGCCGCTTTGCAAAAAAATCTCCGAAAAAAGCTACATCATTTGACTACGACCCCTAGACAAAAATGTTTCGGTATCATCTCGTATCTGAATATGATTTTTTTATGGATTATGTAACAATGAACGGCAAACAAAATATATTAAATTTTAAATTTAAATTTTTGGATTATTTCGAATTATTTAGGTATATCAAGAGTTTTTGATGACTTATTTGACCAATTGAGCTCTCAAATAGAGGTAGGGTTACCGCCTCTAGTAGTACTTTCATCAGTAGAGTTTTACTGTGCAGGGGATAGACTTCAAGAGACACATGGGTATCAATTACAATTTCGAATTAAAGTGATCACTCGACAGAAGTTTGGAGCGCTTCCATTGCTTTTTATTGTATAAAACGCTTAAAAACAACTAAATATGCACTGTTTTATTTCTTATGCAGCTTGTAGCACTAGGAGGAAAAATATCTTATTTTCTTCACATTCACCATAGAGTGTAATGTTTTGCTAAAGCACTCCACCTTTCTGTGCCGTTCACATTTAGTTGTATGTTTTTGCATTTGTTAACAGTTTTGTCGATTTATGTAGTTGGGTGTAGTACTTCGCTCTCCTTCCTTCCCACAAAGAATCTAAAAGCACCAGCCACTCTCGCTGTGAAGGATAACCCGAGCGAGCTTTGCTCTGCTCCTCAATAAACAAACACGGGGTGTGGAGCACCTCAATAAACAAACACTTCAGTTTCTTTCGAGAATCTTTGTGAGGAACAATGATCCATTGAACCGAAGGTTCAGTGGGGTAAAGTAAACCCAAATGGCACTTTTATAATAATTAACAATTAGGGCCTGCAACCCGATGATGATGTTTATGAGGACTGTGAGCTGGACGATTCCTGGTAAAGAAAAGGGCAACGCAAAATAGCAAAATAATCCAATGGATTCTTCCGGGCGAATTCGGATTTACCAGAACGAAGACACGAAATTCGTCTCCAAAAACCGGTGTGGCAACCCTAAGCAGGTTTTTTTTTCAATAATTACATTCGATACTAATCCAACGCTTTCGAATATTGGAAATTGAATAAATCAAAAAAAAAATAGAGGGTTGTCTACAAGACACGACTACTTGTTACTTGTTGTTACTTTTATTGTTATTGTTCACTGATAAAGATACAGAATTGATTATTAACAAGCACAGATTTAAGACAAGCTAATAAAAGGGATTTTTGTATAATGTATGAATATTTGTTTATGTTATGATTCACTGGTAACCCAAGTAACAATTGAAGTTTTATAGCACGCTACAAGTGCAATATAAGTTTTATGAGTGGCTATAAAACAACCTTAAAACCTAATTTGTTACTAGGGAATTGTACAGAACTAACAAGCGCACAATTAAAACAAATTAATGAAAGGATTTTTCTAATTGAATTCTTTTTCCATTATGTATTCGTCCTAATAAGGACTGTTTGCTGATAACTATGTTTTGTGATACTGGACGAGAATCCTTTGAAACGATTCGAACCTTGCCGGCGATTCGCTTCTGCTACGTACACACACAAACATTTTCCTTTCGCAGCTCATGTCAAATAAGCACTGAAACAAGGTTATCTCTTTAATCAACTTTTTGGTGCAGATAGAAGACCATCCTTTTGTACGACAAATAAAAATATTTTCATCATTCTTTTTGGGGTGGCTTTCGCTTAGTGGCATGGTTGCCACGTTTTGCCTTTCTCATATAAAGAAAGGCTATGCAATCACTGTAAAAATCGACTTTTAACCGAGGCCCGGAGGGCCCAGTGTCATACACCATTCGATTCAGTTCGTCGAGATCGGCAAATGTCTGTGTGTATGTATGTGTGTGTGTATGTGTGTGTCATTTAAACTCACACAATTTTCTCAGAGATGGCTGAACCGATTTTCGCAAACTTAGTTTCACCTGAAAGGTATAACGCTCCCATAAGCTGCTATTGAATTTTTAGTTGATCCGATTTCCGGTTCCGGAGTTACGGGTTGAAGAGTGCGGTCACACAGCAAATTCCCATATAAACTGGTACCACCATGATGTTCAAATGATGTAAAACATATCAAAATCGATGTAACATTACTCTAGCTTGCGGGTCTGGATCACTAATGATCAATCAAAGCAGCTTTGACCACATTGGTCTCCTATGACGGTTCATGACGCCCCCGGGGAACCTGCCAAGTTCCTAAGCTAATATCACACCCATTCCCCAACGAATTCTCTACCGATTTTTACAAACTTGATTTCAAATGAAAAATACAGTAATACCATTGACTGCTGCTGAATTTCATTCGGTTATGACTCTTGCTTCCGGAGTTACAGGGGTGTTAGTAAGGATACACTGGAATTTCCCATATAAATCGGTACAATCGTAATACCTCAGAGGCTAAAAACTATTGAAATGGTCACCAAATTACTTCTAATCGCAGATCTAGATCACTGATTGCCAATCAAACATTCTTTGAATATATTGTCCACTATCCACGATTCCGGAAGTCCGGAATTCTGGGCATATTCCACAATTAAAGTCACATCGGTTCTTCGGTGATGACTGAACCGATTTTCTCAAACCAAGTCTCAAATGGAAGGCAAAATATGCAGTTGAGTATTGCGTCACTGCCCCTCCCCCCGCCTTGCCCTTACACCTCCCTCCTTCATCACTCCCCTCCCCTTGGACCAACCTCATGCCCGCATTTCCTTCATCCACCCCGTATACCGAAATAAGATGAAGGATTTCTGACGCATCCTCCACTCTCACTCTACTAACCCCCCATTCCCTCCACTTTCAAACCCATTCCACCAACATTTCAAAATATAATTACATGAAGATAACATTGAACTCATGCTGATTAAGGTAATTAAATACTATTCTTTTGCCTTTCTCATATAGAAAGGTTATGCAATTGCTCCAAAAACCGACTTCCTAACCGAAGCCCGGAGGGCCGAGTCTCATATAACATTCGACTCAGTTCGCCGAGATCGCAAAATATCTGTGTGTATGTATGTGTGTATGTATGTATGTATGTATGTATGTATGTATGTATGTATGTATGTATGTATGTATGTATGTATGTGTGTATGTGCGGATTTGTTAACAAAATGTCCATATCGGTTTCTCGGAGATGGTTGAATAGATTTTTACAAACTAAGATTCAAATGAAAGGTATAATATTCCCGTAGGTTGCTATTGAATGTCGTTTTCAACCGACATCTTGTTCTGGATTACGAGTTGAAGAGTATGGTTACAAAACAAAATTTGTTGATTTGTCCGCATCGGTTTCTCGGAATTTTCTGAACCGATTTTGACAAACTTGATTTTAAATGAAAGGTCCATCAGCTGCTGTTGAATTTTGTGTGGATCCGACTTCCGGCTCCCGAGTTACGGGTTGTGGAGGGCGATCACATAGGAAACTCCGATTCAAACTGATACCGCGATGAATGCAAAAAGGTGCTCTTATATATACTTACCAAGTGTAATAAGAATGAAAGACATTTCCATAATGTTATATTGTACGAACCAGCTAAACCATAGTTTGGAGCAATGAGAAAGGCACAATTGCACCTCTAGGTGGATTAAAACAGGTTTTTTCATTTTGCAAAAGACTTCTAGTTTGTAAATTATTAATTTGAATAATATTTGCTTATATTATAATTTACTGGTAAAGATACAGACTCGACAAGCACAAACTTAATACAAATTAATAAACGGAATTTTCTTCATCAATTTTTTTTCCATTATATATTCGTCCTAATAAGGACGATTTTCCAATAACTGTTTTGTGATACAGGACGAGAATCCTATGAAACGATTTGAGACTTGCCTATACGACTAAACGCACTGCATAAACCAGCAATTCGCCATTTGTTCCGCCATCGTCGCTTGGAAATGCGAGCAAAATCCTTCCAGCACACAGAAACGCTCCCCTTCCATGGCTCGTATCAAATGAAAGATGTATCTGAGATCCTACCAGCCGCAGTAGCAATAACCTACCTTGTTCCATCAGCAGAGTAGGTATGGCAGTGAATTAATTCGGTCAGAAACATTCCTTTTATGTCATGCGATGAAATGTGTAAGACGTTTATGAGTGTCGAGATGAGGTCTGTGTTAGGGAAAGAGTTGCGCAAATTTGTGAAAATTGTATATGTTTTCCCTGCGGATTTACGGATTTTTCAATAGTGTGCTAATAAAACACACAGATAAATTTGATAACAATTTTTTACTTCCAATTTTCTAAATCGATTGGTGTTCGAATCATGAAAATCTTTCAACAATTAATAAAATGTGAGTGAAAACTTGGTATGTCTTCTTACATTTTTCCAAAGCATTTCCAATAATACGGATTTTTCAATAGTGTACAGTTGAAATACCAATTTAAAGTTGCAATCAATTTTCAAGTTGGACTTCTCTGAATCGATTGGTATGTAAATGATGCAATTCCATCAACAGTTAACAACGCTGCAGTCGTTTAAAATTATGCCACATTTTCGCGACGCGGATCGAATTTTGGATTTTAGTTTTACACCTAGTCTCAGCCCCATATAGTGGAGTAAAGCATTTTCAATGCTAAAAATCGATTTCATATTGGCGAAATTTGAAGACAACCTAATGACTTCTAATCAAACCATTTAATTGTTTAACCCTTACAAGTCTGATCATATTTTTGTTTCGATTATAGACATTTTAATCTTAAGGTCATTCGCTTCTTCGTTCAGATTAAGAATTTTCCTATAAAAATCTCTATTCCTGTGTTGGGATTCGAACCCAGGTGAACTGCGTACATGACATTCAATGTACAAATTCCGCTATGCCCACTCGAGTCTGATCTTGTTTCGATGCGAGAATTAGGTTGGTATAAATATAGTTGATATCAAATATGCAGTAGTTTAGAATTTTCGCTATTCTAGTTACCTCATGCACAAGATATTGAATTTTCAATTGCATTCTCAAATAAATTGTTGTCGAAAAAGTATTTGTCAAAATTTTAGTTTCTGTTAAAAATCCGGGCCCCCTTCAAAACTCCGGGCCCGGGGGGAAACACCCCGGTCCCCCCCCTCTCGGCGGCCCTGGTTGTAAATGTTGAGTTAGACCGCTGACAGAGTGATGACGAGAAACTGAGCTGGAGCTGGCACTGATATTAGAATGCGGGATTCGAGAAACTTGCTTGCAGCAAATTAAAGGATTGATGTCAAAATAGATTGGTTGCAGTACCTGGAGAAACTGGAAGTACTTCTCCTTTTTTACTTCTAGTAGCAAACCAAATTAAAAATTAGCAAGTTTTTTTGTTCCTGTTTGCTACGGAGCAAGTAGCGTGTATTGAAACAAACCTAATGAAAGCCGAGCGGATCTGCGCGGATTGCTTGCGTTTACTGCTAAGAGAAGAGAAGACAATCGCGTGGCTGATTTGATCCAGTACCAAACCTCAATATTGAACCTAAGAGAAGAGACGACAACATGCTTCTTGCTCTTCTTAATTTTCTCGACTTGGCCCTGCCGTAAATCTGAAAACAACAAGCGTTCATCGTTGCCAGATTCCCTTTGAATGTTTATTACAATTGCCGAAAATAATTGTACCTAAAAGATCGCACCTCTACCAAGAATTTACAATGCTAGCTGCATTTAAAAATTAAATTAAATATTTATTCATGTCTCCCTTAACAATACACGTAACTATATCGTCATTCAGGTCTTTTATTCAATTTGCACGAAATGTTGATGCGTATGGAAAATAGCCAGAATAGATCCAGCAGCACTGTTTTCCATCCCGATTGTAAATATAATGAACGCTCATGACTGGCAAAATGACCAATCAGAAGCTGGTTCAATATTGAGGTTAGGACTGGATCAAATTGGCTACGCGATTGTGTTCTCTTCTCTTAGTATTGAACCAGCTTCTGATTGGTCGTTTTGCCAGTCATGAGCGCATTATATTTACAAACGGGATAGAAAACAGTGCTGCTGAATTTATTCTGGCTGCTTTTCATACACATCAACATTTCATACAAATTGAATAAAAGTCCTGAATATCAATATAAAAACGTGTATTGTTATGAGACATGAAAAAAATTAAATTTAAATTTTAAATGCATTGCAATTCTTGGATGAGGAGCGATCTTTGATGTACACTTAATTTCAGCAATTGTAAAAAGCATCCAAAAGGAATCTGGCAACGATGAACGCTTGTTGTCTTTAAATTTACGGCAAGTCCTAGTCGAAAAAATTAGGAAGAGCAAGAAGCCTGTTGTCGCCTCTTCTCTTAGGTTTACTGTGATAAGCCGCTTACAGAGTGGCGGCGAGAAACTGTGTAGGGGCTTGTACTGACAGTAGAACCCGAGATGCGAGAAACCTGCTTGCAGCATATCAAATGGAACCTGTCAGAGTACAAGCAGGTAGCCGGTGCAGATACGCTCGGCTTTCACTTTGACATCATCCCTTTGGTTTGCAGCAAGCAGGCTCCCCGCATTCTAATGTCAGCTTTAACTCCAGCTTAGCTTCTCGCCGCCACTCTGTAAGCACCCATATGTTTCATTTGATTTGCTGAATTCAGGTTTGTCACATCTCGCGTCCAAATGTCAGTACAAGCCACATCCAGGGTTCCCACATTCACAAATTTTTCTTTAATGTCACATATTAATTTAACAATTAGGCAATCCACGAGACGTGTTGGATCAGCTGATTATTTCTTCATTGTTTCTTCTGACGTTACTCCGCACTGCTGGGTACAACGTCCGACAAAACCGTTGATTCGATCCAACATCAAACGAATCGGAACTAATGAAAGATGTTTGTCGGACGGGTTTTTTTCTGTTCGCAGGAGTAAAGCAAAACAAACTTGTTGACAAAACCCACCACTGAGTTGTCAAACAAACGTCTCATAGAGTGCCTAATTTTTGGTCACAGCTTCTTTTTTTTCAGTAGACGAAATTTTATCGCAAATGAAGCAACTGATTCCGAGTCGCAATTTTTGGTTTTTCGCAGCCAAATATCAGCATCAGCACCAACACCGTATATCACTTTCTCGAATGAAAAATAATTACAGTAATGTTTCGATTATATC
The DNA here is from genome assembly GCF_030247195.1 of Topomyia yanbarensis. Lineage (NCBI taxonomy): Eukaryota > Metazoa > Arthropoda > Insecta > Diptera > Culicidae > Topomyia > Topomyia yanbarensis. Next base: position 469,991,560 of record NC_080671.1, read on the forward strand.
ACGGCCGGTCTGTATTTTAGTGTGCTATATTTGAAGCGTGATATATTCAAAACAAAACAAAAAATTTAACTCATGTATTTCTATAAACAAAAAGTAATAAAAAGTTAAAGTTAGTCACAAAGAATAAATCATAGTAGGATAATGAGCCTATTTTCGCTATGTTTCTATTATCACACTACCCATTTGAAGCTGTTGGTTAGATCAGAGTCTGCCATCTTTGTTCAACGCAGTGGGTCAAATGGTATGGCATCAGTGGATAATTTTTCCTCTCACAACTTCACATTACGTAGCCCGTACCGTTTCATAAAATTATTGAACCACCCAAAACTAAACTTGAAGGAATATGGCACATTAAGATTTCGGGAAAATATCTTGGCTATTAAAATCAGTGTATTCGAAGAGACTACGATTAAGTTTTCGTTTTTTCAACATCCACAGAAATAGTCCCATCTCCAATTGTTGATGTTGTTTTTCCAAAAGAAAAGTATTCACATCAATTCAAGGGAAAATGCATATCTCGGCCACAGAGAACAGACATCCATGATCGAACAAAAATATTTAAAAACGTGTGTAAACATTTGAATTAATATACGATAAACACTAGCGCCGCCACACCAACCTATCCCAACTATCCGTCAAATCCATTCCGGAACCGGTTCGAAATCCTGAATGGATTCAGTATGGAATCTTGCTCAAAGAAAACAACCAATTCCGTCTCTATCTGTTGATGCATTTGAGCTGGAATTCATGCTGGAAGTCCGAATCGGTTCCGAACTAGTTTGACTGGGTAGAGGAATAACCGCTGTCAATTCTATCGAACTCAGCCACAAAAAAACATGACAGTAGCGCACCTGGTTTGGATATCCCAACTACCTTCGAAACCGTTAGAGATTTTACACAAGTTGAATGCTGTTCTCTGTGTCTCGGCATACCTACCATATCTTGCGTATTTTTTTCTTATTATTTTTTTAAATTTTCCTGTGGATAACTAACAATTACGCGAATAAAATTTTTTCGATTATTTTACACCAGACGCCCCCTTAGGAGAAGGAAAAAAGGTACGAAGAATTTAAAACAAAAATTGGAATCGTCCGAAAGATATTTCGGCAATCCTAGTCATTGCAACTACGTTTTCGGTAAAACATGATTTCGAGATTATTCACATTTATAGTTTCACGCCACGCGCTCCGCCCCCGTACAGGAACAAGATGAACAGCGCTATAACTTTGTTTCTACTGCTTAGACCTCTGTCGTTTGCATTTTTCATACGAATCAATCCGCTGACGTTTTCGAGCCCATCATGGTTTACAGACCTTGGTGACATTTCATAAAAATTAAAATGAGACGTTAAATCCTTGAAAAGAATTGAGAGAATTGAGAATTTATAGAAAGCGGCCTTTAATATTAAAAATTGAAAATAATTATAAACTAATTCCCTTCACTTTTATAAGGACCAAAAAACTAATATCGAATCCTGGAAAAGGAAAATGGCTGGCTAACGAAATGCTGTTTGTGTTTAAATTTAATGTCCTTGTGTTGTGGTTCTCAAAAGAAAGGACACACAATAACCATTGGGAAGATATCCATTGAAAATCTTTCTTGGCCAGTGCGCTAAGAATCAACTGTGCAGTCAAAAGTTTCGGCATTTAAACGTAAATGTATGCTTACATACTTCAACGAAAAACAGTTAAACTTTCGTTTTTTGATGGAAAAGGATAGGTTAATATTTGAAGTAAAATATCCGTTGCAACCCAAAAACATCGATCGAAGTTCGAATTACTATAGTGGACGTTAATGATAATGCTCCTGAGTTTCCGGAGCCCAGCATAGCGGTTTCATTCTCGGAAAGTGCCATTTCAGGTACCAGGCTATTACTGGATGCCGCCACGGATAAAGACATCGGCGAGAATGGAGTGACCGATGACTATCGAATCGTTGACGGTAATCATGATGAAAAGTTTCGTCTGGCAGTTACCACCAATCCCAGCGGTGATGTGTACTATCTACATCTGGAGACAACTGGGAAGTTGGATCGAGAAACACGAGGATCATATACGTTAAACATTTCCGCTAAAGATGGCGGGACACCTCCAAAGTTCGGTTACCTACAGGTCAACGTAACGATTCTGGATGTAAACGACAATCCCCCGATCTTCGATCACAGCGACTATATCGTGTCGTTGAACGAGAGTGTCGTACCGGGAACACCTGTCCTGCAGGTAATGGCATCAGACAATGATCTAGGGGATAACAGCAAGATCACATACTACCTTTCGGATGCGGAAACTCAGTTCACGGTAGATCCCGAAACGGGTGTAATTTCAACTACCGAACAATTGACGTGTCCTCATCAAAACTGCCAGTCTCTATCCAGACCGGATGGAACTTGTCCCAAGAGTTGTGTCTTCACTGTGTTCGCCCGTGATCACGGATCTCCACGGCAAGATGGCAGAACGTACGTGACCGTCAATTTGGTGGACACAAACGATCACGATCCGGTCATTCGATTTCAGTACTTCCCTCCTACGGGAAGTTACGCCACGGTTGATGAGAACGCCGCCAACAGCTCCGTCGTTGCGGCAGTATCAGTCGTAGATATGGACGAAGGTCTCAACGGAGACACTAGCCTCAGGATTGTAGTTGGAAACGATCTTCATCATTTCCGGTTGGAGAAATCTCCCAGCTTCTACATCGTACGAGTAAATGGCGTACTGGACCGCGAAGAAATTGGAAAGTACAATCTTACCGTAGTCGCAACCGATCGTGGAAATCCTCCGCGAACCGCCACCGCTCATTTAATCATTCACGTGAACGACGTCAACGATCACGAACCGGTGTTTGAAAAGTCCGAATATTCGACCGTTTTAAGTGAACTCACACCGCCGGGAACGTACGTGGCCAGTATCACCGCAACAGACGAAGACACCGGTGTTAACGCACAAATTTTCTACGATTTCGTCTCCGGCAATAACAATCAATGGTTCAAAATCGATCCTTCCTCCGGACTGATCACCACGCAAGCTCAACTCGATCGTGAAGTCAATGGCAACATAGAACTAAGCATTTCGGCTCGTGATGGCGGCCCGAACCCAAAATGGGCTCACACTCAGCTGAAGGTAACCATCCTGGATGAGAACGACGAAGCACCACAATTTACACAGACGCGGCTAAACGTGACCCTGAACGAAAATGCCAAACCCAAAACAGTGGTAGCGATTCTAACAGCCGTTGATCACGATCAAGGAACGAACGGAAGCATCACCTATCTACTGCACCGTAGCGTGGAGAAAAACTATCCAGGAATGTTCCAACTGGATCCGATCTCCGCTCAACTAACAACGAAAAGCAGCCTCGATCGAGAGCAGGTCCCCAGCTACACAATCCAGGTGATCGCTCGTGATCAAGGAACTCCACCGCAGTCATCGACGGCAACGGTGCAGCTAACGATCGAGGATGCCAACGATAACAATCCGGAGTTTTATCCGAAACAGTACTTTTTGGCTCTACCGGAAGATACCGTGACGGGGAGGCCGATCCTGCAGGTCAAGGCTAGCGATCCCGATGAAGGTGTGAATGCGATGGTTTCGTATGAAATGATCAGTGGAGGTGACGGGATGTTTACGATTGATGGGACGACGGGGCAGATCAGTTTGAGGGGAAGTTTGAAAAAGTCGTCCAAACCGTTGTACAAACTGGTGATCGTTGCTAAGGATAAAGGGGGAAGACGAGCGGATAAGGATGCGGTGGTGGAGATTGTTAAGGAATCGATCGTAGAGGAGATTGAATTCGATACGTTGAGCGGATATGAGTTTTAGCTGGTGGAGGATAATGGACTGGAGGGAGGAATGAAAGAGGAAAAAGAGGTTGGCCAGGTGAGAATAAAATTTTCACACTCTGTTAAAGATGTTGAGTATTCGATCGTACAAGGTGATCCGGGAGAGAGTTTTAAAATCAACGAAAGATCTGGTCTGATTAGTACAGCGAGACATATCGACCGAGAAGCGACAGCTTTCTACAGTCTGACGGTGTCCGCCCGGAACGGTTTGGCATTCGGACAAACGATCGTAAATGTTTCAATAATCGATCTAAACGACAATGCTCCGATTTTCCAGCACGATCACGATGAGATTAATCTCCCGGAAAATACGGCCGTCGGACAGGAGATTTATCTCTCGAAAGCAAAGGATGCCGATTCAGGGGCAAACAGTCGAATCACGTACAGTTTGAGCTACAACCCGGAGAACCTGTTCCGAGTTTCGGAAACAACGGGAGTACTGTACCTGAACCGACCAATTTTTGTTGATCCGGGAACGACATTAAATCTGGAAATTACCGCCTCCGACGGTGGTGATCCACAGCTGACCGCGAAAGGTAGTGTCACAGTTACGATCGAAGATGTGAACGATCACACGCCCGTGTTTGATCACACCTCGTACGAAACATCCCTGCTGGAATCGATGGCAGTAAATTCACGCTTTTTCGCACTAGCCGCATCGGATGCCGACATCGGCATCAATCAGCGAATATCGTACGCGATCGTTGAGGGAAACGTTGACAGCAAGTTTGGAATTTTCCCGGACGGTTTTCTGTACGTGAAAAGTGCACTTGATCGCGAGGAGCGCGACTATTACTCACTAACAGTTACCTGTACCGATGAGGGTGATCCGGCTCGAAGTTCGTCCGTGCCGGTGATTGTTCATGTGATCGATGAGAACGATAACCCACCGCAGTTTACCAACAGCACGTTTATATTTAGCGTGGCGGAAAATGAGCCGGCCGATACCTTCGTGGGTAAATTGACGGCGGTTGATCGTGACATTGGCCGGAACGCCGAGTTAATCTATATGCTATCGAGCAAACAGGAAGATTTCACCGTAGACTCGCGGAATGGGTTCATCAAAACCATGCACGAATTTGACCGGGAGGCATTGGTACAAACGACCGGACAGAATTTCGTCATGCTTGAAGCGATCGTTTCCGATAATGGTTTGACCCGTTTGCGAGATAAGGTGAAAATTAAAGTTTTCATAACCGACGTGAATGATAATGCGCCACAGTTCGTGCGGGCTCCTTATAAGGTACAGATCTCGGAGGGATCATCGATCGGGACCCAGCTGATTCGCGTTTACACCAACGATGCCTTTGAAAGATGGGTTAATTATTGCATGACAATTTTTATTTGGAAGAACATATTCTGACCACTTGTCGGATTATCGGGGATGAATTTGCTAGATATTTTATACCAGTAACGTCGTATAATTTTGAACTAATGTGTTGATTAACAGTGTATTTTGCAGGGCTTCGACACCACGCGCCGCTAGTGATTTTAAAAAGAATTGTGAGAAGTTTTGATTTCGAGTGGCCCTTCTCTTCTCTGGCTACGATTTCAGCGCGTTCATTTGATGTAAATCGACTCATAGCTAAAATGGTACTAAATGACATTTCAGAATTGTGTCAAAATCGGCTGGAAAGGATTCAATGTTGAAATAGGATACATCCAGATGGCTCACCTTGTATATATACTCCCAAACGACGCTAGGTGAAAGGGCGGTCAAGATGCATCTGCCATAATTTCAAATTTGCGTACACAAACTAATAATCGTCATGATTACTTTAGTAACCTAGTAACCAAACAATCCGGATAATCCGAATCATAATTGAATATATTTTAGTTTTCCAGGATACTCGATCTTGGACTGTCAGTTTCCAACACTCATGGACGCGCATTTTCCTCAATTGTGCACAGCCAACAAGTGCGGGCTTACTCCGAAGGTGACATCCTTTTCCAGGTTCTCTGCTGATCATAGCATTAGCTGGTTACTTTTTCGTCATTCCGCACTACAAGCCCAGCTCTCTGAAGTCTGCCGTGTTTTATCAGCCTTCCAATGTCAGTATGGTTGTATACTTGATACCGTTGGGGATTCATGCGTCTGCGCCATTTTCCATTTTCTACTGTGCTGCCGAGTATTCAACGCAGAATTCTTCTCCCAAACAAATGGAGCACTCGATAGCCTACTTCCATCAACATCCATGGCCGTACACAGCAACAGAGAGTATCGATTTGAATAGAGCAAGTTTTCGCGCATCCTCAGAGTGTAGGGCACGAATACCACGTTTTCGGCCAGTTACCATGTACTTTGTTTTGACAGAGTTTATAGTCAGTCCGACTCTTTCCTTTTAAAAGGCTACAATGTCTCTTCCAATGCGATCAACGCCAATGATGTCGATGTTGATCACAAAGCCAAGAAGCATGTGAGATCTCATAATGATGGTTCCGTTCCTTTGCACATCAGATCTTCGTATCGCTTGGTTTTATCCCATCCAGCCTCATACGAATCAGCTTAATCAGTTTTGTCGGGAAAACATGCTCAACCGTTACCTGCAACAGTTCATTTCTTTTTACTGAATCGTAGGCCGCCTTGAAATCCACAAACAGATGGTGCGTCCGCAAGTTATATTCCGGAATATATCCAGAATTTGTCTATGGGTAAACATTTGGTCCGTCGTTGATCGTGCTTCTCGAAACACGCCTTAATATTCAGCCAACAGGCGCAGTCTACTCAACAGAACACGAGAGACTACCTTGTAGGCGGCATTGAGGATCGTTATGCCTCCGAAGATATTATCTTCGAGTTTGTAGCCCTTCTTGAAGATAGGACATATGAGGCCATTCCGAAGGCATTTTTTCTTCCACGCAGATCATCTCGATCACGGAGTGGTTTTCTTTTCACAACCGGTCACTTTTTAGAAGAACATCCAGGATTCCGCCTTTCCCAACGGCCTTATAACTTTTAAGCTCTCGGATAACCGTCCGCCTAGAAATCATTGAACAAAAAATGCTGGTTTGTTTACCCATTGCTAATTGCCGGGATACTTCGGTAGAATAACGTACGCTACCGCACGAAACTGACCTTCTATAGAACACTTATTAGACCAGTTGTCCAATCGACTTTGCTGGACCATCGCACCCGCAATGTATAAGGAAAGGAAACTTTTCCAATGGAATGAAAAGATTGAAAATACAAAGTATACTTTTTGAGTTAGAGACATTTAAAGACACTACTTTCTAAAGTTGAGATTTGATAGTTTATGTAAAACAATTTTTTCCCCAAATATGATGCTCTATCACCCCTTGAGAGATTCTTATTCATGCACCCAACACCCTGTATATGATAGAGATCCCTGGTATAATCCCAGCAAATTAGTCTTCATACTCCAACTGCGTTCGGAAACTCATCTCAGTTGAATCTTTTGAGGCAATATGTATATAGTTTTGTTCGATCGCATCCGTCGTCCCAATCCCCTAACATTTTAATCGTCAACAGACGCCAAAATAATTTAAACTCAAACGTTTTCCCCGGAATAGAAATTTGATGAGTAGGAAATGCCGCCCCTTTGATTTTGCCGCTCGGGGCGGTTACCCCCTTTGGGTTAACGAATGTTAAAAGAAACTGTGGAAAATATTCTGACGAATGTATGTCAACAACACTTACCACAAGTCAGCACAAACCATTCACTGTAATCAATTTTATTTTAGAAGAGAGTGAGTACTATTAAATTATTTTTGAGTGTTCCTTGGCTGATTACACTACTTATTCTAACTGCGGTTACGCCGACGAACGAATTGCACCATTTTCCATTGAATAACGCTCCTCACTCCCAATGATCTGAAGAGGAAACACTCCAAATTCGTTGATTGATAAATTAGCCAACTTGGCAGGATATTGGAATTTGTGGTCACCAAGCGAATCCGTCTGCACAATTTCCCCTGTTAATTATGGAGACGGCATTTATTGAGTCCCCTCCACTCGACGGGTGTCAGAATTCCGTCGCACTCTCGTTCGTTCGTCGAAATTTGATTCATAAATTCCTCCTCGACTACCCGATGACGACCGATTTGACGGAAGAGTGATGAATTATTAAGAACGTTTTGCGGTGGAATAAATATTTCATAATCAGCGCTAAAGGAAGAAACCAATCTGAATTTACTCAACCAAAAGTTTATGGCTTGTTTGCTATTGCGGGCTGAGGGGCCGAATCCCTCTCGAATAGGTAGTAGGTGTTATTTATATTCCGAATTGATTGCAAATTTCCTCGCCGAGCTCCAGCTCGCAAGTAGATGCACACAGCGATAAGCACTTTCACCATAAATCATCTTTCGCCCGGAAAAAAGAACCCTTAGTGTAAGCAGCCCGGTCAGGACCCATTCTACCCCATCCGTCCGTGAACGGGGAGAATGCAGTTCTCAAAATACAAGACTGGTACGGACTCGCACGTTCTCTGTTGCCGAGTGCGAGAATAAATCCTCTACCTTATAAATCATATTTTCGTTTTTAAACTGAATCATACGAACCGGAAAATTTCCAATAAAAATCATTCACATACAGAGCCAGAGCAAAATCAGCAAGTTCGGCAAGCCGGCTACCGAATCTTAATCCCACTTCTTCATGTTCCCCTGCTCGGTCGGTACAAGCCTGCTTCAGATTTCACATTTTGAATCTTTGATGGAAGGGTCATACGCCATAACGTTCCGATACCGACACACGTGAATCCTACCAGGACCAGGACTCTTCAGGAACCGGCTGGACGGCGGATCGATTGAATTCTGCCAAAGTGTTATTTATCGGTTCATATCCATTCGGGAGGGACGTTTGATGGAAGTCTCGTTTTGGAGAAATGTTGCTTCCCTTCCTACCATCACAAACGTTCCTCGATGCTATCACTACCGGTGCAATCTGTGTTGACCTGACCTCATCTCAGTTTCAACTAAGCATCCGGTCAAAGACGGACAGATTGATGGACGGATAAAGTGCATTGGCCTCACTGAGTTTGTACGCAAAGGAAAAGGAACCGTTCGATGGGACGTAGGGTGGATGATCTCTTAGTTGTCTTATTATTTTATCACTTTGGATTTATTTTAAATCAGTATCAATTATCTTGCGACTTGCAAAATACTAAATGCTTGTTTTTCAGCGAAACGAAAGCTCTAATTGAACACACCTTTTATCATCGTATCACTAGAGATAACTTATTGAGTGTGTTCAAATAAGTTTATTTAACAGAGGGGCTTGGATGACTTAGCTATCATTTATCCTACATGCAGCAGAGAAGAGATTCCAGTAACAATAAGAATGTTGATTGAATTTGAGATGGTTATTGATTTGTAGTTGCTGGGCTGATTTGGACATGGCCTCAGAGAGAGAGGTCGCACTACTTCCAATATCCAATTCTTGAAATTGTATTGCTTGTATAACAAACTATTGTCGATAAATGTAGCAAGTTTTTACTATCAACTGCAAGTTATTTTCCGAAAACTCTGCCAATTTAAGATTATTTTACGGTTCGGTCTAAGTCGGCATTCATGATTCCTCTTCTATAAAATTATGCATATATCATAAATGATATTTCATGGTATCTACTACCAGTTGTGAACCACTTATTCTCACAAAATGCGTGTTGAGTAAATTCACTGTAATAACGAATCGATTAGTATGGTGAGGTTTACTATCCAGGAAGGGTTCGAACATAATTTAAGGGGTTACATATGTTGAAGTTGGCCAAAAAGTCGTTTTTTTTCTTCTACCGTAAAGTTCAGATTCTTAAGAATGTAATCTCAATTTTTTATAAAGATCGGAGCGGTAGACACAAAGTTATAGCCTTTTGTCATCTTGCTCCTTTACGGGGGCGTGGCTTATACTAGAAACTTTAAATGCGATTACCTCGAAATCATGTTTTCCCAAGAACGTCTTTGCCGTGAATACGATGGCCGAAATTTTTTTCAAGTGATCTCCAAACTTTTTTTTAGTTTGTTCGGAATTTAACTGCCGTATCCTTGAATGATTCCATTTTTTCGTCAAAATTTTCATATTATTGTTATAAATTTTTTATAATTTTTACATTTCTTACCAAAGAAATGCATAGGATTCGCTCAAACTTTGAAAACTTTTTCCTACACCCGGAGAGCCGAGTTTCATATACCAATCGATTCAGCTCGACAAATTGAGACAATGTCTGTATGTGTGTGTAGGTATATATGTATGTATATATGTATGTATATATGTACAAAATGTCATATAATTATCTCAGCAAAGGCTGAATCGATCTTAATGAAACTAGTTTCAAATGAAAGGCATAACGTGACCATTTGACACTATTATTTTTGATTTTCTATATGCTGTTTACTTTCCGAGATATGAGTGATTTTGTCAAAACAAAACGTGTTTTAAACGAATAACTTTCGAACAAGGCAACCACACTGCGCAAACTAGATGGAAGTAGAAAACTTATGCAAACCTTTTTAACAAGATATAGACTGTCAAAATCCGTTCACGAGCGGCGAAGATATTAAACATTTTGTATTTTTATCCCTCGCTTACCAATTTTCACTAAAAATCTAAAAATGAGACCGTTACATACAGAGTATTGCTTTACCGATGTTTTAGGGGCTAAACTAAACCAATTTTGGATATCAAGGTATGAAAACACATCTGCGTGATTCAAGGAATTCGGTTCTTACAGCGTTTTGTGAATTACCTCAATAATATATGAAGCATTTTTTAAAAATTAATATGTAAAACAAAATAATACGAAAGTTGACCTCATAGTGAATTTTTGTCTAGAGTTTATGTATTTATCCTTTGAATAAGGCATTGCGTTCAACCGTAAGGTAGATGTTGGAGGGTATATTAATTCATAGATCACCAAGTAATTCACCTAGTAGTGAGATAAAAGATTTCTCCTATAATTATACTCGTAGCATCACCGAGAGCAACTATATTTTTGAATCCCAAAATTCTAGGGCTTCTTTCGCAAGATTTAAGTTATACTGGTCATGGCGCAAAAATTAATTGTTACGTTATTTACAATCAGGGTATAAAGAAACTACTGTATCGCATAATATACCTGTAAGTACAAGGTCGCGGCACTAATCACTTACTCTTACTTACTGTCTCCCCCCCCCCCTCTCTTTCTCCCTCCCTCTCTCTCTGTCCTTCCTTCGTGTTCGTGGTTGCTGTCACGACTCACATCTTCTTGCTGTTTCTCTATCCATTTCTAAGTTGTGTGATAAGATCTTCTGATAATCTGAAATATTTGTTAATGTCCAATCACGTGAAAACTAATTTAATATTACATTCTACTTGGTATATAAAATATTTACAGTCCTGAGAAAATTTGCAAAATGTTTGTATTATGAGAAAACTATTACTGTTTTCAAATGTGAGCACCATCAAGAAGAAAGGTGTATCTTTTCGAAACGTTGAACTATGGGTAGGCAGACGACCAAAAATCGAAAACTACATCAACTCAAATTTAATTCAGCTCCATTCAGAGCTTTTAAATACATTATAATTAGGGAAATTTATGGATATCTAGAAAAATATTTAACCTAACTGGGTAATATGGATGTTTGAAGATGAAAACTGCGGTATTTAAACTTTTCATGTCTGAATTGAATATTAAATGAATCATATACTCAAATGTGTCATGAGAAAAGATGTTGTGATGTATTATTTAAAATATAGGAGAACCCGGGGCTATTCGGACCTACTTAAGCAAATCGCCCTTTTAGGTGGATAGATGTGAAACAATTTACCGGTCAAAGGTCCTAATTGTTAGTTTGAAACCTCAGCTACATTTTGATGCTATAAAAGGTTCATTTTCACCACTCAATGCTTGCGCTAGGCGACGATTTTCAAACCTCTACGTTTTTCCATCCTTTTACAATGTAGGGGTAATTCGGACCCCCCTACGGGACAATTCAGACCGTGATTTTTCTTTAATTTTTTTGCACTGGACTTATGTTTACCTATAAAATATTTATGAGAGAGATTCCTTAAGAAGCAAAAAAATAAATTCCTTTACAAAAACTAAATCTGGTACGTCACAGCTGTCGATTGGCGACCCATGTATTTTCTTTGCTGTGGCCTGTGCAATGGTGTGCGCAGTCACAAGCCACTGAACGGTGGTTGACGGAATAGGGGGTCCGAATAGCCCCGTTCGCTCATTTCGCACAAATGTGGTGAGCGTCTCGAAAATATTTGTGTTTTCACCCAAACAAAAATCATTCCATAAAACAGGAGCCTCAAGCTTTCCAAAACACTTACCTTATATTTTTTCACTTTTATTTGTTGCTTTAATCGCGGTTTTCCATTATAACGACTTTTGTTTTGAGAATGGCAAAAAAAACGAAACACGTTGTATCTGCTTTCTACAAAGAACAAAGAATCAAATTCAGCTCTCAAAATTAATGTTTCAGAATAGCGGTTCCACGAATATGTACGATAGTCAGAAAGTCTTGCTATTTTCTGAGAAACCGAGAGGGTCCGAATTACTCCCACTGTCTTAATAGACCCGGATTCCCCTATATTCATTGTATTGGTATGAACTATTATGAAGAATAACGGATCAAAGTCTAAAAATATCCACGAATTAACTCTGGGAAAAGAAGTCTCCCAAAGATTCCACTCTCGATGGGGGATCCAAGTACAATGTTTCTTCTAACTTATTGTTGTTCATTTTAGCTCTATACTAAGTACAATTCAATTGATGTTTCAATGGCAGCCACAATTAGTTAGAAGCGTTGAATGTACTGTGTACGGAAACGTTTGATCTGACTACATTTTTGTCATACACATTACTGTGTAACAACAAATGAACTCGAGGGTACCCTTTTCATGACCAACTAGAAACTAGAAACATATTTATTAGACCGGCAACAATTTTGACTTTTTTCGGAACACTGCTAATTCAAATGGCAATTGGATGCACAAATCATATGAAAAATATGAGCTTTTTCTGATAACTCTAGTTCACCCACAAGAGGGTTGAAGTTTCTATGGTAATATATATGGAAACTCGGAAATAAAAACTTAAAATTAAATCAAAAATTCCACAGTAACTCTGTATAGGGGAGAGAGGGTAACGGTGGATCAGCAGGAACTATGAAACAATCGCAATAAAATCATAATGCATGAACATAATCGTCTCATTCCCTCATATTTCATGGTTTCTAATTCTTTACACGTGTTACTATATTTTGGAAGCTTTCTGATAACTCTATCTCTTTTAATGGATATTTGTTTGTTTTATAACAGTCAAAGTAAATTTGCAATAAAGATCATTATTCTATTTTTATGAGTTATCGTTCACCAGATAAATGTAAATTCTACTGTTATTTGTAGCAAATTTTTTGCTCAACATTTGCCGTGAACAAAGTTTTTTGGTAACGCGTCATGGTTCTGTGTAATTTGACAATCTTCATAAATAGACCCATTGGGTAACTGTGAAACAATGATATATGAGGAACAGCGAAAATTTCTTGTTTTTGTGATCTATATTAAAATGTGAATGGGTTCCGATTTTCCACAACTTCTGCAACTTCGAAGACCAACCGATTTTTTCGAAATTGCCTATTCTAATCATGTGCGAGAAAGAGATGCAACACATAACTTTATATGAGAATATCTTTTTACTGCAAAATCGGATCAATTTGCAGTCTTCGGCAATGATGATCCTTACACCTTAATCTATATATCTGCAGATTATGGGATGCACAAGATGATACTGGGATTTTTTAATGATTTTTTTGTTTCTTTTACCTATTTTTCATACATTTTACCATACAAACTTGAAAACTCTTGTGAGTGAGCTAGAGTTTTCAGAAAAAGCTCATCTTCGACAAATGGTATGTGAAGCCAATTCTCCGTTTGATTTAACAGTGTTCCGAAAAAAGTCAAAATTGTTGCCGGTCTAATATTTATTCGCAGAAAATTAAGATTTGCAATGTCAAGTTTGTCTATCCATCAAGAGCAGTATTATGTCAAGCGACACTTTCATTGGCCGCTTGCGTTTTTAACAAATTAATTACTTATCCTGAAAATTAGAGCCATTTCTTTTTCGTAGTATTGGTTTGTTTAGCACTCATTTATCCATATTTCCTGAACCAAAATTCCGATCGAAATAATATACAAGCTATAAGGATGACTGGAAAGAGATTGCGTTATAATCAACTGAATGGCTTTTGTGGTATCGACATAGCATAGCTTCATACTATTTACGTCAATGCAAATGAAAACTTTGAAATGTCTACCTTTCCCATTCACAAATCGCATTCTTCGTCTGTAGCTCTCTGTTTAAATGATTTGAAAGCACATGTGACCTTGTCTTACTTTACTATCCAATATTGGATTCCAAAACAAATTGAACGTTCCAGGTTCCATATAACTAATTTAGGTCCATCAATGAAGTAGAAACACCAGATAATCTAAAACGATGCCGCCAAGAAAAGAACAACGAAAACGAAGAAGTGAAAACAAAAAAGAATGAAAACTTTAGAAAGATCTTTGCATACTAATTAGCCATTTTTCATATGATGGGATTTTTAAAAACAATTCATAACTTTCTGATACAATAGTTCTCAAATTCGATTTTTAATTTAATTCTAAATAGTCAATTTTTTCAGTTTCTTCATTTCAAGGATTTTATTCGTCTTGTTTATATTATAATTATTCATTTTGAACATTTGACTAATTATAAGTACGTGATCTTTAAATTTTAATTATTTATCCCATTCAGCATTCTTTTTATTCATTTGGGTTCATTTGATCTATTTTATTCGTTTTATTCTTTGAATTCACTCTGATCAGTTTATTTTTTCGTACATTTTATTCATATCATTTATTTAACTTATTTTGTTTATTGTTTTCCTTCAATGCTATTCGATTTTTTACAATTTATAAATGTTTCCAGTTTCTTCATTTTAATAATTTTTCAGATTTATTCATTTCGTCCAAATTATTTATTTGACACAATTTATTTTTTTTTCTATTAATTTATAACTTTTTAACATCGCTTAATTTTCCATTTCAATCAATTCATATTCTTCTTCTTTTTATTCATTTTATCAATTTTGTTCGTTTTGTTTATTTGATTCGTTTGTTTTATTTATTCATCTTATTCAATTAATTTTTTATAACTTTTATCCTTTTCTTTCATTCCAATTATTTTATTTATTTTATCCATTTCATTCATTTGATTCATTGTATTCACTGGATTCACTAAATTCATTCTATCCATTTGATTCGTTTGATTCATTTGTTTCAACTGGTTCATTTGAATCATTTGATTCATTTGATTTATTTAATTCATTTGATTCAATCAGGCATTGTAATTCTCTCTCACTCACGCGAGAAGAAGCTTATCCGAAGTCCAACTTTTCCGAGATAAGATGAGTCGCAAAATTCTCCGTCTCCACAAATAGCGGGAGAATAATTTTCCGGATAAAATTTATTCGACTTTTTCCTTCTCACCGGAGAAGGTGATAAAATTTTAATTTCGTGGAAATCAATAAAAACTTTAAAAAATACACTTAATTACAAAGAAAAGCAGCAAAGGAATATGATACTTTTTTCTCGTGTTTTGGAATAACGACAAGAAAGCAGCGAGCGAAAAAAGGATACCGTGATAAACTCATTCTTTCATTCTCCGGCTGTTTTATTTATCCGGAGAAATAACACGTTGTATTTATCCGGAGCAGTTGTGTGAGTGCCAATAACTTTTCGTGTGAAAATGTGAGTTTTTATTGTCGCAGTAGCGAGCTATCCGGGCGCATTTACTCATATGAGCGATAAATGCAATACCTGGATTCAATTGATTAATTTGACATTTCATAATCTGTCATTCCACTTATTTATTTCATTCAATTTGTTAGTTTGAGTCAATTTAATTTGTTCAATAAATTTTATAACTATTTTCAAATGTTGCCTAATTTTTCATTTAATGAGCTAATCTAATTTATGTATTTTATTAATATGATTAATATGAATAATATTCATTGTGCTCATTTGATGAATTTGAAAACATTTTGTATTTTATTTTTTGTTTTGTTTTTTTTATTTTGCTCGTTTTATTGATTGTCTATATTTTTGTCTCATCTCACTGCTAGGTGGAATAGCTTATGCAAAATGCAAAAGTGGGAAAAATTTTGGACAAGACCAATTTCTTTGTGCATGAGGGCACATGCCTTACATAAAGTATGGT